>NC_137679.1:31352971-31657971 GCF_963989245.1 Nansenia antarctica | reverse complement strand
CTTGGCTGGTGCTTCCGCACGTCCTTTAGACGCTCTGCCGAGGTCCTGCAGTCCAGTCCATGAACGAGTCATTATCATGCCCATGGTGGGCAGGTTTGACACTCTGCTGGCTGCTCTGACCCAGCTGAGGTCCTGCAGTCCAGTCCATGACGGAGTCAGGACCGTGTCCATGGCTGGAGGCAGGCAGGAAGGCTGGAGGGTGAAATACAAATACAATGTATTTAAATAAACTCTATTAATCAGTCAATGTTGATGATCTTCATGTGGCAAGTTATACAGTAGAGTAAAACAATGTGGCAGACACACTGGACTTAATGTGGAAGTGCTTACATCCAGTGTACAGTGCAGAGTCACTAGACACAACATATCATATGCATTCATGAGTCTAAATAATACAAATTCCATTATATTTATATAGTTTTAGCACCTTAAGACATGTACTCACCAGCAGCAGAGACTGTGGGGACAGCTGGCTGGAACTGGAAGACTAGAAAGTGAAATACAAATAAAATGAATTTATATAAACTGAATCAATCAGTAAATGCTGATGAGCTTTATGTGGCAAGGCTACAGTACTGTGTGTATATATATATATATCAGTGGAGGCTCCTCCATAGAGGTGGAGGAGGCCTGGCCTCCCCAATAATTTGAGAGAAGAGAGAGTGATTTTAAAAAGCAATAATTATATTAATTTTATTTATTTATTTAACAAAAAACATATTTTAATATTAACATTATTTCCGTTTTGTTCATAAATCTGAAGTTTTCCATGGCTAAAACCCAATATTGCAATTGTAAAGCACCTACAGGCCAGAATCCCTATCCGTTTGTATTGCGGAGGCCTCCCCCAGGAAAGTGGTTTCTCATAGAAGTCAATGTAATGCAATTTTTTTCATGGCAATATGTGATTGGCCAAATCACTGAAAATGGGTGGGCAGAGGAGGCCTGGCCTCACCATGCATTGAGTCCAGGGCTGAAAGATTGACTTTTTTGATTTTGTTAGTCCAATCACATGAAGCCATTGAGAATTCGCCAGTCACTTCAGTCAAAGAAACACTCGCCATACTGGCTACGAGTGTCCTATCAACTTGTCCTTTGTAGGACACGTCTAAAACACCCATGGCTATTATCCCTGAAAATAATAGCTAATTTGGCCAAACACTTTTGCTTAAAATGACCTCGGAAGTCGGCGAGATTCTGGCGCGATTTATACATCGAATAGGTAGACAACATTTAGGATTTATTGAACAGTTTTATTTTTTAATGTAGTCGATTTCGTTTCATTACAAGTCAATTTAATATTCTTCTATAAGAACAGGGAACATAATCAGGCACGCGGGAAGGTATTTTGACTGGGGGTGCTGAGGTGCTGTCTATATACGCTACAGGGGAAAAAATTGCCAGGGAAAAAAGTATAACGATTTCTCTCCCTCCCTCCCTCCCTCTCGCTGATTGCTCGTTCGCTCACACGCACACAGTGGCATAACGACGGGCCCCAATGCACGGGCAATAATAGTTAAGCACGCACGCACCCACACACTACAAAGACGTAACGTAAAATATTTTACCAACAATGTGTTGGAATTTACAGTAATTTCCACTCAGCTCACAGTGTCCCACAATGTCCACAAACATGATGTTGACCATTATTACAGACAGCACTCCATGTCGATTGTTATTGCCTCTTAACGGAAGCCCTTCGCTGCCGAAGAATCGGATTGATTGATTGATTGAAAACTTTATTAGAAGGTTGGCAGAAGTAGGTACATGAAAGTACATATTACATACAAGGTCAACTAAAAGGATAAAAACCCAAGAAAGCCACTGGCTTATTTCAATTGGGGTCCTTGTTGGATGGATCTGAATATCAGTTCTAATACGTTTCTGGCCGTCTGTTGCTATTTCTCAACAACGTCCGACAGTAGAGCATTAATGGGAGTGTTGTTAAGCGAAGCAAGCAATCTCACCGATTCTGAATGTATGTCAGACATCTCGTGTTGGCTAAACGTACAAAAGCCTCCTACTGTAAATGCACTTGTCTTTCTGTCGTGGTGCCTTAACCCCTTCTCTATATAGCTTTACTGCAAGAGAAGCAAAGAACAGGGTCTCTTTCAGTGACATAATGCAGCAACCATTTCCACCTGGTAAACCAGCTTTTTTTAAATGAAATGAAACTCGAATGTCTCTGTTCCAATTTTCCTCCCAGGAAAACGTATGTCTGGTCGACACGGCTCGTCAAACGGGGGTGGGGGTGGGGGTGGCGGGACCCCTGGTCTGTGTTGGCTAGGGGGCTAACGTAAGCCTCAGACCTGCTAGGTCCTGCTGCTACACTGGATGGGGTAACAGCCTGGTGGTGGTCTGTGGGCAAAGTGGAAGAAGGCCCTGCCCCTGCATCAGCATCTTCTTCCAACTCCACTTCAATTGTTCTGGCTGATTTAGCATTTTTGCTAAAGAACTCAGAGATTCGTTTTTGCGCCAAGTTGCACCTGCACCTGATAGTTAGCTAACTCGGATGTCAAGTCCCTAGCAAGATATGACCATGTGATCACTAACATTAAAACTAACAAACACATTTTTACATTTATTACAAAAAACACATTTATTTGTATTCCCAAAAGCAACAATAGTTATTATATTGTTTTAAATTATTGTTTGAATAATATTTTTATTTTTTTAAATTCAGGCAGGAGGAGCTCCTTCTGCCTGCCGCTAGGGGGTGCTGCAGCACCCTCAGCACCCCCCTTCCCGCGTCCCTGGGAACATTCCATCACGAGCAAGCGGAAAAAAATTGGCCTCCTCAATTCTGGAAGTCACCAGCCTCCACTGATATATATATATAGTGAAACTCACCAGCAGCACAGAGTATAGGTCTGTTCAGATGGCCATGGGCCTGGTTCTGTTGGAGGTGGAGATTCTGTCCCTGTCCCTGGGTCTGGGTCTGGTTCTGAGCTCCTATAAAATGATGAGTTAAGAAGCAGCGGAGGTCTTCCTTGGAGAAAGACCAGGTCAGAAGGTCGTAAATGTTTGGATCCAGAGGAAAAGGAGCACAAGGTGTGAAATGGCTCAGGTACTGTAGAATGTCCATCTCACTGGATTTCGTTGTCTGGTACTTGTAAATGGTAAATGGTAAATTGTAAATGGTAAATGCAACGTTGTCTTGTCTTGTTGACATTCAAGTTCTGTCATCGTCCTGGGTAACCAGAACTCTGGGTCAGAGATCTGGTCAGATTGCTATTGTGACATCATCAGCAGCATGTCTCTGTAGGCTATGGAATTATTATTTTTTGAGAATTTTTGAGAATTGAGAATGTTTATTTGGTCCCCTATACAATTCACAATACAGATATAAGAGAATGTACATAGTCACAATTCATAACACCAGGACCAAAAGGTGTAGGCTGAAGCCGTGGCTTATTGCGCCTACCCTTGTTACATGTATGCATGTCCCCCCATGAATGCATAATCAAAACATTGAAACTTTTATAAACAAAAAGTCACTTACGCATGTCAACAAAAAGTTAAAAAAAAATACCAAACAAAAACTATATTTAAACCTCTGTTTTATACTTGTTAATCATCTTATTTTTAAATAATTTTTAAAATCCTTTTAATGTACTACACATTTTCATTTCCTTTTCAAAAGTATTCTATAAATTAACTCCTTTAACTGTTATACATCTTTGTTTTGCATTTGTTCTAATCTTTGTTTTCATAAACATACATATTCCTCTGAGTTCATAATTACTCTGTCTAACTTGAAATAGTCTCTGGATACAGTCTGGAAGCATCTTATTTTTTACTTTATACATTTGTATCAGATGTGAATCTGTAGCAGTCCTGTACTACATTACCCTACATGCTTTGCAATATCATATCTGGGTTGTTTGAGTGAAGTTTTATGAAGCAGTGTTCACTATGTGGCCACATTGCAAATAATTAGTTTTCTGTTGCATTTCCTGTGTTCATGTGAAACCACAGGCTCAGTAACACAGACTTCCTGCAGGACTATCCCCACCTTGCTATCTGCCACCTCCTGCAAACCCAGGAGTTGGAATGTGACTTTTTATATCCTTTCTAAGTCTGTGCTTACACACACATCCACACACACACACACACACACACACACACACACACACACACACACACACACACACACACACACACACACACACACACACACAGCTCAAACCAATCCCCTGGGGGCAATCCAGACATTATTATAATATTATTAACAATAATTTCATGTCTGGAAGTACAGACTCTCACATGGTGCATGGTTCTACTTACAATACAGTATTATTCAGCCATAGTTCCCTGAACACTGTGAGAACAATGTTGTTATTGATTGCATTATATCTATACGTAGAGTAATTGCAATAGATTTAAGGGAACAAATGTGACTCTATTTTTCAATTATGGCGTGTATTTGGTATAGAGTAAATCCATGTAGCCTAATGACTAATGTACAAAGCATATTTGTTCAGGCATAGTAGCCTATCACAAACTAGTTCAGACAGTACTTGGGCGTCTCTCATGCATCCATTTCATGGAGCAGCATGCAATTGCATGATTTATTATTTGGACAGGTTCTATCACCTCCAAAAAGCTTGTGGCCTTCCTACATGCAATGGAATGAATGAGAGGACACGCGTGTGTGCCGTGCGACTAGACTGCCTTGAGACATTGTAAAAGGGTGCAGTGGTAGGCTATTGCAATATTGTACCACTAGAGGCCCGTACAAACCACGAGAGATGTACTCGGAGAGCTCTGCAGGGAGGTAACATGTATCCATGTGCTAAAGGAGAAAGAAAACAGCCTGTAGAAAGACACTAGGCTACTGACTCACCAAATGATTACATCTCACCAAATAATGCACAATATGCAATTCATCTTTTGTCTGGGAAATCCTACATCGAGTCAATAGGCTTTTTTGAATCTCGTCTGTAAACTCTTAATGCACGCACAGTTCTAATCCCGCATGTCGGAAATGTGTAAACGCGGAATGAGATGAGATAACATGTATAAATGGGTTGTTCGGTGAGCCAATGGGATGGCGAGCCGTTTGAACACCTTTTCCACTTCAGTGGACACTCATCTCCCAAGACCCGCCCAGTCCGAGAGTTGTCCCTGGAAACGCTTAACAACTTTCAACAAATGGCCACTTCGTCTCTAAACTCTAGGCTGGTTGAATAAGACGAAACTTTTGTTGGACATTTTATTTCTATCCTAGAATCTTACTCGGAAGCCGGTAGCCTACTGTTATAGGCCTAGTTAATAAGACAACTCAAGGACATGCTGTTTCAAAAAGGCACACATTGAGGTTCGGAAGTTCGAGGTAAGAGTTTCCAAAATTACCTAATACGAAATAACGGAACTAAATAAAACTCACTTTAAGATTTAAACGGGTTTATATTGCATTTCCCCCATACACATGACTTTTGTCGTTGCTGTGCCCGTTTCTACCCGGTGGCCCCGGTGTCCTGGCCGCGGTGCAGAGTTAAGTACTGTATGCAAATTCATTTTAGTTTATGAAAACAAGTTACCAAAACAACTCGTTTATGTTGTGGTGTTTAATAATAATAATTATGACAGCAATTTGCGCTCCCGCTGTGTAAGTGGCACATACTAATAACTTCCAACTAGCGGTGATAAGATAAGTCAGCAGGTTCTTATTTGGATTGCATTTTCCCGTGCAGACAGAAACATAATCGGCGGAGATAAAACAATGCGAGAGAGATTGAGGGATGTCGCTAACCGAGAGACGCACTCAGTTACACCTGATCTCACGTTGCGACTGTCCTGCTCCACCTCCGTTGCACTCATTTGCCACAGAATCTGGGCCACAGCAGGGGAGAGCAGCAGGTGCATGTTGTACGGTAGGTCCTCGGGGTATAACAGCCGAAGACAGGATGATAAAGTAACAACAAATAGGGCTACTGTATCAGCAGTCTTGCTGGTGTGCCCCGACTAAAAATAACAGACTATAGGCCTGTACACAGTGTCAGCAAATGGGAACCAGTATGTTTATGACATGGGCGTAACAGACATAGTGGTTATCCTTATGGGATCACCGTCATGTTCTTCTCATCTTTGAGACTGAGTTAAATGAGTTACATTTCATTTCTCAAAATGAAGGCTTTGCACACTCAATCTCTAGGCTACTCATCTAAGTTAATCTCAATGGTAAGGCAGTCAGAAATATCAATAATCAACTACAAAGTGAGAGGTACATTACAATGTTGTAAATCCCCATCAGAGCCTCAAACTCAGCAAATGCAATATCCCAAACCTCTAATTTGATAACAATAGAGGATATCTGCAGAGTTCAAGCCTTGTAATTACTGTGTATTAGCAGCGGACTAGGATACAGAGTCAGAGATAATCTAAGGGGTACAACTTTCAGTTTTAGCCAAGAATCTCAGGGTTTGCTTGAATTGCTTGGTGACTGTTGAAATCCCATGTGATTCACAGCCTTGAATTTGTTGTTGTTAAGACTAGAGTCACTGGAATCCCACACCGTGCCAAACAGCAGCACTCACTATAACAAAATACCTCAAAAAATGTATCTAGAAGCAGCTGAAAAACACTCAGACATTCTGTGCAGCCTCTTCAATAACTCTATACTCAATAACAAGTTGGTATTTTGGAAGAAAGAACATCTGTGCTAGTATTAACTGTAGCTGGCCACTATTAGGTATTTCACTGGGGAAAATATTGATCACTGTTTCTGCAGGCCTATCTGAATAACAGACAAGGTATACATGATATCCAATGTACCTATTTCAGTCGTAACAACAGCTCAACATCTCTGCTTCAATAGAAGTTGTCCAAACATGAAGAAGACAACAAGGGAAGCAAGGTGGAGCAGTTCTCCTCCACTAGTTCACCGCAGAGACACCTGACCCGTAGCCTGCTCCTCCCCCGCTCTCACCTCCCTCCCCGTCCCTCCCCCCTTCGTCTCCCCTGTGACATCATGGCTTTTATCTGCTCCCTGTCTGTGCTAGCACAAAGACATTTTTAGCTTCCAGTAATCAGCAGGGTGCGACCTGCATGCTGGCTACACAGGAGGGCACCTTTGTAAACACACCTGCCGCTTCCATGGACGTTACTTTAATGGACAGTATTTAATGTGGACCTGAAGGGATTTTAGGGATAATTGTTCTTAATTGTACTTTGGGGTAAGCTTTCTCTGTCTCATATTTCATTGCCTTTATATGTATCTACTTTGTAAGCATATAAACACACAAACAAACAACACGCTTATTCAGTTCCTGTTCCTGTTGGTGAAATTAAACTGGGATAAACATTTACAACCTAGTGTAACCTAGTGTAGGCCTACGTACACATAACATGCATATGTAACAATAACATGCATATGCATATGTTCAGCAAATGGGACAAAGTCTCATTTGTGTTGAACTGGAAGACCCTCAGTTAACTCTTGAGTAAGTCCTCCCTATGATAAGACTTTATGGCTGTTGTTATGCCCAAGAGTTATATACAGAGCAATAGCACAGAACCTATTACCTTTCATCATTTACCCACTAAACCATGCTTTAGATAGCCATAGATATTCAGGTCACATGGCATGGGTCTCCTCATGGTGCGACTGGTGATGAGTCGTTTGTTACAGTACGCTAGCCAGTAAAGTGGTTAATTACTCCATTATTTACGCTATCGCTTGGCCTCAGATCAATGTATTCACACAATCATCATGGATACAGATTATTTAAAGCATTAGCGTTATTATCCTCTTAATAGTGGATTACAATGAAATCTCATGACCTCAAGGTGAACAATATCCAGAATGCATTTTGAGGCCTTCGCATGAGCACTGTTAAAGTGTGTGTTTATCAAACGTAATAACTGATGATCAACACCCCACACACACGCACTCTCACACACACACACACACACACACACACACACACACACACACACACACACACACACACACACGCACACGCGGCACTGTCTGCTGTGATTGATCCAAGCAGTCCTCCTGGGTGACTGAGATTTGTGTTGGGCAGGATTCTCACAGCTTAAGGCCTCCTTCTGAAGCAAATCCCTGCTTAGTTCCCATATGGGCCTTACAAGCACTTTCCCTGCTGAAACAATGGGGGCTCCGGGGGTGTATGCTTGTTTTGCGTACAGCTTGTTTAAGTACTGCTTTTCTATCTTATCTTTCCTTTAACCTTCCTATCTGCAGTCAGGCTACACTTTCATGCTTTTGTCTGTATAAAACGTGTGTAGGCGCTATGTGTATTGGTTGTTTGCTAGACAGCGCTTCGACTCCTTGTCGTAGGGTACACACACAAGTAGCTCTAAGAGTATTGGAAGAGAACAGCTAAAGTGAAAAACCATCCACCTCACTCCACATAACACAGCTCTACAGTAGCGACCATACTCTGTTTTTAGTTGTCAGGGGGTGCCCTAAATTGAATTACTGCACCACATCTGTCCAAATTGGCTCAATCCTATTTAGGAGCATGAGTTTTCTTGAGGAGTTAGTCTTGCATGTAAGCGAAATGTCAGAGAAACCTTTTTTAAAAACAGTTTTTTTTGGGGGGGGGGGGGGGGGGGGTTAGGGCTAGTTTGGTTTCCTGATGCAGAGGGAAGGAGGATATAGCAAGGGGATATAGAGCAGAGAGATGATCAAGGCTAGGGGCCTGATTACAGCCTGTCCTTCAGCAGGAGGGTCTCATAATATGCTATCTGGCCTGACAGGTATTGGGTTTCATTGTAGGGAGTAATAACCCAACACTGAGGAGTCCTTTTATCCTCTCTGCCCCTTGCTTGTCAACTGACGTCGGTGTGTGTATCGCAGCACAGAGGACCGTGTTGTGTGATGTGGTGAGGTCACCTCTCACCGCGGTCGTCTAATACCTGGCCGTCGAGACAATAGGCGTATTTGATTTAGATCAAGCAGCCATGACTATCTAAATGGCCCTTAAACGTACGGTGTCAAAGCTACTATGGCACTATTGTTCAGGAGTGGACATTTCCCTATGTCATTTTTGGAACGTCAAATTTAAAATAAATTCCCTGAACAATTAAGCTAGTATGGATTCGATTAATTCCTTAGCATTAAGCACTGCCAGTTTTCCACTATAGTGTGTGTATAGTATTGTGTAATGGGAGGTCAGTTGTTTGTGGTTAACCATGAATAGAGGGGAGGTTAAACAAACCCTGTAGTTAAACATCAAACTCTATGAAACCTCTTCCTCACCTCTCCCCTCGCCCAAATGACCCTCACCTCTCCTCTCCCCTCCCCCATAAAACCCTCACCTCTCAGTGTTTCCTCCAGGATTTTTCACATTAGTGGCGGAGCGGTCCTCTTTCGTGCGCGCAGCCCGCGCGATTGTTTTCCCGCGTGCACGCGCATAAAACGTGCACTGGCGCTCAAAACAAAGACGTAATTTCACCCAAAAATAGAGGGTGGCAACAATTATAATTTCTTAAATAGCGGTTAAGTCATTAAAGCCGAGCAGGTGATTTTATATAGAAGGTGATGAAATACCAATATATCCTACAGCTGCAGCGGAACATGCGGAACGCGCATTACACACACACACACACACACACACACACACACACACAGAAAGATCAATACGAAGTAGGCCAGTGGTGTAGTCTAGGTGATACGCAGGACTACGCCATATACCCACTAGAAAAGGCCAAGGCTTTCCATATACCCACTTAAAAATGTGTGAGGATACGTAACAGCGTTTTGTGACAGAACTTTCACTTTCATTCATAACATTCACCCCGTCTGTGTTATGAAGCACTTGACTTCTGGACCATTGGGACTGACTATAGAGTCATATACCATCAACGGGGGGAGATGCGACATGAAACATGTCAGAATGCAGCACTATCATGCACAGATCAGCCTTAGAACATGTCATGTTAGATATATAACGTTAGACAGGGGGCGCAGATGTATTTTTATGAACGATATGAGGCTGGGAGGGAAAAATCACAGTATACCCACTAGAAAAAACTAGACTACACCACTGAAGTAGGCCTACGTGAGAGTACACGCACAAAACCGGCTAACGTTACTCATTAACTGTTTACACAAGTAAAATCACAGTGTGACAGGAGCATTCGGTAAACAACAACAGCAAGGTAATGCTATCAGTTGAGTTAAAGAAAACTAACTCTTACCTTTGATGACACCAACATGAGCCCTGCTTACCCGTACCTCCGCCGTTCTGTTCATGGTGATTTTAGAGGCAATAGATTATTTTTGCCCCGCGCTTATTGCTATGAATAGTTCGAAACTAGCGTTAGGTGCGAGAATGCTCGGTTAACCCATTAGCGGGAAAATTATTTGTTTCACAAAATAGGCTGATTTAGTTGACCATGAACATCAGAGACATACATTACGAATGTTCATTTAAAATACTCTATACTGAGCACTGGTATAAGAACATGAACCAGAGAACAGCAGTAAATGCAATAACCCACGGTCGTCGCTGATGATGTTGCATTTTCGATTAGGATACGTATGGGATTAAAGGCACCGGCGACGGGAGAAGAGAGAGAGTGCGGAGAGGGATTTCCTGAAATCCAAATGTCCCGCTAAATTCGGACCAATCACAAAACTGTTTTGAAAGCGCGTCGCCTCGCTTCAGTCTCGCTTCAGTCGCCTCGCGTGTCGCCTCGCTTCAGTCTCGATTGCAGTGCGAACACAAACGACGAGGTTAATTGCAACATTGTAACATATTGTAAATAACTACGCCCTAAATCGTAACGAAATGTTGGTCTGGAAGCGGCCTAAATCTAGCTTCAATCTGCTTTTTTTCTGTTCTCCGGTCATAATAACTCGCTGCCTTTCTGCGCAGCCTGAATCAAAGTGGACTGTCTGAATCAATTAGTGGCGGAGGAAATTCATTGGTGGCGGCCCGCCACCAATAAATGCATATAGAGGAAACACTGCTCTCCTCTCCACTCCCCCAGAAGACCCTCACCTCTCCCCTCCCCTCACCCAGAACACCCTCTCCCCTCCCCCACCCTCCCCCTGAAGACTTGATTGATTGATTGAAAACTTTATTAGAAGATTTGCAGAAGTTGGTACATGACAGTACATATTACATACAAGGTCAACTAACAGGATAAAAACCCAAGAAAGCCACTGGCTTATTTCAATTGGGGTCCTTGATTCTCAATTCATCGTTACATGTAAGACAGACAAAAAACTAGTACTATCTACAAGATAATACAGACAAATAACTATTACTATCTACAAGATAAACATACATCCATCATGGGAAGAACAATACAACAAAACATAAGGTATGTACAGCGGGTAGGACAGGTGGGGACATACACCACAGGTGGGGGCGGGGGACAAAACACAAAGTATGTACAGTGGGTAGTTCGGGTCTTTTAATCTGATTTTTGATTTAGAGGGTCCAGTTACGGATTGCAGCCTCCTGTAAATGTTTTTTGAGAGTGGTTTTGAAGGTGGGCAGTGTTTTGCACTCCTTTAAGATTATAGGAAGGGCGTTCCACATTTTTACTGCATAGTTTGCAAACGAGTTTAACCCCTTGTTTGTGGTGCACCGCGGTTGAACGTGGTTCGTGGAGCTTCCTCTGGTGTTGTATGTGTGGACGTTGTTCACTTTTTGGAAGTATGTTGACAGGTACTTGGGTGTCTTTGTGGTGTAGCGTATCTTGAAGACCAGGCCCAGTGCAAGCTGCTGCACTCTGTCAACTACTCGTAGCCAATCAAGGCTCAAAAAATGAGCAGCGGTTAGATGTGTCCTAGGGTTGAGGCCTAGCAGAAGCCTAACCAGTTTATTTTGGGCTGTCTGGAGTCTTGTTTTATGGGCCTTTGTGGTTCTATAGTACCATGATGTTACGGCATAGTCGAAGTGACATTGAATGAGAGCTCCTGATAGGGTCCTCAGTGTGTTTTTACTGACAAGTGAGGATATCCTGTACAAGAATCTAGTTCTATGGTTCACTTTTTTGATTACTTTTGCTGCCATTTTATCTCCGGAAAGATTTGCCTCTAAGATGGAGCCCAGGTATGTAATATCCTCTTTTCTTGTGATATTAATGTTACCCACTTTTATTTAAAAATTTTCAGCCTTTCTGAGTTTAGATGGGGATCCGTATAGGATGGTTTCAGTTTTACCTAGGTGTATTGATAGTTTATTGTCAGCTAGCCAGATGCAGATTCTACTCAGTTCAGTGCTTAGCGCTTTTTCCACCTGCAATATGTCCCTGTCAGAGACCAGCAGAGCCGAGTCATCCGCGAACAGGAACAAATTGCAATCACATGCTGATGACATGTCATTCACATAGGAACAGTAAAGGTCCCAATATGCTTCCTTGTGGAACGCCGCAGGTCACTGGGAGGGGGGGGGACAGTGTTCCGTTCACACTAACCACCTGTTCCCTCCCCTCTAAGTAGGATTGCATCCAGCTCACCGATGTTCTATCGAACCCAATTGCTTTCAGTTTATCTAACAATATGTGGTGATCTACTGTGTCGAAGGCCTTCTGGAGGTCCAGCATGACCATGCCGCAGTACTTGCCCGAGTCCACCTCATGGTTGATGTGGTCGTTCAAATAGAGAAGGCATGTGTCAGTGGAATGGGATGTTCTGAATCCTGATTGAAATTCATACATCAGATTTTTTTCGGTAAGGTACCTATCAACCTGTTCATAAACTATTTTTTCCATAAGTTTCGAGATGGAATTAAGAATAGAAACAGGTCGGTAGTTGCCTGGGTCTAATTTACTTCCTTTTTTATACAGTGGGGTTACCCTTGCTATTTTAAAGTCAAGGGGGACGTGTCCCTGTTTGATGGAGAGGTTTATTATGTGGGTGATGATTGGGGTAATGGAGGCAGCTGAGTCTTTTAGAAATCTGGCTGTAATATTGTCATGGCCCGTGGCCTTTTCTGAGTGTAGAGCGCCCAGCTTTTTAAACACCTCATCGTTTGACACCATGGAGAGTTTAAAATCATCTTTGCGTACACCCAGTTTATTGTAGAACGCACGGATGTGATCTACACCATAACGCCCTGAGTGGGGTGGTAGATTGTTAACTAATTTAGTGGCTATGGTTGTAAAGAAAGTGTTTAAGCACTTAGCCACATCCAGCTTGTCTGTAAGGAGAGAATCTCCAGATTTTATGCTGATGTTTGTAGACCTGGTTTTGAGTTTTTGACTGCAACCTAGTTGGCTATTAAGTAGCTTCCAAAGGTCACGTGGTTTGTTTAAGTTTTCTTCGATTTTGTTATCGAGGTATTCTTTCTTAGCAGATTTGGTCATGGTAATTACCTGATTGCTTAGTTTGTTGCATTGTTTTTTAATTTTCTCAAAAAACAATGCAACAAACTACAGACCCTCACCTCTCTCCTCCCTCAGAACACCCTCACCTCTCCCCTCCGCCAGAAGACCCTCACCTCCCCACTCCCCTCCCCCAGAACACCCTCACCCCACCCCTGCCCTCCCCAGAACACCCTCACCTCTCTCCTCCCCCCTCCCCTCCGCCAGAAGACCCTCACCTCTCCCCTCCCCCAAAACACTCTCACCTCCCCTCCCCTCCCCTCCCCCCAGTACACTCTGACAGCCACCCACCTTTGACTCCCAGTAGACCCCATGCACACACAGGTAGTTTAAACATTCACTGTTACCTCTTACTTCTGTTATTCTGAGTCTCTAACTCAGTAAATAGTGCATTGTTCATGGGGAACTGAAATGTTAAATTGTGTTGAAATGGAACATCTCTCATACAGATTGGAGTGTGAAAAGAAGGCGTAACATCATCCAGAGTTTAGTTTGAATAGTTAACAGTTTGCCTCTTTGTCACTAGGCATAAACATGTTGTCATGTTTGGCATCTGTTCAAATGGCTTTCGCTGCATCTTGCCAGCATCTGGCATATGCCACAGTCACAGCCCAGTTGAACTGTAAAGCCCTTGTAGCCTTGTCAGTTAGACTCTAAAATCTGCCTGCCAGTCCGCCCTCCCTGGCGATCACAGCTGAAGACTTTCCTAATTCCCTCGCCTCCCTCTGCCAGCAGCATCAGTGCACTTAACTGGCTTGCTCTCTAATTGGAACGCCTGAGCTGAGAGAGAGAGAGAGAGAGAGAGAGAGAAAGAGAAAGAGAAATGAGAAAGATGAGAGAGAGAGAGAGAGAGAGAGAGAGAGAGAGAGAGAGAGAGAGAGAGAGAGAGAGAGAGAGAGAGAGAGAGAGAGAGAGAGAGAGAGAGAGAGAGAGCGAGCTGAGAGATAAAGTTACCAAGACAAGAGAGCGAGCCAGGGCAATTACTTAGAGGTCTTATTGCAGTCTGGCATTGGTGAAAGGTTGCACCCCCTCCTCCTTAGGTGAGACGAAAGCAAACAGTGCCCATCCCTGAGAGAGAGCCCAAACTTTTGTGCTCTCTCTCTCTCTCTCTCTCTCCCATCCCTCCCTGAGACCTTTGTACTCTCTCTCTTTCTCTCAGGTGTCACAGAGCCTAGTATTGAATGACACCCCAGGTTCTATATCGGGCAGTGGGCGGGCTTCTCTGTATGCTCTTCTGTGACTCACTCACCAAAACACTGCACCTCTACAGAGCTCCCCCAGGGGATTATGGTCTTCACAACAACAATGTCTGTCTATAAGGACATTGGACATTCTTTAGGTTAATTAATGGCCAATGTGTATTTAACCTCTAGCTATGGAGAAATGGAACACTATGCTAGTGTTCAGTAGACCTACAGTTCTACTCCACTTAGTGGTTATTCCATTTGTGTAATAACACAAACCACTCGGTACCATGTTGTTACCGAATTACTACTATGTAATAACATAGTAATCATGCTGTCGTTGCTTCAGCAATTCCAGCACTAGCTACTAACACGGGTAGACTGGGACAGCTTCGTTCAAAATGTTCAAACATTTTTACCATTAGAGAGGATTGGTTCAATTCTGTTTCATGGTGGAAACCCTCGGCCTGGTCAATAATAAATGGCAGACTGCTGAACTCCCAGGCAGCCCTGCCTAGCCCAGCCCTGACCCAGACATAGTAAGATGTTCCCTAAGGAAGTCCCATGCATGGGGAGTGGCTGACAGGCTACGTCCTGTTGACGCCACCAGGGAGGCCACCCTCCCTAACCCCTGGGCCCGGTGCACCCACACCCACACCCACCGTCATGTCATCATACGTGGTG
The DNA here is from genome assembly GCF_963989245.1 of Nansenia antarctica. Taxonomy (NCBI): domain Eukaryota; kingdom Metazoa; phylum Chordata; class Actinopteri; order Argentiniformes; family Microstomatidae; genus Nansenia; species Nansenia antarctica. The sequence continues at coordinate 31,642,792 of NC_137679.1, read as the reverse complement.
ATACTGCCGTCTGCCCGATAACGGCTTCCTCAGAGGTTATTCCATGTCAAGTGCAGATGGAATTAAAGTATGGTCGAGATTCTGCAAGACCCACAAGAAATGTGACGCTCTCTGACTGGAGTAACCTGGGTCGTGTCTTCACACGTGGCGATACTGTGGTGTGCATGGTAACTGCTTCCTCAGAGCTTATTCTATATCATGTGCACCACAGATCGAATTAAAGTATGGTTTAGATTCTGCAAGACCCACTAAAATGTGATGCTTTATTATTTCAATGATCTGGGCAGGACCACAATTACTTCATTTAAAGAAATACAGACGCTAAGGCCATTAAGTTGCATTGCTATGGCCTACACTCACATAACACTTTATTAGGAACACTATACTAATACTGGGTAGGGTCTCCCTTTCCTCCACACCAGTACGTTACTACTGTATGAGGATCTGTCTGAGGAGGAGCTTCTGTAGTTGATTTGGAAGGTTAGGCAGGCCTAAGGGATAGCAGCATAACACTCCTAATGGCTTGTGAAGTTAATCCTCACTATCCCCCCATTCATGCTACAGTCACATGGACATTATCCACAGGGAGGCTAATGGAAGTAGAAATCGGAGGACGGACGTTTTCTTTTGCCTCCACCGGCCTCCCCTGCTCTCCATTCATGCTGCACTCACATGGCCATTATCTGGTATCCTGATAGCCAGGGGACCTGTGAGAGTTGAAGGCCTTTACAGGTTATTGTTCCCCTCGGAGTGTTGAAAGGGTCCTTTTTGTCTCTTGATTTATAGAGCCATTCGTGACGGTTGGGCACATCAAAGTGTCCTAGTGTGCGCTGACTTGCCTCGCTATGGCCGGCCTGCGTCCGCGGAGGGGGAAAGAGGACTGTTTAAACGCAGTTCAAAGTCAATTACTGTGTAATGGAGACTAAAAGAGAGTTTGGGAAGAAAGCCATGTCTTGGAGGTAATGTTGGAGACACAGTTAATGGTTTGTGTAATCTCTACAAACATGAGTCAATAGCTGGTGGGAGTAGAGTAGGAGGATAGGCTTTCTCAAGGTGTCAGAAAAGGAGAATAGAAAAGAGGATGTGATGCTTGGTTTGGTGGGCAGCGAGAGTGTTCCCTGTGAAAGCAGAAAGGATCTGTAGAAGACTGTGTTCTCCAGGTTTACGTTGAGGGGAGAGGGGTTTGTGAAGGTCAAGGGGAAATGATAGGCTAGTTGAGTCGAACTTGGGTGCAAATAAGGACACAAATTCATACTAGAACATATTTCTGCTTTATTATTCAGTGTCATGTTTACGTTTGTTTTGAGTACCTCTTCCCAATCACATCAGTAGGGTCCCAGCGGGAAACACACCCACGACCTAAGCGTTGTTTGCGCCATGCTCTACCCACTGAGCCACAGAGGGCCACATCTATTACGTCTTGCTTGTGTCATGGGGCGGCTGTGGCGCAGGAGGTAGAGCTGCAGTCTAATGATCGCAAGGTTGGCAGATCGGCGGTTCGAGCCCCTGCTGGCCACATGTCGAAGTGTCCTTGGGCAAGACACTGAACCCCAAATTGCTCCCAGTGAGCGGGCCGGCGCCTTGCATGGTAGCCATTGGTGTGTGAATGGGTGAATGAGAGGTTGTTGTAAAGGTGCTATATAAGTGCGGTCCGTTTACCAGTCCATTTATGAAATCACATACGGATAAAAAACAACATCCTTTTCTAACAATTCAATGAAATAAAACTTGATTTTGTTGAACAAGAACGGTGTGGTGTGGGGGGGAGTCCCTGCAGCGGGTGGAGGATGTTGTAATATAGACTGAATGATAATTGATGATTTGGACATGGTAGATTAGGACGTCATGTACTCTAAAATGATGCAGGCTTGAATCACTGAGGGCGAACCACCTAGTTCAGTGCCGCGTGTCTGGGGCTCTGGAGGCCATTGTGAGGTTTAGCGTTGGAAATGGGAAACAATTACACGTTTGGTCTCATTACAAGAGCTATTGTTGACATGTCTCAGAGGAGATCCCACGTCCGTTTCAGGTGGGAGGATGTCTATATTTGATGCCCCTGTTAGCCTTACTCACGGACCAGCCCAATTGGTACTGTCGCTACTGTATGTCACAGGAAACCGGGAGAGGATGTTGTAATTTTAGGGGTGTTGCTGCTCTCAAACGGACTCAATCCAAAGAGTTACATTAACATCCGGTGATGTCACAATGAATGAATCAACTTCCTTTGCACTCGCAAGCGTATTTGTGTAATATCCTGTGCAGGTTTGCCATGTGAAAGAGAAACACATTAGTTCCATGCCATTTGAGGTGGCAACACCAGTTGAGAATAAGTCTGCTCCATTAAAAACATCTGTGAGTGGCATTATTCAGGACTAGCATTACAGTACTACTTACTTAGTACACAGGCTTTTGGTGTACGTTTTACGTAACTAGGTTTCGTTGTCTCAGTATTTGTACACTGCAGTGACAACGTTGAATCTAATCTAATACCTACTCTTTGCCATGGTTACAAGTATGCTAAACTAAGTATTCCAAAGCCAGTGTTGAGGTACTTACAGGGTTGGGGACATCTCCTACATAAAGAGCAAGGGAGGCTGGTGGAGGTAGAAATCGGATGACAGCTTCATTGTAATTCATGTAATGGAATGAAGAATGGCATCAAGCACATACCATTTCTTATTCCATCCCATGCATTACAATGAGCCCATCCTCCGATTTCTACCTTCATCAGCCTCTACTGCCACAGAGAGGGAGAGAGAGAGGCTGAGGCCCTGTGGGTCAGAAACAGAGACTGTAATGCTCTCACTCTCGCTGCCAGTCAGTTAGGAACAGGAAGCGTGGCTGCAGTGAAGTGCACTTAAGGGAGAGGATTAGATCTTAGGGTATTATTAGAGCCAGCTGATTATCCCTTACCTGAGCCTCCTAATACCTCTGGTAGTCTATTCATTGGAAGAAAAGGAAGGCAATTATTTGCATCCAGAAAAGCAACATAGGGCTTTTTCCTCTCAGTTTGTGGTTAGAGTTGATTTGCTGGAGTCTATGTGGTCACTGGGTCTTTGTTTGCTGTGTAGGCTGGTCTCCCGGCTCTCTGGCCCGTGGGGGTTCAGTGATTAATGCACTGCTGACCATGGAGACTGGCTGACCAAGGGGACTTGTCCAAGTGCCAGGGAACAGACAAAGGAAAATGGTCTCTAAATGACCTAATGATGAAGGGGGTGGGATACAGGCGCGCAGCCGTGGAGCCATGCCCCCCCCCCGCCGCTCTGCTTTAGGTCTGAACACAAATGACCCAATATCCCCAGAGACGATCCCCCACGATTGCACGTTTGGAATTGACCCAGGACTGTATACTGTAGTCTTGATACAGTTTCTGCTGTGGACTCACAGGTTTCTGCCTAGAACGGGCTTTGTGTTCCGTTGATCCATTCAGGGGCTTTTCATCGACCCTGGCCCCTGTCCATGCACCTGTCTGTGTAAGCCTTTACAGAGAGAGCCTATGATGCATGGGTTGAACTGGCTGTGGGACCCGACGAAATGACTGTGAATAGCGAATGAAAAATGGCTGCAGTTGTTCAAGTTAAACCTATTCCTCACAAGCATCTACAGTAGAAGTGTTGTGTTATGAATGGGATATAAGGCCTATTACTTCTGTAGCACAGAGCCACAGTTGGCTGTTTTCCAAATTGACTGATGAGGTCAGATTGAGGAAACGTGTTTGGGAGGAGAGGAGAGGGGGTGAGGGAAAGGGAAGGGAGAGGAGAGGAGAGGAGAGGAGAGAATAAGAAGAGAGGTAAGCAGAGAGAGGAGGAGAGGAGGCCAAGATCCGGTGTGATCAAAGAGTTTTTTGACACAGGGTTGATCGCCTCTTCACCTCCCATACAGGGATCATGGGACCACTGCCCGAAGCACTGAAATGACAGTTTGGCAGCACGTCACTTGTCAGTAAGACCTTACACTTGAGTAACTTGAGTAGAATGTCTACTGGATTGTTTTTTGCTGGGTGTTCAATTTGTTGCTTGGTACCCACCCCCTCAATATTGACGTAATGGTGGTGTTAAGATTTTTGGTATGAAATGTATTCTAACTGTGTCTTTCCTTTCTTTCCAGTGTCCAGTGTCATGAAACTTAATCCACAACAAGCTCCGTTATATGTAAGTATTAGACCTAATGCTTGATTATCTCCATATGTAATGCTAGATACCCAGTTGCATATAATAGCAAGGCATGGCAGTGAATGAATTAATAAGCCAAAAGAAGAGTATTTCCCCTGATATCAGCTCCCTCAGTACAGTAGACAGTACATGTACTGTATGTCTTCAGGGCTATTAGGATAATCACTTTGAATCCTTGTTATCCTCCTGAAGATAAACCTGAGAGGAGTTGCCCAGTGCTGATCCCATGCTGCGTGGGCCTGTTGCATGTGGCTGTGGTTTATTAATAATGTGGGTTACCAGGCGTAGGTGTTCTGGCTCTGAGTTGCCCAGTTTGACCCCACAGGAAGGCACTGCAGTGGAGGCTGGTGGAGGTAGAAAACGGAGGACAGGGTCAATGTTTGGTCAAAGTTTGATACCATTCCTGACTCCATTCCATGCGTTAGAAGCCCTTCCTCCCATCTATACCCCCACCGGCCTCCCCATCCACTGGCAGATAACAGGGTTTCTGTGTGTCGAAGGAAAGCTCTGCTGGATTGAATACATTAACCACACTGCCTTCTCTCATCATCACTGACACTTTACCCAGTAGACTCATCATCTCACCTTTCATGTGGGATAGGAGCGGGCCAGCGCGCGCTTAGCGCCAGGCTACCGTACGTACCATCGTCTGGTGGAAGCTTGAGGTCACGTCGGCATCCGTCCTCTGAATGTAATCATGTGAATCAGTTCCACTCAGTCCCACGGGGGGGGAAGTGGACATGGGGTTGTATTGTGGTGGGAAGTGGACTTGGGGTTGTATTGTGGTTCTTTCCAATAGGGGGCTGCCTCCCCCAGCAGCCTCCAAGTCACGGGGCTGTCAGCACCCTTTGTAGGGCGGAAGGGGAGAGACCGGGAGGAGAGTGATGTATGGCCCAGGCTCTGGTTACACCCCTCGTCAGGGGACAAGCAGTGCACATACAAACACACACACACATGCGCGCCCGCACATGCAGACACATGCAAACACACACACACACACATGCATACACACACACACACACAGGAACACACACACTCAGACCCTGAAGTTCATAATTCAGACTAGACTCAGCAGTCAAGTCAGTCACCGCAGTGCAAGACACTCCCAGAGAGAAGAGCAGCTCCCTGAGTCACCCCGCTGTGTCTTGTGGCTTCAAAGAGACCTTCTGATGTGGCTTCAAAGAGACCTATCTCTCTGTTGACACACCACAATTAGCAGGTCAGGAAAGCTCAGTCAGGTCATTAAATGAGACAATTTGTGTTATGACTGCAATAAGAAACTCTTAATGAGATCCTTATTTAGATAACAATGATGACTTTGGTTGAACAAATGAACTAAAGTAAATATTGTACGCCAACCTCTGCGACTATCCTATTGTTCTTGCGTGCAGTGCTTTAGCCTCTGCCTTCAGATATGTTAGCAACATATCTGTCAAAACACTGTCTGTTTGTTTTCATTTTACCAAATGCACAATGCCTCCAGCCATATATTTACTTTGATGAATAGTGGAGTTCTCTGCCCTCCTACTCCTGACACATGAACACTGACTACACTGCAGTGTGTATGTATGTGTGTGTGTGTGTGTGTGTGTGTGTGTGTGTGTGTGTGTGCGTGCATGCGTGCGTGCGTGTGGTGTGTCTGTGTGTGTTTGTGTGTGTCTCTGTGTGTGTGTGTGTGTGAGTAGGTGTGCGTAGGTGTGCGTGTGTGCGTGCGGTGTGTGTGTGTGTGTCTGTGTGTCTGTGTGTGTGTGTGTGTGTCTGTGTGTCTGTCTGTGTGTGTGTGTGTGTGTGTGTGTGTGTGTGTGTGTGTGTGTGATGTCTTGTGCAACAGCCATCTGTGGTCAACTCTGCAGAAGGGTGGTGTGTGCAGCGTTTCCTGTCCCCCACAGCAGCATATGTTTCACATCTTTTGCTTGCGGTGGCAGACAACCATTCTGTCTTTAGTCTGAAATGCTAGTTATTCAAAATAGTCTGAACACCAAGGATTTTGACCTTGTAGAACACTGTACTATTATAATAACAATATGGTTATTTGTCAATAATGAAAACATCATCATTTAGTAAGCTATATATACAGTTTATTAGGATTCAGGTGAACATACATTACAGGATGTTGTGAGCTTTAACGACATTACCACCACCATGTCCTTACCATCAACATGAAGGTAACACCCCCATCTTCCGGTTCTACGTTTCTTGTGGTGGAGATTGCAGATAGATCTGATGTTACGGCTGGAGTTAGTAGAATTAGGGTTTAGCTGGAGCTACAGAAGGGTTGGGGGTGGAGTTAGGGTTAGGGCTGGAGCTATGTTAGGGTTAGGGTTAGGGCTGGAGCTAGGGTTACGGCTGGAGCTAGGGTTAGGGCTGGAGCTAGGATTAAAGGCTGGTGCTAGGATTAAGGGCTGGAGCAAGGCCTAACATCTCCTTCCTATATTCCTCTGCAACAGCAGCTTGCAGAACAAGTGTTGACAATGATGATGATGATGATGATGATGATGATGATGGGTCTTAGCGTGATGTTGTCCCTGACAAGCCTGTTGTCCCTGCTGTCATCTGGGTAATCTCCGCCTGTGTGACAGAGGCCTGAGGTGACAGCTGCACAAAGTGGCGGAGGAAACAGGAAGTAGCGTGTCTCCTCAGAGAATGACCTCTGACCTCCCTATGTATACCCCCTCTTTAACGCAGCCTCAGGGCTCAGCAGCAGGAGATGGCCTGCTTCAGACAGATGTTGTTGTTACAGCTCTGTTCATCTGTGTACACCCAGACCGCCGTTGGTGAAAGCACGATAGGATGGCTCTTAATATGATATGACAGAGATTTTTTTTTGTGTATCTTCTTCAGTCATCTGTCCTCAGATGACGTGACATCGCCAAGTAGCTCACACACAACTGTCAAAAAAACGCCTGCTGCTCGTGACATTCTGAAGGATGACAGAGTGAGAGGTAGAAATTGTGCTTCAGTCATATTGTGTTCTCTCCTGGTCTATTCATCCTCAGTTGAAGTATTGGAGGGACAACTTAATCACAGGCCTGCTGTGTCTCCATATATAAGAGAGAGAGAGAGAGAGAGAGAGAGAGAGAGAGAGAGAGAGAGAGAGAGAGAGAGAGAGAGAGAGAGAGAGAGAGAGAGAGAGAGAGAGAGAGAGAGAGAGAGAGAGAGAGAGAGAGAGAGAGAGAGAGAGAGAGAGAGAGAGAGAGAGAGAGAGAGAGAGAGAGAGAGAGAGAGAGAGAGAGAGAGAGAGAGTGTATCTCTTTCCCCCCCAAGACCCACTGGGTATGTGATAAGACAGTGGTGGTATCAGGGTTTTGTGAATCTGACCCCTGAACACACAGCCTATAAATAAAGGCCATAAGGGCAGAACTGTACAGTTGCCCCCCCATATCTTATCTGTTTCCTTGCAGGCTCCTCTGTGTGTGGCAGTTTCAGTCAATCATGTCTTGAGTAGCGGGGGCATGACCCTGGTTGTCAGTTACAACACTCAATCACAACACAAGGTGTTTTGCTTTTTAACACAAGTACACTAGTACTCTCCGAGCTGGTTTCACAGACAAGGCTTAAGCCTAGTCCTGGACTGAATCACAATTTCAATGTAAAATCTCCATTGAAGATGCTTTTTAGTCTAGGATTAGGCTTAAGCCTGGTCTATGAAACCGGCCCTCCATGTTTTAGTAATTCCTGCCTTTCTCTCTCTCACTCTCTCTCTCTCTCTCTCTCTCTCTCTCTCTCTCTCTCTCTCTCTCTCTCTCTCTCTCTCTCTCTCTCTCTCTCTCTCTCTCTCTCTCTCTCTCTCTCTCTCTCTCTCTCTCTCTCACTCTCTCTCAGGGCAATTGTGTGATTACTGTGCAGCTATGTGATGAAGAGCTGGTTGAGGATGAGGATGGTGTGGTGGAGTACTTCCTGTTGTTCGCTGGCGCCACCCAGAGACACCTGACCAGCACCCTGAGGAGCGGCCATGACACCCTGCAGGCTGTGTGTCCCGGTAAGAGAGAGGGAGAGAAAAGGGGACTAAAGAGAGAGAAAGAGAAAGAGCGTGTGAGTGCGTGTGTGTTGGTATCTCCAGGTAAGCTTTCACATCACGCATGGCCCACAATCCTTTGCAGGAAGCCATCAGTCACACTGTATTCATGGCATGGTAGCTCCACCTACTGTGCTGGCTACATATACTGCATTTTACTATTCTCTGGATTCAATTGTTTCTAGCATCTTAGCCATTGTAAGGCTAGGATTGTTGTCACTTCCCCTCAATTGAAACCATTTCGGGAGACCACACTAGTTACAGTGTTAACAGTGTTTGTAGTCCCAGGGGGTAACCCTGCACAACCGGCACGTGACCGACCATCAACATGTGAAATGTGTTCGAAATATGTCAGTTGTGACATACGTTTAATGTTTAATGCCACATTTCCTTTCAAAATTCAACAGTGATTCAACTTTGCTTCATGACGTTGATTCACCCGTGAATAAATGTTAAAATGCTGGCTGGGAAATGTTTAATTGGGTCCTCATTCATTCTGTGAGTGTGTTTGCTGAGATCCATGCCTGTTGACTCTGCTGGGTTGAGGAAATTTCGCCCCCCCCCGCCTGTTACAACTCTGCCTATTAGATTTCCTTCAGTTAGAGTTTCTAATTGATAGCACTCCCACACTAGCCACCGTTACAGATCTGTTCCCCTCCGTGGAGTGTGAGGTAGGTAGCAACAGCACGTAGCCTGTCAGGAAACATGTTCATCTTGTTATCTTGTTAAGGGCTCAGGTGGATTGGAGGAGAGGAGGAGAGGAGGTCTGTCACAAACAGAGCTGTTGCCTTGAGGCCGCTAGGGGGGGTCGATCCTTCTGGTTACACATTAGTGCTGCTGTCAGTGACGCCCATCCAGGCTTGTATCTCTGGGGGAATGTAGCTGAACAAGCCCCGACAATCTAGCGTCAATGATTTACCCCTGGGGTCAGAGTCGATGCTAGGCTAAGGCTGGGCCTACCAATACAGTTAATGATGCTAGGCTAAAGCTAAGGCTTGTCTTTCTTGCGTTGTGGTTGCGTGGGCGTCGGTTGGAAAGGCCTCAATTCACAGGGAGGAGGGTGAGAGGAGTTAGCTGTGTGGTTTGTTGTTTAATTGGAGATGAATCATGTTTCCTTATTGTCTGGTCTCTGAGACCAGAGCCAGGATAAATCGACAGAATGAGCCGCAGCCCTCCAGAGACTTCATTCCGCTGAAACCGTGCCTTGGCTGCAGCTTTGTTATTTGCTCACTTTGTTGAGTAGCTTATGTTCCCCCTATACGTTCGGCCTAATGACACAGAGCTGCAGCGTTCGGCAGTTTTCTAATCGTTTACGCGCTGTGTTAATATACCGTGTCGCTGTGCAGAATGGAATATCATTAATGTGTTGTCAAGGACGTTTGTTCCTCCTCTTCTTGTTTGGCTGTGTAACAACATAAGATGAAAGGCAGGGAAATCATACGGTGTGGCTGTTAGGCTATTAGGTCATACAGTTCACTGTTTTCGCACACATACTGAGTTGATCTGCAATATATTTCGCTCACCTGAAAGCACAGGGAAACACTATTCAAATTTCTATTTGTGTAATGTAATGTGGTTTCTGGTTTAGTCCATTTTACCAGAATTGCAGTGTATTTTTCCTATAGGGCCATCTCTGACGTAGATGAGCTAAACCACCTTATTTAGGGGCTAACCGCTTTGTGGAATGAACACTGGCTGTCACTTTTACTGGCAACGAGCTTCCTGACCACAGCAGTTAGGGTGTGTGTGTGTGTATGTGTGTGTCTGTGTGTGTGAGTGTGTGCCACTCAGACCTCAGTCTCTGTAACAGATAATGCCTCACACAGCACCCACCAAGCCCTGAGCAGAACTTCTTAAACCATGTTTATGCACACTTTCCCACTTGCGGTGTTGACGAAGAGGTTGCATAACACTGAAGTGTTATTTTCCTTAGACCGCAGTGTTTGAGTGTGACATGAAATGGGATAGTGTACACTTCATACTGCTATATTATTATGTACTCTTCAAAAAGTGTCCTTAAAATGTTGTCCAGAATGGACGTCGCGTTAAATATAAAGACAAGCTGTGGCCTGGGGTGGTCCAGTGGTCTAGCACCGCTGGCTACAGTCCACACATATGCCCATGTTGGCATGGGTTCAAATCCATCCCATGCCCTGCTGATATGCCCTGTCCTCCTTACTTTCCTGTCTACCTTCACTATCTCTATCCTATAAAATGAAGAATATGATTTTTTTTTTAAATAACCTTAAAAAGAATATAGCTTCCTTTCTCCCGGTAGACTGTGTGATGTGAGCAGCCAGCCTCCTCAGTTATGTCCTGTTGTTGGTAACACGAGAACCTGAAAGTATACATCACACACATGGACTGCTTTGCCACAGGGTCATTTATGACACTGAGAAAGGCCAGTCTATTTGCAGCAACAAGGTGACAAAGACAGTAATTCACACAGTCTGTAAGCTGTCAGCCTCGCCCACACACTCTCATTCATACCGTCATGGCTCTTTCTGACACTTTGACATCTCATGCGAGCGACTGAGAGATTGTTTATTGAGCCTCAGGTAAAGGCTGTGTTGTGTTCGTTCACTGTAGGATGGCTGACCTTGTACAATTGTTTCTGATGATTACCACTCGTTTTCTTTGAGTCTAACTCCCTCCCTCCTCTCCCTGCCCCCCCCTCCAGCCCATGAATGCTGTGAGGCGGTGCGGGTCACCCTGTGCAGGGCAGCCAGGCCCAGCGGACCCACAGCCCAAGTGGCCGAGCAGCGCTTCAGCTTTGTGCAGGACCTGGCCTTTGACATGGCCCAGTTCCTGGTGAGCACCGCAGGGAGGGCGGACGGCCTGGAGGGGGCGCTGCTGCTGGACGAGTGTCAGATCCCCCTGCAGGAGTGTGAGAGGCTGGACCAGAGTCTGGCTCTGGCTCTCACACACCTCTCCCTGCCCCAGGGGTGGAGCGTGCTGGGGACCAAACTCAACAATAGCACAGGTGAGACACACAGACTGGGAAAGTGTGTGTGTGTGTGTGTGTGTGTATGTTTATAGGTGTGTTTGTGTGTGTGTGTGTGTCTGTGTGTGTTTGTATGTTTATAGGTGTGTGTGTGTGTGTGTGTGTGTGTCTGTGTGTGTTTGTATGTTTATAGGTGTGCGTATCTGTGAGTGTGTGCGTGTGTGCGTGCGTGCGTGTCTGTGTCTGTGTCTGTGTCTGTGTCTGTGTCTGTATCTGTGTCTGTGTGCGTGTGTGTGTGCGTGCACACTCGTGTGTGTAACACCACAGTTCATGTTGACTTAGATAGTTATATTCCATAGTGGCAACATACAGTACATCCTGCTGTAGTTATAATTCATTTATAATTATGGTAATTATAACACCATATCAGCCATCTGCAACATATTTCACTTACAGTAGGGGATGCAATTACAGTGTCTTACTAATTAGTGAAACACCTACAAGAGGAAAATGTGGTGTTTCTGAGGAGGAGGCGGTTGCATGGGCGACTGGGGTCCCAACATGGGGACAGTGGTTCTCCATAGACCCAGCTCCCAGCCCTGGGACTGCAGCAGGGGTCCCAACATGGGGACAGTGGTTCTCCATCGACCCAGCTCCCAGCCCTGGGACTGCAGCAGACACATCACTGTTGTTCTTGGCGCTTCTCCTTAGATGCATTTCCAACTCTCCTCCTTTCCCCACTCTCTTTCCTACCAGGCTTGCCATTACAACCCCGGAACATAATGTCAGACATTCTAAAACAAACATTCCTGGCCAATTAAAATGTCTCTTTCTGGCACTTTTTAGGCTGTAATACCCTGTAAGTGGAGCTAAAGTGGTGGGTAATGATAAATGTATGAGTCTGGTGTCAGACAGCTCACTGATACTTCTGCTTAATACTGAGAGCAGAGCTTTAGTCTACCAGACAGGAGAGAGCAAAGCACTGCAACTCTGTTCTTTAAACGTTAGCAAGACAGAAAATGTAACTTTTTTTGCTTTTCTTTTCATAAAGGTTTCTTGTTGCGTAGCCGCCATGCAATGGTTTTGTATATGTTTCTGAGTTATGGAAAGGACACATTTAATTTCCCTGCACCCTATGTGTGTGTATGGACGAGTGTTAACAGGGCACCTGTATCTGAAGAGGGTTAAGGAGAGGACCAGGTGTGGTTGAGGTAAGTTGGTCATGCATGAGAGAGACTGCCCTGTGTGTGTGTATGGACTAGTGTTAACTAGGCACCTATATCGGCAGATGGTTAAGGAGAGAGGACCAGGTGAAGTTGAGGTAAGTTTGTCATGCGTGAGGGAGACTCCCCTGTGTGGGCGCTTCGTGACCACAGTGTACAGTGTGCTGGAGGCAGGATAGAGAGACCAGGCTGTTGAACTAGGCCACTGGTGTTCGTACTGTGTGAACAGTGTCGTACTGTTTTACATTGACATTTTTGACATTTAACATAGCCGCCTATATACAAAGCGACTTAACACAAGTACATTTGTTTCAAGTAAGTGAATCATCTATACATCGGTCGATAAGAAAAACGAATATATACATACCTTTGAAGAGAGGCACAATTGTGTACAATGGCTTTGTAAATCAGTGGGTAGGGTCGTGTGTGACATTTCCAAATATTAACACGTACTGTATTAAATACATTTGAATAGAGTCAGTGGCTACAGCCATGGGAGACATTCCTAACATTAACACTGATCAAATACATCTGAATAGAAGGATGAGTTACTGTATCAAAGTATCACAATCTGTAAATGGTTTTATTGGCTGTATGTGATATACGGAATAGTAAATGTTTATACAAGAGCACCGACACTCATGATATGGCGTGGGCTAAACTTTAATTAGGCTGCAGCCAGTAGGCTGTACAATGCCTTCGGAAAATAATATTCGGACCCCTGTACTGTGAGAAATGTATTCAAATGTATTCAAGAGCCCCTCAAAGGAGAGATAGCTGACATGATGGATCCAGTTTCATATGGCCATTGATACTGATAGCTCAGTTGATTTGAGATGATAAACACTCTGAGGTAATTGCTTGCTGTACAAGCTCTGTCGACAAGGTTTTGGGAATACTTTGCGGGGCTGCGTTGAACGTGCTTATCCCCGTGGCTATTGTAAACATAATAGCAGGAGGATAATAACTTCCTCTTCTAAATTACACCACATCTTCAGCTCCACATTTTTGAAAACGTAATTGTTTGTAGAGATAAAACAGTGACGGCTCAGTTTGAGAGTGATTACTTGACTTGTGTGCCGGAAAACATTTATGAAACGACTTTTGTACAAGAATCACTCAAAGTATACAGTTTTAAACAGAGACAGTTTAAACTAGGCCTACTCGGAAGCTCACTGCTTTCTCCAGCCATTGAACCAGCATGCACATACTATCGTTGATGGGCTTAGCCTTTTTAATTTGTGCACATTATAGTGGACATGGCCTGGTTGGGTGGGAGCCTACGCATAGACCTTGTACTAATGGGATCAAAGGTCTTAGAAGGCTCCCCCTCATCCTCTCTGGGCCCGCTAGGCTGAGCAGAACTTGTGTGCTCTATTGTCATGAGTGTTTTACATTTTTGTACATTTTTAACCATAGCAGACAATGCAATTACGTGCAATTACACTTACACTTGCGATTGACAAATGCGAGTTGCAATTCAGATCACAGGGACAGTCTCCCTGGAGTAAGTTGGGGCTAAGTGCCTTACTTAAGGCCACACTAGTGGTGGCGTTCCCAGGTGGGTTTTGATCTCATGACCTTCTGATCACCAGTCCAACTCAATATCCCCTAGGTCACCACTACCCCGTTTAGGTCGTTTTTTTAGGTAGCTCCACTGCTGATGTGCCGTTGTCTAGTTCTGTACAATAGGTTCTGCTAAACAGCATGCCTCAGCTTCAGAACAACACTGACGTGAATATTAAGTGTCAATGTGAAAAGGAACATCAGAATATCTCTTGACAGTGTGTGTCAAATCTGTCTGTTTGATTGATGTCTCAAGAGCCACGTTGGAAGGGAATGTGTCTCAAATCATCCATCACAGTGTTGAAAAAAGGAGTCGCGTCCATGCCCCGGCAGTACGCGCTTCTACGGAGACAGTTGGGTAATGTTTCACATTTTCAACAGCCTGTTGACTGCTCTGTCACCATATGATCGAACGGTACTGCGCATATTTCTGATGGCCCCTCTGGCTAGGGAAAATTGAGTCATTTTCATTGCCTGCCCATGAAGAATGGCCGGCTTTGGGACCGAGACAAGACCGTGGCATTTCCTACAGCTGGCAAGGGCACCAGGACCAGACAGAGCCCAAACTGGCAGTTAGCTCGCATGGCTAACTGGGGCATTTAATTGGTGAAATTAGCCTTAGCCTCTTCCCCAGGCTATCACCACAGCAACAGCTATAGCCAACCTCCGACGGAATGGAACCATTCGGAGGGCACAGGGACAGAAAATGTGAAATGTTTGTAGCAAACGAATAGTGAGCTTTGAATAATAGTGTTTCAGTGAGTTTTTATCTAGAAAGGGTTTTATCCTCACTTATGAATTCTGCTGCTGCATTGAGTTATCACAGTATTACAGTTTTGTTTGTTTGTGTGTTTATGTTTATTAGTTTATTTGACAGGGACAATGAATGCACAATACATATATTGCGCCACACGTTATGCAACCACGGTCTACAGTATTTAACAAGGATCTTATCAGGCTCATAAACAGCCTTCCTCCTTATTGATGCCTTTTTGTGCCCAAATTGCCTATTAATTTCCTGATCTAACCCCATGGACTCTCACTCCCTGCACTGGCATTAACATGCCTTAACAGTGCTACTGTGCATACCTTGCTGGCCTCAGAGGACAACTGAAAAGGCCACAGCAGCTCTTTAGGTCCCAAAATATACTGATAATCTGTCTCAGTGAGAGCAGAGGGAGAAAGCTCTTAAAGGTTTAATTACACTCCCACTAATTAGGCTGGGGGTTTGAAGTTACTAAAAACAACCTGGAGTTGGCTAGCTCTCTGTGACTTATCTAGTGCACAGCTAGCTACATTGACAGGGACGTGAGGGAGGACGAGGGTAAGGGTAGGACAAAACGTGTGTGTGTGCGTGTGTATGTGTGTTTGTATGTGTGTGTGTGTATATGTATATGTGTATGTGTATGTGTGTGTGTGTGTGTGTGTGTGTGTGAGTCTTTGTGTGTATGTGTGTATTTGTATGTGTGTGTGTGTGTGTGTGTGTGTGTGTGTGTGTGTGTGTGTGTGTGTGTGTGCGTGTGTGCTAGGGGAGGGATGAATAGCTTATATACCGTTTCACTCCATGCGCCTACCAGTTAAACTGGCTCAGTGGTAGAGCGCTGTTGTTGTTCCACTAATCGTAAAAAGGATATTGCACTTCCCTGATTTACTCTCTAACCTAGCTACTGTAGACCAGACCAGGCCTCTGGTGTTGCTATGCCGGGCGACCCTGTGGCATGCCCGCTATAGGACCACACTCTGTTTGGCTGGAGGGGTGTGTGAAGGAATTGCGTGACGGACACTGCCTCCCTCCCTCTCTCCCTCCCTCCCTCCATCCCTCCTTCAGAGCCGGAGCCCCAGGAGACTTTGCTGCACTTTGCAGCCCGTCGTGGCCTGAGGAGAGTGGCAGAGTTCCTGCTGCTGCAGCGTGGAGCCAGAGACGCCCTCAGACTGCCCAACAAGCAGGGCGTCACCCCGGCCGCCATCGCAGAGCAGAGGGGACACAGCCTGCTGCAGGAGCTACTCACACAGTTAGTACAAACCTTGCACCATTTACATGACATTTACATTTTTTACGCCTTTATCCAAAGATACTTACAACATGTTGGAAATGTTATTCTGAGTTAGTTAACTTCTTGTGATTGATGCCAACTTATTGTCATTTGAGGAAAGTTGATAGAGAGAATTGGGCATATATTTTTTAAAGGATTCTGTCAGTAGTTGTAAATCTTTGGACACTCTCTGGTGGTCCTCTGTGGCTCAGTTGGTAGAGCATGGTGCTAACAATGCTTAGGTTGTGGGTTCGATTCCTACTGGGACCATATATACTGAAAAATGTATGCACTCACTGCAATGTAAGTTGCTTTGGATAAAAGCGTCAGATAAATGGCATATATTATTACTCTCTGACTCCCCAGTGAGAGGGTAAACAATGACTTCCATCTATAGGTGGAGCTATGTCAAGAGGAAGTCATGGACATGTTGAAACAATTTTGTCTTTGTGTGAAAGAGATAGTCTCTGTGAACATTGCTCTTTCCTTGTATAAACAGTCTATGTCAACACAGCAGGGGGGCACAGTTTTGTTGTAGGTTCTCTGACTGACACGTTTTCACATTTTCTAGTCAGTTGTTTGGGAAATGGTTTGTGTGTTTGGGAGAGAGCAATTGACCTACTCTTATAAATAACTTATCCACACAGCAAAGACACTATTTCCCAAGTGGGTTTGATGTAGCCCTAGCTTTGTTAGGGAAGAACAGAGACCTTTAACACTACCAGCATGGCACCATGTTCACCTATTTGAAGCGCACCCTCGGGAGTCA
Source organism: Nansenia antarctica (assembly GCF_963989245.1). Classification (NCBI taxonomy): domain Eukaryota; kingdom Metazoa; phylum Chordata; class Actinopteri; order Argentiniformes; family Microstomatidae; genus Nansenia; species Nansenia antarctica. The sequence goes on along the minus strand of NC_137679.1, from coordinate 31,626,070 downwards.
TGATACCCCCTAGTCTTGGAAGCTGTTACTGACACACAAAGATCACTAGATGGCGCCTCATGTACATTAGCCTGCCTCCGCTGCTCCGAGCTGATTCTCCGTTTACAAACATTGTCAGGTTTTCACTGGTCAATGGGTAGCTGTGTGCGGTGTCTTTTTGATAGCTTTTTGATGTGCATTCAACATGTATTTTGTGTCAACATCCACTTCTACCCGATACACACGGGTCGGAAAAACTGGTTTTTATGAGCAGAGAAGCGGGGGAAATGTCTAGTGCAAAAAGTGAGATTTGTTGACTTAGGTCTGTTTGCTACAGTTGTCATAGAATGAATGAATGAATGAATGGTCTTTATTGTCATTGCTACAGTACAGGTACCAAACAACGAAATTTAGGAGGGGTGGCTCCCCTGGTGTTAGGAAAAAAAAAAAAAAAAAAAAAAACTTTAAAAAAAATCACAAGAAGGGAAGAGCTGGTTTACATAAATAAAGGCTATGTACACTATCCACTGTACTATACTGTACAGATAGACGACTAGGGTTGTCTAGGGTTGTCATATTGCACAATAGAGAACAACTACCAGTCGGCTAAATCTTGATTTTCGTTAAAACATGGAACAAATAAAATTAGATAATGTAATCATGACCTACTATAGATATATAGATATAAACACCTCAAAAAACTTTCTGAAACATTATTTCGGTCGATTATTCCTCCCCTTTAATAATACTAATTGGTATTGTATTTTATATCGTTGAAAAGCCTGATTAGTCACCTAGACAACAAGGTACAACTTGTAAGGATCATGCATTTGTGGAATGAGCAACACAGCTAACGTGTGGGTAGCGGCCCAAAAACATTTGCCAAAATCCCCTGCAATATTCTTCTGTTGGTATTCACTCTCGTTTTGAGTTGCTTGGTGGATTGGATGATTGCATTCTCCCACAGTAATAAGGAAAAAACAACACATGTTGGCCATTTTTACACGTTATTCATTTTACACTGTCAGGGACCTCAGTTAGCTCAGTTAGCTGTGTTGCTCATTCCACGAATGCATGATCCTTCCAAGTTGTACCTCGTTGTAAAGGTGACTAATCAGGCTTTCCAACGATATAAAATACAATACCAATTAGGGCTGGGTATCGCCACTGATTTCCCAAAACGATTCGATTCCGATTCACAGCTTTCGATTAGATTCACGATTCGATTCGATTCGATTCGATTCCGATTCGATTTAGTTACAATATCAATTTTCCTTGAATATGAAGAGATTCTCAGAACTAATGCTATAAATGGTTCAAGGAACCCTATAACATGTAGCATTGTTAAACATATCAATGTTTACATTAAGAATTGACTTCAAAGCAGTTACATGAATGTACTTCTTATTGGAACATAAATGAACATCATTGACCAACATTTTGCTAAATCAGACACTACAAAAAGTGCTTTTTAACGTGCTTTACTGCAGCCAGTGTAAATAAAGGGGCTACAAACATAGCCTATCGGTAAACAAGACATCACATATCCCTCAGGACTGTCTCAAATAGCTTATTTGCATAATATATATATATATATATAGTATATACCAAATAAAAATGTGCAAAACTCAAACGAAAATAGTGCAATAGATGAGGGTATTTTGGGGAACAAAAAAACACATTGTAAACCATAATGTCCATGAAACTAAAGCCCTTCATTACTGCTTTCTCACTTTTTGGAGATTGGAAGATTTTATTCAGGAATAAACATAATTGGAAAATCAATGATTATTAAAATACTGTAGTATACAGTAACAATAAGTTAGTGGAAACACCACAAATCTACGGAACCACTTATTGAGGCATCACCCTGACGTGAAACATGGAAAAGCTGATCCGAAACAAGCCTCGATGATAAAGTGGCAAGTGATTGTCAGGTACGAGTCCATTGCTCTGGATGTTCAGCTGTCACACGTTATGGCAACTCTCTGCTGGCTGAAGTGAAGTTGCGATGTCACGTTTCACCTGCGCGGACATGTCTGGGACTATCACTTCACTCAACTGTTTGTGTGTCGGTAACACGTAGCGTGGTTCTAGTACACTGACGACACTGACGACGCTGTAGTAATTTGTTGGGCACGCGGAAAATTTGATTGTAATTTGCAACCAAACGTCTTTATCAGCGAGGCTTGTTTCGGACCCGCTTTTACATGTTTCACGTCAGGGTGATGCCTCAATAAGTGGTTCCGTAGATTTGTGGTGTTTCCACAAAAATGTACCTCCACTGCGCACAGCTTGCATATGGCTTTGCTTTTGTCCTGCTCATCTCTATCGTCATAATTTTTACATCCAAAATGCACCCAGACATCTGCCTTTAAGCCTGGTCGTTGCGTGAGATATGATAAATTCTTGTAGCGCGAGATCTGGCCACGAGATCTCGTTGCGGGTTGAAGCTGCAAGCAGAAAAAACAAACAAAAAGTGCCCCGCGGTGGTGTAGCGGTCTACGCACTGGCCACTAGTGCATGCTGCCCACCGGGGCCGGGGTTCGTATCCCAGCTCGCCAGATCCAGATATGGCCGAGGCACACGGGAAGCGGCATATTGGGCGGCCGCTTCCGAGGGCGGTATAGGAGTATTTCTGGACAAGGATCCGTCGCGCAACACCGCCCCCTGGGTGCCGGAATAACGGTGCTGGGCTCGAGGAGCCAGTCAGCTAGTCTGCCTGGCGGCCTCTTCTGGGACTGCCGGCCACGGGGTCGTGCGGCGGATCCTATGCAATAGGCAGGGGATAATTGGATGCTAGGTTGGGTTCAATTGGCTACCAAATTGGGTGAAAAAGGGATAAAATCTGGGAAAAAAAAAAAAAAGCATGAAAGATCGATCTCGGGATTTATGAATCGATAATCGCTCATTCAATGAAGATCGATTCAGAATCGGGAAATCGATTTTTTTAACCCAGCCCTAATACCAATTGGTATTATTAAAGGGGAGGAATAATTGACAGAAATAACGTTTCAAACTTTTTTGGAGGAGTTTACATGTATTTATTCTATTCAAATTTGTCCAGGCACATTGAAACCCGCAAGCTTGTAGAATGCTTGCCACGCCATTGCATTATATACATACTCTGCTTGTCCTGATGACACTTATGTATTCTGTTTACTGCTTATTGTTATTATTATATGTAAATAAAGTTGGCCAATTTAATGAACCTGCACTTGACAGAGACGATGTGAATACCTGATACAAAGTAAACATTTCATTATGTCTGCCCATATACCTCTAAACTACAGTACATGCCATGGTAATATGCCTATGCAATGGTAATAAAGCACATATTGAAGCACATATATATAATATTATATATAATAATAATAATAATACATTAGACTTATATAGCACTTTTCTAGACACTCAAAGACTCAAACTGAAAAGATTGAGTAGTAAAATAAAAAGAAACAAATAAATAGATAAAAGAAAGTATAGGGGTCTAATTAATTTTTAGATTACTAAATCTAAATCTAGGTGTCTTTGTAGAACAATCTACTCTGTATACTGCAATTACACCTAGATTTCGGGCGGAGAAGCGGCGAACAAGCAACGCCAGCGTCCTCTCTCGACCGGCATTTTTTGAAAATATGAACTGTCTTATTGAATATGTAATCACACTCACTTCACAATAACACAATAATAATAAACAACGTACTGTAAGTAAGCAAAAAAAGTAATCCCACAACGACAAGGAAATAAAGTGGCCTTTTGGTAAAGTGGTAATTTCACAGAAGCCTCAATACAACATACAGATATTTGTTTTTATCTATTCACTAAATTGTTGGTAAAATTGGTAACTTGTTTGTATGTGTGTGTGTGTGTGTTGGTGGGCAAATCTATATGTATGTATGCAGAAATGTTTGGGAGGGAGGGGTGGGTGGAGGGGAGGGAGAAAAACAGAAGATATTCATGCATTTTTCAATGTACATGACATCTTCTATACTGGAATAAAAAATATTATATATTATTATTTTTTAAAAGAAGAAAGGTAAGGTAAGAAAGGAATTGCCACGGGGAAATAAACCACATTCCATTCCTCCTTCCACTGTTAAACATTAAGCTGGGGAATTCAGTCACCTTTTGGTAGTCAATGGACTGAGTCAGTTTGGTGTAGACAGTGCAATGCTCCTCTTGTTGTTTTTAAGAGATAGTGAAAGCTAAAAGGCAACAATGAACAATGCCTCCCTTTCATGTCAAGTCTTAGCTTCGGTCAGCTCTCTTCTCGTCCGTTTGTAAATGCACTTCACTCATGACAAAATGAAATCATGCGAAGCTATACTGGTGACCTCAACACTCAGACTGAGTCAGAGCTCAGAGCTCAGCCACTCCACCCAGCCTTACGCAACCAGATCCGGGCTAGGAGGATTCTCCCACCCTCACACACTGGAGGAAAACACAAAACAGTCCATGCTTGTACTCTTCAGCTCCAGCCATGCATGTCTGGATGTAAATGCATCCCAGTCTGTTTACTCAAACACCTACTTTGTGTGGAGTTATTCAGTAGATAATGAGTTGGGGATAGATCATTTGTTAATTGGGACTAGATTGGGGGAGAAAAAAAACAAAAGAAAAAAAAACTCAGCAGTTGCTTGTGTTGAGTAACAAAAGGAGAACAGGGAAGTGTCTGTTGGAAGCACAGTGAGATCGGACCAAACTAGTTAAACCAACAGATCAAACCAGAAGCTGAATCCACCACAGTAGCCAGCACCATGCTGTGTGGGTATGTCACATGACCAGTGTGTGTCCTCTGAGCTGCTTGTGTCATCTTGTTTGAACAGGGCAGAGACAGAGACAGAGACAGAGACAGGCAGAGGGACAGAGACCCCCCAACCAGCCCCGACGGATGCCAGGGTGGTGTGCCACCTCCCCGTCCTGAACACCCACACCCTGACGGTGGGCACGGCCTCCGGTGACATCCCCCCTACCCTCCAGAGAGCTGTGGAGGAGCTGAGCCACCTGATCTGCCATCTACATGCCAAGGTGAGCCCTGCCAGCCTCCCGCCTCCTCCTTTAACAAGCTTACTTGGCAGTAGAGCAGGTCGTGTTAACGCTGTCTAAATAGCACACGCATGCCACACATTTACATTTAAGATAGGGTTAACCCGAGCTTGCTGTGCTGTCAGTCAGTGGTGTGTTTGCTTTTCTGCATGCCTTCTTGATTTAACCTTCAGGGCAGTTTTGTGTGCCTTATGTAACTGTGTAACGTACCTCGGGCTTCAGCGGTTAGTTAATCATAGTTAGAGAGGGTTCTCCTCTCCACCTCGGCGTCGCTCCAGGACAGAGAATGCTAATGAGTTTCGTGCCTCTCCTTCTTTTGTGCAGGGAGGTCCTTCGCTTCGGCTGCAGTCTCTTCACACGGCCCGGGAGTGCAACAACAGCCTAGGAACAGAGGCAGACGACGAGGCCCGCTTGGATCAGCGACAGCCGGACTCTCCGGACCCCAGAGCCCAGGGCCGTGTGTGGGAAAACAACACAGCGGCCAGAAGCGGCCGTGCCGGCAACGAGGGGAGCGACAGGCCTCTTTATCACCCTCACACTCCTCCAACCTCAGGGTGGCCCCCACCACAACCACCCACTCCTCCCCCGGACAATGGCCCCACGGAGGACCGGGTGTGTCCCAGTCCAAACACTGACTGCAGAGATTACAGCCAAGGAGAGAAGGAGAGAGAGAGGGAGGAGGAGGAGAGGAGGGAGGAGGCTGGTGTAGAGCATTCGGGGAGTGTGTGTGAAAGTAGTGACACTATACAGAACCAGTCGGAGAGGGAGAAACAGACTGCCGTAGGAACCCCACTATCCTGTGGAAAAGAGCTGGAGGAAACTGATACCGAGGGGACCATAATCAACGAGACACAGGGGGGAACAGAGGAGGGGACGGACGGACAGAACCAGGAAGGAGAAGAGAGCACTGCTGAGAAGGAGGAGGAGATACAATCTGAACCCAAGGATCTGTCTGCCCTCGGTGGAGACACAACACCTACCACAGACATGGGCATCACTCAGTCCCTGGAAAGCTCTGAAAGCTCTGACACGGACATGAAGGAGTGCTCCCAGGAAGTGGAGAGCAGCTACGGGGAGAATGACGCTGAGACAGAGACCTTTCAGGACCCCTGCGGTACCTTTCTCTCAGAAGAGGAACCGGCAGTGAGCCAAGCGTTAACAGACCCTATCTCCGCTGCGACGGGCCTCCCTAGCCCCTCTCCTGTGGACAATGGTGATGAAATACAGGAGGTTCCCTCTGATTCGGTGTGTCCCTGTCCCACGGTAGAGGGCCTCCACGAGGGTGAACCTCCTCCATCACAGACAGACAGCAGGGAACAAAGTCAGGAAACAGCTGCTGAGGATTACTGTACGGAGACACAGTCGGACTGCGCTGAGGTGGAAAATCATGGGGCTCCAGAAACCAGAGGTCATTCTGGGGATTGTACTGAGAACGGGACAGAACGGGTCAGCGGAGATACAGGACTGGCTAGTGATACAGGCCTTCCAGGGGCTTCTGAGGTAGAGTTTTCTGAGGTAGAGTTTTCATCACTCGCAACTGACCTGGATAGTCCATCTTTATCACAGGCTACCGATTCTGCAGAAACACCCATAGACCACACAGAGGAGAGCTCGGCCACCAGTGACCCTATGGACAGTGCAGTGACAGTAGTATCAGACTGTGATCGGCCTCCCTGCACCGTGACCTCAGTCTCAGAAAACGGACTTACGGAGGGGGACGCTGGGACGACCCATTCTCTCTCCAGCGACGAAGAGGAGGACTCCTTTAGGTCCGTCACGAGCTCTTCCGAGGTCTTCCGCTTGACGGAGGACGCAGACGCGGCGGACAGCGGGGAGCGGAACCTGGAGGGGACGGGAGAGGAGGGGGATGTGAGCGACTGCCTGCCACTCGTGGACTCGGCGTTCGCCTCAGAGCTGAACAGTGACGAGACGAGAGTGACGGGCTGTGGAGCGGCCTCGCTGACCCACCCTGGCGGTGAGGCCGAGTCTCAACCGTCCCAGAGCCAGAACACAGTGGGGCTATCGAGGCCTGAGAAGGAGAAAGAGGAGGCCTCTTCTCTGGGGACTTCGTCAGAGCTGGTGTCGGCTGAGACTGAGGGTGAAGTGGCCTCGTCTCTAGAGCTGGTGTCTGCTGAGGCTGTGGCTGAGGGTGACCTACCGCTGGAGGCCACTGAGAGCCTGTGTGAGCCCACAGTGACCAATGACCTCAGAGCTGGGACTGGGGAGAACGTATCGGGGTCGGAGGGGTCACGGGTGGCTGAGGGGGTCGTGTCTGCCTCAGACACAGACCTGCAGGCCTGTGTCTTGCCATCCATTCCGGAGGGTGGAGATGGGTCCACTCTTATGGTGGGAGAGCGAGAGGGAGACAGTCTGGCCACAGGGAAACAGTCTGGCACGGAGGAGAAACAGTCGGGTGGTGGGGAGGAGAGTGTAGTGATAGAACTACGGCAGCCAGTCTTACGGCAACTCAGCGGGGACATCTACGAAACAACAGTGGATGGCGATCCCGAGGCAGGTGAGAGGTCAGGGCTGGTAGACCGTCATCGGTCTGCGACAGACGAAGCCCTCTGCCTCTCTTTGTCCCAGACGGACAGCGACGTCACTCCTGTGTCAGCGATGTCATCAGACACAGACAACGTTTCTCTGGAGGGTCCAGACTCGTTCGAGGATCTAGGGGCCAGTGATGCGGGTCTGGAGGAGGCGGTCCCAGACGCGACCTTGGACCCGGAGCCCTCGGAGACCACAGACAGAGACCAGGAAGTGTCTGAGAGCTGTACCATTCTCTCTGCCAGTCCTGTTCACGGTGAGGAAATATATTATTATTGTTGCTTTTTGTTTTGTAATCATGTATTAAATGGCCATAGCCAGAGGTGAAATTACAGTATGTTGCATTTCATTGTGAGTGATGATGGCAGTAGAGAGATCATATCCTCATTTAATGAAGATTAGCCATGCTACAGTGCTTACTTGTCATGTATGATTAGTATCCTGCATTAAGTAGCCTATAGTACGGCCCATGGCGTGCAGCCGCCATGACATGTTACATAACGGAAGATGATGTACCACTTTATCTCAGTCCCTTTTCTGCTTTTGGTAGGTTAAGCCATGCGTAATATGACAGCACTCTGGCTTTTGTGACATTCAGGCACACAGACACACACACACACACACACACACACACACACACACACACACACACACACACACACACACACACACACACACAGGTGGGGGTCATTGTAATGCATGGAATGAAGAATGGTATCAAACATTCCATTCCTCATTCCATCCTATGTGTTTGATATCACGCCGCGTTCCATTCCATGCATTACAATGAGCCCGGCCTCCGATTTCTACCTCCAACCGCCTCCACTGGCTCACAGTGTGCTGAAGTGAGGCTTGAAGTTAAAATAATGAATAAATAAGAGGATGTCAAGTGTACCACAGTGTCTGTGGTTTGCGTCATACAGAGAATAGGGTGTGTTTATGTAGCGCAGGATGTATTTAGGCCAGGCAGACCGTATCATAGCAACCGGTGATCTCATCAGATGTCCAGGAAAACAGTTGAGCTGAAAAGTCATCTCCCATGTTTTCATTTTTTCCTGTTTGATGAGAAACATCAAGACTGTAACACCCATTTTTAATACCTATTGTTAAAATTATTGGACATTACGTGCAGTGTTTCCCCTAGGTTTGCTGCCTTGGGGGGGTGGCATGGACCGTGGCATGGACCCCCCCCCCCCCCCCCAGGGGGTAAGACCCTGCCTCATACCAGCGTCATGTCCAGGGGTGTACTTGTACATTAAGCCGCCTCACGCTACGGAAACAGTAGATAGGCTCCTGCCCATTGGGCCATTAGGCTCCAGAACCATTGGTTCTCAAGGCTACTTACTTATGTGGTCTTGACTACCTGTCCACTTTCTCACCTGGTTCTTGCTCTCTCTCTCTGGTGTGCCGACACCATCCTGCTCTCTCTCATTCTCTCCCTCCCTACCCTCCTCTCTCCCTTTTGCTGTCAACCAAAAGGTAAACAAAACAGCCAGAGTATTTATAATCTAATAAGAGGCATACATTGATCCATATCAATTTATAACATAATTATAATTGAATATTGGATTGCTGTGGGCAATCCAGTCAGATAATGTCATTTTGACTTTACTCTCACCTGAAAAAAAATGGTATGTCCAACTATAAAAAACAGACATTTCCAATGCTTCAATCAACTGTCCATGTACTGTAAATATGCCATTATGGTATTACCATGAAGCCCAACTCTAGCAGGATAAGAAAGATAGTATATCTACTTTAAAAAACCCTTGTGTGATGTTCACTTTTTGGACCCTTTCGTACTGTTCGGGTCCAGTTGACCCGGGACATCATTGGGGTTTTAAAAGCACTTGTCTTGACACGGTGCTCCTAGTCCCAAGGGTGACCCATACAAGGGGGTATACTCAGGGCGCAAGAAAGCCCCAAAATAGCCCATAATATTAAAGGGCGCCTCCTGTGGGCACAAACAGGTACTGTACCCAATAATGCACAATAGGTACTGTGTACACATTCAAAAGTGCATATCTTTTGTTCTGGTGGATCTAGGGGGCTGCCCTTTGGAGAGGCTGGAGCAGAGGATGCTTAGTAACAACCCACAAAGTGTCAGACCCCTGGGAATAGGTGGGGCCGAACGACAGCATGATGAGTAGAAGCGTTTTTACGCACATGATGCCCCTAACTTTGAAAATGCAAAATCCACTATAATAAAGACCTGGGTGTCATAAATCATACTTATCTAGGAAAAATGTTAATGAAACAATGTTTTCATTGCTGTTTATTATTTTGAATTTATATTCTCAATTGAATTTCACATTTATCTAATTATAATCAAAGCTGTAAAGAAAATACAGGTGATGAACAAGAATAGAAATGAAAGAACCAAACTAAGATTGTTTTTGCCAATAGCTATGAAATACATCTCTCAAAAATGTCTGCAAATGCTGAATCACAAAACACGAACGGAATGTACACTGTTTTCACTGTCACTGTCGAAATACAGTATTATGTCTGAAAAATCCCAAATAATTCTGAAATACCACTGGCTACAATTGTGTGTGCATGGGTATGCCTGTCTACACAACACATGAAGCACAGAATGTGACAGTGTGTGTACCTCAAATGTACTTTTTGCAGTTGCTGCATACGTTCTGTACAGTGCAAGAAAATGTAAAAATGTTTACAATGTTGCACTTCAAAGGGTAAAAAGTGTGAGAGCAGACGGCTTCTTGGCACGGGAAAGCTAGAGCAGAGGTGTGTGAGTGAGTGAGTGAGTGTCAGTGTGAGTGTGTGTATGTTTCTGTGTGTCTCTGTGCATCCGGGCCTAAATGACCCGAACATCTTATGAAGGACATAAATGTGTTGGGGTATTGTAGGATGTGTATTTTTTATTTGTTTTTCCACTTTTACATGTTTTCCATAGAAAATAAGCCAAGGCCATGGAGTTTCATATTGATCAAATGTATTCTTGTACCATTTCTCACCAAGTAAAAATGTAAAACGGGTCCGGTTGACCCGAACACCACACAAGGGTTAAGTAAAATAATAAAGTGCCTCCAGTTATCTCTTTAGCTGGCAAGTGTGCAAGGAGACTAGCTCATCTCATCACCTCTGAGCTAGCTAGCTTGCTAGTTCTTTGACACTATTTACACTATGGAACTATAGTCAGACACTTTCTAGTCACGATAATAACGACCAATTTTAACCAACTTTCTCTGTCAGAACACTCAGCAATTATATTTGCTAACGTTTGAACTTGCTTACTTTCAATCTGCAGACATCACAGCCGGCAAAAACTCTCGCGTCTCGCGCGCACACTTGCGCAAAATCTTGTATTATTCTCCAGCGCGGCACAGCGCGAAGTGTGGAGATAGGTCTGGCTATGCGAGACTACGGCGGACTAACGTTACCAACGAGCCTATGGGCTTGCCACTCGCCAGATTCGGGTTGGGTGCGTTTAAAAAACGCGGATATTTTAGCCTGCTTGTCAGATGTTTGGTGTCTACGTCCGTAATAATTCCTCTTTTTTGGGGGGGCGGGGGGTTCTGTTGGGAGGGCGGCCCGCCCCCCCAAGGCAATGGTAGGGGAAACACTGACGTGATATCACTGAAATAGCCGGACTGCCTATTTTCAGAAATGTCCTCTCTCTCTCCGCTGCCTTTTTCGAATCGCAGTCAGCCACTCTCTAAAGCACAACAAGGAATGTTGTTTTAAACTGTTTTTAGATATAAAGCAAACAGTATTATGTCATACAAAAAAAAAATGTTATCTTGAATCTCTGTAGCCTGTAGCTACTCGTTCTCATATCTCTCTCTCTCTAATGATGTGACTGATAGTGGGTACTGTGTGTTCATCCAGATGTGGAGGTCCCGCCGGAGGAGGAGGAGGAGGAGGTGATGGACGCTCAGGGAGAACAGTCCTTGGAGGAGCAGGACACATCCACGGTGAGTCCCCCTCGTCGGTTCTCATCTCAACACTGTCATGGCAGAACTCCATTGTTTTGTTCCCGAATCACACTCCAGTCTCACAGACGTAGCACTCTATTACATGACGTCTCTTCCCTGGAGAGATCCCAGGAGAGATCCCCATCTTTTTTCTCTTGTAGTCTCTACCCACTTAATTGGTTTCACACACCGTAAGTCTACTCCGAGCACCCTTTTCCATGCAGCGCAATTCTTCTTCTTCTTCGGTGTATGGGTAGTTGTTTTCCTCTCCACTCCACCAGGCTCTGGGCCGAGGGGCTACCCTTTTACCACCCCGAGACCTGGGTGAGGGGCTCACCCGGGCTATATTTCTGGACACCCCTCCAGAAGCCACATCATCGTCTCGTCATCTAATACCGACAGACCATGCACCCTGTTGGGTGGGTGGTACACCGGGCAATCCAGGATAACATGGTCTGCGGTTTGGTCCTCTGTGCCACACTCGCACGACGCATTTGGGGCAAAGCCCCATCTGTGCATTGATGAGCGGAAACGCCCGACGCCGGTCCGGAGACGATTGAGCCTCACCCAGGATAGCCTTGGCAAGTCCATCCCGAGGGGCTCAGGGCCGGCGATTGGGATGTGGTCGCAGAGTTTGGAGGTGTTAGCCTCCCACTCCGCGCGCCACATATAGTCCGCCCATCCTGCCGCACTGATGTTAAGATCTCTGCATTGCTGCCTGAGATCCTGTGCGGCAGGCACAAATGGGTGTCTCGACTTGAGACGCCGGGAGGGCTCCGCTGTTATAGTGAGCCTATCATGGAGCAGATGGTTATTAAGCTCCACGGCCCGGCAGGCGAGACGTGCTTTGGCTCCCATGCGGCGGAGGCCTGCGGGCTGGATGCCTGCTAGGATGGGAAGGTTGTCCACGGGGGTAGGACGCAGGCATCCTGTCACAATGCGCAAGGCTTCGTTTATAGGCGAGTCGATGAGGCGGGTGTGGGCACTGCGACACCATACTGTGGCGCAGTATTCACTAGTTGAATAAACGAGGGCTAGGGCTGCCGTGCGCAAGGTCCTTGCGCCGGCGCCCCAGCCCGAGCCAACCAGTCACCTCATCAACGCCACACGAGCTGTTAACTTCTTGCGCAGTGACTCGAGGTGTCGGCGAAACGTGAGCGTCCTGTCCAATGTCACGCCGAGATAGATTGGCTCAGCAGAACATGGCAGGGGAGTTCCATCTAGGTGTACTCTAAGCTCACGTTTAGCCTCCCTGTTGTTAAGGTGGAAGGCAGCCGACACCGTCTTTGCCTCGCTAAGCTTCAATCTCCGGAAGTATGCCACTAGTGTCTGCATGTCCTGGCTCAGAATCCCCTCCACAGACTGCCAATTTCCAGCAGAGTACACCACTGCGAGGTCGTCTGCGTAGGCGTACTTCCGCGAGAGTGTGTTGGGCAGGTCATAGGTAGATATTATAGAGGAGGGGGGCCAGGACCGATCCCTGAGGGACGCCGTTCTTAAGGCGTCGAAGCCTGCTTAGCTGTCCGCAACCGGTGGTGAGGGTAAAGCTGCGGTTACGGATGAGCTCCATGATCATTCTGACCATGTGCCTGTCCGGCAGCAGGCGGAGCAGCTTGCAGGTGAGGCCGCGATGCCATACGGTATCGTAGGCAGCCGTCAGGTCTATAAAGACGGCCCCGGCCTTCTTTTTTGCCGAAAAGCAATCCTCGATGTCTTGAGTCATAAGGGTGACTTGATCTACGGTCGACCTCCCGCGTCGGGGGATGCATAACAGAGAGATGGGACGGTAACTCTTAGGGTCCCCTTCAGGCTTATTCGGTTTAGGGATCGCAACAACAGCAGCATGCAGCGCAATGATGGAACCTTTTTCCTAAGGATCCCGATGACATCATAGGTGGTGAAACATAGGAAGTGTTGATAGATGAGGTTGTCCATCCCCAGCAGCCCAGGGCGGGGTGAGGTGGGGCGCTGGTGGAAGTGCCTGATGAAATTCAGGATACATCCATGGTGAAAAGGCCAGGAGGCTGGAGAGCATTAATAATCTGCCCTCTTCCTGTGGGGGAAGTCCATTCTCCCCCTATCCCTTCCTGCTGACCGCGGCCCTGACTACTCCCTGGGTCCTCTCCTATGAGCAGAGCTGCTATCCCTTCCTGCTGACCGTGGCCCTGACTACTCCCTGGGTCCTCTCCTATGAGCAGAGCTGCTATCCCTTCCTGCTGACCGCGGCACTGACTAATACCTGAGTCCTCTCCTATAAGCAGAACTTTTATCCCTTCTTGCTCACTTCAGCCCTGACTAATACCTGGGTCCTCACTACCCCCTCCTGTGAGCAGAGCCCCTGCTCTGAATCTGTTACAGACAGGCAGCCCTATCTGAACACATGTAAGTGATCAATCCTCTCTGGGAGGCTCTCCTTCTGCATGTTGCTGACTTACAGATTCCATAGCAGTCCTTGCATTGCTTATTCCTAGGCCTTCTATTGGATGTGGTTTACGCCGTGCTAATGACTCCTTCTGCCAGAGTACCAGATGTGAATCTGAACATAGCTCCGATCATACAGCGGTTTCTCCAACAGAGGGCGATGCAACCTTGATGTCTCTATTTGAAGTTTTTTTAAGTGAACCTTATTGGATGATGTTGTTAACATGAAGAGAATTAATGTCCTGATATTTGATCCTGTTGAAAATCTCCATCTGCTGGTAGCATCTGCTGAATGAGTTTTATACAGGTAGGCTGTGTTAGTGGTAGCATCTGCTGAATGAGTTTTATACAGGTAGGCTGTGTTAGTGGTAGCACTGCTGAATGAGTTTTATACAGGTAGGCTGTGTTAGTGGTAGCATCTGCTGAATGAGTTTTATACAGGTAGGCTGTGTTAGTGGTAGCATCTGCTGAATGAGTTTTATACAGGTAGGTTGTGTTAGTGGTAGCATCTGCTGAATGAGTTTTATACAGGTAGGCTGTGTTAGTGGTAGCATCTGCTGCGTGAGGGGTAAGGTAAGCCGTAGCCTGGGAGGCTGCTGGGGAAAATGTGGAAGTGTTTACTCTATGAGAGGTCAGGGCAGAGGGGGGTGGGGCAGAGGACTGAAAACAGGAAACCATGTGGCAGAGTGTGTGTGTGTGTGTGTGTGTGTGCACCATATGTGTCTGATGGCTCTACTGTGTGTGTGTGAACGGTGAGCCTTTGTGCATCGCATGTGCATGAGAGGGAGTGAGAGAGAAAGAAAGAGAGAGAGAGAGAGAGAGAGAGAGAGAGAGAGAGAGAGAGAGAGAGAGAGAGAGAGAGAGAGAGAGAGAGAGAGAGAGAGAGAGAGAGAGAGAGAGAGAGAGAGAGAGAGAGAGAGAGAGAGAGAGAGAGAGAGAGAGAGAGAGAGAGAGAGAGAGAGAGAATGAGGGTGGGGCGGGGGCTTGAGAAAGGGAACATTTAGCGGGGCTAGTCTGTCACTTTGTCAAAATTCCAGGACACGTGATCGAGCACTGAGCAGCTTTCCAGTTTGAATAATGTGGAAAGAAAGAGTAATGCAAGCTGGAAAGTTGTTAGGAAGGTTAATGGGTTTCACCTCACAAAGAGAGAGAGAGAGAGAGAGAGAGAGAGAGAGAGAGAGAGAGAGAGAGAGAGAGAGAGAACAACTGAACGACTACAATGTCTTGATCCTGTACACACTTTGGTGTTATAAATGGTATATATGGAAACACTCACGCAGGGAAGTTTGTTTTGTATTCCCCTCTCAAAACGCACAGCACTCAATTTCCTCCTGCAGTCTTTGCCAAAACGAACTGTGTGCTTTAATGCTCTTTTTCTTTTTCCTTCTTTTTTTCTGTTTGTTTTTCTTAAATCTAGACCTCTCTTTGGCGTGGTAATGCAACTGCTCCTGGGTCGTTTGGTTTTACAGTTTGATGCAATGTGGCCTCAAGAGAGACAACTGTTAGTCAGGGAGGGTCTCCAATTGAAGGGAGTGGGCGGGGGGTGGGGGGGGATTCTGTTTTCTTTCGTGACAAATGTGTGAGACTAGTGTCAGGATAGTGCTGGTGTCCTCTCAGCTGGCAGCACCAGATGACAGATGACGACGCATACCCTCTCCCAACTGCTTCCGTTTTGGGGACAATAAGTTCGAAGAAGAAGCTGTCTGTCCAGACCTCCAAAGGTACAGTGTTCCGTCATGTACTGTACTGTCACTAGGCTCAGCGGCCATTACAGAGTCGCCCTGTCATGTCACCGGTCTGGCCTGGACGCACGCAGCATTATCACTCTGTCCCAGTGGATGGGACTTTCCTGCTGCCCAGGAACTGAGCTCATAGCTGTGATTCACTTCACTGTGAGAGTCTCAGACTCAGTCTCTGTCTCTGGGATAGAGAGAGGAAGAGGGGGGAGTAGAAGGGGAGGGAGGGGAGAGAGGGGTTAAAGAGAGAGAAAAAGGGGGGGAGAGAGAGAGAGAAAAGAGTGTGAGTGTGAGAGAGAGAGAGAGAGAGAGTGAGAGAGAGAGAGAGAGAGAGAAGAGAGGGGGAGGGAAGGAGGAGGGAGGGGGGCTGAGCCTGAGAGGGGTTGGTTCACCACACAGATGTGATAGATTAGTAGGCTCTCTCTCAGTTTTCCAAAGCTTCAACCAGGACACTACTACCCCTCAGGACTTTTCATGTTGGATTTTACCCTTCTTTTGTGCAATAACACCTCTGTGAACCTGGGACAAATATGTATGAACGACACAAGAGGAGGTACAGTCTATGTGCTAAGGGGGAGAGAGCTGTGGATGTAGTTTTGATAAAGGTATGGATTTGTGTATTTTTCTTTCTGTATAGTCAGCACCATCGCAAAAAAGCTGCATAACTGTATGAACATGTCAAGGAATACACAGTCCAGTAGATGAGATGAGTATTGATCACTGAATCGAATTACTAACATAGTAATTGCTGAATTCCATTGCTTGGAGAAAAGAAATATACACGACTTGAATGATAAAGTTTCTGTCATTCATTTCATGTTTCTCATGAACAAATCGTTTGTCAGATTAAATAAAGACATGTGTGCATTCTGAGTGTCTGCGTGTGCGCTGCCTGCTATCCTCTGAGTTTAAAGTTGAAGTTGCAGTATGGCACTTCACCTTGAGTTTAGCTGCTAGACGGGTCACTGTGTCTTGACTGAAGAGGAGTGGATTACTTTGGTGGAGTTTGTCATTGGCTGTGTGATGAAGACTTAGAGAGCACCAGTGAGCTCAGTATATGTATACTTGATCTATGGATGTTTACATTGGAGGATGGGCCATACTGTAGTACGTAACGCAGTCGATTCAATTCCACTAAAGCCACGCATCTCTCTTTGGACAGCGTTTGTATGACATTGTCTTAAGTTGAGTCATGGAGGCGTTTCATGTCCGTCGGTGTGAACACTGAACAGTGAACCTCTGAGACGTGACATGGAATGGGAGGTAATGTGAGGTATAAATAAGATCTAAAGTGGTGTTCTCTGGGTCGTGTATCCTGCTGACAGACAACCCTGAGAGCACGGTGACAGAATTAAGTCGCCAAACACGCATTCCTGACAGAAACACATTGTTGTCCTGCGTCATGGTCTATATGTGTTCTTGTTGTCAGGGAGAGGGATGACATTTGAGACTTCGTCCACACCTTGTCTTTACTTTCATTGGGCTAATGACGATAGAGACATGATAATGAGTCGTTTTTGTTGTTGAGACAGTAGAATCGATCGCTTTTCAGCCCAGAGTGTTATGATTGGAGGAAGTGGGCCCCGAGGCATTGGTCCATCAATGGGCATTCCTTCCGGGGGCGTTTGAGAGAAAGCCTTACCACTCCCCCTAATTAAGTGAAATACTAACTACTCATACTCTGATACCTGTCTCACTGGCCTTCAGCCGCCCAGAGAGACAGAGACAGAGACAGAGACAGAGAGAGAGAGAGAGAGAGAGAGAGAGAGAGACAGTCAGAGAGAGAGAGAGAGAGACAGTCAGAGACAGAGAGAGAGAGAGACAGTCAGAGGGAGAGAGGGCAAGGGCTGGTCGCTGGATGAGTTTGGTTCGGTGCCGCTCTGGGAAAGGCAGCTCTCTCCTAACGGTTTCTCTTGGCTCCCGGCCGGGCCTGTCTGATGGGAACGGGCGCAGGGCCAAGTGACTTCATAACAGCACGCCTTTCACCTCACATCTCTACTCTCACACCTCAACCACAGCCTCCCTCAGCCCCGTCCTGTACACCACCGTTCAAACCAGACAGACAGACACATGGTTACATGATTCCAGTTGCTATAGGGACCACCCATTGTCTTGGGACAGATAGCGACAAAATAGTTCACACTGTAGTTTGTGTGACGCGGCTGACAATGGCAATGGCAGTCCCCTAGTAACTGTGGCCGTCCTCAGGCCATCCTCAAATCACAGTTGATTGATTATATGCTTATATAGAACACAGCCCTAGATGATGTGATGAAATGCTTAAAAAGTGCACAGTTGTGCAGGAGCTGAAACCACGGCAGCCGTACGCGCGGCGCCATCTTGAATCAAGTCTCCTCTGGACATTGTCTTCATTGTCCAATGGCCTCAGCGTTGCCCCTGGCAACTGGCCTTGTCCACTGTACCCACTTAGACATGGGCATGTTCCAAGGACTGTGCCCCCCCCCACCCCCCTCCCTCCACCCCTACTGGGTGAGTCATCTCAGCCATCCATTGAGAACAACTCTCTCTCAGGCCCCTTTATTTTTAAACCATATGTGTTTTTATTGGGCACATTTTAGAATGTTTTGCTTCCGACCAAACCCGCTGGCATTCCTTTCCTTTTCAGTTGATCCCCTGGCTCTCCAAGTATGCGTCGTGAACAGCACTGGTGCCAGATCGCAGACGAGGGAGAGAGAGAGACAGAGAGAGAGAGAGAGAGAGAGAGAGAGAGAGAGAGAGAGAGAGAGAGAGAGAGAGAGAGAGAGAGAGAGAGAGAGAGAGAGAGAGAGAGAGAGAGAGAGAGAGAGAGAGAGAGAGAGAGAGAGAGAGAGAGAGAGAGAGAGAGAGAGAGAGAGAGAGAGAGAGAGAGAGAGAGAGAGAGAGAGAGGAGGGAGGGAGGGAGGGAGGGAGGGAGGGAGGGAGGGAGGGATACGTCTCTCTGGCTGGCTGGGTTTGGGTCTGGGTCTATGCTGAAATCTGGGGGGGACATGATTTCAGCATAGAGCGTGAGACTGATTTCTCATCCTCTTCCCTCCCTCTCTGTCAAGAGGGCCTAGTCTCTGATCAGGCTAGGATGCTCCAGGGCCTAGTCTCTGTGAAGGAAACATCAGTAGAGTTCTCAGTTTGAGACAGACAGGGTGGACAGGGATGCTGTGTGTGGGATCTGGGCTGGGAGGGAGCTGTTGCCTGTTGTTCTATTTTGACCTGGTTGCAGGCAGGGTTTCAGTCTGTAGTCTGTATTCCACCCAACGATTAAAAACACATACTGTAAGGAAACCGCTTGGCTGACCCATGCTCCCATCCCATGTTGTTAACCTGCTCTGTGTTGTTGTGTAAAATGTATTAGACCCCTATACTTTCTTTTATTTCTTTTTTTGTTTCTTTTTATTTTACTCCTCTATCTTTTCAGTTTGTAAAGCGTCTTTGAGTGTCTACTGTGTAGAAAAGCGCTATATAAGTAATGTATTATTAAAAATGAGGTTTAAGTAGGTTCAGGTGGGACACTTTAAGTGGAATGGTGCAGGGGACGGACAGCTGATTCACATGGCAGTAAAACATCATTAAACATCAGCACAAGTCTCAGGGACAAGGCTTAAAAGAGCTGAGTATGCAACACTCCACCATGGTTAAACAGTGTTGGCTGTAAGAGTTACTTATGGGTTGTCCCACCCATACACCATCCCAGCCTCCATCCGCTTGGCAGCTCTGTATTTACCTACCTATGTGTTGATAGAATGGCCTCCCAGCTAATGTTATTTAGCATTTTATGATGTTTATTAGGCCAAACCTAAATGTACTACCATTTTCAGTAAACATGATTAAACCGACCTAAGTGTCCTGACTGAATTTTCAATTAGTGATGATTAGTGAAGTATCAGGGGATAATGCACTCTCAGAACTAGGTCTAAACCAATGAGTATGGTAATTAGGTGAGGGCTACTTTGATCCATTTACGGTCCCCATCAGCAAAGCCATTTCCAAAGCATTTCCAACAGAGTGTTTTTTCCTGCCGTGTCCTGCATGCATCCCTAATCTCTCATCATCAGTGTGTTTGTTCTCCTTTGCAGCGGCTGTTTGATATCTGAACACTGTTGTGGGGACTGGACTGAGCAGTTGGTGCGTGTGTGTGTGTGTGTGTGTGTGTGCACGTGCGTGTGAGTGCGTGTGTGAACATGTGCGTCTTTAGGTACATGTTCATGTGTCTCGGTTAGTGGAAATGTCTGTGTGCTCATGTGCACTGTATGTATAATTGATGTGTGTGTACGTCCCTGGGTGTGTTGTGTTTGTGTGTGTGTGTGTGTGTTGGGGGGGGGGGGGATCAGGCCTGTATGTTGGGGCCTCTCCCCAGGACAACAGAGGGTAGTGTTCTCTCTACCCAGGCAGAGAGGCAGGGAGGTAGGCAGGCAGGCAGGGAGGCACGCAGGCAGGCAGAGAGAGAAGGAGGCAGGCAGGTAAGCCAGGCCTCAGAGCCACACAGAGGCTGCTCAGTGCTGACACATCCCTGGGCCAGAGCCATCAATAGTGTGCTGTGTCGTGGTAATTGCTTCAAAACTGTGCAGGGTCCACTGCTCAGGGTCTATAGGGGTGTAAACACAATTAGCTAGCTACAGGCCAGAGGGGGAAATCTGAGCCGCTCTCACGTGCTACACTTCAGCGGTGATACCCGCACATCAGAGCACTAGTACTAGGGACATTTGACCCCCACCGTGTGACTACCTCTCTCTTTCTTTCTTTCTTTCTTTCTCTCTTTCTCTCTTTCTTTCTTTCTCTCTCTTTCTTTCTCTCTCTCTCTCTGTCTCTCTCTCTCTCTTGCTTTCCATCTATCTCTCCCCCTCTCCCCTCCCCCCTCTCTCTCTCTCTTGCTTTCTTTCTCTCTCTTTCTCTCTCTCTTCAGATAAGACTCTTTGTTGACTTTGTTGATCTTCACCCCTTGTTTTTTGCTTGCTCTTCATATTTCTTGTTTTATTTTTAGACTAAACAATGAGCTCTTTCACTCCTACCTATGTGAGATCTTTGGTGGTATTCAGCCCAGGAATCTTTTTCTTTCACAAATTGGAGCTCTCTGGAAACAAATAACCAAGGATTTGCGGTATACATTTCTTGTCTCTCTTGTCTTGTCATCCCTTCAGTCTGTGTTCTCCCTTCACCCGCTCTGTCAGATAGAAGCCTGAAGAACATCAAAGCAGCAAATTAGTCATTGAAGTTACGACAGCTGATTTTCTTATTCCCCCGAAAGTCCTCTTGCTGTCAAAGTTCCTTTTGTAGGCAAATTTCGACGTGTGCTTTGCATATGGCAAGACAAGGCTTCCACTTGTTTTTTATTCGAAGCTTCAAGCACCATGATCTATTCTATGTAGTTGTGATTTGACAGCCTAACAAAACAGTTTAGGGTGACACGCTCAAAGTTCAAGTTCTCCTCAAAACCTCTCGGTGTTCATCGAAGCTCACCCTCACTCACACATTCTCCCCAAGCTATTGTTCAATTCTCCTCAGCATTCAGATCTGTCACTCAAATCCACCACCCAGTGTTGTCCAAATTGTTGAAGCCTCTATGGTGGCTGAGAGGCGAAGAGAGGCTAGGGGGAGGATAGGGGGAGGATCGGGGGATTTTGTGGGTTTTTTGTTGCTCACACACACAGCTGTTGCAGACCCTCAGTGTGTAGACACACACAGACCACAGAGGAAGCCTAGCCCCACGGCAATCTCTCTGTGTGTGTGTGTGTGTGTGTGTGTGTGTGTGTCGGAGAAACAACGACAGCCTGTCTGACCGCAGAGATCACACTCTTTGCTGAGTGTGTTTGCGAGGGGAATGTGTGAGAGGGGGGGAGGGGGGTGTGTGTGTGATGCACTGATGAGCAGGTTTAGATGACAGATTGGGACAGACGTCGACCAGGGAAGAAATGGCAACACAGAATTTGAATACTCAGAAAAGGATTTGTTGGATTGAAAGTCGTATACTGTATAAAGTTGCAATGAACATGAATAGTTAAAGAGTCAATTTGGGAACTCTGAAACAGCGTGAGTGGACGCACCATGACCTGATGCTGAATAATAACAGCTCATTGTCACAGCCCTCTGTTTCGTCAGGGTGCATCATAGTGGACCTATTTGTTTCTGGGGGAGGGGGGACAGTCACATGAATGAGTCTGAGTCTTGAGCCTGTGTGTGTTCCTCTTTTTTCTGTTCTCAGATCCACAGAGAGAAGGAGGCAGTCTTCCCAGAAGCCTTCTCTCCTCCTCAGACACACACGGACACTGCTGAGAAGAGGCCGAGCTCCGACGCCACAGGTAAGACATCGGCTAGATGTTCTCCCTCCCAAGTGGGTCTACTGTTGCAGGTTCATCAGGACAGAAATCGGAGGAGGGCTTGTTGTAATGTATGGAATGGATTGAGGAACGGTATCAAGTGTTTGATACCATTCCACATTCCATACCATTTGTCATTCCATTCCATTCCATGCATCAAGTAGTAATGCATGGAATGGAATGTTTCATACCTACATTGTTTGATACATTCCATTCCATTCATCACAATGAGCCCGTCCTCCGATTTCTACCTCCACCAGCCTCCCCTGAGCTCAATGTAAAGCGATGGCCTGGCATCTTCGAATCAGGCAAGAAACACACTTTGCTTGTTTTTGGTACTTTTTGTGTTTTCACACTCCTCTGAAACCACGGAGGATGAACAAGCCTGTACAGCAAGCGCTCAAATTGTGTGCCGTGTCATCAACTCCCACACAGTACGCGGGGAACGAATCCCATTTCCGAAAGTGCCATCCACCACTGCCTCGATCCCCTCGACGCACACACACCGACTGATTGATCAATCTCCTGAAGAGAGGCGGCAGAGAGAGAGAGAGACCGCAGGACTCTAGAACAGAGGCCTCTATTGTGACGCTCAGAGACAAGCCACCATCTCATCTTCCTCCTGCTGATGTGGGGAGGGGGGGGGGGGGGGGGTGTTCACTGTAGCTGCCAGGCCCCAGAGCCAGCAGAGTGAATGGTGGTGCTGTGCCTGGGCTAGGCTGTCTGTGTGAAGCGTCCTCTTTCCCTCTGCAGCGGCTGGGGAGACCCACACCAGGCTTTTGAAGTGGAAATGTCCGCCCCCCTTGCCAAGCTAGCTAGCAAGCTAGTGCCTCTCGCTCTCTCTTCTTCTCTCCCTCTCTCTCTCTCGGCTCTCCCACTCTCTCTCTGTAGCTCTCCCACTCTCTCTCCCCCTTCCCCCCCCCTCTCTCTCTCTCCCTCTCTCTCTAGCTCTCTCTCTCTCTCTTTCTCTCTCTCTCTATACCACCTCCCTCCCCCGCCTCTCTCTTTATTCCCCCCCTCTCTCCCCCCCTCTCTTTCTCTCTCAAGTAGTTAAATAGCCATTTCCCCCTGGCTGTCATCTCTCAGACAGTAATAAAGTGAAGAGGAGTGTCTTCAGATAACATGGCTGCCGCGTGTGTGATGAGAGAGTGGCGGTGACTCGGAGAGTTTGCAGATGAGACAGCGGCTATGAAGTGTGAAGTTCGGTGGCTCTATCTGCAGTCTGCGCACAACATTCAGCCTCGATTTGCCCACGCTGTTTTTCGGCCTGACCAGCCCCTTTGATGAATGCGTTTGGCGATGCGGGGGCATGTTTGGTCTCTGATGTTTACACAGCGTCTCTAACGGTGACAGTGTCTCTAACCAGAGTTAGTTTAATGACCAAAGTCTTAAAGCTTTTGCTGTCATGCTGTAGCTACATGACTGGCGTGTCATAACTGGCAAGCCAAGGCCACGGCGATATTGTGAAGGTTGACTTAATCTGTATAGCAGAATGTTTGTACGCGTGGGCGTACTGTACCGTCTGCACTGCACTGAGTGGTTCCTTTTTAGCCAGAGCAGAAACTGAACGAAGTAGAGGCTAGAGTAGCTTTAACAGTGTGCAGCTGAGGAGAGCTGAGGTGATTTAGAGCTGAACCCTGCTCTTTTTCCCAAGAACAGACCCCACGACTCAGGGATTTAGGTGAGGTCTTCCACACCACCTGTGTGTGTGTGTGTGTGTGTGTGTGTGTGTGTGTGTGTGTGTGTGTGTGTGTGAGTGTGCGAGTGTGTGTGTGTGTGTGTGTGTGTGTGTGTGTGTGTGTGAGTGTGCGAGTGTGTGTGTGTGTGTGAGTGTGTGTGTAAGTATTTGTGTATGTGTGAGAGTGTGTGAGTGTGTCTGTGTGTGTGTGTGTGTGTGTGTGTGTGAGTGTGTGTGAGTGTGAGTGTGTGTGTGAGTATGTGTGTGTGTGTGTGTGGGTGTGTGTGTGTGGGTGTGTGTGTTTGTGTGTGTGTGTGTGTGTGTGTGTGTGACAGCTGTCAAAAGCTCACACTCCCTTGCCAGTTTTCCTGCACAGATGTCACAGGGCCGAATCCGAGAAAAGGCTGTGTCTGTTGGTTAACAACCCTCCCTGTAATTGACCCAGAGCCAGCCAGGCAGAGACTGACAACCTGCTACTGTAGGAGCCATAGGGACCCTCCTTGTGACCACAGAACAGACATTACCATAAGGACTGGGAATGAAAGGGACACCCAGGATGACACAGTGACAGAAATGAAGTAGATGGCATACTGGACACACACACAGACATGAACATACCATTTATGTTGTGTGTTTGTGTTTTTTTTTTTTAAGAAAGCCTAATGTTATTTTTTAAGTGACCAGTTTGTTGTTATTGAGTGGCGCAATGCCCGCTGGGATGATTGTGTGTGTGTGTGTGTGTGTGTGTGTGTGTGTGTGTGTGTGTGTGTTCAGGCGCATGTGTGTGTGCGTCCATGTGTGTGTGTGTGTGTGTGTGTGTTGACGGATAGTCAGGGCCAGAGATACAGTATAGACCACTTCTTCTGGGTCACATGAGACGAGGGATGTTCCGTGTGGGAACAGGGTGACTTCCGCTTTCTGACAGGAATAGAAGTGCTCAACGATACCAAGCAACACACTTAGAGGACGATCTCATCCACGTCGCACAGTACCAAACTACATAAGAATATGCTGTTTCTGTGTCAGAGGTTCCTCTTTCAAGTAGGATAAGGATGGTTTTTTTCATCTACTGACATGTCCCTGTGTCGCGTGCAGTAAGGCAACGCTGTGTAACATTTTCAAGATTTTCATAGAGATTCAGTCTTTTATTCAGGGTTCCTGTGCTGGTCTTAAAAAGCCTTAAAGTCTAAAATCCAGCAAACAAAAATTCAAGGCCTAAAGGTAAAAAAATTAGGTGCTAGATCTTAAAAATGTGATCCTGCAAGGAAATCAGTCTGACCACATTTATTTAAATTAATCAAGCTGGAACCCCAAAAATGCTAATTCGCTTCCTTTTTTGTCTGTATGGCAGTGAAATCCCTAATTTCATCACCTCGAGGATGACAAAAAACTATCACATGGTGTCGCAAATAGGTCTAAAATGATATTCAAAGAGGTCTAAAAAAAGATCTAAAAAGGTCTTAAATTTGACTTGTTGAAACTCGTTGGCTTAGTTTTAATACCTTCATGACATTCATATGAGGTGAATGTGACTGTTCTGTGGTAGACCTGACTGTTGTGTGTCTGTGTCATAGACTGTTCTGTAGTAGACCTGACTGTTGTGTGTCTGTGTGTCTGTGTCATAGACTGTTCCCGGTCCTCAGTGAGCCACAGCGTCAGCAGCTCCGCCCCTCACAGGGACTCAGGCAGCGACACAGAGAGCTTCTTCAGCACCGGAGACCCGGCGGAGGACTGCGTCTTCAGGAAGGTGAGACGGCCTCAGGTCACAGCCTGGTCCACAAGCACAACAACTGCCCTTCCTGTGGCCTTTTTCATAACTATGTATAATATAATAATATATGGCATTTAGCTGACGCTTTTATCCAATGCGACTTAGATTGCAGTGAGTGCGTACATTTTTCAGTATACGTATATGGTCCCAGTGGGAATTGAACCCACAACCTAAGCGTTGTTAGCGCCAGGCTCTATCACAGAGGACCAATTGTGATAACTCTTTTAGTACTACACAGGTTATTCATTTACTACTGTAATATTGACTGAATGGGGGAAAAAAACCCATGTTGTTTTAATCATGAAATATGCTTGTTTGCTGTAGATTACAGCCTTGAGGTTAATTTCCTTTTGTGAATGTATAAGCAAATAATACTTGTTATACATTATGCTCTCTAAATACATGTTAGAGAGCATAATATGTATTATTATGGCAGATATTATCTGGTGAGGGCTGATGTGTGAGTGTGTGTACAGCTCTCAAGCTCTGAGACCTTGGGGTGGGGGGGTGACCTGGGGGTGGGGGGTTCTGCTCTGAGGTCATGGGACTGAGAAGTCAGGCAATAGAAGTCAGGCAATTCTGACCTCAGCCCCCTCCGTTCTCAGAACCACCCCCTGTTTCCTCACACACGCATGCGCACGCGCTCGCACACACACTCACACTCACACTCAGGGGAAGTCATCTCCAGAGCACATGAATGGAGAGCTTTCATCCTATGTGGGCCAACAACAGAACCAGTGTGTGTCCCTGAGTCTGAGGCCTTCTCCACCTACTCTCTCTCACACTGCAGCTGCCCAGCACAATGGCCTGAATTAAATATCACACCTACAAAGCTGTAAACTGGATTGTGTGTGTGTGTGTGTGTGTGTGTGTGTGTGTGTGTGTGTGTGTGTGTGTTTGTGCGTGTGTGTGTTTGTGCGTGTGCGCACACATACAATCTGTTCCCACGATTACTGGTTAACCTTTGTTGTCTGCTACAACTCTCAACGACTTAAATATGATCACATAAGCCTGAGTAACATGCCCTTCCTGTCAACCCACACACCATTGCTCCACACGATGTCTAAAGACCTGCCACTTCTGCAATCGGTCTAGACCTCAAATTCATTCGTGTCTCCACCGATGACGGTGAAAACAAGTCACAGACTTTATCGCTCGATCTCTGACAATTACAAGCAGGATCATTGCTTGGCCTATGTATTTGTATTTTTGGCAATAAATCAAATCAAATCAAAAAAACGTTAGTGTACTACCGTAGACTTTTCTCGCACACTGGCAAAACGACCGTCAACATATTTTAATATATGCCATTTAGCTGTCGCTTTTATCCAAAGCGACTTAAGGGCTCTGCACACAGCGTGCGATTTCTGTTGCGCGTCAACGTTCCATTTTGAAGTTTGAATGGAAGTCTATGAGAACATCGCATTTACCCACACACGGCCCCGATTTTAATCGCACAGCGAACATTCGATTCCATTCATTTTGAATGGGACAAAGCACACGGCGTGCGAGTTTTGTCGCACTGTCAAATGAATGGAATCGAATGTTCGCCGTGCGATTAAAATCGGGGCCGTGTGTGGGTAAATGCGATGTTCTCATAGACTTCCATTCAAACTTCAAAATGGAACTTTGACGCGCAACAGAAATCGCACGCTGTGTGCAGAGCCCTTTACATTGCAGTGAGTGCATGTATTTTCCGTAGTATATATGGTCTCAGCGGGAATCGAACCCCCAACCTAAGCATTTGTTAGCGCCATGCTCTACCAACTGAGCCACAGAGGACTACCCTTTTTCCCCGGGAAATGTACTTTTTCATGAGGTTCCGCTCGTTTAATTGGTGTGTGTCTTTGTGCCCAGATCATCATAAACTCGTTATCCTCTACCGAAAGCGTTTCTTCTTCATTGTAATTCAGTGCGGTGGGTTGTGTGCCATTCCCAGGGAGCATCGAGACATGCTTCATCACAGTAACATCAAACATTATTACCTAGATTCAACTCCCCGAGTGACTTGTCAGACAGTGTCAGGATTCAGCTGTGTTCTCAACATGCCTGGTGTAGGTCACATGAGTAACTGTTAATGGGATTCACTGGTGAGTTTTCAAGTGAGCATACGCCAAAACAAAAGGAGGAAGATCGACACATGATTATCGATTTGACCTTCAAAACCTTCTTTTGAGCTTACTGCGTTGTGTGGGATTTTCTCTACTGTTCACATATCACATGACCAAAACTAAGCTACTAGCAAGTAGCTCTCTCTCTCTCTCTCTCTCCCTCTCCCCCCCCCCCCCCCCGTGTTCCTCTGTGGCTCAGTTCGTAGAACATGGTGCTAACAACTTTTAGGTTGTGGGTTCAATTTCCACCGGGACCATATATACTGAAACATTTATGCACTCTGCAATGGAAGTCGGTTTCGATGAAATCGCTAAAAGCTCCCCTCTCTCTCTCTCCCTCTCCCTCTCGCTCTCTCCTCTCTCTCTCTCTCTCTCTCTCTCTCTCTCTCTCTCTCTCTCTCTCTCTCTCTCTCTCTCTCTCTCTCATGAGTCTAACACTCCTGTGTTCCTCCCGTCCCCAGGGCGATGACCCAGTGACCGGGGGCGACAGCACCAGCGAGGTGTCTGTGTCCTGCTCCTCCACAGACGACGCAGCCAGCGTGGGCCTGGCCAGCTCCAGCCCCGAGAGCTGTGTAGAGGGCCCGGGCCTGGGCAGGGACCACCGCGACCGCCTGGCCCGGAGCTGGAGCCCTGAGGAGGCCGGGCAGACACGAGCTACAGGAGGTGGAGGAGGAGGAGGGGGAGGGGGACAGACTGAGGAGGAGGCTAAAGACAGGCTGACGGAGGTCCCCCGGCGCTCACCTGTCATCCGCTCCCTGTCTCCCTTCCGCCGCCACAGCTGGGGTCCCGGGAAGAACACAGGGGGAGAGGCGGAGATGAGCCAGCGCAGGTGAGCCTGTGGGATGCGGTGGAGGGGGCCTGGGGGTCTGGGGAAGTGCTCTATACAGCATTCTGTACACACATGTTTGATTTTCTTCAAAACAACCCACACTGTAAGTGGTGTAGCACACTAAGGCGCGTGCCATATCATTGCAGGGTCCCCGGTTTCATTCCGGCTGTCGACATATCCTGCTTATCCCTAAAAACATATAAAACACACAAAATCAAAAACACCCAGAGGATGCAGATTCACTTCTGTTGATAACATTCATTTCTGTTGATAAGATAACCCTTGGGGAGCATGCAACGCCAAAGATGCTATTTGAGAAAGCGGTGAAATTGGGAGGACAGTACAACATTGTCTTCTCACCTATCATCCAGACACCTGGGGGTATTCCATGAACGCCGCTAAAGGAGAATCCAGGCTTATTTTGATAACTTTCGCAAAGATGAATAAAAGAAAATCTCAGGAAGTCTCAGGAGACTTACCGAAAATAAGCCTGGATTCCTTTAGCGACGTTGATGGAATGCCCCCCTGGTGTTATCCTTGTTTACTGTTGATTTGCAGTGAGTCAGACTTAGCTGTGCTCTTTGGAGCACTGTTGCTTTCCAGCCTGAGGGAGTAGTCAGTAGTCAGACTTGAAGGGTTGTCTCTAATCCCCTCTGGGCATAGCTGTCCTCCCACTTCTACTGCTAACAGCTGTGCTGCCAGTTGTCCTGTGTGTGTGTGTGTGTGTGTGTGTGTGTGTGTGTGTGTGTGTGTGCGCGTCTGTATGTGTGTGTGCGTGTGTGTGTTTGTGTGTGTGTTTGCGCGTGTGTGTGTGTGTGCGTCTGTATGCGTGTGTGCGTGTGTGTGTGCGTGTGTGTGTGTATGGGGACAATCCGGTGTGTACATAAACCTTTTCCCACTGATCCAGTAGGAGAACGGTTGCTTTAGCCGTCTGCTGAAGGTTGCGTAGAGAAATGAAACGTCACCCTGTAACTTCCCCCTGTTTGTTTCGTTGCTCCTTCTCACTGAGCGATCACAATCACATGAAACCAAGCTGTTCCACCCTCCTACTGTACATGACCGATGGTCCGTCAACTCAGTGATGTCAGGCATGCTGACTTCTCATCATGTCTACACATCTCAGGGATTCATTTCATCTCTCGTGTCTCTCGTGCTTCACTCATCATTTTCTCCTCCATCCTTTTCAGTTCTATACGGAGTCCTGGCGAAGGGAAGTCGACATTTCATAGGAGAAGGTACTTATATAATGTGTAGATACATTGGATTGACATTGCATGAATGGATTCATCTCTGTAATAGTACAACAGCCGTCAGGAACGGCAAGCCTCATTTCAAGAACAACACAGGTAGAAATACAGACACTAAAAGCACAGCGTCCTCCTGCTGGAATTCAATGATGCTTCACCCTTAACTTTCTCTCTCTACCATGCCATTGATTTTACCTATCCCAATATCTCCCTGTCCCTCTCCACCTCCACCTCACCCCCTCCCACCTCACCCCCTCCCACCTCACCCCCTCCTCCTCCGCCTGCTTCCTGCCCTGTCAGTATGAGCTGGTGTCCCCCTGAAGCTCCCCTCAGTCCAGGCCTGGATGTGATTAGTTGTCTAAGGTACTGTGTGTGTGTGTGTCAGTGTGTCTGTGTGTGTGTGTGTGCGTGTCTATGTGTGTGTGTGTGTGTGTGTGCGTGCGTGCGTGCGTGCGTGTCTGTGTGTATGAGCGTGCGTGTCTGTGTGTATGTGCGTACGTGTCTGTGTGTGTGTGTATGTGTGTGTGTGTGTGTGTGTGTTTCTGTGTGTATGTGTCTGTGTCCTTGTCTGGGTAATGCCTGGCAAACGACACAACCACCCTCTTTGAATGAGACACTTTGCATGCTCCCAGATTTGCATAGTTTCTTTGTGTAAGAGAGAGAGAGAGTGTGTGTGTGTGTGAGAGAGGCTCCCTTTTTGTTTACCTATGCCCTTTCCTTCTTGCTTCGCTCAGCTCCTCAACTCTCCATTAGACGCTAACTGTACATTACAGCAGCACGAACCGCATTGCTAAATACATACCGCCGTAGACCTTCTGAAATAATGTGAGAGTTAATTAACGGCTGCCTAGAATGACCAGTATAGTAATCTACGTGAGCGAGCCAGAGGCCAGGTGAGTGGTGCTACTGTGTCATCTCGTTCAGTCATCATTCGCTGTTATTTACCGACGAGAAAATGCTTTCGGATGAGCTCGAGAGTTATAGTGGTAGCATAAAATCCATCATGTCAAAATCTCTGAATTTGAATCTCATTGCACATCTCTCCCACTCTTCCGTTCTGTCTCCTCATCTCCATACCTATAGACTTACATAATGGGGTCCCGTTATATTCAAAGCCCTTATTTACAGTAGGAGATCAATGTAATTACCGTTGTAAATCTTTCCTCTGATGTTCATACAGTGCTGTATGCTGATGCCTTGGAATTGATGTTGACGTTGGAAGTCACTTGTGACAGTCATTAACTGTAAATCTCCCTCCTGGAGAGGGGAGAGAAATGATTTATCAGACTGCTTAAGCACACAGCAGTTAAAGCTGAGAGAGACAGAGAGGGAGTGAGGGATGGAGAGATTGAGGGATAGACGGAGGGAGAGGGAGAGGGGGTAGGGGGAGAGAGAGGAAGAGAGAATGATAGAATACTGGGCAGAGTAATAGATATTTACCCACTATCGCTAGAGAGACGGGCTCAGTCATCGCCTTATAGTCTCTGTCCACCTTGATACTATTGTCTCCAGGGGAGGCTGGTGGAGACAGAAATCAGAGGACGGGCTCATTATCTTAAGACACTTAGATTTAGATTTAGTCATCTAAAAATGAATTAGACCCCTATACTTTCTTTTATCTATTTTTTTGTTTCTTTTTATTTTACTACTCAATCTTTTCAGTTTGTGAAGCGTCTTTGAGTGTCTAGAAAAGTGCTATATAAGTCTAATGTATTATTATTATTATTATTATTTTATTATTATTATAATGGAGGGAATGGAATGAGAAATGGTAGCAAACTTGGTACAATTCCTCATTCCATTCCCTGCATCACAATGAGCCCCACCTCCACCAGCCTCCCCAGATTGCCTCTCGCTTTATCCTGCACAATAGCTTGAACCTCGAACCTTGAACCATGTCCTTCTCCCTTCTCCTACAGTTACAGTCTGGAGGGCCTGAGTGCAGAAGGGGATGATGGGAAAGGCAAGTCAGCCCAGGGGGCCGCTACCCTGCCTCCACGCGTGGTCCGGCAGCACAGTGTGGAGACAGGCTCCCTGGTCTCTCTGACAGAGGAACGGGAGTCGGAGCTGGGAGAGCGCAGTGGTCTGGACACGGTACGCTCCACACCGTCAGCCAGCTCTGAGAGGCTGTTTCTCCAGTCTGTCGTTTGATGTCATTTATCAGATAATTCCTATAGTGAAATGACAATACCGGTTTGTTATGTATTGGAACTTCCTATAGTGAAATGACAATACCGGTTTGTTATGTATTGGAACTTTTGTTGGTATTTTCCTGCAAGTTTCCTGTAGTTATAACGCTAAGCCTTATGGGTAATACTGTCCCTGAGCAGTGCAACGCACTTCTCCGCCTCAGTCTCCGTTCATCAGTGGATGTTAGTCTGAAAGTTGAAGACATAACACAGTTGTTTTGTTTTGCAGAAATCGAGGAGGTATCGGCCTTTGCGGCACAGCTGTCCGCCCATGACTCTGCCCCTCACCAAGTCTGTGTCCATGCTGGCCATCAGCCAGAGGGACCTGGATGGTGAGTCTCAGGCCTGTCCCTTGTCTTTCCCCATGTCCCATGTCTCATTTGACATTTTAACCATTTAGCAGACGTCTTTATCCAAAACGACTTACCATGAGAGATCACAGGGAGTCTAACAGGAGCTAAGTGCCTTACTCAAGGGCACACTAGTGGTGGTGTTACCCGGTGGGATTTGAACTCATGACCTTGTCCACTCCAACTCACTATCCACTAGGCCACCACTATCCCTAGGCTGTCTGTCTGTCCTTACGGCTGTTCCTCTTCTCAGCTCCTCCCAGGCCGTGATCTTGTGTGTATTGACCCCATTGCACCCTTCTCTAGTCTCCTTTGTCAGCGCCATGCTTTACCAACTGAGCCACAGACGACCACATAATATACTGTATGTGATTAAGCTGACGCTTTTATCCAAAGCGACTTACATATTGCAGTGAGTGCATATATCTCTCAGTATAAATGGTCCCAGCGGGAATCGAACCGACAACCAAAGCGTTGTCAGCGCCATTTTCCTTTCTTTTTTTTCCTTCTCAGTCCTCTAGGTTAGTGTCCCGCCCCTTGTGAAATATAAGGTATTCCTACCAGATGAATGGTGTTGGAGTTCCTGAGTCTGAATGCATGCTCTGGTTTCTTTGTGCCCCGCCCCTCCACCGGAACCCCCAGCGAGAAAGGCTCGACATAAGAGGCGGCAAATCTCCTTGTCTTTCAACCTCTCTCCGATCCTCCCCAAATGTAAAACTATCCTTTCTGTGGACTCTTCATCCAGTGATGAGGAGAACACTTTGAGTAAGTACAGAACACTACAGAACTAGCCCCCGGTAGATACCCAGAAGCCCCCAGGTTGTAAGAACTCTCCCGCCGTTATTACACATAGTTATTATACAGTTATTACAAATTGACTAGAGAGTCAGTGAAAATTAATGAAATGATGTGTTTTCTTCATCTGACTGAAGTCAGGGGTCCTATTGTGATCACTGTTGTTGTTGTTGAAAAGTAAAAAGGATTCTGTTGCGCTGATAAATTCAATTTATCAGTCTGCTGATAAATTGTACACTGATCCTCATCAGGCATTTATACACAGACCTTTGTCAGGCCCTATTGTTAGAACTAGTGAAGATGGAGAAGATTAATGGTGATATACAGTTCTATTGCTCTCTGGCTCGGTGTCCCTCCCCCACTGAGCTCCTGAGCTTTCTGTTGAAGACCAGACCCATTCGTTCTTATCTGATCTGAGATCAACATTTTAGTTTTAGTGAAATGTTTCCTGAAGTGTTTTCTGTCTCCTTGGCAGTGTTGCTACCAACACAGACTGGCCAAATTCTGTCTCCTCCTTATCCTCTTCTGGATCGATTTACAGTCCAAAGAAAGCAGCTCAACAATGCTTTGCATATTTAAGTGTAACTCTGAATATTTGGCAGAAGGCGTCTTGAGAAGATTCTGGTTTTATGGCCTGGTTCTGTGGATGTCTTTAGTCTTGTTGATACCGAACAGATTCAGATACTGTAGTGATTATTTGGAAAGCATATTACGTAAATGTACTTTTGATTATAGTATGTGGGGAGAGTTGCAGTACTTCATGTATTTACTGTGCATTCAAGCTAAACCACCATGATGAAAAGTAGGGAGAGGGAGACCTTGAAAGAGCTCCAAACCAACATCTGGAAAACGACTTGCCCTGCTAAAATATGCCTTCCCATTAACAGAGATAATAATCCAAGTTGTTCCTGATTATAAGACAAGAGAGGAATGGAACCTTGTTGTGCTCATCTCTCTTGACGTTTCTCTCCAGGTATGAGGTCATTCTCCAGTGCCTCTGGATCTCTGGCCTACAGGTGAGGCCTTCTGCATCTCTCTTTAAGTCTGTTGTTTATCACTGCCTGTGGTCATAGTGAACTCACCTCTCTGTTCAAAAGCATCCGTCTCTGTGTGTCAGTATATCTGATATATACAGTAAGTCATTGTTAAAAGCGTGTGTGTGTGTGTGTGTGTGTGTCAGTATATCTGAGGAAGAGCCAGGGCCTCTGAGGAGCGACAACGAGGGCAAGAGTGGGACGAAGGTCAGCCGCACCTTCAGCTACCTCAAGAGCAAGATGTACAGGAAGACCCGGGTGAGTTCAACTGAGGCCAGCGTAGCTGTGTTTGTTATGACACTCTGGCTGGTTTTGATGAGGTGATGTTTCAGGATGGAATCCAAGCTGTCAGCGCTTTTCACTCTTCTGTTGAAGATA
Source organism: Nansenia antarctica (assembly GCF_963989245.1). Taxonomy (NCBI): domain Eukaryota; kingdom Metazoa; phylum Chordata; class Actinopteri; order Argentiniformes; family Microstomatidae; genus Nansenia; species Nansenia antarctica. The sequence continues at coordinate 31,591,710 of NC_137679.1, read as the reverse complement.
GACTGTGTTGCAATTCTGTAGCGTTTTTCAGTCAGTCATTCTTCAGGGACACATCACTGATTTTAGTCTCATTTTCACTGTCTCCAGCACCATACCAGTGTCTACATAATGTTTGGTAGTTTTGTAGTGAGGAAATTGCCCCCTATGATGTCATTTTAGGTAAAACATTTTTTTATAAATGATATTAAAGAACTACTTCCACAAATGCGCTCCCACTGGCTGGAAACTAGTTTCTGAAAATCACTGAATTGAGATGATAGGGGGTAATTTCCATAGCACTTTTACTCATTTTGACTACATCGCAGTTTTCAAATACAGTATACTCTAGAATGGTACTGGAGATAATGAATATGAGGTTGAAAGTGTCCCGATGAGGCCATTGACGCCTCTTGTTTTAAATTAGTTGCTATCTGATCATTCTCCGGGATAGTAACAGCTTGAAGATAAACCCAATCAGCCGAGTGTTTTCTAATTTCACCCCAGTGTTCCTAAAATGTCCCTAAATTAGAACAATTAAGGTTATCGAGTTGGTATCAGGCGATGGCGATATAATCTTGAACGCTCCATGTAGTTGAGTGTGACGAGCTGTGGAGAGGCTGTAGAGAAGCGGAGGTTGAGATAGCGGAGCTGTCTCTGAGCCATAAGGGAAGCAGAACAGGAAGATGACTCACGCTGTGGTTTCATCCTCTTCTCTGACCTCAGCAGTCTGATTTTAAAGTGCTAGTAAAGCCTCCACAGTACGAAACAGACCCCGGGCACCAACCATTGTGCTGATTTTGTCTGTCTAGGAAAGATTCAAGGGCTTCGTTGCCATGACAGAGGCCTAAGCTTTTCCTGTGCCCTGTAAGAGTTGAGTTTAGAATCTCCTGCTCTTTGCACTAAAGCCTCTGTATATCAGAATCAGAATCAGAATCAAATTATTACATATTTTTAAAACAATATTATTACATCTCAATGTACAAGTGCACAAAAGAGTCCAATTCTTTGGCTTTGGTTCCTCAACATTGGCAAGTGAAATATGTAATACTACAGTAATAAAATAATAAGTGAATGGAAAAGTGATGGAAGTGGCTGCAGTGGCTTCGATAGTGCACAGATGCTGTGCAAAGTACAATGGGATGAAAGGCAATATAATACAGTACAATAGTAATCCAGTAGAGTGCAAGTAGTTAATAATATATGAATACAATAATATGCACACATGTGCAAGAATATCCGAGCTTCAAAAAGGGGGTTGTGTAGCCTGTTTCTCTGTGCTGCGCAGTGTGTACTGGAGATAGGGGGCCAGGCAGAAACAGCACCCCCTGTACACAGTCAGTCAGGCAGTCACTTCCTGAACCAACTGTCTACTGCTACTTTACTGGGAACTACAGAAGTGTGGTGGAGAGCTCAGTTCAGCCGGCGCTCAAGAAGCCTAGTACTCTGCTCTCCAGACAGCCATGCTGTATCGAAGGTTCTTTGATGGCCGCAGTCTCTCCAAGAAGTTGAAGGGGGTCAGAGGCCATGAGGTAGGGTAAGGCCAACGGACCACTGTGTGGTCTGTTACCAGCAGCTCTGTAAGGCATCAGCAGCGTGATCCTGTTTCTCCTAGTGCCTGTGTGGAAAACATTGCCTTTTATGTCTCTCTATTTTTGTCTGTTTTTGTGCTTTTTAATCGGTTGTTTATGCTGTCATAAGCAATCGAAATTCCTCATCCAACATCGTAGAATTGTTAACTTACCAAATTTGCTGATGATTTTTCAGGGTTCTCGGTTTCTTTTTTTCTTTTTTTCTCAAGTAACAGTTGTTTTGGAACACGCTTGGAGTACTTGAAAAGTTGTTGAAACAATTGGATTGAAATTTGAAGAGCTCATAACTGTGTGTTTCAATGTAGGCTTAAATAACAGGAAGTAGCTGTAAACCAAATAAGAACGTGGTCACAATGGTCCTATATGTGGTCTTTCTGTGGTCAAGAAGACCTTATGGTTCAGTATATGTATTTATAATTAAATGAGCATTAATTTGTATGAGCGTTGCGGTCCTGTCAAACTAAGAGGCCCTGGGTTTGCTTACCAGTTAAATATGTGGAAACTCCGTTTTTTAACATTTCCTTTGGGTTTGGGTGGAGCATCATCATGATCATGAGAATCATGGGCTATTTTCTTCAGTCTGCACCCTACTGAACACTGGATTCAGCTCAGTGTACTGATGGTGAACTTTTAAACATGCACACTAGAGATGTATATATATATACTCTTTTTGTACAGATAAGGAAATCCGTGTTGTATATCTCCATGAACCGACTATGTCCTGTTACTTTTTTATGGCCTATTGCTTTGGTCCAATTACCTTTTACTTCCTGTATCCTATGACTTTTTTTTTCTTAGGGAAGATATTCTGTAGATTTAATCATGCATGTTTTATGCTGGTAGAGCATGGCACTAACAATGCTTAGGTTGTGGGTTCAATTCCAGCTGGGACCATATATACCGACAAATGTATGCACTCACTGCAATGTAAGTCGCTTTGGATAAAAGCGTCAGCTAAATGACATATATCATATGTATCATATATCCTATGCTCGTAATGAATTTGACTACGTTTCCCATGGCCAACGACATATAACTGGGCTTCATGTGGCCCGCTACAGCCTAACGGAGCCAGCATGGCAGCATCACCTTCGACAGCAGATCACTGGCTGTCAACCCAAACCAGATCAAACCAAACAACAACAATGGCATTTCAAAGCCGCACTTTACAGGGAAAAAGACTGAAAACATGAAAAGAGAAAAACACTGTTCAATGGAGAGTGAAGGGAGAGGAGGAGAGGAACTGTGAGGGCATGACTCCCCTCTTCTCGCTCCGGTTGTTTCTGCTCCGACAATAATCACTGCTTTTGTTCACTGCAGGAAAAGGACCGAGAGAAGAGCAGAGATAAAGACAGGGAGGCCAAGGAGTGGGAGAAGAGGACCTTGAATGGACATCAGTTCACTACTGTCAACTCCGCCCATGCTGCCCCCTGCCACCAATGCAACAAAGCTATCAACACTAAGGAAGCCTTCCTCTGCACCAGTAAGACAATGCTCTACTGACAACATATAAAACACCTAGAAAACAACTACCTACCATTTAGATTAGCCTATCCAGCTCAGCTCTCTTCTTACATCGTACAATGGGCCCACTGTAACCTCCCATACTGTACTGTGCTGTAGCATAGGCTGTTTAATTGCTGACCATAATGCCTGATGTGTGGGACAGACCATTCACAGTGAACCATTGTAAAACAGTGTGTGTGTGTGTGTGTGTGTGTGTGTGTGTGTGTGTGTGTGTGTGTGTGTGTGTGTGTGTGCATGTGCGTGTCTGTGTGTGTGTAACAGCACCCTAAAGAGGATGTTGTTTATTGCACAAGTCCTGGCATTGCCCCAGCAAAACTGAAAAGGGGAAACCATTACTGCAATGGATCACAGCACCCTTCCTTACTTCCCCTTTGACAAGCTACAGCCTCGGAGCAGCATCTGCTATGGACCATTTTTATGGCCCATTTACTGAATAAATACATCTTGTTGTGTATAGAGACAATCTGTTTTGTATTGTGGGCTGAGATGCAGGCAGTTGGGGGTGTATTTGGTATTCTGGGCGTTAGGATTGCAATGCTAGGCCCAACTCGATGGTGATTTTGGAGACAGAAGTCAATGATTTTTAGTCAGAACCATTATACGCAAGGGAAGTTCCTACTATTTTTTAGATGCACCTAGTTTTGTGTGTTCGTGCATGGAATGTGAATAATTATTTTTGTTCAATGTTATTTCCTTTGCGTGAGTGTTTGCATGCAAACTATGTTTTTATTGTTGTGTATTTATTAGGTATGGAAGACACAGCCAATAGGAAAGGCCAGTTTTAGCAGTATTACCCTGCGTTGCATCACTCTCCCCCAGCCTTCCTCTCTCTCATGTGTAGTCAGCTGACAGTCTGGTTTTTATTACTGGGCTTGGTGGAGTTTCCTGGCTGGCTCCGGAGACCAGAGCTAACTTTCTAGTCGAAGTGCAGAATACAGAAGTAGACAGATCTTTAGAGGACTTGCCCCCTGTTAAATTATTCACTAGAAGTCTAACTTTGGCTAACTTAGACTTTTTTGTTCTGTTTGTTTGTTGTGTTGTTTCACTTTTTCCAGGCTGCAATGCACATGTTCATAAGGGCTGTAGAGAAAACCTGCCTGTTTGTGCCAAGGTGAAAATGAAGGTAAAAAACTTTATTACAAAGGTATTCATGATACCACAATGTGCCACCCAGTAGAATGGGTTGCCTACTGTCTGTGTGCGTATTTCTGTTAGATGTTGATTTTCATGACTAAACTGCTCTTTTTTCGTTTCTTCTAGTTCTCCAAACAACAGTTTGCGATACCAGATTCAAACACTGTTCCAGTAGTCACCTTGAGAACTAAATGTATGAGTATCTGAACTCTTTACTCTCTTTTATTCAAACAGTATCTTCACCAGTTTTAATACAACCCCCCCCACGGCCATGTCTGAATGATGTGTTTTTGTGTCTGGTTCCAGCCACTGTGTTGCGAGAGCGGCCGCGGTCAGCCATCTTGTCTCCAGATGAGCACTCCCTGGGCATCCCTTCCAGGAGACACACCAGCATCATGCCCTTCCACGGCAGCAACCTGTCTAAGAGTATCTCCATCAGCAACATCGCTGGGTGAGACACTGCCGCTGTGGTCTAACAGAACCTCCGTTTTACAAACCCAGTTAAAATGAAAGTAGCATGATGAGGAAAAAGAGGAGATACTGTATGGTTCATTGATGAATTTTATTTGAGAAATTATGTCCTTCAAGAGAATTGTGAACTGTAAACTTCAATGTCTGTATGACTGACTGAATGACTGTCTGTCTGTCTGTCTGACTGTCTATCTCTCTGTCTGTCTATCTGTCTGTCTGTCTGTCTCTCCATCAGTCCGGTGTTTGATGACATGCCTATCAAGGGCCTGAGGTACCTGTCCCAGTCCACTGACTCCCTGCACAAGACCAACCTGGTTAATGAGTCCACAGAGTCCCTCACAGACGAAGGTCAGGAGCTTTCTGCTGCGCTAAACTCAATATATTATACACAGCCTCTCTCTGTCTCTACCTCTCTCTCTCTCTCTCTCTCTCTCTCTCACTCTCTCTCTCTCTCACTCTCTCACTCTCTCTCTCGCTCTCTCTCTCTCTCTCTCTCCCCCTGCTATACTTCCAACAGCTGGAGAACAGCTGTGTTCTCAGACAGGATTTGTGACAGGATTTGTGTGTGTGTTTGTGTGTGTGTGTATGCGTGTTTGTGGTGTGTGTGTGTGTGTGTGTGTGTGTGTATGCGTGTTTGTGGTGTGTGTGTGTGTGTGTGTGGGTGTGGGTGTGGGTGTGCGCATGCATGTGTGTGTGTGCATGAGAGCACCAGTCAATTTCTTTGATGAACGAAAAAAATACACAAAATAGAGTTTTATTGGGGATGTGTCCTAACACTTATGAAATTCGATCTGGAGAATGTCAGTGGGATATTGAGCGGTGTGTGTGTGTACGTGTGTGATGTTCGATGCAGGGACAGAGATGATTGACAGCCAGCTGATGGGGGAGTTCGAGGCAGACGTGAAGGAGCTGGAGTCAGACTCCTGGAGCATCACCGTCGAGAAGAAGTACCTGAAACAACTGAAGAAGGACGTCATCAAGAGACAAGACGTCATCTACGGTATTCCCACACCTAACGGAGGACCATCTGGTCCACCCTCATCATAACACACACCGGCCCCATGTCGCTACTTTAACACGGCAGCATCGTTTTGACGTCAAGTTTCCCCAGAGTGGGCTTTGCTGAGACGACCATAGACATAGTGAAACCTGGGAGTTGTTTATTAAGTATTTTACCCCCCCTCCCCTCTCCTCACTCACTGTCAACATGCGTCACACCACCGACGTATGTCACACACCCCCTCTATATCTCACACACTCCCCCCTCTACCCCCCATCCCCCCCCCCCCCCCCCCCCCCCCCCCCCCCCCCCTTCTCTCTGTGTTTCCAGAGCTGATCCAGACAGAGATGCACCACGTGCGGACCTTGCGGATCATGTCGGAGGTGTTCAGTAAGGGCCTGCAGAAGGAGGTGCAGCTGGAGAGCCAGACGGTGGAGAAGGTGTTCCCCGTCCTGGACGAGCTGCTGGACATCCACACGCAGTTCTTCACCCGCATCCTGGAGAGGAAGAAGGAGAGCCAGCAGGTGGCGGAGGACGGAGGAGGAGGCGTCGTCATCAACAAGATAGGAGACATCCTGTCCTCGCAGGTCAGAGGTCAAACGCAGGCTGCGGTTTAAAGGTGTACATTGTGCTGAACGTTCTCTTGCACTTGTGTGGCTGTGAGATGAGGTACTAATACAAACCAGTTGAAACAACGATCGTGACGATAGTTTTGCTTGTTGATAGGTACAGTATGGCAAGTACAGTAGTTAGGTATATACAGTTATGAGCTATGTACAGTTACGGTTATTATTATTATTATTATGAGTTGTGTATTGATGCTGCCTCGTGTCCGGTCGGTCAGTTCTCAGGGTCCAATGCAGAGAGCATGAAGAGGGTCTATGGCAGGTTCTGCAGCCGCCACAACGAAGCCGTCAGCTTCTACAAGGAGCTGCTGACCAAAGACAAGCGCTTCCAGGCCTTCATCAAGGTAAGCACTTTGTCACTCCCGCGCTTGTTTTTCACGCTTCAATGTAGATTCCGCAATAAAGATAACAATCATTTTACTCATTTTAGTTCAGGTTTTAAATGTACTCTATGGTATGACATCTTTGTTTAGTCTTATTGTACATTGTATTGTATGTTCTGCATAGTTTTAATGATAGAAACGCCGGATTGTCCCCTTGGGGAACAATAAAGTACCTATCTATCTATCCAGCTATATATCTATCTATCTATCTATCTATCTATCTATCTATCTATCTAGAAACAACATGCTCACACAACATGCTCACACAATCATATTGGAAAGTACTGTTTGGGTGCTGAATCCTTGTAGAGTATCATAGCAAATATGGATTAATGGATTCTGCTGTTCTGTATTCAGAAAAAGAGGAGCAGCAGCATTGTCCGGAGGCTAGGCGTCCCAGAGTGCATTCTGTTAGTGACCCAGAGGATAACCAAGTACCCAGTGCTGATGCAGAGGATACTGCAGCACACCAAAGGTTAGTGCTAGACACACACACACACATACACACACACACACACACATACACACACACACACACACATACACACACACACACACACACACACACACACACGCACACACAACACAGACAAACACACACACACACACACACACACACGCACACACAACACAGACAAACACACACACATACACACACACACACATACACACACACACACACACACACACACACACACACACACACACACACACACACAGACATATGCTCACACACACACACACACTGCAGAACAAGTCAGCAGGAGGACAATGATGTGAAATCTCACACTGCTGCTGGCTGCCATGTGTTTGTGGAAAGCTGGGCGCTGGCCAGAGGACTTACTGCTGCTGCTGCTGCTGCTGCTACAGTACTGCTGCCAGGCCAGACGGCTGGGCCACGGCTAGCACTGAGACTGAGGCTGAGGCTAGGACTGAGGCTGAGGCTAGGACTGAGGCTGAGGCTAGGACTGAGGCTGGGACTGAGGCTGAGGCTAGGACTGAGGCTGAGGCTAGGACTGAGGCTGAGACTGAGGCTGGGACTGAGGCTGAGGCTAGGACTGAGGCTGAGGCTAGGACTGAGGCTAGGACTGAGGCTAGGACTGAGGCTGAGGCTAGGACTGAGGCTGAGGCTAGGACTGAGGCTGAGGCTAGGACTGAGGCTGAGGCTAGGACTGAGGCTAGGACTGAGGCTGAGGCTAGGACTGAGGCTGAGGCTAGGACTGAGGCTGGGGCTGAGGCTTTACCTCAAGGCTCAACCACCGTGTCTTTGTTTAGAGAAGAGGGGGAGAGAGAGGCAGTCTGTCATACTGTAGACCTGCTGTCCCCTGGATGGACCCCTGCTTTGTGGCCTGGCCTTTCTGTGTGTGTGTGTGTGTGTGTGTGTGTGTGTGTGTGTGTGTGTGTGTGTGTGTATGTATGTGTGTGTGTGTGTGTGGGAGTGTGTGTGAACATGTGTGGTAAGCAGCTTCCACAGGCTCTCTGTGTGGAAGTGTTTATAATCTCAAGGTTCTCATATGAAGAGAATGAAATGGATTTGGGTTAATTCCAGTGGTGCTGCTTAGTTGAATTTGCCCCCGCCAAGTCTTATATGGTTCAGTGTCTTATCTATAGGCTACCTGGGCACTGTTCTGTGTTCACTGTTCCACTGAGCAGCAGCTTGGCATGCCCCCCTGGAGAGAACACACAGAGCTGACGGATTACTGAGGAGCACACAGGATGTGTGCTGTGTGTGTGTGTGTGTGTGTGTGTGTGTGTGTGTGTGCGTGAGTGCGTGTGTGCGTTTGTGCACGTGTGCACGTGTGCACGTGTGCGTGCGCGTGTGTGTGTGCGTGCGTGTGTGCCTGCCTGCATGTGTCTTGTTTGCTTGCTCTTGTCTGTTCCTTCTTCCTGTTCTATCTTTATTTTGTATTTTTATCTGTTCTTATTTTAGCCTATTATTCAATTGTCACTTTATTTTGTTGTTGTTTTTTTGTGGTCTGACCTGCTGTAATGTCTATCCATGCCGTCTATCTACCTATCTCTCTATCTGTTTATTGATCTCTATCTCTCTATCTGTTTATCCATCTCTGTATCTGTTTATCCATCTCTCTATCTATCCATCTGTCTATCTCATGCAGAGAACGAGGAGGACCACGTGGCGCTGAGCCAGGCTCTGAGGCAGGTGAAGGAGGTGATCGCGGCGGTGGACAGCAAGGTCAACGAGCACGAGAAGAAGAGGCGGCTGAAGGACATCTACAGCCGGACGGACAGCAAGTCCATCATGAGGATGAAGAACGGTCAGATGTTCGCCCGGGAGGAGCTGGTGAGGGGGAGGAGGCTGATACACGACGGCCCTTTGCAGCTGAAGAACGCCCAGGGGAGACTCAAGGGTGAGCCTTCATTCATTTACATTTACATTTTTGGCATTTAGCAGAGGCCCAGTCATAATGCTAGAAAATTATTTTGTTTTTTTTAAATATATATATTTTATTTACAGTAGAGAAACTGTAGAGGGGATGAAGAGGTCTTAGGACGGACAGTTAAGGTGTAGCCTGAAGGAGGTGTAGCCATTCACAACTTTGATTCTTTCACTCTAAAATAGAAAATATTAACCCATCTCAAAATGAAAGTCGATGCGTTCTCGCTGTGTCATGGCAGTCACAAATAGTGCCATCAAACATATTAAACAATGTCCTTTGTGTATTTGTGATGTCATGTCCTGCGATGCCTTTGAATGGCTGTTGATCTACTGTATGCGTCTCCTCTAACGTCTAACCCTCTACCTCTCTTCCTCCGTATCTCTACCCAGACGTCCAGGCGGTCCTCATGTCAGATGTGTTTGTCTTCCTTCAGGAGAAAGACCAGAAATACGTCTTTGCTTCTCTGGTATGTTATTGATTTACCACACGCACACACACACACACACGCACACACACACACACACACACACACACACACACACACACACACACACACACACGCACACACACACACACAGACGCACACACACACAGACGCACACACAGACACACACACACACACACACACAGACACACACACACACAGACGCACACACAGACACACACACACACACACACGCACACACACACACACTCAAACACCCTGCCCTCCTGCCTACTCCCTGCCTGGTATGAAAGGCCCATTCAATGTCAGTGGGAGGTGGGAGTGGACTGTCAGATTTTCCTATCCCACTGTTGCTAAACCCTGTCTCCGAGTTAGCCCGCTCTCTAACCCGTCGCCTAATGTTGTCCTGCCACGATGCTGCGAGCCACTAGCTGGTTGTAATAAAGCAGTAACGTTGCTGGCGCTGGCTCAGGGACTCTCTTGGCAGCGTCCTGGCATTTGATCCAGCAGTTATACAAGGGCTGGCAGTTTTTTCCGTGCGTAGGGCAATTACATTGTTGATGGGGTTGGAGTTGGTTGTATGGAAATAGAGGCTGGTCTCTGACTGTGTTGCGTAATAAGCAGGTCCATCATGGAAAACATGGAGTGGTCGATAAAGATCTGTTACGTTGGCCAGATATCTTTGGAGGAGAGACGTGATTCTATAAATATACCAGAGATCTGTAGATATGGAAATTATGTTTTTTGAAGTGAAATTTTATTGGGAAGCTGTTTCCATTTTTTGTAATACACAGTAGATTATAGATGATGATATGATTTACCATTGTAGTATACAATCAGGGTATCCGCGGTGTCTTGAAAAGTATTAAAAGTTGATGAATCAATTTTGGGAAAATCAAGACCCTTAATAAGTATTAAAAAGTCTTATCACGATTTTATGAGGTCTTGAATTTTGTAGGTATTTTTCTGAAATAGACTCTGTCCAAAAAACTTTTAGTAAAAGTTTGTGAATTTATTAGTTTTATTAAAAAACAAAGATGAACCGGAAATTCTGTTGTATGATAGTGGTCTAGTCTATTGCAAACTAAAACTGTTAAGTTAAAGGTGTCACTGATGTAAACGGTTACAGCTCGAAGTGGCGGTGAGGTTTGGAAAAATATTGACAAGGTCTTGACAAAAGTCTTAGAAAGGTATTGAAATTAACCTCAATATTCCTGTATATACCCTGACAATACATATTAGTGTAAAAATCGATTACTTACTATTGGCTAAGGTACATTGACTGATGTAATTAACAATAGCACAGCCATGGGTGTAAAAAAAAATCTAATATATATATATCACTTTTATCAAATTTCAGGATCCTCCTTTCATTACTTTTCCTAGATATGTGCGTTCTACCACCCAGTATCCTTACATTTTCAAAATCACATCAGGATAAGCTAGTATAAAGCTATTTTGCAGTTTTTCTGTGTAGGAGGCAGGCTCATTTACAAGACGCGCCAACTAGTGGTCTTTGTGTGTAAGTAGCAGCTTCCAATTCTAAAGACTAGGCTCTAATAGTAGGTAAAATAGGCACGGCTGTTGTAGTGTTAAGTTGTAGAACTTGAGCTGTCTTGAAAGGTGAATGACATGATACTGGTCCTGATATTAGACTTCTCTCTCTCTCTCTCTGTCAATCTCTCTCTCCTGTCTCTTTCTATCTGCCACACCCTTTTCCCCTCCCCTTTTTCCTTCCCGCCCTCCCTCTCCCTATCTGCCCTACCTCGTTTCCCCTCCCCTCTCTTCCTCTCCCTCCTTCTACCTTCCACACCTCTTTTCCCCCTCCCCCTCTCCCTCTCTCCCTCTCCCTCCTTCCGCCCCCCCGGCAGGACCAGCGCTCCACGGTCATCTCCCTCCAGAAGCTGATCGTGCGCGAGGTGGCCAACGAGGAGCGGGGCCTGTTCCTGATCACCGCCGGCATCGAGAAGCCAGAGATGGTGGAGGTCCACGCCAGCACCAAGGACGAACGCAACACCTGGATGCAGCTCATACAGGACACCATGCAGTCCATGTGAGTCCCCCCCTCCTCCCCACCTTCCCCCCAGACCCAGCCAGCCGAGCCCAGAGCCCTGAGCGTCTGTTGTTAGCCTCTTCCCCCACGGACCTCTGGGGGTTTCGCTAGCTGTGCCTGGAGATGTCCTGGTAGGCTCTAATCTATCTGCCTAAAGGACAGGCCTCTGAACCTAACCTGAGGATTATTCCCCTCCAGGCAGCCCGGCCGGGGACGGCAGCCGGAGGATAGGTATTTACCCCTCCCTCCTCCAGCTGGCAGGCTGTAACAGTCACTGTGCTCTAGGTACTGTCAGCTATAGGCTTCCTCAGGCTATAGACTCTGGGTCCCTGTGGCTGCCGCTGCTAGCTGCTGTGTGCTACCTCGGGGGCAGTGGCAGATGGCTTCTGTAGGATGCGGACGTGAGAATGTGCGTGTGTGTGTGTGCGTGTGTGGAGTGTATTGTTGTACTGTAGTAGTAACTGTAGGTTGGGTTTACAGAGAGAAGGATGAGGATGAAGGGATCCCCAGTGAGACGGAGGAGGACAAGAGGCTGATGGAGACGAAAGCGAAGGAGATGAGAGGTGAGTGAGGAGACGCCCTTGCTGTGTGTGTGTCTGTGTGTCTGTGTGTCTGTGTGTGTGTGTGTGTGTGTGTGTGTGTCTGTCAGACAGTCTGTCTGTCTGTCTGTCTGTGCGTGTGTGTGTGTGAGCACATTTGTTTGTGTGTGTGTGCGTGAACGTGTTTGTTTGTTTGTGTGTGTGTGTGTGAACATGTTTGTTTGTGTGTGTGTGTGTGTGTGTGTGTGTGTGAACATGTTTGTTTGTGTGTGTGAGTGTGTGTGTGTATATATGTATTTGTATACCATCGAAGGGGACGACGACGACGTCACATGACTGACCGAGGTCCCCTCCTCTTCCTCCCCAGACATGTTGAGGAAGAAGGACGAGCAGATTGTGGCTCTGCTGGAGGAGAAGATGAAGGTGTTCAGGGACATGTGTGAGTGTGAGGAGGACCAGGGACCTGGGACCACGGCCCTGTTCAGGGCCAGCAGTGAGGACGTGCCGAAGGGAGAACCCCTCATGAAGGACGCCCTCCAGGAAGGTGAGGAGCCCTGGGGAACAGGGGGGGAGGGGTGTGTGTGTGTATGTGTGTAGGGAGGCAGGGGGGGCAGTGTTTCCCACAGGATTTTGTGAGACTGAGGCACATGGTCCATGTATTAAAAAAGAAAAACAAAGTCCGGGGAGAAATTGTGGACAGAGGGGTGCGGGGTGTGGGGGGGCACGTGGAGAACGGGGTGGGGGGGGGGTAGTGTGGCCCTAGCTCTGGCCGTTCCGCGAACCTGCTCAAACACTTTCCGCGACAGCGCGAGCAGCTCTGAAAAATGAAAACGGAGCTAAAAATACATTTGGCTCGTTATGAGACTATGGCAGGACAAATTAGACTATGGCGGCCCGCCACAGTCTCGTCTATGTATGCTAAACACTGCTTATGCAGTACTGTAGTTGTGCTGTTGCATGTGGTGAATCTACAATCACACTCGCACTGAATCTCCAAGGATTTCTTCTATCGTTCACAGTCAGGTGTGGGTGTACAGTATATTGTTTCCCCATGATGAGTTCCTAGTAGAGGACAGAGCCTACACACAGATGCTCTCGTTAACTGCTGTAAGACGCCTTGTTGTGGGCTGATTCAGATAGTTACAGTATACGTCTAAATAAGCCTCTTAAACACTGTTTTCCCTGTGCCTTAAAGATACAGTTATTACCACCCATGTTTGTCTTCTGGACTCTGTCTGTAATATAATTATTGTAATTTGGTTACTGACATGCCCTGTGTCTGTCTCTTTGTGTGTGGGTGTGGGTGTGTGTGTCTTTGTGTGTCTATGTGTGTGTGTGTGTGTGTGTGTGTGTGTGTGTTGTGTATGCGCCCGCGTGTGTGTGTGTGACAGTGGAGACATTGCAGACGCTGGTGAACGGCGGGCTGGGCGGGGCGGTGGGGCAGCAGGTGGTGTGTGTCCCAGAAGCAGGAGGCTCGGTGGGGCCAGTGTGTCTACCGCGCAGGGCCGAGACCTTCGGAGGCTTCGACAGCCACCAGATAAACATCTCCAAGAGTAAGAAAAACAAACCTCCCTGTCTCAGACTCTCAAGGACTGAGAGCCAGGCAGACGTGTCTGGGAGCTAGTTAAATCATAGTTATATCCCAAGGCCTACAGTACATATTGGGCCTCTTCTCATCCTGTTTTGTTTTTATTTTATAAAGCCTACACAGGGTTCCCGCGCTGGTCTTAAAAGGCCTTTAAGTATCAAATCCAGCAAGCAAATTTCGAAGGCCTAAAATGGTCTTAAATTCCAGTTATTCTGTCTATAAAAGAGGTGCTAGGTCTTAAAAATGAGATCCTGCAAAGAAATCAGTCCGACCACATCTATTTACGCGGAAATGAATCAAGCTGGAACCAAAGAAATGCCAATTGGCTTCCTTTTTTGTCTGTATGACAGTGAAATCCTTAATTTCATCACCTCGAGGATAACAAAAAGCTGTCATATGGTGTCGCGAATAGGTCAACATTTCTATTCAAAGAGGTCTAAAAAGGTCTTAAATTTGACTTGTTGAAACTTGTAGGAACCCTGCTACAGTATAACACATCTGGTTCTCAGTTGTCAATGTGAGTCTGTGAGATGTGATCTTCTCTCTGCCATTGACAGTTAATTCACTCAGGAGTGTTTTATCAATGCTAGATGGGGACAAGGAGGAGGGAGAGGACTCGGCAGACCTCAGAAGGACAGAGTCAGACAGCATACTAAAGAAGGTACGTGACCTACTGTACTCATTAAACAAACACTGGCTTTCTCAACACTGACATTATGTATTGACATTACATGAGTCATTTAGCACACACTCTTATCCACAGCCATTTACATTAAGTACATTTGTCTAAGGAAAGTGAATCAACTGTCCATCACAATCATTGCAGTCGAGTATGATTTTTCTATAGGAATAAGCGCCACGAGCAGTCATAGACCTGTAAACGGTAAAAATAAATTTCTAGTTAGATTTTTATTTGTATTTGTGTATGATACATGCCTGTGGCCATGTGGGTCACCGTGGTGGATCTGCATGTACAGCAACGCCACAATTAAGATGAATTTAGCTGGTCCTCATATGAATTAGCCCCCTGATTCTTCCTGCCAGGTCCCATTGCTAATGGAAGCCATTAGTTGTGTAAGAATTCAATAGAGGATGGAAATAAATGGTGCTCCATTAGGTGTAGCTACTGTAGGGCTCTCTGGCTGCCTGGCAGTAGTCCCTCTGCTTTCTAATACAAGTAATGGCTGTTGCTGCTCTGGCGGTTAGCTCCAACCAACACACACACACACACACACACACACACACACACACACACACACACATCCAGAGTGTGCTCCTCAGTAATCCTTCAGCTCTGTGTGTTCTCCCCAGGGAGGCCATGCCAACCTGCTGCTGCTGCTCAAGAGGAACAGTGAGGTAAGGCTCCGAGCCCAGACAGACACACCACTCAGCTGAACTGGGGAATGATTTCAATGCTTTCGTTGGCCATCCTCATCTCCTGTGTTCTCTTGCAGCAGGTCCTCCATAGTGTCACCCATCTTCATGACCTCCTGAGCACATTGCAGGTATGTATGCGCACACTCTCTCTCTCTCTCTCTCTCTCTCTCTGTCTCTCCTCACTCTCTCTCTGTCTCTCCTCACACTCTCTCTCTCTCTCTGTCTCTGTCTCCCTCTTTGTCTTTCTGTCTCTCTTTCTCTGTCTCTCTGCTGAGCCTGTCACGCTGTGCACATCCTTTCAAACTCTCGACTCCCCCAAGTCGTTAAATCACGAAACGATCTCCTCCCCTGCAGGCGGTGGTGGTTCAGCAGGACACCTTCATCGAGGACCAGCGGCAGGCCCTCAGCGACCGCGACCAGCGTGACCGCGAGCGCCCCGCCTCCCGTCCGTCCTCCCGGCCCAACTCCCTGATCGAGCAGGAGAAGCAGCGCAGCCTGGAGAAGCACCGGCAGGAGATGGCGGCGCTGCAGCGGCAGCAGGCGGCCCACGCCGAGGACAAGAGGAGGCGCGAGCGGGAGTGGGAGCTGAGGGAGCAGCAGCTGACGGACAGGGAGGTGCTGTTCCACGTGCAGGAGGAGGAGAGCGGCAGGAGGCGCAGGGAGCTGGAGACGGAGAGGCAGGAGCTCCTGAACAAGAAGGAGGACTATCAGAGAGACCTGGAGAGGCTGAGGGACGCCCAGCGGAAGCTAGACAGAGACAGGGAGCAGGTGCACCGGGAGTTGGAGAGGATAGAGATCACCAGGCAGGCTGAGGTGAGGCCGACCGTGACTGCGAGCTCTGCTAGCGGAAATGGACGGAAAGAACCGTTGAACGATTTGGATGATTTAAGGTTTTAATAAAACAGTGATCTGACAGCTCAGCGCAGAGTTCAGTTCTCAGTTTTTAAAGTCCTTGTAATATAAATGGGCCGTTTTTTTTTTTATCAAACATCCAGTGCAATTATTCAGCTCACTAAAACTCACTGAAGCATGCATTGTGTGCAGCATCAACTCTGGCCAAGAGCCTCTCCCCGAAATCTCCCTTCCTTATTTAAACCTGCGACCTTCTGCCGTTCCTCCCACAGAGGCGCATGTACAGGACCCCCTCTAGCACGTCCGAGGACTCCCTCAAGTTCCCCAGCAGCACGTCCCTGGAGAGGGAACCAGAGGGGGAGCTGTCCTCCTCCTCGCCCCCCAGGAAAGACTCTCTCAACAAGGCCAAGGGGAAGAGCCTGAATCCCTTCAACATGAGCCCGGGGCTGGGCCTGAGGGCGCACAGCGGTGACAGACAGAACCAGCTCCCCAACAGACTGATGCAGCTGGCCAAGAAGGACAAGAAGGAGAAGAAGAAGAAGAAGGTGAAAGGTCAGGGATCCTTGTCAGCAGGTATGTCATCTCTAATTGCAAGTCGCTTTGGACAAAAGCGTCCGCTAAAATGTGAAAAGATTGACATTAATGTGAGTATGGTCCTCTCCTCTCCACAGACACCCAGCACCTCCCAGAGACCCCCATAGACGGAGAGATCTTCTTTTGCTGAAAGACAGGCCTCTGGTCCTACCTATCAATGCAATGTAAAGTCCCACTCTCTAATCTACAGCACCAGCTGAATGTAAGGCCATGTTGCCAAAGTGACCAACCCCACCCATCCCCTTCCACACACACACAGACATACGCATACATGTATGCTCATACATGCTCATAAGCGGCTGCACACACACACACCCCTCCTAAACGCCACTGGCATGCCTGTGGCGAAAGAGAAGTGGATATTAAGGTTTTTCATGTGGTCTCGTATGAAACATAAGCTCCGTGTGCAAATGTCTATCTCACCGCTCATCGCTGTGGTCTATTACCTGATTAGAGACTGTCAATGGATCCTCCTTTTATGTCACACACATACTGTGCATATATGCTGGATGCAATGAAGACAAAATAGCTCCAGAAACAGATGATCGGAAACAGTGTTGAACTCGAAACCGGACTGAGCATTTCTCAAACGAACAAGTAGATTTTATTCTTTCCCACTCACAAAATTGTCTGTTTCAACCAGAATGAGTGTGACAACCAGGTCACACGGGACGGCGTCCTAGCTGTTTTCAATTCAAACATTTCAGTGCATTCTGCTGCCAACAATGATGAAGGTTCGCCTGATCTGCTCAACTGTCTCTGAATGGGCTTCTGTGTGGTCATCTTCTATGCATTCTGTTGAATCTACTCTTTCCTGTGTTCATTGGCATAAAACCTTACCTCTCATGTAGCATACTAATACCTTCTAACTCCAAGTGGAGTTGAAAATGTTTTCCTAAATGTTTTCCTAAACTGTATTCCATAGATACACGTTGTTAGCTATTGAACACAAACTTGGGAAAACGGAGGAATGCAAAGAGTTTAACACACAGACACACTTTAAGAGGTTGGGGCTCAGAGAGAGAAATAAAGAAAAAACAAAACAATGCATATTCAGTTTTCACCATTCAATAGGAGTGAGATTTAAGACGCTCCTCGAGGGCTCCTCATCTATTGCTTCAAGTTTCATATTTTACAATCAATAGAGTTAAAATCAATACAATTCACATTTGATGCCATTGAGCACTTTAATAATTTCTGTTACATGTCAGTGATTGCTTTGAAATGACAATCAATGTGCTCTATGAAGCCTGTGGATTGCCTTCGTCAAAGACTCTATAATGTTAAGATGAGGTGGCGGTAGTTTCACAAGCCCAAATTGTCTCTTATGACCCGTTTAGTGCGGGAAGATGAAGTGAATCAGGCGAATCATGGAGAAGCTGCAGTGTTTTACTTTCTGTCTCCAGAACAGAATGAGCAGAAGGGGTGAACTTGTGCAGGGGAGGCTGGTAGAGGTAGAAATTGGAGGATAGGGCTCATTGGAATGGAATGAGAAATGATTTGTGTTTGATACCATTCCTCATTCCATTCCTTGAGTAACGATGAAATCATCCAGTTTCTACCTCCAGGAGACTCCCCTGCTGAGTGTAACCCCATTTGGGCTTTCTTTTTGTTATTCCCATGGTGAGACCTTTACCTGCAGGACAGGTATCTACTCAAAGCATGTTAAAGAAAAACCCACAGCAACATTATTGGCCCAACAATGGCGACCGTCAGCAGGCCTACTGCTAACTACTGCACCAATGAAAGATACATTTCTCATTCTCACCTCGTCTCTTATTTCACATGTTAACCCTTTTTTGTGCTGCTTTATACTCTGCTCTGAAATTGCTGTCTGTGTCCATGGATTTAATTTCATATTTACATATTTTCTCCAGCCACAATACTAAGGACCTTAAGAGGCTTATTCGGTCAGTAAATGTGTTTCCTCATTTCAGGGTTGTATGATTGGAATATCATCCAGTTGAATACCTACAGTACTTAATTTGTGGTTCCGGCTTGTCACAACCACTAGAGGGCACTGCATCATTCTTTTTTTTGTCACGCTCCAAGAACGCTGGAAGCGCTTCCCCCCACCCCCCTCTTAATTCATGCTGTGCATAATTGACAATTTCTCTTGGATTTTATGCAGGTCATTGCCATTTGTAGATAAGTGCAATAAGCGTGGATGCACACACACACCTTCTATCAAAGAGCTAACGTCCCTCTGGCATTTGTAATTGGCTGAGGAAACAAATAAGTTGTCAGGAGTTGTAATTGGGTGTTAAATTAAACAAATCCTTAATGCCTCTAAAAGAGAAGACAGAATGCCTCTATAGTCCAACCAGACAGAAGAGAACAGAACAATGCTGAAACCTCTCTATAAGAGACACACAACAGATGCAAGCCAAGACAAATGAATTTCCCAAGAGTGATGATCGGCCTATATGACCCTGTCCACAAAACCTTGTGTAGCCTTAATTATAATGATGAAATGCACTAGAATATAATCCAGCATCTTCTCAGGAGGATACAGAATAGGTTTTATACCTCTGCTTTGAAAGTAAGGAAGTTGTTTGTACTGAAAGAGGTACAGATGTTGTTTTCTTCCTGAATACATGTAAAAAGTAAAAAGGGCAAAAACAAATATGTAAATATTACTTATGTAAAAAATTAAAATGTAAAAGTATTAATTATTTTTGTTTGTTTGATTTGTGATTTATTGCAACATTTTGTAATGAGGCGCTATTTATCTTTGATCCCAGCCTTTTCGGTGGTATTCAATGTAAAGTCATATTTCACTCATAATAAAGAACTATTATGTAAATGTATCTTAAAGACTTGCGACTTATTCACAGATTTATATTGCTTTTAAGTCTTGTGGTGACTCAACCAATACAGCATAAACACATCTCTTTTAGGTACTGTATATAGTATCTATGAAGCTCCTTGTATGCTCCCTGCAAAGGCCTGCCCTCTCAAATCACAGTGAGAACTGTATATCTGTTACTTTGTGTGTGTGCGACTAGTTTCTATAGATCTTTCTCCATCTGCCCTTAACATGTTCACATACTGTGTAATTTAGTCGCCTCTTATTCTGACATCTCATCAGCCTCACATCTCACCAGGCTAATATCGATCCAGCTGGGGGCCTATCCATGGGACTTCTTCCACAATATCTGTACTCAAATCCTTATTCATCCCAATTGACTCATTATAATGTCATAAACATGTCATTTTAGATTTTCCCCCTGTTTATCACTTGACTCAGACTACTGAAAGTAGCTTCCATCAGTGTCAGGGTTTTGCTCTGTGGTTGACATATTTCTGAGAGAGAGAGAGATTGAGGTGCATTGCCTTTGGCATTGATGTTCAAACACAGGCACCATGACAGAGATGTCAACTGTAACTGAGAGAGGAGGGGAGAGAGAGCGAGAGAGGGTGGGGGGGAGAGAGAGATAGAGAGAGGAATAGAGTTGGAGGGGGGAGAGAGAGCGAGAGAGGGTGGGGGAGAGAGAGAGAGATAGAGTGGGAGGGAGAGGGAGAGAGAGAGAGAGAGATGACCACAAGATGGAGGTAATAAACCATGGTCAATGAATCAAGAAGAAAGGCTCCTACTGTTATCTTCTCTCTCACAGTGGTTGTTTTCACAGTGGTTGTTTGTTTTCCATGAGAGTTGCTATTGGTAGTGTTGCACCGCAGGCTACACTTACGGTATATGTGCATTGGATGTGGATGCACAGCCATAGAATCATTTACTGAATAAACAGTCTCTCTTGAGGGAGGGAGGGACAAAGATGACGAAGAAGGTCCTTCATCTCGGCCAAATGTCTGGTCTGTGATTTAAGGGGGGTCTGCACGTGTGTGTGTGTGTGTGTGTGTGTGTGTGCGTGTGTCACCTGTCACCTGAATCACCTTGATGGACTAATCTGTGGTCTTCTGTGGCTCAGTTGGTAGAGCATGGCGCTTAGGTTGGGGTTTGATTCCCGCTGGAACTATATATATTGAAAAATGTATGCACTCACTGTAATTCGCTGTAACACTGTAAGTCGCTTCAAATAAAAGTGTCAGCTAAATGGCATATATAAACTCCCAGCTTGGCTGGCTGGTGCTGTGGTTCTCATGGCAATACCACAACTGTGTGGTACAACAACTGTTTATCGACCTGTTCAACATGACACTGACACCCAATCACCATGTAGCTACAGTACAACATTCACATTCACCAGTAAACAACATTGGTCTGTTGGCCTCTGCCTTGTACAGTACAATGTATACCCTCAGCCTGGCAATGTATGGAATGGTAAGTGGAACATTCATTGACAAGCTCTGACGGTAAAAACATGTTTTCGACTTGGTGACTGACACGTGGGCCTTGTGGATGAAAGCAACAGAGGTCATGGGCTTGGTTGTTTTCTGTAGAGATCCAGACTGTCTATATTTATCAGCAATGCTCTGCCACCCTCTGATAGCTAGGGTAACAAGTTGTCCAGTCTCTTTGTGCTCACACATCCTCACAGAGAGGCTCTCTACACGATGTTTATTATGTCTTGAGATCACCCGTGTTGGTTGCCTAGCAGTGCAACCTGTTGCTAGGGAAACGGTCAATCTCGATAATGGAGACAGAACTCATTTAAGCACCATTGTATGACCCTTAGAACCTCACAGGCGCTTATTAAAGTGTGATATATAGATATCATGTTCCCCGTTTGGCCTAGTTCTGTGCAACGGACCCTTTTTCATGTCCTCCTTTGGCCTCTTGTATTCTCGTCTTTTCTTAATAATATTATTCTTCATTTCCCATTCATTTTTATGCAATGAAATGAATTGTGAATGGTTTTAATCGAGGCAACAAAACCATGCCTTTGTGTCCTTTCAGGTGCCTTCTGTATGAGCAAGAAAATGAGGATATAAATAATAATAAAAAGGGATACGGAAACATTGCACCTATTCAAGGCCAAGGTTGAGCATCTATTCTTTCAGGTCTATGGTAAGTTTCTAGATGGTAGATTCAGATGTACTGTAGTGTCTATGTTACATTTACATTCCAATTTTGGCATTTAGAAGATGCCTTTATCCAAAGCGTCTTACAACGAATACATTTTTAGTATTGTATGTGAATCATCTATCCATCAGTCATCATAAGAAAAAGTTGTCTATGCTATGATCAGGGGCCATTGGCAGTTACAATACTAGAAGAAGGAATATAATTATATACATGTATATTTTAATTATTATTATTATTATGATTATGATTTCTATGTATTTATAGTAGAGAAACTGTTCAGATCTAGATCTGAAGTGTCTAGATTATAGGGGGTTATTTCAGATCTACTCAAGTGTCTAGGTGGTTGTTTCTGGACCAGGACCAGTTTTATTCTCACCAGGGGGACGATGCTTTTGATTGGCTTGTGTGGTATTATAGACTGCTGTACTTATAGCCTCTGTATAGAAGGCTCTGGCTGTATGGAAGGCTCTGGCTATGGCAGTCATGAAAACAACAACTCTGTGTGCTGTCACGCCTTTACATGTGTACCATTTATCCATCCAGCCCCCCCACAATCAGTCTCCATAGAGTGCACTAATGTACAGTAGCATATACTTAAGCCACAACTCCAAGTCTCCAAGACAAGTGCTGAGCAGGACTTGCTCATTTTGCCATTAAAATGGCACTAACCAGGTCCACGGGGATCAAGCATGCACAGAAATTGGTGTCAGTTTAATAATACTGTCAGTAATGTCCCACTGGCACTCTTGTTTTGTCTTCCTTGGCTGTAGTTGTAGAGAGAGGCATCGCTGTTTTACATTGTTAAAGAAAATGGCTTTTAATGGTCTTGTGTCCTCAGATCTTTATCACTAAACTCTATCTACAAACAGCTTATCTTTGAAGTCCTACACACATATTTTCAAGCAAGACGTCTTCTCACTGTTACAATGTTATTGTCGTATATTGTAATTAGTATGCACGTAGAACAAAGCAGATGGATGATTTTACGGTGTGGATGCCCTATACAAGTTGATGTCACACACTGTAGAAACATAGACAGGTTTTTTTGTTTTTATTAAAGTAGCATTAAAGCTCTCTCTTTAGAACATAGATCAAATCTGCATAGGAAGTGCTTACCTCAGAGTTTTGATTTAAGAGCGTTCCTTGAAGCCAAAGTCCTCTGGGCAAACGCATGCATGAACTTGCATTTATCAGAAGTTCCCTGAGCTCATTGGGAGGGAAGTGGGTCAGAGGAGTTTAATTGAGTTCAGTAACAGTGGGAGGTAGAAGCGAGAAGAACATCCTGGTTTAGCCTCACTCCTGTTTAATGCTAACGTTGGCTTTTATTATTCGGCTCAATGTTTCTTGAGCAAACACTTTTTTTTTTTATGTTGCTGTACCTTTTCCTAAGATGTTTAACCCATCTCCATCTATCATGTCGTTAATCAGACAGGCTGCTAAGGCATTCTGCTCAAGACCTCGTCAGATCTTCGCCTCGTCAGGGATGGCTGTGGCTCAGGTGGTAGAGCCGGCGTCTAATAATCGCAAGGTCGGTGGTTCAATCCCTGGCTCCTCCTGTCCACCTACCAGGAGAGTAGGCCGGCGCCTTGCATGGTAGCTTGCCGCCATTGGTGTGTGAATGGGTGAATGAGAGGCCTTTGTAAAGTGCTTTGGAATAAGGCGATATAAGTGCAGTCCATCTTGTCAGGTCTGCTGTGGACCTTGCTACTGAGCCTGGTTGTGTTATAACGCCATACCCACTGTGCTGTCTGCCGATACTAATTGCTTTATCACAGCATATGGTTTCAGGTATAAGGGGAGATGCAATGCAAGTTATGGTTTTTATAGTACTGTAGGTCCATGAATACAAAGTACATGTTTTTTTTCTTCTTGATATTCATCGCTGCTTAGTACAATAGCACAATCAGTAGACTATCACAGTGGTTCTCAATCAAGGCACATTAAACTTCAATTAGATATCAATCAAACTCCCTTAAGAGAAAGGAGACAAAATACATGTTAAAATACAATACAAAATAAATCACTTCTAGTTAGATCGCATTGAGAGAATTCTTTGTTTTTTTCCTTGCGTGAAGTTAATTTCTGGGTTGTAAGGGAAATGGCAGCAGATTACGATGAGACCTTCTGTTCCGTGTGTGACTGGTGGGAGGTTGGATGGCTTCCATGTGAACCTGCTGATAGAAACAAACACATACAGGGAGAGGCAGTGCACTGTCTAATTACACCAGCTCCTCTACCCAGCTGGGATGGCAGTGGACCTACACAAGCACATGATTTGTTACCTCTGAAGACTTGAAAAGAACAAGAGGGGAAGTAGGAAGCCATACAGTAGCTGAACCAGACAAAGCACAGATGGAGAAAGTGTGAGATTCCTTCAAGCGAAAAGGCACAAGTGTTGATACTATTTACTCCTGTTGAATAATCAATACAGAGCATGTCAGGCCAGATGAGAGACCAGTCAATCCTTCAACAGAGGGGGGGGGTCACATCTTTTGTCCTCTGCCACAATGGGGGTTTGTCAAATGGGCACATTTATTGGAACATGTTTGCAGGTAGGAAAGAACATTTAACACAATGTATTTTGGCCCAGATGTGAAATGAAATTTGCTTGAAAAATAGCACTATCACAGTGGTTCTCAACCTTTTTGGCTGAGCCCCAGGTGTATGCTGACTCTCTAGTCGCAGGGGGAATATTGGTTGAAATTAGGATCATCTCTTTCAGATGTAGGCCTATCTGATTTGGCAAGAGACCAGTTTATGGTCTTCCCATTCAGAATGTTGGTTGCAATTGACCGGCAGCATTAGCGGTTTTGTTGCTGCCTGAACGATTCGTAGAGGCAGCAACCAGACAGAAAGCCCAAAACCAGCGAGTCCTAGAACACCCCTGGCCATTACAACAGTTGTATACAAACCGAGGCAGGACGCTCCATTTTAGAAAGTGCTTTTTTTCTGTACCAAAACAGTATTTGTAAATGAAATTTCATTCCAAGTGATCTCATTCCCCGATCGCTACTGATTAAACATGATATTCATTAAAACCACAAGGAAGCTTTTAGAAAGCTTGAATGTTAAACACCTTTTAAAGTAGACTCAAAGGCAGATTTATTTTATTTTAAATGAGACGATTAAGAAACAAGAGGAGACGATACTCGTATATTGAGAAACTAATTGTAACCTGACGGGCCTTTTGGAGGATAACTAGTGGTTCCCACCTTGCAGTGAAGCCTCTGTCGTTCAGCTGCCAATGTGTTCTGAGGACGGCAGGCTGACACATCCACGCCTACTCCCTGGAGGGTGGTCCGGATCTGTGGGACAGTTGTTTTGGCTTTCTACTTAATTATTGTGAGTATTCTTCGGTCATCAACTGTAGAAGTCTTCCTTGGCCTACCAGCCTGTTTGTGATTGCTGAGCTCACTGGTGCTTTCTTTCTCTGTTGATTTGGCCAAGCCTACGGTTTTCGCCATGTTTCTGATTGATTTCTTTGATCTTTCAGCCTCATAATGGCTTCCTTGACTTTCATTGATGTCTCTGTGGTCATGTCGACAGACTAGACTCACTATACCTGACCTATCTGAAAAAATAAAACATTTAATTGAAAACATTAGTAGCCTATACGAGTATAGGCCTAGAGCTAAAAGAAGACCTAATGCTTCCTCTTTCCAATACTTATGGAGGGCACTGTAAGCTATAAACATACATGTCATTGAATAGATGCAGAGTGTGAAAAGTATATATTTCTCTGTTCTGATCTGTCCAAACACGTGTTTGTTTTAAGTCACATTAGACACAGTGTATTTAGGGTAGGCCTATATAGAACTTGAACACAGTGAAGAACACTTGATGTGCCTGTGTAAGCAGACAAACAATTATCAAGTAGGTTACATTTGAGTGTGTCTGTTTTGAGCGGGGAGCATACGTTATGCCCTGGGGGACACATTATTAGTAAATATTGTAATTATGCAAACTGGACACATGCTTCGCTCAAATCAACCATATTCGCATGATTCTTAAGTGTCCTTAGATAATACCCCACACGTGGCTCAACAAGGCCTCAGTGAACACATTGAATTAAATGCGTCTGAAGGAATAACACACTGTATGCAATGTAGCCAGTATTTCCAAGAATATACAAGAATATTCACACTGCAATGAATACAGCACCAAACGATGTACAAAGCCAAGGATACCTGCATGATGGATCAGTAGCCTGGTCTTGACTTACCGTATGAGAAATGTGATGGCTTACTGAGTCTGACACCTCCAGTGATAAGTTGGCTGCTATATCACCGGCGCAGTATATCCTTGTGGTGTATTAAAGCCTGCCAGTGTACATGTGTGGAACATAATCATTATCAATGGCCAGCAGAGCTCCATGATCTATTAACTGTCTGAAGGGTTCATATCAGGACTGCCGCTGACAGCTTCGCGAGGAAAACACATTTGATTTGTAAAGCGGGTGTACCACACAGTTTGAAACCTGTCAAAAATCAGTCCCAACTTCATTATGAAATATGATTATTTATCACGCTGGTGCCGGAGTGAGATGGGGTGATCCAAGTGCATCGTATTGTGTTCTATCCTGTTGTGTCGTTTATGTTTCTGCTGGTGTCCTACTCTCCACTGTCCATAGAGGAATGATATATGATGTTCTTTTTCGTTAGAACATGTAGAATCATGCAGAACCTGAATCTACTTCATAGCAGTGTCAGTCTACTGGATGATCAGTTGTTAAACAATATTTCTCAGTTTCTGATCCGTCTCATGTTGTCTTATTCACAGAGAATCGCTGAGAGGCTTGATGAAACATAAATGAACAATACGGTGTGAGCCGCAGAATAACTGGCAGTGTTTGAATAGAGGAGAGAGAGAAGAAAACTATTCCCATACAATACTCATTCTCCTCTCTCTTTGATAGTCACATGGTTTACACAAGTGGCCCTGTTGGATAATGCCCAGTCACAGTATCATTCCCTCCTTTGCCAGAGGGGGGCACTGTGACTGTGTCACAGAGGGTGTCTCTGTGAGTGTGTTGATTTACTGCAGTGGCTGAGTGGAGTGGCCTCAGCAACATCATATCTGTCTTCTCTCAGGAGCTTTCACAGGCACTGAAAAATCATTGTGTTTGCTGATGATAATGCAATTAATTAAAGAGCCAATCATTTTAGCCCAGCACATCTAAATGCGACTGGAACTTCTGACATATTGCAGTGTCTTGCAGGGAGCTGATTTTGCTGTGTATGGTGGTTCATCAACAGAAGTTAGATGAGTCTTTTGCCGTTTTTTTCTCTCAGAGACCATCACTCAAGACATAACTCCTGTTATTCATTCTGATATTTGACCCGCCAAATAAAAAGCCCCAGAAAAGAACACAACCTCTTTCCTCTCTGGAGGAGTAAATTCAATTCTGTTTTGTTCCTTTTTCTCCTTACATTAATTTATTTCTCCATATAGCCGGAGGGCTGGTTGGAAGATGAGGTCCTGTTTGGCTGCCAGATAAAGCCCTGTTTCTTGGTAGATGAGGTACTGTTCCACTGCCAGATAAAGCCCTGCTGCTGTTAATTTTCCAATGGTGTGGAGGATGAGGATGTGGCTGGCAGGAGAGAGTCCTGAGCCCTGAGCCAGCATGGCTGTCTGTGTCTGCAAGCCCCAGCCAAGGCCGTCATGCAAAGAGAGAGAGCGGGGCAGCCAGGGAGTCCTCCAGTCAGTGTCCTGCCTAGCATCCATGCCAGGCAGGCAGGCAGGCAGGCATAGAAAATGATGAAGGCGACCTGGTCCTGGATGTAATGGCCTTCAGCCAGTAAAGCATACAGGAGGATATATGCGGTGTGTGTAAGCCTATGGCATGACAGTTCCTGTCACAGGAGGAGTTGGCTGACACACATACAGATCTGGGAGTTGGTTAGGCAGCAGGCAGCTAAGCTAAGGCATACCCAAATGAGGAGGGCATTAGGATGAAGAGCAGTGGCTGAACATAATATGCCACTAAGGTGCAGCTGCATAGCCCTTCACATAGTAGACAGAGAGAGCTTTAGAGAACCACATGCCCTTAGCAGAACAGGCTACTTTGGTTTATATTTGTTTTATTTATTTCTGCCTTTCAGGTAGTAGAAAGTAGTATTTATACTGTATAAAGCCACTGTGCTGCATTGTGCATGAACCTAAACACAAAGACTTGAGATGTGTTTGTGGCTTAACTTTGTCCGTGAGGGATCCTACTGAACTCTTCCACTGCAGAAAATGGTCTCTTGGAAGAAATGCCAAAAAAACAAACACATGACATCCTGAGCCGTGGATTTGAAGAGGGAAGGATCATGCAGTGATGAAAGTGCAAAAGGGTTTTGAATAATGCATAATGTGCGTGGAATTATCAACACCGGCTCCAAATATTGGGTTGTTGTTCTCGCTATTTATTTATTTATTGCCGTTTGCTCCTTAACATTAACACCCCCACAGATGAACTGAAACACTTTGAAGCCAAACAACTGCAGACAGATCAACCAACATGCATTATTTGTGGGAATATCTCTCTCTCTCTCTCTCTCTGACTAATTCCTCATGTGTAGTTTTAGTAGTAGTGACTGACTCTGGTGTGGTGCGTCAATCAGAGATTGTCCCAGTTACCTTGGCAACCCCACAGACACCTGTGTTTGTCCTTCGATGGTGTGAGGATGTTTCCGTGCAACACCTTCCATTAACTGTGAATATTGACAAGTGGGTAAAAATAGGTCAAAGGGCTTTGGGTCACTCAGTCCCCTTGTTTTTCAAACTGAGTGTTGTGTTCGGCGGTTCACACATCACAATCAGCTATGGCCAATTAACGTCTGGTGAAAAATACTGCAACCTCCAACAATGACTTTGGATGTATTGCATTTTGCAAACAGATGCCATTTTACCAAACTAGTTGTTTACGTCACTGATTACCAACCTGTATGATTCTATGATTATGTTTGTGGTGCTCACGGCTGAGTCTAAAGGGAGCAGAAAGGCAGCGTTCTGTCAATAATACAAATGTTTAAAAAAAAACGTGTAAAAAGCACCGTTCAGCAGTAAATGTGTTTGTTTTGCAGCATACCTGCCAGGTTTGTTTTGAGAGGAGGCCAGCTGTAAAAAATGACGTGCTGCTCTACTGGTTTCACCACCCAAGCTTGACTTATATGTAGAGGGAACCAGGCTTCACTCACACCTGCACTTTACCAACACACACAACTGCAACACAACAACAACCTTTCAAGAGTTGATGTCGGCCTACGTGCCACACTGACCGCCAGCTGCTTGATTGACGCTGGTTGTGTTGTTCGATCATTCTGCCGGCCTTCGTGCAGCACAGATATTTACATTTCCTTTTGTTTTATGTTTCATAAGTTGACCTTCACCCTGCCCTCGGCTGCTCTCGGATTGTCCAGCTAGCTGGCATCAAAGTTTGACACGTCCGACCTCCGAGGCTGCGGACAGCAGTGTGCTGAGACACGGCAGAAAGATACAGGCCAGGCTTCTGAAGAGTGACCTACCTGTCAGAGGGGCGTGACCCCTGATATAACAGGGGTCACCCTAGAAAATATCTGGTGGCAAAGTAGTAGCTGTGTATTAGCTCCACAGAACAGCTTACAAAGAGTCTTAGGATTAATACAGTAATGATTGAGTTGAAGGTGGTACTGTGGTACCGTAAAAACTGAATTGTAATGTTATTGTGTGGTTTCTATAGGCATCAACCTTGAAATCAATGTCGTTGAAGGTTGCACATAATATAGCTGTTCAATATAACACAGCCATTTCATTAGCTTTTTTCTTTTTTTGGATTTTATACTGTATTTTAGTATTGTATCTGTTATTATTCAACAAGGATGTTAAGTGGTATGGTATCTCTGAAGTATTTGAGACTTTAAACATCTTTGTGAAAATACTGAGAAATGTAGGCCTAAGTAAGAATCTTTTGTATCTCGTGACTCATGTACTTTCAGCCGTTATTTGCAGTCTTTAATTGGAGAACATGTCAGTTCAGAGCGATTACATTTTGCCCTGACAAGTTGGAATGCATAAGTGGTCAGTAATTTTCTCTGTAAAGCCTAGCAAAGTGGTTTGAAGTTTCCCCATTGACCAAAACAATTTTGGATAATGAAGAAAATTGAACCGCATTTCGCTAATTTAGTATCCTTAGAAAGATAGCGTGTGTGAGGAGAGGGGAGGGGGGAAAGAAAGGTGAATGCTTTGTGTGGACTACTCTAAATTACTTAAGGAACAGCCCCATTATAGATCCATAAGTCAATGCAACCGCAGCTCCCACTGTGACAAACACAAATTGGCGAGCCATTCAGAGCCACTTTTTTCCACATTACATATGTATTTATTTCTGCAGCTCATCTCTTCAAGCTGTCTGGTCCTGTCAGAGGCGTTGCATTGGTGTGCGTCAATAACAGGCACATTCTGACTAAACCACTGACTGAAATAAGGCGGGAGGAAGACGCAGAGGAAGGCCATGCAGGCGGGCGGTCTCACACACACACACACACACACACACACACACAAGGACATTCAGGCAGTCGGTCGCACACACACACACACACACACGGAGGAAGGTCATGTCCCTGTTATTGATGCACACCAATGCTGTTTCTCTAATCCTCTCCTTTTGTCTATTGAAAGCAGCAACAACAACAGCAGCAGGCCTATAATGGAGGACTGTGCTAGTTACAATTACAGGCCTATTCCAGAGGCTGTCAATGACAGCCCTATTGCAATGTCATTCACCTGACTCACACACAGGACTGACTGTCAGAGCGGTCAGCTCCCTACAAGGGACCACACAGGCAAAGTGTTTGCAGAGTGCCAAAGCTTAGCAGGTAATTTACTGGGGTACAAACTACTTTAGAAGGCTGCATGCTGCATTACAGCAGCAGGACACATAATGTTGGTGCATTAGTAGGTATACCAGTAGGTAAGTATTAAGTACGAGTGGACAGCACAAACGTGCTTTCTATTCACTGAATGTCAGTCGGTCACAGAGAGAACAGGCCCTATAATTTCAGTAGAAGGTCCATAAACCATTGTTAGGGCTTTGTCTGAATCAAAAGCAAAAATTGCCTCTTTCTAGGTCATACAGTAACAATCATTCCACCAATGCAGAATATTATCAGCACATGTTTTTAAAAGTGCTTCAGAGAAGGGGGCCAAGGTTGTTAGGTTTTTACGGTTTTTAGATTACATGAATTAGAGTGTCATAAAGTACATTTGCCACCATTTTATCCCTCTACTTTCCCCTCTCTCTCTTCAGTTTTGCTTCACCCACCTGTGTAGTCAGAGTTTATTATTGATCTTTGAGTCTGTATGGTACTTCCACTGCACTCAAGTTTGTCTGCCATGTACTGTGTGGTTCTATACCCACAGCCAGCAACTACAGGTCTTCCAGTAAATGTCTTACATTACACTGCTGCTCTGCTCTTGTAATCTAAGTAATCACTTGTAAGACAAATGGTTGGCATTGAAGCATTTTTACCTCAATTAATCAATAGCTCTCTCTCTCTCTCTCTCTCTCTCTCTCTCTCTCTCTCTCTCTCTCTCTCTCTCTCTCTCTCTCTCTCTCTCTCTCTCTCTCTCTCTCTCTCTCTCTCTCGCCTCCTGTAATAAGTCACGACGGCAGACAGAAAGCGAAGGATTCTGGCTCAGGTTTTCGTCTTGAGACTGAGGAGAAACTCTGTAAGCAATCGTGGAAACTTTGTATTCCTGTTTTCTTTTAAATTGCTGATGTTGATGATGACATGCTTCAATCAAACTGCATGGCACACCATTCCTGAAAAATATTGTAAACCTTGTATTGAGATATATATATATATATATATATATATATATATGTATATATATATATATATATGAGAAATACATTTATGTTGACAGAATACCTTAGGTTACAAGTATTTGATACATGCTCTATAAATGTAGGCTTGTCTACATGACAGATGTGCAGATTACTCCTGCTATTGTTCACACAGACCTTGTTATGCCTGAAAACCTCAGAAACAATACCATATTGTATTATCTGAAGAGGAAGTCCTGTAAGTTGGGATGACCTCCTGCTATCATAAACACTCAAGCTTCCAGAACAAGATGTGTCTGGTAGAGGAGGTTTGTTGTCCGCCATTTAGCATTCTTCTGTTGTTCAAAGTGCCCCCTTTTGACCTCACCTCTCAGCCTCATAGAGTCTCAACCAATTAGCTGAGAAAACAAGGTTAATATTTAATGTCTTTCTCTTCTGCCTGAAATGAATCTTAAGCATGTGCTAATACCTTCTAGTATGTTGTCTCTCTGGCTGCTACAATCATTTGAAATAATAATGTTTACGTTATTCAAGTTAATTTTGTGTCATTCACATGGCAGTGGTTTTTACCTCTAAATTGAGTGAATACATAGCTCAAAAAACTTAGTAAACCTAGTACAATATACACAGTTTAATAGATTGCATTCAAGAGGTTAGTCATGATCTGTGATGTTCAATTCTTCTTGTGACAGGACTTAATGTGTGTGAGTGGCTTGTTCCCCTGCCTGAGGTTCAGTCTGTAGATTGTGGTAGAAGGTGTCTGTTTTCACACTGGAGGAGGTGTCGGGCAACATGGAGGTGGATCTGTGTACTTCATTCAGCCAGTGGCCAGAGACTGAGGGTTAGAGAAGGATGTGTAGCTGCTGCACACTGGACCCAGGTTGAAGTGACATGCACGCTTCTGGATTCTTGAGTTGTGCAGTCATGGAGAAAGTGAGACAGCAGTGCCATATTCAAGTACAGGTCTTATGTGGTTGGTCTAGAATTGTGACTAAGTCACAGTGGTTCACTTCGAAGCACTTAGTTCCCATTTCTAACGACGGACTCCACTTGTTTGTTCCTTTTCAGGTCACTCTGGATCCGGAGTCCCCGCAGTTTAACGGCATATGTTGATTGGAGAGTTTGTCCATTTAGGCACAGTGGTTCCACGAAGGAACACAAGTGTCGAGAACAGGCTGATCCACCCTTCTACACTCGGCAACGCTCATGTCATCAACTTACAGGTATTTCCATCTCTGCTCATACCATCTGTCTGAAATGCGCTGAGAAGATAAGGGGCCCAAGTAGGGCCCTGAGCCACACCACAGGTGCCTTACTCTCTGCCTCAGGTGCCTCTTACTCTCTGGTTTGGCACGAAGCTGCAGGTCCAGGGTATGATGGATTCCCTGACACCTAGCTTGATGAGACAGTTGCAAGTGTGTGTGGTCAACCTTATCAACAGTTTGGGCATAATTGGTTGTGGTGTTAGTGTAGATAGTCTCACTTACATCAGTAAACATCAGTTCAGGGAGGCAGAGTAAAGCGAGACCTTTTGACCTGCCCTGCCTGCATCCAAATTGATTTGGGTCAAGCTTGTGACCAATGTTCTCTATCATCCAATCCCTGGCGAAACTTTATGTTTGTTTTATGTGTTTAATCAGTAGATGTCAGAGATATGGGTCTCAATTCAAACAACTATAGATTCCTTCCACTGGCTTGAGAAAAATAGTTGCCTATATTTAATATGGATATGTCTTTTTCGATATGAGATATGTTTGTAAAAAAAAAAAAAAAAAAGGGCAGATTGCCAATACTGTAGATGCCTTTATTATGATTCGGTAGGAATACTGTTGATTTTGTGAACTGTGAATGGTGTGAAAAGGTGTGA
This sequence comes from Nansenia antarctica, assembly GCF_963989245.1. Classification (NCBI taxonomy): domain Eukaryota; kingdom Metazoa; phylum Chordata; class Actinopteri; order Argentiniformes; family Microstomatidae; genus Nansenia; species Nansenia antarctica. The sequence continues at coordinate 31,558,492 of NC_137679.1, read as the reverse complement.
CGCTTCAGGAATTTAGAGGTGTTTAAAGGTGTCCACCTTGCACACAGTATGAGTGACTACGAACTATGGACTAAGAACTCCAGTCTGCCATCTGCACATTTCCTGTTCTTTACCAACAACCATATCCTATCAAAAATGTCTCTGCCAAGAAGGAAATCTACATTCGGATCACTGATCAGTGTTCACCCAGACCCATTCATCCTTTTAATCTTTCTGGCTGGAGACTCATCTTATATCTCTTCCATTGTAAAGATCCTCCCTTTAAACTCGAAATGGTTTGAGTAAAACACATCCGAGTGAAACTTTATGAAGCCTGTCAGGAGCAGGGAAGAAATCCAATAGACTTTTCTCTCTCCTGTCTGTCTCCAGTGATGCGCCCTGTCAAGAGAGCTGCTGGGCGTCTGCAGTCATCATGCCATTATGTGCCATTGATTATACCTTGGCATAGCTCAGCACAATTGACTGTGTGAGAGAGAAAGAGAAAGAGAGAGAGAGAGACAGAGTTTGCTGAGACATCACTGGAGACAGTCACTGTTGGTCAGTGAGAGGCGATTGCCCCTGAAGATGACGCACAGTGCCAAGCCATAGTACATCACATCCTGTCTATCCGACTTGCCTACCTCTGAGTGAGAGTTTCAAATAGAGATGTGTTCGTTTCTGTGACTGTAATGTAATATGTGCTTCATAGTTATTAAACTGATTTATTGTTGTCATTTTGCACATAATTATAGGCCAATATTTCCTCTGCCCTCCATTCTCTCCTCCTCTCAGTAATGTACCATTGCCAATTAGCACATGTAGGCTAATATGTGTGTGTGTGTGTGTGTGTGTGTGTGTATATCAGTGGCGAGCGGTGACCTTTTGCACTGGTCATGCTACCTCAATTTTGAATATTCGTCGGCATGATTTAACTCTCTCTGACACGCGTGCGGTGCACACACACACACACACACACACACACACACACACACACACACACACACACACACACACACACACACACACACAGGCCTCGGTGGACCTAACTCTCTCACACAAACGTAGGCCTAAACTCTGATCACAAACCCACCTCAACAAATTGAGCTATAGTACAAAAAAGCTAAAATAAATAAATAGCACAATGTCCTACCTTATTTGTAGACAAAGTATGTGGGAAGATGCACGTTCATGCTTAGTCATAGCGGTATGGAGGTTGTTTAAATCGCCATAGCCTGTCGTGGTCCAGACTGTGTGTTCAGTAGAAAAAGGAGACATGGCCAACTTTGGGCAGCCAGCCATGTATGTTTTTCGTATTATGCTAGCTTGAAAGTGAGGAACGAAACTATTCACTGTTTTTGTGATGGCAAGTTCAGGAGTTGGACGTTCTCTTGAAATAATATAATTTTTTCCTCAAATGTCCTCCGAGAAAACGTCATTGAACGCAAAGACACTGCCGGTGTGAAAGCCCTATGTGAGACAAACATTTAAATGCTTTTTTTTATTAAAGGACTTGGGCATGCGCCGCATTTATAGCTTATTATGACCGCTCGCCCATGGCATGGTGTATATAATATATATAGGCCTATATATATATATATATATATATATATATATATATATATAACTAAACACATTATGCTACAAATATGAATCGTATTCACTACTTAATGTCCCCCTGCGACATCTGATATAAAAGAGCATTGCACCCTTGGAAAAAAAAGATGGCAGCAAAGCCGAACACAAGTAGGCTACGCAGAAATACTGCAAAATAGCTTTATGCTAGCTTATCCTGGTGTGATTTTGAAAATGTAAGGATACTGGAGGGTAAAAAGCACATATCTAGGAAAAGTCATGAAAGGAGGGTCCTGAAATTTGATTGAGAAAGATGTATATATTTTTTTTATCTATTCTGAAAGGAGACGTTCAAATCACTAACAGTCTACGTTTTTGAATTTGCTGTCTTGCATTTTGTATTGTGGTTATGTATTGTTTTGTTATGATTAGTTTTAAAGCCTGATGCAAACTGTACGTTTATTACAGTGCTATTGATCCTCACAACATTGCCAATGGATGTAATTTAGATTTAAATCATACTGTAGCTTTTTTGGAATAAGATCACCCCATCTTACATTTCATAGTATCTCTCTAGTGTCAGTGAGGGGGAATTATTATAATTTGAATGAACATTGCTATTCAAATTCTCTCAGTCGTTGTTTTTGTACAACAACAGTATGATTTTATACAACAGTTAGTTCCAACCAAGTAATATGATTGGACAAGGCATTCTATGATTGCTGATATCGAGTATAACAGCACTGGGACTTTTAAAACTTTTATCACTCTGTCCCACAGGTGTTGTATTCAATTACCTAATTAGGTTAGGCTACATTAACGGTCGTACCATCCACCGAAAGCACCTCCTCACCTACAAATCTCTCCACGCCTGCGCCCCCCAGTACCTAACTGACCTCCACCCGCAGCATACCCCTTCCTGGAAACTGCGGTCCGCAGACATGGGCCTGCTATCCACCAACCTATGGACCTTTGGGGACAGGGCCTTCAGCGTGGCCGCACCTACTCTCTGGAACTCCCTCCCCATAGTGATCCACAACGCCCCCACCCTGGACTCCTTCAAATTAGCCCTCAAAACACATCTGTTCTCCAAGGCCTTTGGCCCCTAGTCAATGTTTCAGTTTTGCTTTGTTTGTTTTCTGTTTTGTCTGTCGGATCATTCCCTTGAATTGTAAAGCGTCCTTAGGTTTTTTGAAAGGCGCTATATAAATTAAAGTTATTACTATTATTATTATAGGCCTACACAAAGTAGCAAGCTGTGCAGGAAAGTGTTCAGGTTGCTTTCAGTTATGGGAACTATTTGTGTTGGCGGAGCGAAATAAATTATTAAATTAAACAAATCATGCTGACGCTTATGACTGTTAACTAATAAATGGTGCTTATCACACTCGAGAATATCAGCACGGTTGTGATTATCTAATCGGTAAGGCGCCGTGCTGATATTCAGTATAACAGCACTCCCTCTCGTGGGATATTGCTTAATTCTAGGCTAAGAATTCTGATTGTGAACTTAGTAATGCACTTAATTTCAGCTGTCATTATCATAGTCATCCTCTAGTAACCCTTGTAACTTCATTGAGGTGAATGGAACAGGTAGGCCTGGTAACCAGGGTAACCAGGCAGCCTTCAGTCCTCCCTGCAGTCTGTATGTGTGGCTAGCCTGGGAGGAAGGATGTGAGTAGGCCTGAAGAGAAGGGAGGGGTAAAACAAATCCAAGTGAAAGTTTATGAAGCCTGTCGGGGGGGGGGGGGGGGGTTGGGGTATGCTGACCCAGCTGTTCCTGAGTGTGCGTGTGTGCACATGTATCTGTGTGTGTGTGCGTTTGCGGACGTGTGTGTGCGTGCGCGTGGGGGAGGAGGGGCGGGTGGCGATAGCACCAGGCCACAGCACCCAGGTCGGCTCCCCTCTCATCAGCCTGATTAATGCTGAGGGGGGCCAGCTGCACTGCTCTCCCCTTGGAGAGGCCTGGCATATGGTGTACAAGAGACCACAGCAATGGAATTATCATATCAAACCTGGCTCCTTCTCTACACTCAAGGGAGTGTGCCGCCATGGCCCCCTAAAGATTCAGAAAAAAGGGCGGCATTATGGTGATCAAGGGCTCCGACAGTTCCTGACATCATCAGTTCAGTTACCCTCATCTCGTGCTCTGTCTTTCTGTGGGTCCAGCTGTGAATTCTATATGTTGCAGCTGAGCCAATCTGTCAAAAGTAGTGACCCTCAACGGCATAGCTAAGGTGCACCAGCATCTACAGTATCGGTTGTTTTGTCATTATCATGAGAAGAAATGTACTGTATGTAGGGGATAGTAGTGGCCTAGTGGATAGTGAGTTGGACTCTGATGATCAGAAGGTCATGAGTTCAAATCCCACCTGGGAACACCACCACTAGTGTGCCCTTGAGTAAGATACTTAGCCCTAAGTTACTCCAGGGAGCCTTTCCCTGTGAATTGTAAGTTGCTTTGGATAAACTTGTCTGATAGTTTCAAGTTTTATTATTAGGTCAATAAATCGTTATTACAAATGCGAGTATAAGAGAGTACAATTCTTAGGCTTCGGTTCCTGATAATGCAGCACAAGACAATAAGGCAATAGGCATAAAAAAGTGACAATAGTACAGGAAATAAGTGACAAATAAGACGGGATAAAATCAGCAGCATCCAGACAATTTGCAGACAATAATGCAATAGGCATAATTCAAGATTTAAAAAGTGACTGTAGTACAGGAGTTAAGTGACAAATAAGACAGGATACAATTAGCAGTACAACTAGTAATAAAATAGATACGTTCAAGTAGTAAAGTGGCTATAAGCTTAAGGTTTAGGGAGTCCGTATACATGGGGTGTGCTTGGGGGTAAAATGTGACTGCTCCTGGTGTTTCTGGACACCTCTCGGAAATGAGAAAGACGTCAAATTCGTCTTTATTTTTTTTTATATTTTTTTTCAGATTTTCGTTTTTTTAGCTAACATTCAACTCGAAGATGTGAAGTACCCACTCGTTATTTTTCCGAACCGTTTTACGTTCATTACATAAGTGTAATCTATAACACAATGACTTCGTTTCTTGTTGTTTGATGGGGATTTATTATCTTTGATGGGGATTTTATGTGCTTAGTGATTTCCGGTGTAGCAACTTTCAAATACTCATGTCGTCTTCAATTTGTTTCCGATTTCAATGTATGATGCATCATTTGAAAGCTTACAATCTGTAGTTTAAGCACATGTAAAAAACTGAAAAATGATTTCGCCTACAGGTAGCCCTTTTCATTGGGCTGTGTCACATTAATGGTGAAAATGAAATGAAAATATGTATATCAATATCATTGATCAGGGTTTATGCCTGTATTTGTAGGCCTACAGTACTTAGACTGTGGGACCAGTGAAGGGGACGGTCCCGTATGCTACCATAGTGTACCAACAACCTGCCCATCCTATCAGAGGGTCACACTGATTCACATCCCTGCCCTTGATCGCATCCCATCCACACGATGCTTAGTGAAGTCCGGAAGGCGTGTGAGGCAGCAGTTGCTCTCAGGCATCTTTTTAATTAATGAATCGGAACTGAAAGTTTCTCTTTTAATGGGCTTCTTTGGGGCAAGGATTTTCCTCCCCTGTAATTAAAACGCAGGATCCGCGGATTTGTAGCTGCTAATTACACCTTTTTTGCATGAGTGAGTTGGGTTTACCCAGACGAGGAGAAAGACAAAGCCGCAAGCCACCTTTTGTGGTTCCCAAAATGGGTGGGGATTTGATCTTGTTGGTGTTTTGACCAATAGGGCAGGTGTTCAGGTCTCGAAGCGGCATAATGGAGGAAAGAAACCAGATTCACTTTTGGGGATGAGATGAGAATGAAAACTAGGAAGGAAAATGAGTCCAAGGTAGTCGAACTAATCACAATTGCTCCTTTGGAAGAAAAAAGAAACACTTAATGTTTCTGTTTGTTTGGTCAGGTTGTTCCCTGGGGGTCCAATTTAGAACCAGGCTTTCTGATTAGCTGAGCTCCCCAGGAGGAGGCTCTCAGGGGAACGGGCGCCCAGAGCATCTCCAGAATCCTAATCAGACGATGCAGAGACATTATTTCTTACAAGCAACTAGAATCTTCTCTCCGACAGCTTCAAAAGCTCAGTAGTCTAGACTCTTTCATATTCAGGGCCTATCTGTTGGGACTTATTCTAGCTTCTATGATGAAAGTTATTTATTTATTTATCCCAGTAGTGTCAGTCTGTCTTAAAACCTTTTGTAGTTGTACTGTAAAGTCAAATCAGTGCAAGTGTGTCTTGTCTTTTTCAAATGAACTATCATGGGAGGTGGTTGAGCTGTGCTGTACTGTTAGGGTTAGTAATCTTAATATCATATTGTGGGCTGAAGTGATACATTAATATACTGTTTTTGCCAACTGTAAGATGTTCTTATCAGGACCATGTTAGTGATAATTATAGTCATGATGAGGAAATTACCATATGCTCAAGTATTTTGTGTGATATTGTGTGATGGAGATTTCATGCGAATGGTTGACTATCAATCAATACCACCAACAACAACGTTGGATATTGATTATGATATTGACCAGTTGAGGTTCAGTCAGAAGGAGGCTTTGTTGCCATGTAATGAACATATGAGCAAAAATACACAACAATAATACAGCGTGGTATTTGTTTTATTTCCCCATTTGTAACTTGGATGGTTTAAACGTGAAAATCATTAAACGTTACATTTTTAACATGGATAATGGTATTGTGCTCAGTCAGTGCATTTAGTTATGCTCTCATGCTCTCACTACAGTAACTATCACTCTCGCACACACACACGTGCACACACACACACACACACACACACACACACACACACACGCACACACACATTGCTGTGCCTCTTTTCCACCTGGGATCAGACTATGAATGATACATTTTGAGAGCTCAAGTAGAACTCACTGTAGTACTCACAGAGGAAAATGAAATCCCATGCCTGGGGCTGATGTGATATTGTCATTTACATTTCATCTCCTAATCGCTCTCTTTAGCAGTTGGCATGTTCTTCCGTCACTTCCGTTCTCATCTCCTACATTGCACCATTAGTACAGTGTACATCCCTTCTCATTTCAAGTCACTCTCTCACCCCTTGAACTCGTTCAAAAGAACCATAGCTTTGGTTACAGTAACACCTAAGAGTGTGTCTGGGTTAGGGTTAGGGTTAGGGTAATCCCACCTAGTCCCTCATAACCTGGAATACTGTGTCTGAACTTGGAATACCGCCTGATTTGACACTGGCCAAACGTTCAGCAGTACGGTGCCACACTACAGTATGATCCCTACAAGGTTTGCAGTGCATCATTTTAGAGAATAATCGGCCAACTGTTTACCTTTTCAGATGTTGTATGATGTCAATAAAGGTTTTTTCCTAAACTAATGTCAGTGTTTTGTTGTTGTTCGTTTGTGTAGTTTAGTATAGTTCAGTTCTTGAAGGGAATAGATTAGTAAAAACCTGAGCCTTCTAGCGAGCTCTGTAAGCATACTGTTGCAACAGCACAGGATTGTCACGGCAACACGTTATTTGCTTCATTACATATGGCATATCAAACAGGATCTTCTTTCACAGAAGATGTCCACAGAAGATCTCCACTGACATTCATTTCATTATAAAACAATGTCTTCAGAAAAGTAGCAGAAGTCTTGCAGAAAATGTGTAGTGAAGTAGATCTGGTCCTAAGAGAAACATACCACTGTCTCCTTGCTTGTGTCCTTGTCTCCTTGCTAAGGAAGCTTGGGGACATATGGCCTTGTCCTATTAGTGTTGCACCAAAATATCACCTTGCTGAGGGTAGTGCCTGGTACCATTCCAGCTACACCATGGTCTCCTTGCTGGTGTCTTTGTGGAGGAAGCTGAGGGACAGTGTCTGGTGGCTGTGTGTGGCCTGCTGTGGCCGGGGGATCTGTAGCCTCACTCTCTGGTCTGTCTCTTTCCACGTCCTGAACAGGTGGAGGTGATAACGCAGCGACACCTGTGGTTAGAGAGAGAGAGAGGGGAGGACTATTCGTTTCTGTGTCCTGTTTTTGATATAGAGAGAACTAAAAAGAGCAGTGATATGGTGTAATATGTGGTGATATGGTGTCAACAATGGTTATGAAGTCAAATCCAGTTCCACATTCATGCTGTTTCTGATGTAACCTCTCATTACACATCAAGCAGGCGCAACAAAACCAGTGCTAGAAGTAGACATTTTAAAAATGATTGTTTAAATCCCAGATTTCCACCACATCTTATCCACGCCCCCAAATTTGGGGGAAGAATAGGGTCTATGTTTAATATAACAGATATAAAGAGCTTACCTTTATCAATAATGTTCATCGATATCGCAAACAATTCATTAGATTCCATTCTAAACGACCGCATCGTTTTTTTCCTTGCCCGGTAAATACAGTGCGAGTCACAAGCACTTGTTAACAGCCACGTCACATAGCAAAACCAACCATGCTTGGTTTCAACCCCTGAATTTCCATATCATTGGTCCTCGAAAGTAATTTTTTCCCACCTCTGCTCGATTATATTGGCTCTGACGCTTCAAATGAGTGGTCAATCATGAGATTTGACCAATGGGTTTGGGAGAAAATTCACTGCGTAAACGGCGCGTCACGAAGCTGCTGTGAAAACGAGGCGGTTGCGCAAGAGGGGCGTGCAGAAAACCGTGCAGAAAACCGCGCAGGAGGGCCCTGCTGGATGGAAACAGAGTCTAAACAGTTGGATTTGGATGGAATGTATACCTATAGTGATATGTCAATGAAATAAAATCAATTTTACAGTCTTGATACATGAGAAAGTCTGATACACTGATGGTGCCAAAATGTCTCCAAATGGCACAATTTGGTTGTCCGCCTAAACATACCTGTACTAAAACAGGTACAACGTTGCATTGGCTCACATTACTAGCATCTAATTTGGCACAAGTACTCATCAGACCCTGGAGTACTGATTCCTAGATGATTTGGGCTATAAGGTCAGGTTTCGAAGCTGATATTCACTCTAACAGCTGTTGTTTTTTTAGGCGGAGAGTGAATTCGAGATTTTTCACAATGTTCTAGCTCTATTTACTCTGAAACAGTGACATATATTTTGATTCTGACAATTCTACAGCCACCCCACAGGTGTTAGCTTTCATTTGATACCCAGATCATTATGAATGCCCTTGTGATTGTGGAGATATTCTATATTCACTGTGGGCATGTGATTTAGAGCAGAAAACCAGAAAAATAGCATCGGCTGACAATATAACAGTGTGAAGCTAGTATATTATACATTTGAGTACAAAGCGACTTACAATAAGTACATTTATCTGAAGTGAGTGAATCAACTGTACTGTTGAGTCATCGTAAGTAAAACTTTCGATAACACGTGCCAGCTGCAGTGACAAAGGAAGAGCTATGAATAAAACATCTGCAAAGGCCTTGATATCTTCGACTCTCTTTAGTCTTCTAATTCACCTCAGAAAAGTTACAAGTAAATGTGTAAAGCAGGTTGAATGCTCCACTGATGCATGAAAGAAGCCTGTCGTTTCCACCAGCCTCCCCTGGACATCGCCACCGGCAGGCCTCAGCTACTTATCCCTGTAGGAAATGCACTGCTCTACTTTCAGTCTGTTCATGACTATAGGTAATCAATAGTTGCCTTCTGTTCAGGGCAGGCTGGTGGAGGCAGAAATCAGAGGACGGCCTCATTGCACTACAGCCTCTCCTGGTTCGTGGCTAAGGGTAATAGCGGCCTCCACTTCCATCAGCCAGTCATTTGTGTGATTGTATAGCACACCTCGAAGAGGCGGGGGAACCCTTTTGGCTTATAAGGCCCCCTTTGTCTGTGGACGATTGCTCCAGAAGTAGTCAGGGAAACGCGTCTCAATCGGAGCGAGTCAGAATCCCTAACAGAATGATTGTGTTTATTTTGAGTGGAGACACTGCTGTGCGTCAATACCAGCAAGTCCTAGTTGAGCTCCCCGAAAACCTATTTTTCTTCCGCCAAGGCAGTCTGTCAATAATGAGCTGTATCGACAGACTGGAGTTGGTGGTTCAGGGGAGAGAAACTGCACCAGGCAGACTGTGACTGCTGCTGCGGTGATGGTGTCTGAAGTCAGCAGCGGCTGCAGCGGCAGCGGCTCTCCTGAGCCCTCCGCTCCCCTCAGACGAGTCCACTGTCAGAAGCTCTCTGATTCCGGGGTTATAATCAATGATCCTATAAGTAATGGATCTGTCCTGAGAGACAGACAGGGATGCTTAGGCGTTTCAGGATCACCTGCTCCAGATAAGGTCACTGGGACCTAATAGGAATGTTGAACTTTGAAGTACACCTGCTTTGTAGGACACATGAAAACAAACCTATGATGCTGTTGTGCACAACACACCATGTGCTCTACACAACACATATCCCCTAGAATCAAGTGAGTGAAAATGCTCATTAAAACTAAATCACCTAGGAATGGCCTTTGAAGTAGGCTACTATTGAAATGCAGGGCAGTCTCTTACAACTCTATAGTATAGAGTTAGAACCCACATCTAAGGACAAATTGAAGTAATTCCCAATGACATTTATAAGTCAATTTTACTTAAATGTCTCTAAAAATGTCCATAGAGAGATGTGATGCCAGAAAGGGTTGTTTGTTTATTGCAATGTTGTTGTTCAGGAATAAAACAACAACTTGATTATAGAGTCAGTGAACACTGATCAAAATGACTTGTTCATATTCAAATGCAGGTGTTGTGTTATTGTTGTTGGTTTGGGAATGCCACCTGTTGACATACTATTAATTATTATTCATATTATTATTATTATTCATATTCATATTATTATTAATAATAATAATAATAATAGGCACGTTTAGTCTTTATTATATCCCCCTCCTCCCCCCGCGCGGAGAATTTTAGCATTAAATGCCAAAAGTTGTATTGTGGATCCCTTTAAAAATGGCGACGCAACAATGTTCTAAGTGGAGCTTCAAATAAAGAATTATCCCACCTGTTTGCAAGAGAAGCGATGTACCTGTTACCTTTTAGTTCAATAACACAAATAAACCAAGGAGCCAAGTACTGGCTTTGCTGCTCCCTCTTTGATCTCAGCATATTATTTTCCCTAAGATGAAAATAATGATGTAGTCTGTTTCAGTGGGCGCCTTCTGCCCTTTCTCTGTAATGTATCCCCCTGGCACTTCTCTCTGTGAGATTTGACTGTGTGTGTCTGTCTATTTGTTTGTGTGTGTGTGTGTGTGTGTGTGTGTGTGTGTGTGTGTGTGTGTGTGCGTGCGTGTGTGTGTGTGTGTGTATACACAAACTTTACAGCTGTACGCCTCAGAGATGCTCCTCCACCAGCGTGTGTTCTGGAGAGTGTGCATGGAGCACAGCAGCCCTACAGACAGCCTAAGTCCTGACAGTCACCCCTCAGCTGAGTCCATTACAGATAGGCAGGATGTTTCCTTTAGCCACGGTTGTAGTGGTAGACTCTAGCTCTCTCCTCGGTGTGTGTGTGTGTGTGTGTGTGTGTGTGTGTGTGTGTGTGTGTGTGTGCGTGCGTGCGTGCGTGTGTGTATGGGTGTGTGTGGTGTATGGGTGTGTGTGGTGCACTTGCACGCATGTGTGTGTGGATTATGACCCATCTCCTCTGGCCACTTCTGCCTTTTAATAACCTCATGCTGCAAAGTGAATGTGCTGGATCGCTGTGTCCAATCTTGTACGAAATTGAATTCTATTAATATTCTATGGCGCTGTCTGAGAGAGATAATGTACTTCATTTTTGGTGTTGGGGAGGGGGGGGGGGTGCTACTGTTGTTTGATTTAGCTGATGAAATGTACTGAAGGCACTTGGTTGAAGTAGTGTGGTAAGTCTGTTGGAATGGCTGACTGCAGGGATTATTGTCATCAGCTCCAGTCAGCGGCTGGGCTAGAGCCTAGGATCTGTCCCCTGGCGAGGCGGCTTGTTGCCGTTTTCTTTTTCAGTTTTTCAAAGATGGTGCTTTTGTACTGCAGTGAAGACATACTGTACTTGACTCTGCAAATAGTGCTGAGCAAAGCGAAAAACACCTCACAAATCAGAACTATTCCACAGCATGAGTTGAGTCTCACTGGTATTGAGAACTGTAATTATTCAAACAGAGTTTTTGTAAACATGCTGAAAATGTGTTGCATGTCATGGAAAAACTTTAGACGCGTCTCCCATTGGATTATTTCTCATTGCGACTTTGAGAAACATTACGGTAATGATGCCTGTCTTTGCCTCAATTATACCACATCCAAGGGCCCAGGGCTGGCCACAGCATAACCTCAGAGCATTGTAGCTTTTCAAACAGTGACCTTGTATGACACTGTATAGAGGCGCTCACCTACCGGCCTATTGTTGAGCATACCGTACATTAAGGTTTCAAAGTGATGAATCCTGTCATCTTGTCATCAAGCAATAATGGCAGCTATTATCTCCCTGTGTACATCAAGCACAACATCACCATGAAACACAAAGTAGATCATAGAATAACCTTGACTTACCGGAGGAAAAATGAAGACGCCCAGGGGATATGTAGGATATTTTTAACATTAGTTTTGGCATTTATTGTATCTAGTGAAGAAGGAAAGTCAGAGAGTGAGAGATGCATGTCAGTGAGGACTGTTTTATAAAACAGATCCTTTAATTACAGTACAGTAAATATGGTCAAATTAGAGATTACCATAATGCCCTTAGGGGAACACAGCTACAAATTGTATGAGAAGGGGTCTGGGGTAAAAATATCTAAGAGAGAGAGAGAATATATAACCTTGACTTACTGGAGGAAAACTGAAGACGCCTAGGGTATAGGTAGGATATATATATATATATATATATATATATATATATATATATATATAGTAATCAGAGAGAATCATGCATCTTCTATAATAACTATTCATTCACTGGCTTACCTACCGATTGTACGTTTTTATGAAATAACTGGAATTCAACCCTGGCAATTTGTCAATGAAAGTGTCAATCTTTCATATAAAAAAGTAGCTAACTTCTCCTTCAAAAATATCAAATGCCTCGGCGGAACACTGAAGAAAAGCTCAAGGCCCATACAGAAAAGCACTTCATTCAATGTGTGTTTGTAAGGGAGAAAGCGGCGAGAGGGGGCGGGGGGGGGGGGGGGGCGTGGGGCTAAGCTTTATTAAAATGTTCTGAATCTGATCCGTTCTATGCGATCCGGCCCTGCGACATTGACATTGTAGCCCCCCTGTTGGTTTCAGTTGGACAGTTAGATGACAAATGGGCTGGCGTGTCAGACAACAGCTGTTACTCATCGCTGGACTGGCGCTGCCCATGGTCAGACCCCCTGCCTGGGCACGGCTGGCATGGCACAGGTGACTGGCTCCTCTAAAGACACTTAACCTGGTGAGGAGGGGCTGATCAACAGCTTATCATTGCACCGGTGTGTGTGTGTGTGTGTGTGTGTGTGTGTGTGTGTGTGTGTGTGTGTGTGTTTGTTTTCTCTCTCTCTCTCAATGCCAATTAGCTGATGCTTTTATCCAAAGACACTTACATTGTAGTGAGTGCATACATTTCTCAGTATATATGGTCCCAGCGGGAATCGAACCCACAACCTAAGCGTTGTTAGCACCATGCTCTACCAACTAAGCCACAAATGACCACACATTGACTCTCTCTCACACACACACACACACACACACACACACGTGTATGTCAGCAGGGCATGGGCCGGATTCGAACCATTCCGCCATGGCCATGTGTGTGCACTGTAGGCCGTGGTGCTAGAGTCTACAGTTGGACCACTGGACCACCTCAGGCCACAAAACTCATCTTTTTAAAACTTGCTTTTAAACTTTAACAATTTGTATTGTTTTTTGTATTATTATTTATGCATCTATTCTTGTTCTCTGTTCTTGTGTCTGAGTACTGAGAAAATCACAATACAAAACAAATGCATTATTATTATTATTATTATTATTATTATTATTATTATTATTATTATGATGATGATGACAGTGCTTTGTGTGTACTCTACAGTAGCAATGCACTGTTTTCTTTGGCCATTATCTGGGAGGAAAGCAGCAGGGAACAGGGGGATTGCTATCTCCAAATGCAATTCAATTCTAATGTTTTTATAATGTTTCCAATGATCACACAACCACTATGTCCTATTATGTGCTTCAGCAAAGGTTAGGCACAGACTTTGCACGACTGTCCTAGAGGGACTCAGAGCTGCCGAACGTTCATGTAAATAATCCTTTGCAAAACACAACCAGGCTGCACAGTGAACTGTGCGTCTCTCATACTTTGTGCCTTCGGGGTATATTTTTTATCCAAACTGTGAATTCATTGCTTTCCTACATGGGCTGATGCACTGCATTCCAGGGTATTATGTATTAAGTTATATCCCAGTAAATCCCATGTGGGGTTACGGCCAGTGATCAGCTCATACTCCTATCTGTCTGCCGGCCTGTTCCCTCACACTCCAGTGGAGGCGCAGCGCACCGAGCCCCTCAGCGTTGGGCTGTAGACAGGAGACACGCGCACACACAGACACCCCTCCATACACACACACACACACACACCCCTCCATACACATACACACACACACACACACCCCTCCATACACATACACACACACCCCTCCATACACATACACACACACCCCTCCATACACATACACACACACACCCCTCCATACACATACACACACACACACCCCTCCATACACATACAGACACACACATGCGCAGCCCCCTCCATACACATATATGCACACACACACGTGCACCCCCTTCCATACACATACATACATACACACACACACACACACACACACCCCCCCCCCCCCCCACACACACACACACACACACACACACACACACACACACACACACACACGCACGCCCCCCTTCATACACATATAGACACACACACACACCCCTCTTCATACACACACCCAATACATTTAATGTTTATAATTGCATGGAAATATGTTGAATTAAAAAGTTATTGATGTGTTGAATATTGATTTCCCCCACTGTATTTGTGCACACACACACACACACACACACACATGCACACAAGCACCCTGCTCCATAAACACACACACACACACACACACATGCACCCCGCTCCATAAACACACACACACACACTCACACACGTATATTGGCACACAACATTGCGTGTACTCATGTGCCATGTTTCCTCCAGTGGGTTCTTATCAGTCATGCTGCTGCAGCCATGCTGATGAGCCCTGTGTCTCCTGTGTACACACAGGCACATGTGCACATGCACAAACAGACACGCATGCAAGTACTGGCTTATGCACACATAGACAGACAAAAACACACTCAGTTGGTCTCTCCCTCGGTAACACAAACACACACACACACAGAGAGAGAGAGGGAGAGATGACAATTAGTGAATGCTCATACTGCTGCCTCAGACACACACACACAAGCACACACACACACATGAACACACACACACACACACACACGACAATTAGCGAATGCCCATACTGCTGCCTCAGAGACACCACCACCCACCATTTAAGGATGAGTCTGGAATTAATTGTACCATAATGCCAATCCCCGTCAGCTAACTGGGGGCCTCCCTGCTTTTTAATAAGTGATTTCTCAATGCAGAACTAATTACTGATTTGGAATGAGTAATTAAACAGCGAACAAATCTGGGCTGAACGGGCTCCAGGGTGCTGATACTCATCACTTGTTGTTCATACAGTCAGCAGTTGATCCTTGAACACGTAATGTGACAAACATGTCAAGCTGATAATGGAGTCGTGCTCTTTTTCCCCCCCTCCATGGCATGCTACGGTTCACCTCTTGTCCGCGTCTCCAGGCTGAATGTTAGCTTCGTAGCGCAGGGATTCACTGACTTGAGAGTCTTGCACGAAAGTCGAATCATTGTGCAAATTTCCCATTGACACGAATGCAAGATTTACACAAATGTTGGGAGTTACGCAGATGGTTCTCGAGTTAAGATTCCACACTAACTAACTAACTAAATGGTACAGTACTGTAAATTGTACAGTGGCCTATTGTGGCATGTGACATACAGGCCCTGAAGCCGAATACAAGGAGACAGCAGTTTTTTTTCTTCATCTAATTTATTCCCCCTTTGTAAAACTGGTTCGGCTTTCTGCTAGGATATTATAGACAACTTTAACTGCAGCGATCTAAAGACAAATCGGTGCTCCTAGTATTGAGTGACTGGAATGACTGAGATCATCATAATCAGATTTTCATTGAATATGTGAAATGATTTATAGCTTATGTGATTGATATAACACATGCTATTTTCAAAACATATGATCTATAGAGACAGAGAGATAGATCTAAATTCCCCTAACTGTCCTGAAAAAGAAAATGTATTACACTTGATAGCTCGTGTTTATTGGATTTTTATAAAAGATGAATTTATGAAAAGCGGGTGGAGTTCTGAGAAACTGAAAATGGGACTTGGATTCAAGAGGGTTAGTAATGTATTCAGTGTATAAATCATGTGAAGACTTCAGAGTCCTTGCACTCATTGATCTTTTTGCCACATAACCACTGTGATCTACATTACATTCAGGATTGGATTCAGCCTAGACAGTACTGAATGCCATTTGTCGCTAAATCATTTGGCAGTATGCAGCTTGGCCTGCAAATGTCATGTAAGGATAAACTACAGCAGGGTAAAAGGGAAATATGGATATTCACAATAATATAACCACATGAAACCCACATGTATGTAATCACATTATTCACAACCTTGTGATGTTCTATAATTCTCTCAACAAAAATCACAATCATCAGTTATTTGAGGCGTTATCCTTAAGAATCTAACTGACATTATGTGATAAAGACACTGCCATCTTCCCAGCGCTGGGCTTTGTACTGTATCTCTCAACTCAAAGTTGCTATCCAAAGCCCATCTCACTTAAAAATTCCCTTCAAACCCAGCCCCTGAACAAGCCAATGTTTATCTGACCCCCCCAGTGTGTCTGTAGAGGAAGCTGTACCATAATATGTCTCTCTTTGCTTTGAAGCATCCCAGCGTACCGCTCACTCACTGTTGAAGTAGAGTACAGACACTAGGTAGGACGTATGCCTATTAAACATCTGAAGTTATCTCTAAGTTTGAGAGGTGAAAATTTTAATTAATTCAGTCTCTTATCTGGTGAAATCAGAGAGGAGTTGAAATCGTATACTAAATACTAATCTAATACTTATTCTCTTCTCATGTAACATTTACACAGACTTTACAACACTATATTTTGTAGGCTGTGTGTGTGTGTGTGTGTGTGTGTGTGTGTGTGTGTGTGTGAGTGTGCGCGCCCGCGCCATGCTACTCTTTGAACATAACAAATGTCTATCACAGTCTGTAGAAATATGTAACAGACAGATGTCTGTAGTCTAACAGATGTCTGTAGAATATGTCTGTAACAGAGTTCTGTAGTCTAACAGATGATGTCTGTAGTCTAACAGATGATGTCTGTAGTCTAACAGATGTCTGTAGAGTATGTCTGTAGTCTATCAGATGTCTGTAGAGTATGTCTGTAGTCTATCAGATGTCTGTAGAATGTCTGTAACAGAGTTCTGTAGTCTAACAGATGTCTGTAGTCTAACAGATGTCTGTAGAGTATGTCTGTAGTCTATCAGATGCCTGTAGAATATGTCTGTAACCGAGTTCTGTAGTCTAACAGATGTCTGTAGAATATGTCTGTAACAGAGTTCTGTAGTCTAACAGATGTCTGTAGAGTATGTCTGTAGTCTAACAGATGTCTGTAGAATATGTCTGTAACAGATGTCTGTAGTCTAACAGATGATGTCTGTAGTCTATCAGATGTCTGTAGAATATGTCTGTAACAGAGTTCTGACACTGCTGGATCAAAGACTGGCGGTCTGATGTCTGGCAGACTAGAGCAAGCCAAACAAACAGACTGGTCTCCTACTTAAATCACGTGCCTATACGATAATACAGTACACAATTGTGTGTTCTGGTTAGCTAATTCGAATAATTCTATTGGCAACAAGTTGCTCATTTTTGCTGCTAATGCTAATATTTGCTAATGCAGATCGATGGTTTCAATAGTGCTATGGACAACAATAGTGCTAATGTTAAATGCTAATGCTAATGTTTGCTAATGTCTTCCCCTGACATCCTACCCTGAGCTCAACCACTCAAAATGTATAATTCCTAAGACTGCCTAGTGAATAAAGATTAAATTATTGCTTAAGTCACACTAATGCACTTACTGAGGGTAATAAGCATATCTTACGTCAAGAACTTATTGTCCAAAAAATGCTTATGCGTCAACCAGGACCTGCAATTGGGAAACCGTGCTATTGTGTATAGGCACACAATTTAATTAGGAGACTGTGTTGCAGACAAAAGAGTTATCTGTATTCACTGTATATCAAAGACGAGATATGATCACAACCAGTGGCTTGTTGAATGGTACAGTAATAGAATATTGAATATCCTAATGCAATTATTCTCTTTTTGGGGATTGAGATATGTTTTAAAGGCCAACAACAAAAAGGCCAACAACAAAAAGACATAGACTCATATTTTCTTTTTTCCTCTGGTTATGAACTGATGATGGCCCCGTTTAAGCAGCCAATTCCTATTTTCTGCTTGAACCTGTGGCAGAAAACTCATTAAATGCAGCACTTAACATTACTGAAGAGCAGCACAGTGACCCCAGGTATGACCCAAAAAAGTAGACATCATAATTAGACACACAAGACTCGGGTCAAAGAGGGCACAGTTGACCGCCAAACGCCGATTTTTTCTCTCCGTTTCGGTCTCCTCCAAATTACTGACAGAGCGGCTGTCTTCAAACAATTAATTAATTCCTCTGACAAAGTTAAAAGGAGCAGGGGAATGAAAGCGAGGATCACAGCCTTATGAAGGGCTGAAGTATCCGCCGGTGATAGAGTTACAAATCTGGTTTTAGAATACCAAGTGATGCCCTCCCCACCCTCCTCCCCCACACCACCCCCCCCCCTCCCCTCCATCCCAACACCACCCTCCACCCCCACACCACCCTCCTCCCCCACACCACCCCCCCTCCCCCGCCACCACACCACCCTCCTCCTCGTCCTCTCTCATATACAGTAATACATATGACTAGGAGGTCTCAGCATACTCCTACATTCCTCTTGACTGAAATGATGATGCACAATAAATGTGATGGAGGAGCAGATGGCACCTGGTGCGGAGAGACAACTGCTTTTGGTATCCCATAAGAAGGTAATTTAAGTGGCAGATGGATTAATCTCGGATCCCAGAACCTCATCTCCCGATTTTGAGATTCCTGTGGCGCGCAATATAAAAAGTGCTGTCATCCTTGCATCCTGATTTTGCACGCATTACACACAATTAAAAACGCTAGAACCCCCCTCCCCCCCGGTGACCTTGCTACCGCAAATAAGGTAAATTCGGTTTATCTGTTACACTTGACCCAATGGATCCCGCCTCCCGTCTGCAGTGGGCACTGTCCGACTCTCCTTTTGAATGGAGTCAGACTTGGTGAAACTATACACTCACTGAACATTTTATGAGGAACACCTGTACACCTTCTCATTCATTCAGGGGCTGTAATGGTGTTGGCAATGTATACTTGGCACACTGTGGGCCGGTTAATACCAATCAATCATCGCGTGAATGCCTCAGCCTATTTGAGTATGTGCATCTCTTCATGACCACAATATAGCCATCTTATAATGGCTACTTCCAGCATGATAATGCACCATGTCACAAAGCAAAAGTCGTATCGAACTGGTTTCATGACAATGAGTTCAGTGTTCTTCAATGGCCTTCCCAATCACCAGATCTGAATCCAATAGAACACCTTTGGGTTGTGGTGGAATGGGAGATTAACAGCTTGAAAGTGCCCCTGAAAAAAATTTGCGGGATGCAACCGTGTCATAATGGACCAGAATCTCAAAGGAATGTTTCCAACATCTTGTGGAATCAATTCCACAAATAATTAAGGCTGTTTTGAGAGCAGAAGATGGCCCTACCCAATATTAGTATAGTGTTCCTAATAAAGTGTTGTATATGAATTAAAGATAATCCATTCTGGGGTAAATTCAGGTAATAACACAACCTGCTGAACTCAATATACCACATTGTAGTGCCGGAGGAAAAAGGAAAGACGTAGGCAACGTAATGATAACTGTTTAATCAAAATAACAACTTGTACTCTCAGTACAGGACCAGAAAATAGATCACCAAAACTGTCGTGTCTAAACAGGAAGTTGCAACGTTAATAATCCTCCCCTCTGCCCCTAGTGCCAGAACTGGTTCCCTCCCACTACACAACCAACAGTAAGAGGAGAACATGAACCCATAATGTAGTCACTACACCAGCCCCCCCAGTGTTCACCTCAATATTGGAAATCCTCACGGCGAGGAGGGCGTATGGCCCGGCCCCTACGATCGTAGGTAAAGTCAGGAGGTGCGGGAGGAGGTGTGACATCGCCCATCACGTCCTCCTGCAGGGAAGGACGGGGGGCAGTGACGACCGGGGGCTCGGGAGCTGCGGGGGGTTGTCGGGGTCGGAGGGGGGAATGGCCAGGGCGCGGCAGGGGAGGTAGGACTGGAGGCCGGCCTCTGCGCGGTGGCAGGGCCAAGTCCAGGGGCAGTTCAAGGTCCAAGTGGGCCGGTTTGAGGCGATCAACGGACACACACTCAGGCCTACCCCCCATGTCAACCATGAAGTTCTTGGCTCCGGCCTCGATGACACGGAAAGGCCCGTCATAAGGAGGACGTAGTGGAGTCCTGTGGCCATCATGACGAATGAAAACGAACCTCGCTGAGTGCAGCTCCGGGGGCACCCTCGAAGTAGGGACACCATGCTGCGTAGTCGGGACCGGGACGAAGGTCCTGGCGCTGTCCAGCAGGGAGGCGCGCTGAGCGGCGGCGGACCAGGGCTCCATTGACTTGGGAATGAAGTCACCGGGGACCCGCAGCGGCTGTCCAAACACCAGCTCAGCGGACGACGACTGGAGGTCCTCCTTAGGCGCTGTCCTGAGCCCCAGCATGACCCACGGCAGCTTGTCAAGCCAGTCGCTGTCCGTGAGGCTGGCTCGAAGGGCGGCCTTCATGGATCGATGGAAACGCTCACAGAGCCCGTTCGCCTGCGGGTGATAGGCGGTTGTGCGGTGGAGCTTGACCCCCAGATTCTCCGCCACCGCTGCCCACAGCTCTGAAGTAAACTGTGAGCCACGGTCAGAGGAGAGATCAGCAGGGGTGCCGTAGCGGGAGACCCACACCGCGATGAACGCCCGGGCCAGGTCGGGGGCTGTCGTTGAGGAGAGCGGAACTGCCTCCGGCCAGCGAGTCGTCCTGTCCACCATGGTAAAGAGATAGGTGTATCCGTGCGAGGGGGGCAGCGGCCCTACCAGGTCCACGTTTACATGATCGAACCTCCGCTCAGGCACAGAGAACTGCTCCAGGGGGGCCTTGACGTGTCGATGCACCTTGGCGCGCTGGCAGGCGATGCACGTGTCTACCCAGGCCCTCACATCCCTCTTGAGCCCATGCCAGACGAATTTCTCTGACACCAGCCGTGAGGACGGTTTCCTACCAGGGTGAGACAAGCCGTGTATCGCCTCGAAGGCGGGGCGCCTCCAGTTGGCGGGGACCACCGGTCGTGGCTGACCCATGGAGACGTCGCACAGGAGCGTGGCCCCTGCGTCACCGAAAACCACCTCTTCTAGGCGCAGTCCTGTGTCCGACAACTTGAGAGCCTGGACGGCGGGGTCGGCGGCCTGGTCTGCAGCCATGCGCGCGTAGTCCAAACCCAGTTGGACCGCACCAACCACCGCCCTGGAGAGACAATCCGCGACCTGGTTGGACTTCCCAGCAACGTGCTGGATGTCTGTGGTGAACTCGGATATGTAGGCGAGCTGGCGCTGTTGGCGGTCGGACCACGGCTCCGCCACCTTGGACATGGCGTGCGTGAGTGGCTTGTGGTCCACGTAGGCCGTAAACTCGCGGCCCTCCAGTAAAAAACGGAAGTGTCTGACAGCAAGCCACAGCCCGAGGAGCTCCCTGTCGAATGTGCTGTACCTTTGCTCTCTGGGAGACAGCTGGCGGCTGAAGAATGCAAGAGGCTGCCAGGCGTCCCCAACCCACTGTTCGTACACCGCTCCCACAGCAAAGTCAGAGGCGTCCGTGGTGAGAGCAGTGGGTGCCGAGGGCGAGGGGTGGGCCAACATGGCAGCGCGGGCCAGGGCCGCCTTGGTGTCCTGAAAGGCTTTGACACGCTCCGCCGTCCAGTCCACCGGCTGCTTCAGAGTCTTGCCCTTCTGGGCATCGTACAGAGGCCGCAGGATGTGAGCGATGTGGTGGAGGAAGCGATAGTAGAAGGTTACCATCCCGATGAACCCCTTGAGCTCGCTGATTGTGCTGGGGCGCGGGAAAGCAGCGACAGCTTCCACCTTCGAGGGGAGGGGGGTCACCCCCTCTGCGGAGACCCGGTGCCCGAGAAAGTCGATGGTGTTCCGTCCGAACTCACACTTCGCCGGATTGACAATCAGCCCATGTTGGCTGAGCCGTGTGAAAAGGGCCCGGAGGTGGGACAGGTGCTCCTCCTCCGTGGTGCTTGCGACGAGGATGTCATCCAAGTAGACGAAGAGGAATGGTAGGTCCCGGAGCACCGAGTGCATGAGGCGTTGGAAGGTCTGCGCCGCGTTCTTCAGGCCGAACGGCATCCGCAGAAACTCGAAGAGTCCAAATGGCGTGATTACGGCCGTCTTAGGGACGTCCTCGGGGTGCACCGGCACCTGATGGTACCCCCGTACCAGGTCCACTTTGGAGAAGAAGCGTTTGCCTGCCAGGTTCGCTGAAAAGTCCTGGACATGTGGGACCGGGTAGCGGTCAGGCTTGGACGCGTCGTTGAGGCGGCGGTAGTCCCCACATGGGCGCCACCCGCCGTCTGACTTAGGGACGATGTGCAGGGGAGACGCCCAGGGGCTGCTCGAGCGCCGAACGATGCCCACCTGCTCCATATGCGCAAACTCCGCCCTGGCGATGGCCAGCTTCTCCGGGTTGAGGCGCCTGGCCCTGGCGTGGAGGGGAGGCCCCTCGGTCTCGATGTGGTGCTCCACTCCGTGTTTCACCGTGGGCGCGGAGAAGGTGGGCTTGGTAAGGTCGGGGAATTCGGCGAGCAGCCGAAGGTACTGGTCACTTTCGGCGAGCGTATTGGACCACCCGCTGTAGACCGCCTCCCCCTGCGTACAGGCGAAGGAAGCGAAAGTCTGTGAGTTGACCAGGCGCCTGTTCCCCACGTCCACCAACAGGTTGTGGGCGCACAGAAAATCCGCACCAAGGAGGGGAAATGTGACAGCCGCTATGACAAAATCCCACGAAAAGCATTGCCCTCCGAAGCACACGTCCACCGCCCTAGTGCCATAAGAGCAGATAGGTGTGCCGTCCGCGCCTGCCAACTGCGGACCACGCTCCTCCTTCGCCACATCCGATCTCTCTGCCGGAATGATGCTCCACTGGGCACCTGTGTCACAAAGGAAACTGCGACCAGAGGCGGTGTCTTGTATGAAGAGCAGCCTGTTGGTGACGCCAGCGCTCAGGGCCACTACTGAGTGCCGGCCCCGCCGTTTCCCGTCGGTCCGAAGGTGCAGGGTGAGCGGCACCGTTTGGCCTTGGCGCCAAAAGTGGCGTGGTAGAAACAATGGCCCGCAGCGTTACCCTGCTGGCCAGAAGGTCTGGCGTCATCCTTCGCTCTCCTGCGACGGTCGGGTGGCGGGGCGGTCGCGGGAGCGAGCAGGTCGGGGGACCGTTGAGGCATGGCCAAGACGAACCGGTCCGCCTCCCTGGCCAGGGCGCGGGGCTCCATGATGGCGGTGTTGGCCAGCGCCATCCTAACTTGAGCTGGCAATGTGCGCATGAACAGCTCTGTGAAGAGGATCATGGGGTCTTCTGTACCGAGCAGGTTTAGCATCCTCTCCATGCGCGCAGAAGGCCTCTCGTCACCCAAGTCCGACATGGCAAATAGGCGACGCACCCTCTCCGCAGTGGACAGTTCAAATGTCTCTAGAAGCAGGGCCTTGAGGCGCTCATATTTGTTCGTCGTCGGGGGAGCAGACAAAAAACCTACCACTCGAGCTGCGGTGGAGCTGCCCAACATTGCCACAGCATGGTTGTACCGGTCGTCGTCGTCATCGATGTCACTTTTGTTGAAATGTGCCTCTACAATAGCAAACCATGCAGCAGGCGTTGAGTCCCAGAACTCTGGTAGCTTGAGAGTGGGAGTGTGCGCACCACGCGTTACCCTGACAGGGGATGGTGATGGCTGCCGCTGGTTTGAACGTCTTCCTCGCCCGGACATTTTGCAGGATTGTAATGTTCGTTCGCTGGTTTTTGTACACAATTACGTTAACAAAAATCCACGTCGGGGTCACCAGTGTAGTGCCGGAGGAAAAAGGAAAGACGTAGGCAACGTAATGATAACTGTTTAATCAAAATAACAACTTGTACTCTCAGTACAGGACCAGAAAATAGATCACCAAAACTGTCGTGTCTAAACAGGAAGTTGCAACGTTAATAATCCTCCCCTCTGCCCCTACCCCTAGTGCCAGAACTGGTTCCCTCCCACTACACAACCAACAGTAAGAGGAGAACATGAACCCATAATGTAGTCACTACACCATACCGGTAATTACAAAATGACTATGTACAAGTCTAATGCAACGTTAACAAACAATGTTGTTACCAAAGCAATAACAACTTTACTACAAATACATTGTCCAGACTTGGGGCAACTTGCTGGATTTCTCACTTTTTAAGTGTCTCATCGTGTCGTTTCATTGTATTCCGCCTTGGGAGGAACAAACAACCCCAGAGCACCACAGCGATTGTACGGTATCTGGAAGACAGGTCTTTTCTGGGCTACCTTCTCTAGACTTTTGTTTAATAAGCTTTCCTGTTAGTCGGCGACGGTGTCCTGTCCCTGTCAAGCCACCAGTCCTATCGGAACATCTCCATCTTGGTTGTGGCTGGCCATCTGACCCCTGTTGGTTTAGCTCCAGCTGGCTGCCACGCTAACCATGTACAGTCTTATCTAAGGGAAGGTGGAGATAAGGGGGTAAGTGAGACTTCTGTCACAGAGCTCCGCGGGGGCTGGATACGTTCCCTACCGTTAACAGGGAGATGGGGGAGGATCACTGATAGGGCTTTCACACCGCTAAGGCTCCGTTCCGGTTCCCATTCTGGAACCTCAGAACCGTGGTGCTTTCTGGCGAACCAGCCCACGTTCATACCAGTTTAAGCGGAACCATCAACATCATCAACGTTGGGTGACAAAGGGGCAGGATAAGGATTTGTATTTAATACAAATGTCACAACAAGATGGCGGATACTTCACTGGAAATTACAGTATCTGAAATAAACACTATTTTGTGTAAAAAAAAAAAAAAGACACTTTCTAAACACGTTCTCTTACTAGCCAGCTACTCTGATACTAGAATAGAAATGTACACAAAGTTTGTGTTTGTGCTTGTGTTTGTTTGCATTTTGTCTCTTGCCAGTTCCTTCCTAAGAAGTTCCTTCTTACTCTCTTGCCAGGAGACAAAAGTGTAAACAAACCCATTTCTATTCTAGTAACGAGTAGCTGGCTAGTAAGAGAACGTTTTTAGAAAGTGTCTTTTTCGTTTTTTTCATACAAAATAGTGTTTATTTCAGATACTGTAGTGGAAGATATCCTCATATCCAGTGAAGTAGTTGCCATCTTGTTGTGAATCTTTTGTGTAGAAAGTGTTATATGACACACCCACTGACAACATCACGTTTCTAGTTTTTGGTTCCCGCTAAAAACCACTATTTTCCCAGTTCCCAATTGGCGAACCAACTTTTCAGGTTCCGAACCAATTTATTTTTATTCTGAACGTGCCGGACAGTTTAAGATTAGGTTCGGGAACCGGAACCGGCACAGAGCCTTAGCAGTGTGAAAGCCCTATGAGAGGGCCTGTCTCTCCAGATACGTCCCTGTTCAGGAGGTACACCTAGTTTGGGCCATGGAGGTGTAACAGGAGGTACAGTGGGGTCGTATTTTGGTACATTGAGGCAGTACAGAGGCAATGTCTGCACTGTGCAGTAGTTTCAAGTTTATTGTTCACATCACATTACACAAGTGTGAAAGAGTAAAATTCTTAGGCTTCGGTTCCTGACATTGCAGCACGAGATAATAAGGCACTAGGCATAATTCAAGATAAAAAAGGAAAATGTCAATAGTACAGGACATAAGTGACAAATAAGACAGGATACAATTGGCCATACAACTAGTAATAAGATAGATAGTTCAAGTAGTAAAGTGGCTGTGAACTTAAGGCTAAGGTGGTCCGTATGCATGGGGTGTGCTTGGGGATGATAGTCAATTGTCTATAGTGGGCTTGGTCATAAGCCTGATCCCCTGGGGGACCTACGTGCACTTAGCTTGGGTCATGGAGGTGTAACAGGAGGTACACCTAGCTTGGGTCATGGAGGTGTAACAGGAGGTACACCTAGCTTGGGTCATGGAGGTGTAACAGGAGGTACAGTGGGATCGTATTTCGGTACATTGAGGTAGTTTTGTTTCATACAGAGGCAATGTCTCCACTGGACAGTAGATGTGTGTATTGAGAGGTATTCCCAATACATGCATCAACTGTCCAAGGCCGTCCAATTATTAATGTAGGGCCTATTGTACTGCTGCTCAGTGAGTGGTGCCAAATGGAGGTTTTATGATATCCTAAACAACTGGAATCAGCCACCACATGCATATTCAAAACTGGAGATATTCCTATTTTTCTCCTCTCCTCCTCGGGGACAACAACTAATTGCTCCTGTGCCCAGCCAAGCGCATCTCCCCTGAGCTACCGTGCTCTCACATATCTTTACACCAAAGCAGGAGGCTAGTGGCATCAGAGTTTAGCTGTGCCGCTTTACGAAAAGCTTCTGGCGTAAGCATGTCTCTGTCGGATTCGTTTTTGAAGGTGATTGTAGAGAGGGAGAGAGAGAGAGAGAGAGAGAGAGAGAGAGAGAGGGAGGGAGGGAGTGGGAGAGAGAAAGAGAGAGAGAGAGAGGGGGAGGTAGGGGGGGAGGGAGAGAAAGAGGGAGCGGGAGGGAGGGAGAGAGAGGGAGAGGGAGTGGGGGAGAGAGAGAGGGAGGGAGGGAGTGGGGGAGAGAGAGAGGGAGGGAGGGAGTGGGAGAGAGAGAGAGAGAGGGGGAGGGAGAGAGGGAGGGGGAGAGAGGGGAGGGGAGGGAGAGGGAGAGAGAGAGAATATTTTGGCACAGAGAGGTGCAGCAAATGACTCCGGCCCAGTGGAGCAGAGGAGAACGTGGGTGTTGGGGTGTTAGGAGGGCCTTTGAGGGAACACGGTTAGCCTCTGAAGGGACACTGAACGCTGCACAAAATGCCTGCCAACAATGACAAATCACCTGTAATCTGCAGTGGAGGCTTTCCAAGGCAGCCACAGACAGAACATTACCTCCATTTTTGGGATGTCTCAAGAGGGGATGTCTACCTTTTTTGTTTGTAATGATGGATTTTCAAAAAGGAAGACAGACAGCTGAGTGGAGTTATGGTGTCCTGTGCAGGCCTTGTTATCTTCCCTTTGCAATAGCTACAGTATATGGCTCTCTCTCTGTGTCTAAGCTGTATGTTGAAAGGGTAATTGTATGTATAATTAATGAGTAAGTAATAGTTTTGTAGCCGTGTAGTCGTAACTACTAATATATTGCTATTATCACTCAGCACCAGCCCCATAAAGCTTGAGCAACATGCTCCTTTGTGTTTCAATTTGCAAGTGCCTAGTGTTGTGGAATGAACAAAGCAGGCTTTCCTCCAACAGTCTTGAAGGTTATACACTGGGTAAGGTGTCACAGTCAATCTGTTCCACACAGTGCTCTCAGCAGAGGTGACAGATCATTACCATCCTTTAAAATGACACCGATATCCTAGTGCACAACTTAATTAGATCAGAAAACAAACTGTGCTCCTATGCACCAACAACATACTTACAACACCAGGGGATTTCACACTTGAAAAGTGTGATACGACCTGGACAAGGACCTCAGTCTCATCCTGGATCATTCACTGCGTGGCCAGGTGGACACCAAGTTGAACTGCATTGGAGACATCTTGTATGATGAATGCAGAGGCAGATTTGGAGTGATGGCTAAAAAGCGGAGATCAGGCCCAATGCAGAAGGGGAGAAGGGAGAGAGAGATTGAGCAGTTGGTGAAGAGGCGGCGTCAACTCCGAAAGCAGTGGAGGAAGGCAAGTAGAGAGGAGAAGGAGGGCCTGAAGCCACTGTGGGAGGAGGTGAAGGTAAACCTTGCCAGCCTGCGAAGGGCGGAGCGCATTCGCAAACGCAGAAGGCGGAAGGAGAAAGAGAGGAGTAACTTCTTCAAAAATCCCTTCAAGCATGCGAGACAGCTGCTAGAGGACAAGAGAAGCGGGAAGCTGGAGATTACTAGACCGGAGCTAGAGAATCACATCAGGGAGCAATACAGTGACCCAGCAAAGTCAACTCCGCTGGGATCCCCTGGATATGTTCCCCGCCCAGCTCCCCCAGCTTTCCTGTTTAATGCTGCTCTCCCCAAACTCAGTGAAGTAGCAGACGTGGTCCGGAAGGCAAGAGCATCCTCAGCCCCAGGCCCCAACGGGATACCATACAAGCTGTACAAGAACTGCCCAGGAGTCCTGAGACACCTGTGGAACCTGCTGAGAGTGGCTTGGAAGAACCAAGTCATCCCTTCAGAGTGGCAAAGAGCTGTCACAGTTTTCATCCCGAAGGAGCAGAACTCCACTACCATCAGCCAGTTTAGGAGTATCGCTCTCCTCAATGTTGAAGGGAAGATCTTCTTTTCCATCTTGGCTAAGAGGTTGACCAGCTACCTCACAAGTAACGAGTACATCGACACCAGCTGCCAGAAGGCGGGTGTGCCAGGCTTCCCAGGGTGTGTGGAACACTCTGCAGTAATATGGGAGCAGATCCAAAGGGCGAAAAGAGAGAGAGGTGACCTGCATGTCGTGTGGCTGGACCTCGCCAACGCATACGGGTCTGTCCCCCACCAACTCATCGAGTTTGCCTTGGACTTCTTTTACATCCCAGTCTGCATTAAAGCCCTGGTAGCCAAGTACTTTGAAGACCTCCAGATGTGCTGCACCCATCAGGACTTCACAACAGGCTGGCAACAGTTGGAAGTAGGCATTGCCATGGGATGCTCAATCTCCCCCATCCTGTTTGTTGCAGCCTTCGAGATCATCCTCATAGGGGCCAGGAAGATGGTCGGAGGAGTGAAACTGCCCTCAGGTGAAAGGCTACCAGCGGTGAGAGGCTATATGGACGACATCACCACCATTCTCCAGACAGCAGCGTGTACAACAAGACTGCTGAAGAGAATAGACGAGCTTGTGAGCTGGGCGAGGATGAAGATCAAACCCCCCAAATCACGCAGTGTGTCTATCAGGAAAGGAGTCAGAAGCGACAACACCATCTTTGTCGCAGGTGGTGAGGACATCCCATTGCTGGCAAATCAACCCGTCCGCAGCCTGGGTCGAACCTACACAGCAGAGCTTTCTGACAGGCAGATGGGGGAGACGGTGAGGAAGCAGCTCGCAGATGGCCTGGCCAGGATCAACCAGAGCCAGCTCCCCGGAAAGTACAAAGTATGGTGTTACCAGTTCATACTGTACCAAAGGGTGATGTGGCCTCTGAAGATGAGCGAAATCCCCTCCTCAGTGGTAAGCAAGATGGACGGGCTGGCAAACTCGTTCATCAGGAAGTGGCTGGGACTGCCAAGATGCCTCTCAGACGTGGGCCTCTTTGGTAGGAACACGCTTCAACTGCCACTGCGATCCATCAGCTCTGGATACAAGCAGGAGAAGGCTCGGTTGGTGCTAGAGCTGAGGGAATCCACTGACCAGCTGGTGAGAGCAGCGGGCACCCAGATAAGAACTGGAAGGAAGTGGAAAGCCCAAGAGGAGGTTGATTTGGCAATCGGCCAGCTGAAGCACCGCGAGGTGGTCGGCAGAGTCCAGGAGGGTAGAGCAGGCCTTGGAAGGGGCGAGACTCCCTTGTTCTGGTCAAAGGCTTCCAAAGAAGATCGAAGAGCCATGGTGGTGGCAGAAGTGGCAAGAACTGAGCAGGAACGCCTTAACATAAAGGCGGTGTCCCAGGGCCAGCAAGGACGCTGGACGTCATGGGAAGGTCTCACAAACAGGCCCATGTCATGGTCTGACCTGTGGAAGATCCCCCAAGCTAGGCTCAGCTTCCTGATCAGAGCAACATATGACACCTTGCCTTGTCCCCGAAACCTCCACCAATGGTTTTCTGCCGAAGAGACCTGCCCCCTTTGCAACACCATCAATGCGAGCCTCCAGCACATCCTGACAGGCTGCAAGACAGCGCTGTCCCAAGGCCGCTACACATGGCGACACGACCTGGTGCTGAAAAAGCTGGCAGAGGTGGCAGAGACATGCAGACAGGAGGCAAACAGCAGACCTTCCGCTCCAGACAGACATCCCATCCAGTTTGCAAGGGCTGGAGAGAGAGTCAAACCCTCCCGTCAGAGAGATACAGCAAGACTCCTCGCACCGGGTAGTGAGTGGACCATGAGGGTCGACCTGGGGAGACAGCTCCAGTTCCCCAGGGAGATCGTGGAAACATCGCTCCGACCAGACCTGGTCATGTGGTCAGAGGCTTGCAAGACAGTCCTTCTGGTCGAACTCACTGTCCCTTGGGAGGGTGGTTTGGAGGCAGCCAACGAGCGGAAGCGAGCCAAGTATGCAGATCTGGCGGCGGAGTGCAGGGAGGCTGGCTGGAAAGCCGTTATGTGCCCTGTGGAAGTGGGGTGTAGGGGCTTCGTAGGTTCCTCAGCTGCTCGCCTACTCCGTGACATAGGATGCACAGGAGCAAGGCATCGGAAAGTCATGAAAGAGCTGGCTGAGGAGGCGGAGAAAGGCAGCTTCTGGCTGTGGCTAAGAAGGAAGCATAAGGGTTGGGGGGCGAACAACACCTAGGGCATCAGCAGGGGGTGGCAGGGAGAGATCCCTGCCATCGCTCCGCCACCAGGAGATGTACTGGGGTTAAAGGAGCGAAACGTCAATGACTGGTGGTCCCCAGCTGATGACCCAGTTAGGCCCACATAGGTGTTCAGTGAGGTGTCACAGCACACCTGTTCTAAAGGCACTGTTGGAGGTGCGTCAGGCAGCAATGCCCAGCAGGAGTACCATCACCTGTATCATGATTTGTTTAACCTGGAAGCATCCAGTGACTACTGTGAAAGGGCAGTTGGCATCCAGGGAAGACTGGAAGACAGCCAGGAGAGACTGGATGACCGCAGGAAAGTCTGCACCGGGAGTGGACGGCTAGTTACCTCACCCACTTGTCCCATAAAGGGACACCCTAAAACTGACTACGAAGACAAATAAGAAAAAACAACCCGATGGCCCTCCGAGAGGCGGGATGGAAGAAGGGCCAATTCAAACGGATTTCTCGGTAACGACTGGAACGGACATAGACAAAGATTCTTGGATTATGAGAAGATGCAGGTGTGGGTGGGAAAAGGTGACCACCTTCCGAGGTCTACGGATCCACCAGGGAAGGAAAAAGTGTGAAGAGGGAGGCCATCAGCAGCAACATTGCACTGCAACCGCAGGTCAGACAAGAGGAACCCAAAGCCAGGTGGCAAACCACAGTGCTGAGGGATCCAACGCTGCTGAGGAAAGGCAGGCGGAGGACACAGGAGGGCCCTCGGTGGACACCAATGCCTCTGAGGGGGGCACCGCTGAAGACACACACAGAACACAAAGCAACCCCAACAGCCAGGGGCAAAGCCGGAGAACAGAGAGGAGAGAACCTGGAAGGAGGCAGCTGGTCAAATGGCCAAAGGCAAACGAGGTTGCAGTCTGGCAGAAGCTGGACAAGGACCTCAGTCTCATCCTGGA
Organism: Nansenia antarctica; assembly: GCF_963989245.1. Taxonomy (NCBI): domain Eukaryota; kingdom Metazoa; phylum Chordata; class Actinopteri; order Argentiniformes; family Microstomatidae; genus Nansenia; species Nansenia antarctica. Next base: position 31,526,980 of record NC_137679.1, on the reverse strand, counting down.
TCATTCACTGCGTGGCCAGGTGGACACCAAGTTGAACTGCATTGGAGACATCTTGTATGATGAATGCAGAGGCAGATTTGGAGTGATGGCTAAAAAGCGGAGATCAGGCCCAATGCAGAAGGGGAGAAGGGAGAGAGAGATTGAGCAGTTGGTGAAGAGGCGGCGTCAACTCCGAAAGCAGTGGAGGAAGGCAAGTAGAGAGGAGAAGGAGGGCCTGAAGCCACTGTGGGAGGAGGTGAAGGTAAACCTTGCCAGCCTGCGAAGGGCGGAGCGCATTCGCAAACGCAGAAGGCGGAAGGAGAAAGAGAGGAGTAACTTCTTCAAAAATCCCTTCAAGCATGCGAGACAGCTGCTAGAGGACAAGAGAAGCGGGAAGCTGGAGATTACTAGACCGGAGCTAGAGAATCACATCAGGGAGCAATACAGTGACCCAGCAAAGTCAACTCCGCTGGGATCCCCTGGATATGTTCCCCGCCCAGCTCCCCCAGCTTTCCTGTTTAATGCTGCTCTCCCCAAACTCAGTGAAGTAGCAGACGTGGTCCGGAAGGCAAGAGCATCCTCAGCCCCAGGCCCCAACGGGATACCATACAAGCTGTACAAGAACTGCCCAGGAGTCCTGAGACACCTGTGGAACCTGCTGAGAGTGGCTTGGAAGAACCAAGTCATCCCTTCAGAGTGGCAAAGAGCTGTCACAGTTTTCATCCCGAAGGAGCAGAACTCCACTACCATCAGCCAGTTTAGGAGTATCGCTCTCCTCAATGTTGAAGGGAAGATCTTCTTTTCCATCTTGGCTAAGAGGTTGACCAGCTACCTCACAAGTAACGAGTACATCGACACCAGCTGCCAGAAGGCGGGTGTGCCAGGCTTCCCAGGGTGTGTGGAACACTCTGCAGTAATATGGGAGCAGATCCAAAGGGCGAAAAGAGAGAGAGGTGACCTGCATGTCGTGTGGCTGGACCTCGCCAACGCATACGGGTCTGTCCCCCACCAACTCATCGAGTTTGCCTTGGACTTCTTTTACATCCCAGTCTGCATTAAAGCCCTGGTAGCCAAGTACTTTGAAGACCTCCAGATGTGCTGCACCCATCAGGACTTCACAACAGGCTGGCAACAGTTGGAAGTAGGCATTGCCATGGGATGCTCAATCTCCCCCATCCTGTTTGTTGCAGCCTTCGAGATCATCCTCATAGGGGCCAGGAAGATGGTCGGAGGAGTGAAACTGCCCTCAGGTGAAAGGCTACCAGCGGTGAGAGGCTATATGGACGACATCACCACCATTCTCCAGACAGCAGCGTGTACAACAAGACTGCTGAAGAGAATAGACGAGCTTGTGAGCTGGGCGAGGATGAAGATCAAACCCCCCAAATCACGCAGTGTGTCTATCAGGAAAGGAGTCAGAAGCGACAACACCATCTTTGTCGCAGGTGGTGAGGACATCCCATTGCTGGCAAATCAACCCGTCCGCAGCCTGGGTCGAACCTACACAGCAGAGCTTTCTGACAGGCAGATGGGGGAGACGGTGAGGAAGCAGCTCGCAGATGGCCTGGCCAGGATCAACCAGAGCCAGCTCCCCGGAAAGTACAAAGTATGGTGTTACCAGTTCATACTGTACCAAAGGGTGATGTGGCCTCTGAAGATGAGCGAAATCCCCTCCTCAGTGGTAAGCAAGATGGACGGGCTGGCAAACTCGTTCATCAGGAAGTGGCTGGGACTGCCAAGATGCCTCTCAGACGTGGGCCTCTTTGGTAGGAACACGCTTCAACTGCCACTGCGATCCATCAGCTCTGGATACAAGCAGGAGAAGGCTCGGTTGGTGCTAGAGCTGAGGGAATCCACTGACCAGCTGGTGAGAGCAGCGGGCACCCAGATAAGAACTGGAAGGAAGTGGAAAGCCCAAGAGGAGGTTGATTTGGCAATCGGCCAGCTGAAGCACCGCGAGGTGGTCGGCAGAGTCCAGGAGGGTAGAGCAGGCCTTGGAAGGGGCGAGACTCCCTTGTTCTGGTCAAAGGCTTCCAAAGAAGATCGAAGAGCCATGGTGGTGGCAGAAGTGGCAAGAACTGAGCAGGAACGCCTTAACATAAAGGCGGTGTCCCAGGGCCAGCAAGGACGCTGGACGTCATGGGAAGGTCTCACAAACAGGCCCATGTCATGGTCTGACCTGTGGAAGATCCCCCAAGCTAGGCTCAGCTTCCTGATCAGAGCAACATATGACACCTTGCCTTGTCCCCGAAACCTCCACCAATGGTTTTCTGCCGAAGAGACCTGCCCCCTTTGCAACACCATCAATGCGAGCCTCCAGCACATCCTGACAGGCTGCAAGACAGCGCTGTCCCAAGGCCGCTACACATGGCGACACGACCTGGTGCTGAAAAAGCTGGCAGAGGTGGCAGAGACATGCAGACAGGAGGCAAACAGCAGACCTTCCGCTCCAGACAGACATCCCATCCAGTTTGCAAGGGCTGGAGAGAGAGTCAAACCCTCCCGTCAGAGAGATACAGCAAGACTCCTCGCACCGGGTAGTGAGTGGACCATGAGGGTCGACCTGGGGAGACAGCTCCAGTTCCCCAGGGAGATCGTGGAAACATCGCTCCGACCAGACCTGGTCATGTGGTCAGAGGCTTGCAAGACAGTCCTTCTGGTCGAACTCACTGTCCCTTGGGAGGGTGGTTTGGAGGCAGCCAACGAGCGGAAGCGAGCCAAGTATGCAGATCTGGCGGCGGAGTGCAGGGAGGCTGGCTGGAAAGCCGTTATGTGCCCTGTGGAAGTGGGGTGTAGGGGCTTCGTAGGTTCCTCAGCTGCTCGCCTACTCCGTGACATAGGATGCACAGGAGCAAGGCATCGGAAAGTCATGAAAGAGCTGGCTGAGGAGGCGGAGAAAGGCAGCTTCTGGCTGTGGCTAAGAAGGAAGCATAAGGGTTGGGGGGCGAACAACACCTAGGGCATCAGCAGGGGGTGGCAGGGAGAGATCCCTGCCATCGCTCCGCCACCAGGAGATGTACTGGGGTTAAAGGAGCGAAACGTCAATGACTGGTGGTCCCCAGCTGATGACCCAGTTAGGCCCACATAGGTGTTCAGTGAGGTGTCACAGCACACCTGTTCTAAAGGCACTGTTGGAGGTGCGTCAGGCAGCAATGCCCAGCAGGAGTACCATCACCTGTATCATGATTTGTTTGTTATTTTACTTGTAGAACATGTTTTTTTCTTCTTAAAAAAAAAAAAATCCATTTTCGACATGATAATAACATTGTGGAAGCGCTCTGTATTGTCCATTTTCATTAGCGCAAAGCGCTATCTGTGGCGCTCGGAGACATGACCCAAAGCAAGGTGCAAAGGGAAGATAGAGAGAGTCTCCTCTCTAGGAGGGAGCAACAGCTGTGAGGCTTATTGAATTAAAAACTGCCACCGCACAGCGATTCAGCTGCAGCCCTCGCCACCTCCCCCACCCCCCTGAGACAATCAGGCCACTCACATTATTGATTGCCCACCCCCTGATAGTGACTCAAATCACTGGAAAGCAGATTTTTAAAGATCAAGATTTATCACATAGCATCAACCGACATCAGCTCCTTTGAGGAGGCAATCGAAAAGGCTTACTTTGAGGATTAGAAGACCTTCTAGGTTAGGAGGAGAGCCTGGACTCCAGGAGGGATACAGTAGATACTGTAGCAACATGGGCTTCATGGCCACAACAGACACCATGTGTGAGGCACAGGAATAATGTCTTCACGATCCTTGCCATTCAAGCGCTTTAATTAGAGCTGCGGTCAAGACAATAAAAAGGACTCGGGCAGCTCTTAAAAACACAATTGTCCAAATTGTTATATCCGATGAGAGGCAGTGAATGAAACACTTTTGCTCACAACACTACAAACAACACAGCAAACAGTCGCCTAAATGATACAGAGTTTGTGTTAGTAGCGATGCAACCGTTGACACAAGTACTTTGAATCACGGTCTCAAGTTAGGGATGTCCCGATCCCATTTTTTCACTACCGATACCGATACCTGGGCATCTGCGATACCGATATCAATCCGATATTTGTATTTATTGTTTTACTCCTGAATAATAACAAATACTTCCCCAGTATATAGTCCACAACAACAGTTGGCTATTAAAGACTGCCAGCCTTTATTCAAGCAACAAAAACAGTACTCTGCAGTACTCAGTGACCAACTGGTTTAAAGTTAAAACAATTTAAACTGCAGCATTCAGCATTGTAGGAAAAAAAAGAGTTACTGTCTGATTTCTAGTTTTAGTGCCTTCATGTTTTTATTCTATTTATCTTCTCTTACAAATGGCAAATCAATTATAGCACCCTTTTTAAAAGTGTAGCCGTGACGCTGCTGGTGAGACCAGAAACCAGTCGCAGAATCAAAGGGGTGTCAACAATATCTGCTTTTCGTTTTTTTCATAACAGGCAACTATTAGTTTTAAAGTACCACTCGATAATATACAACAGTTTAACGATCACTAAATACTTATAATCTGTGGGTTGGATTCACTGTTGCCAGAGGCTACCGGTAAGTGATACCTGGCTTGTAAACATACTTTTGTTTTAGAACGAAACGTTAGCCGCTAGCTGTTAGCAGCGTTTTTAGCAGTCACCATTCTTGAGCAAAACATTGATACAAACAAACATTCAAATACTTGTGTTGTCTTGAATTGTTTTCCGATTTCAATGTATGACGCATCATTTGAAAGCTTACCATCTGTAGTTTCAGACTATGTAAACAACCGAAAAATTACGTAAGCAAATGGTTTATGATTTCACCAGCTAGCATCATGACATTGTCAGACTCATTACACACAGGTAGCTACTAGCCAACTCTCATGCCCGTGACCACTGACTACTACTGTTGTCATCACGTGAGTGACACGCCGGATCGTGAGCCCCAGATCGCTGCCTATTTTTTTTCTGGTGCGATCTGCGATCCAGCATTCAGGACCAATATCGCGGCGATATGCGATATCAATATCGGATCGGGACATCCCTATCTCAAGTCATTAACTTTGGTAACACCCGGCCCTCATTATAACCAAAGGACCCTAAGAAGTGTCTGGAGATGCCCATTTGCGGACGTTAGTGTAACAGTGTAATCATTGAATTAGATCACTACCATGCACAAAACATGCACTGGTTGTGCTTAGTCTGAACGTATGAATCATTAGAATACCAATTTCTTGGTATTAGTTTCATAGTACTGTATGAACCGACTGAAGTTTTTGTTGGAAACAATTGCTCATCAACAGTGATTTTGCCTCCTGGCTTATGACAAGCAATTAACTTCTGTTCAAAACTTTTCCAATAGTCTGAAGTGTGGGGGGGGGGGGGGGGGGATTTCCATAGGGTCCATGCATGTAGAGCTTGTGTCCTTATTATTGAATGAATGAATGAATGAATGAATGAATGAATGAATGGTCTTTATTGTCATTAATACAGTACAGGTACCATACAACAAAATTTAGTAGGGGGGGCTCCCCTGGTGCTTGGAAAAAGACTAAAGACAAGAGGGCCAAGGGTCAAATAAAAAAGGGAAAAGAGCTGGTTTACATAAATAAAGGCTATGTACACTATCTACTATACTATACTACTATACTATACAATAAAACACTGTGCTGTACTCTATGCTATGCTATAAATATCCTAACTTTTCCTATATCTGAACCTTATGTACACAAGGGTTGTCATTTTGCACATAGTATTGTTGCACATTCATTTAAAGTGTCGCAGTTAGCAGGTTTGAAATGTTCACAGTTGTATTTCAATATTGCACTTATGTTTACAATCTAGTAGCTGCCATCAAGTTGTCTAGATTGTCCAGGGCCTAGAACCTAGGTCTTTGCTGTGTTCAGGGCCTGAATGGCCCTAGGGTAGAAGCTGAGCTTCAGTCTATTTGTCCGTGCGGACATGGTCCTGAACCGCCTGCCTGAGCGCAGCCTAACAAAGTGTTCGTTCCCAGGGTGGGATGGGTCCCTGGAGATCTTGGTGGCCTTCCTGAGGCAGCGTGTGTTGTACAGCTCTTCCAGAGAGGGGAGGGGGGCGCCGATGATCTTCTGGGCCGATCTCACGACTCTCTGTAGCGCTTTCCTCTCTGCGGCTGTGCAGCTGGAGAACCACACGCAAATGCAGTAGGTGAGGATGCTCTCCACTGTGCAGCGGTAGAAGGTCACAAGCAGCTCCTGTCTGAGGTGGTATTTCCTGAGGACTCTCAGGAAGTAGAGCCGCTGTTGTGCCTTCTTGATGATGGCTGCTGTGTTGGTCCTCCAGGACAGGTCCTCCTGTATGTGCACCCCCAGGAATCGGAGAGTTGAGACTCTCTCCACGCTCCCTCCATCGACTAGCAGGGGCTGGACCTCAGATTTTTTCCTCCTGAAGTCCACGATGATTTCCTGGGTCTTTAGCTGGTTTAGCAGGAAACGCATCATTTTACTGTAACGATTCGTGACAAGGTGTCTGGGAAGACAGGCATGTGCCAATCATCACTTCTCCAGAAGCTCTTTCTGTCTGTGTTGCTGATAGCCATGATGGTTGAAATTGGTAAGCCTTTCATAACTGTAAAGTATTGATGGATATATGAGAAACTGTCGTTTCTATAGAAAGCATAAATGTGCCAATGACACACACACACACACACACACACAAAATTACTGTGTACTTTTAGTATTGCCCATTATCAACATTGAATCAGACACACACTGACGCAGGAGGAGAATTTAAAAATAAACACGGCCGCTTCTATTGCAGTACAATAAACAATCCTCCTTGAATCTCCTTGAAAACAAGGTCTAGATTAATAGACAGAGCATAGAAAATAGACAAAGTATGTTGCATACTTGAAGATGTCGGCTATCAAACAAAGGTGCGGTAGCCATGAAAATGCTTACAGATTTGTTTCTGTGTGTGATTTTGAAATTGTAAGACATTCAGTAAAATACAGGGAAGGAGGGGGACATGGGTTTCACAGCGGCAAAGATATTTTTCTATAAAGAGTCACAAGAGTCTGAACATGTACGTGTTTTCACACGTTCATTCCACAATAATATTAATAATAATAAAATAAATGTAATATAAATAATTTATAATACTATTCCATCTCCACCAATTGTGTTGGTCTGAGGATGGAGTCTCCATGCTGAACAGTGGGCGGCCTAGCGGCCTAGCGTCCAGACGCTTGCCAGGGCTTTCTTCAGCTCAACAGCTTGAGCCTGTGTTTCCGGCCGGGATGGGAGGATGGCATAGAGCCTGATTGGGCTGTCTTTGGCCTGCTGCCTTGACAGGGTCTGAGCAGCTCAGTTTTCTAACAGGATCCTGGCCAACACTGTACCTCCCTCTGGTCCAGTCAGTCAGACACAAGCCCTTCATATACAGTAGAAGTCAGCCTTGAAGCTCTACATCAGGGGTCCCTGACCTTCTAAAAGAGATCTACTTTGTCTACAGCCTGAGAAGATCTAGCACACTGCGTCTGAATTCTGGAACACATCTGAAAGATCACAATATTTTAGTCTTTTTTTTAACACCATCACATGCCAATCATCTTTTACCTTGCTCTTTTATTTGAACGTTTCTCCCCTCACTCTCCTAAATCAATAATAAAATAGTGATCTACCAGCAACAAATCGGTGATCTACCGGTAGTTTGCGATCAACGGGTTGGGCAGCCCTTCTCTATTTGTAGACAGATAGGTTAGATATAGCCTAGTGATCTTTACAGTACTATGATACAAGACAAAATATGGTATTTTGGTTTTTGCCAAGCATCATTGGACCATCATCAATCTTTTTTTTTTTTTTTTTTTTTTTTTTCAGATTTTATCCCTTTTTCACCCAATTTGGTAGCCAATTTAACCCAACTTAGCATCCAATTATCCCCTGCCTATTGCATAGGATCCGCCGCACGACCCCGTGGCCGGCAGTCCCAGAGGAGGCCGCCAGGCAGACTAGGCTGACTGGCTCCTCGAGCCCAGTACCGTTATTCCGGCGCCCAGGGGGCGGTGTTGCGCGACGGATCCTAGTCCAGAAATACTCCTATACCCCCCTCGGAAGCGGCCGGCCAATATGCCGCTTCCCGTGTGCCTCGGCCATATCTGGATCTGGCGAGCCGGGATACGAACCCCGGCCCCGGTGGGCAGCATGCACTAGTGGCTAGTGCGTAGACCGCTACACCACCGTGGGGCCGGACCATCATCAATCTTATGAAGTTGTTATCAACATGAATACATGGAATTGGCCTGTAAACTCAATTGCTCATTGTTGTAAATGGTGTAGTCATGTCAGTAGTGCCATGGCTTTATACAAAAAACAAACGAATCTCACTACAAACATATCAACAAGACATCCTTCCTAAATCAAACCTTTCTTGGTTTAATTCAGTCTGACAGGGATTGGAGAAGGCATATCCAGCAGCAACTTAGTATTTAGCTTATATTATAGCATGTAACTCATTTGGAGGGAAATACAGGAGGCTAGGGTACAGCTCTGCCTGCAGCCTCTCACAGTGGCAAGAGTGGCAGATATGTAGCCAACGCCTGAGGGGCAGCACAAGTCACTGCCACAGTAACAACCCTAAAAAGGAGCAATGTGCTAGCCCAGGCAGGGAAGGGAGTCATTCAGCCCACGTCTGTACTCTCAAATGCATGACTGAGAAATGTATTGTAACACAGCAATGAAACTTCATCAGCCGTTCGTTCACATTTTAATATGTCGTAACACTGACATGCTCGTAACACCAAGGACTGTGACTAACTTTTGAGGCTGACATCCATAATGGTTTTGAGGTCTCAATCCAACTGCTGCTGTTGGTTGTTTCGGGTCCCACACATCTGATCATTTAATTATGAATGTCGGTCAGTCTTTTCCATGGCTTTTTAAAAAAAAGAAATTATGTTTCTCCAACCGTAGTGGAAAAAGGGTTAGTGTTCGACCAGACAAAGCTCCACTCAGTTTAAACATGGGTGCTTTGTCTCCCTACCAAGCCCAGCATAATTGTCTCTTCCCCTTCAGAGGACATGGCATGGGTCTTCATGTGTCCATGGGGATCATTGTCGGGAAACGTTACTTTAACCGTACGCTCCAGGACAAGTCCTCCTGTGCTTAAGTAGCTCATATTGCATGAACAATGAGTGATAATGTCACAATGGTGAGATAATTTAGTTTTTTTTAAAGCATCTCTGGTCAACACTGCATAGCAGTGCTTACTTCGTATTGCTTCTTGTCTCTGATATAGCTACAGTACGCTCACTGTTTTGTTTTGTTTTGATTTATTAGCCCCATTTGATTTATTTATCCCCATTCATTCTCTTCCTGGGGTCCAGACAAAGCATACAAGAAATCATCACAAAAACATATAACAAATAAGAATAACATCAACATACATAACATCACAAAACTTATAACAAAGGAGAAAAAAAGTATCAACATACTGTACATGTACAACGAATGACAAAAAAAGAAGAAGAAAGTCAGCAATGCTCATGGCCTCAGCTTTTGGTGAGCATCACAAAAACACATAACCAAGAAGAACCATCCACACACAATGATAAATAACAGAAATAGAAACTGTAGTGGCTTCTTGGTGCTTTTGTCTCTTGGCACCCACAGTTGATTTAAGATTGTAGTCTTTATCAAGTCCAACACAATGAGAGGGTAGAAATATAGGCAGTCTATTCTAAGGACATTACGAGATGTATTAGATTAGCCAGGTGCTAGTCCAGATGTCTGTTGCATGTGTGTTAAGGTGAAGCAAAAGTTTCTCTCTTTCATGAAACGATCTGAGCTAAAGCCATCTGGCAGACAAGCAAATTGCATCAAAACCTACCTGGATTTACTGCTAATTCACTTTTTAGCCCAGACTATATGAGAAGATTGGCAGAATGGCATAAAAAGAAAGAAATTGAGTTTTTTTTACAGCACAATCAGCATGATCAGATTGACATTAAGAGCGGTATTTTCAGCATATTGGCAATTTGTGGTGGCAGGAACAGGTGAAAATTACCACAGCGCATCAGTTGTGTTGAGACATTCTGGCCTTGAAAATAGAACTAGAAACTAATATTACAGACACCTAACCCTAACCCTAACTAATATTACAGACACCTAACCCTAACTAATATTACAGACACCTAACCCTAACCCTAACCCATCAAGAACAGAAAATGATGTAAATGGCAAAAAAGAAAGAAACACATCAAGTTTTTTACAGCACAATCAGCATGATCAGATTGACATTAGGAGCTGTATTTTCAGTGTAGGCCCACCCAAGCCCACAGGACTTTACTGCACTTCAAACACTGTAGCAGAGCAGCTGTGAAGGTCAGTATTTTTAGCAGATGTTCCTTTCCATACAATATTCATCAAGGCGTAATTTATCAAATGAAAGAGACATGGCAAGTCCTTCAAATAGGGAATATTATATATACGTGTATATCCAAGCAAATTAACAAAGGCATTGTGTCAGGGAGCAATGCATTGTGGATTGTGCCCCTGGATCTAATACTTTGGACATCATGGTCATCGGTCCTTTGATCTAATGACTCAACTACGATGCACACACACGCAAAGATAGGTATTCAAGTATTCAAGTTATATTGCTATAATTGAAACCATATTATGTGTGGTGAGAAAACTCAAGTCTTTCTCAGGGTGTTGCATGCCAGTTAGGAGAGGTGTAAGTTTGTCGGAAATCTGCCACCTCTGGCCACCATGGTGAAATTCTTTTAGAATTTACCCCTGGCGGGTATTCCATCAACACCGCTAGGTAGACTTTCCAAGTTCATTATTTATATATTATTTACATATATGTTTATATATATGTACCTGAGTATCGGGTATGACACTCAATTTTCAACTCCTTTCACAGGACCAAAACAGCGTTCGTTAATTAAATATTTATTTCAAGGTATCTCGTTCCCTGATTGCTACCAATTACACATAGTCATTACATCCACTAGAAGCTTTTAGATAGCTTGAATGTTACATACTGAACCAAAACGTGTATCTTTGCTGAAACTACATGTTTGCCTTTGTGGTGTTTGAGTAGAATGCAGGGTATGTAGGCCTGTAGGATATTCATGATTACTGGCTGTAATGTTAGCGATGTATCAACTGATCAAGTGTCTGGGGATTTACTCTGCAGTTGATGAAGATCATCATCAATGCTGTCACTAGCAAAAACGAAATATTGCTGGTCCGCCATATTGATTTTGGATATCATCACTTTGCTATGTACGTGTAGACTCCTCATCACCTCTACAGATGGAATCGATTTATGGAATGGAATCGATGGAATCGATTTTTGGAATGGAATCGATGGAATCGATTTTTGATACTGTATGTTCATTTCACATACTACATATTTTAGTTTTCACATAACTAGCACCTCTACACGTATGTGCGTGTGTGTGAGAAAGAGAGAGGGAAAGTGTGTGTGAGCATGTGCGTGTGCGTGTGCATGTGTGTGTGTGTGGGTGTGTGTGTGTGTGTGTGTGTGTGTGTGTGAGAGGGACTGTTTTAATTTTTAATTTCAATGTGTCAGTGAGTAGTGAAGTGAAGATTTTTCTTACATTTACAGTAAATGCTCCATGGGTTTGGGCCAGTCAAGCAATGATGAGCACATTTTTCACGAACCTTGCGTTCTGCAGAAAAGGTTATTTTGCAAATTAAATCTTGTGAATGCATGTCAGGAGAAATTGGAGTCATTTTTTTGTTCTATCTATCTGCAAGGGCATGTGTGATGAGGTGCATCTGTGCTATACACTCCCACTTCCCCATGACCATTATAAAACTTGAGAACTAAATGCGAGCTGTCAAAATTGGGCTGTACATCCCTGAAGTACTGTACATGTTTACCGTTCATCATCCCTCCTCTCATCCTGATTGTTCCATAGTGACAAGCTTTCCTTCAGCTTGTCTCTTTTGATTGGTTTTGAAGCCCATGAAGCAGTCCTTTCACATCAATAAAATGATGTAGGATTAGAAAATGGAAACATCTCATTTTGAAGCATGCAGACCCAGAAGTTGTGCTGTGCGCTACGAGTACACCATCCAGAGTTAGAATCAAGGGCAGCGGAAGGTGGAGGAAGTAATGTCCTATACCATGTGTGCTCATTGAGAAACATTACGCACATATTCCTCTGTAGAAGAATAATAAAGGATGGTCAGAGAGCTGACTTAGGAGTTCTGTCCATATGAAAGGTATTCAAATGTTATGTAATCCCATTTGGAAGGAGACAGTCCCTCTATATTCAGATAGAGCACTGCTGCTTTTCCCGTTCCCTATTGAAATTATTTTTCACATTACCTCTCTGCAGATGCTGAATTGAAGTTTTACATTGAACAGCATTGGATTTTGTATGAAAGGAGAGCTTTTCCATAGCACACCTGAGGGTTCAGGTTGAATGCAAATGGGAGCAGCAGCACTCTTAGACCTAAAAGTTCGTCAGCACATCCATGCTTTGATACATATACGGCACAACTAAAAGTGCTGTGTAGAACTATTTTCACATGGTTCTTATGAAACAGATGGGATTTTCGAAATGGTTCTAAATAGAACCATGTATGCTGACATTTATGAATTATGGTATATAACCTTTTTAATGTCCTAAGAACCTTCTATGTCTACTCTACGGAACCGTAAATGGTTCTATTTTATTGTCTACGGAACTTTAAATGGTTCTATTTTATAGATATTTTATTTTTTATCTCGTAGAAGTACAGTAGCAAACTGGCTTCTAGGAAATGTCACATTGTCAGACCAGATATCTCAAAGTTCAAAGTTTAAATTAAACAGTACAATCAAAACAATTTTACTATTTGTACCAAATCATTGACTGAAACGATTTGCACACACATACACACGCCAATGGGTGTATTTTTGTGTAACAGGTTCCAAAGAGCACCAACTTGATGGTTATATAAATAACTTTGTTGCACCTCAATAGTTCTATAAAGAACCCCTAAGAACCTTTTTTGTTTTCTTCTAAGTGTGCCAAGTGACTGTGAGAATCCTACAGAGAGCACAGTTCATGATGTATAAATGTGATGTAAAGACAAATACAACATAATGTAAATATTGATTGACAATGTGACATGGGATGTCACACCATTGTTATTAAATAATAATTACATTACATGTTTTCATATTGATGATATAATAATAATAATAATAATTGTAATTTCTATAGCGCCTTTCAAAAAAAAAAAGGACGCTTTACAATTCTAAGGGAAATGATCAGACAGACAAAACAGAAAACAAACAAAACAACACTGAAACATTGACTAGGGGCCAAAGGCCTTGGTGAACAGATGTGTTTTAAGGGCTAATTTGAAGGAGTCCAGGGTGGGGGCGTTGCGGATAACTATGGGGAGGGAGTTCCAGAGAGTAGGTGCGGCCACGCTGAAGGCTCTGTTCCCAAATGTCCGTAGGTTGGTGCGGGGGGTGGATAGCAGGCCCATGTCTGCGGACCGCAGGTTCCGGGAAGGGGTATGTTGCGAGAGGAGGTCAGTTAGGTACTGGGGGGCGCAGGCGTGGAGGGATTTGTAGGTGAGGAGGAGGATTTTGTATGTGATGCGGGACTTGACCGGGAGCCAGTGGAGGTGAATGAGGGGGTGATGTGCTGCCAGGGCTTGGTGTGGGTGAGGACCCTGGCAGCTGAGTTCTGCTCATACTGGAGCCTGTCCAGGGCTTTGTTGGGAACCCCGAACAGGACTCCATTGCAATAATCCAGACGGGAGGATGAGAGTTTCGGCAACAGAGTCAGTGAGGGAAGGTCGTAATCTGGCGATGTTTCTGAGGTGGAAAAAGGCAGATTTGGTGATGGATTTTATGTGGGACTGGAAGGAGAGGGTGGAGTCCAGGATGACGCCCAGGTTTCGGACTTCGGAGGATGGGGAAATGGAGCAGTCGTCAACCTCAAGGATGAAGTCCCCAACCTTTGGGAGCAGCGCCTTGGGTGCCACAACCATGAGCTCTGTTTTCTTGATGTTAAGTTTGAGAAGGTTAGATGTCATCCAGGTTTTTATTTCGAGCAGGCAGTTGATGAGGGACTGGGGGGGGGAGCGGAGAGGAAGGGGTGGAGCTGAGGTATATTTGGGTATCGTTGGCGTAGCAGTGGAAGTTGGGGCAGCATGTAAATGGTGAAGAGGAGGGGTCCAAGTACAGAGCCTTGGGGGACGCCTTGGTTGACTGGCGCTGGGGGGGAGCTTGAGCCATGGATGGAGACCAACTGTTCCCTGTTTGAGAGGTATGATTTGAACCAGGAGAGGGCTGTACCAGTGACACCCAGGTGGGTGGAGAGGCGGTTGAGGAGGATGGTATGGGAGACAGTGTCGAAGGCCGCAGAGAGGTCCAGGAGGATGAGGATACTGAAACGGCCCGAGTCAGCAGCAATGAGGAGATCATTGAGGATTTTAATAAGGGGTTTCCGTGCTGTGGTGAGATCTGAAGCCGGATTGTAGGGGCTCATAGAGCTCATGGTTGGACATGTACTGATGGATTTGGCCGGCGGCTGCTCTTTCCAGGGTTATGAATATATAATGAACATGTTTCATATTGACTAAAGTTCCACCCACTCAATGTATTCTGAAGTATCTTTGATTGTATAACTAATTACAATTACATAAGGTTACCTAATTATTTCATTAAGTCATCATCAGGTTACAGTACATACTGAAAGTCAAGCATCAGGTTACAGTACAAAGTATTCAACTTGTTTCAAACCACTGAATCAGAGCATAGACAAAATGTACCTATCATGTTTTTTTAATATCATGTTTTATATCACTATTTGCACTTCTGGTTAGATGCTAAACTGCATTTCGTTGACTGGTACTTGTACTCTGCAATAACAATGAAGTTTAATCTAATCTAATATGCTCTCTGTTTTACAATGCAAACGTCCAACAGTAATAATAATAATAATAATAATAATAATAATAATAATAATAATGATAATAACATTAACTCCAATGCTGGAGTCAGAAATGGTTCCATTTGTTTCCTGCTGCAGTTGATGAACATTGGAGGATTAGAGACCATGGAGGATTAGAGACCATGGAGGATTAGATACCATGGCTATTACAGTGCCTCTCCACAGAGTTCATTAATTGTTGCCAAAATAGTTTATATTGCATCATTTTCTCATGTGGTACAACCTCTGCTAAAGTCTTGCTCTTACGCACATCTTCTCCTCTTTGGTTTCCTAGATCGAATTAAATATTGCTAAAATAAAACATAATGAATGAATATAATGAATTAATCATAAGAATGTGCACAATGAACCCTGGATGAACAGAGAGGTCTGTTCACTGCTGAAGGCACGCAACACCGCTTTCAAAGCAGGCGACACAGAGGCCTACAGCTCAGCCAGGGCTAGTCTGAAGAGGGGCATCAAGGAGGCCAAGCTCAATCACAAGCTGCGGATCGAGGAGCACTTCCAGAGCACCTCGGGCCACGTAAAAACCCAGCTTCCCCCCGGGCTAGATCCACAGAAGTACGCCTACCGCAAGAACAGGTCTACGGAGGACGCCATCTCCACGGCACTTCACTCCACCCTGACACACCTTGACACAAGCAACACCTATGCTAGGATGCTGTTCATTGATTTCAGCTGAGCCGATTTCAGCTGAGCCGTCAACAATCATCCCCTTCAAGCTGAGTGCTTGGTTTCAACACCTCCCTCTGCAAATGGATGAAAATCTGCAACGAGATTGTGGAAAAGACCCACCAGACAGAGAAGTCAGAGATGGAGATCAGGCAGCTCAGGGATGAGATTCAGAGGTGGAAGGACACCAAGCCCCAGGTGCAGACCAAAGAGGTGGTCAATGAGGTGCTACAGTATAGAGAGGACCCCAAGACCAAGGAGGAGATTTTGAGACCCTCAAAAGGAAGCTGTCAGATGAACAAAAGAAACGCCTGGCCTGGACCTGGAAAGAGAGAGGTTGACCACTGAAGAGAAGATCAGGGTGAGGAAGATTGACCTCTCCCAGATCAGGGAGAAGGTTGTCCAGCAGGAAGTGGTCAAGATGGAGGAGGACCTTGCTAAAGTCTGAGTGTGCCACCTTCACTCAGAACATCAACAATGAGCAGAAGCAGAAAGAGAGCCTCAAAGAGGAGCTCTACCGGCTCCAGAGACAGAAAGCTGACCTGGACCGACAGCTGGAGGAGTTGGAGGGTGAACGCAGCTCCAGACGAGACGCCGAACTGGAGGTTCAAAGACTGACGGTCAGGCTTAATGAGATGGAGATCCGAGACAAGGATAACCGAGAGAAGGTGACTGTGAAACAGTCAGGTGGTGCTGCAGCAGGATTCTCAGCAAGAGAAGGAGCACTCCATTGTCAGACTGCAGGTGGAGGAGGAGAGGCACAAGCGCACACTGCTGGAGCAGGAGCACAACATCCTGATCCAACAGCAGCACACCCTAGAAAAGATGGAGGTGAAGGAGAAGGTGGTGCGTACAGAGAAGGTGCAGGTAGCGGACCCAAAGGCAGAACTGGAAATACATAGGCTGGGAAGGACACTGGAGGAGAAGAGGAGACGTCAAGAGCTGGACAAAGAGTTGGCCACCATCACTTCCCGCCTCTCTGATATGGAGTTTACCAACAACAAGTCCTCCAAGGAGCTGGACTACATCTGTGATGAGAGCAGCCGGCTGCAGCTGGAGAACTAGTGCCTGCAGAACGACATCCATGGGCTCCAATCCGAGATTCAGATCACATCCAAAGAAACCCGGCACATTAGAGTCTGCACCCATTGAGAATGGTAAGAACCTGCAGTTGAGGCTGGAATTGCTACATGAAGTGTACATTTGTTGTCTGTACTTTATTTGGCTGTGGTCTATTGTAACGTTTGGCTCCTTTTGTGGTATTTGTTTAAATTGTTATGTCAGTGCCAGTAACAATTAGGGGCCGGTGTGTAGGAGCCAGATATGTTGCTGTGATGGTATGTGTAATTCACTGTGTGGGCATTGGGTGGCGCTGTCACGTTACCTGAGGCAGGCATAAAAGGTAGCACTTTCGTTGTTGTTGTCAGGTGGGCAAACAGGTTTTGACCGCTATGGCGCTGAGTGTGTTGTTGTTGTTTTGCTTCTGCACAAGTACGGCATTTGTTGGCATGTATGGGAGCAATAAATGATTAGCCTATTATACTGCAAATCAACATCTACGGATCCTGTATCAGAAAGCAGTGACAATTAAACTAGAACGCACAGCGCGTCAACCAGACACTCTGCAGGTTAACATCTCAGTAGCTTGCAGTAATAGACTGAGCTCCTATAACAGATACTGTACATAAACTACCTCACTGCACATAACTCATAACTGTATATAGCCCATCACTGTATATACCTCTAAACTATACTGATGTTTACAATACTACCTCTGCACATACTGCACATACTGTGTATTACATAGTTTTACCTATCACTACCATTCTTGTTCTATTTATATCATGCCCTTATCACTATTTGCACTTTGGTTGGATGCTAAACTGCATTTCGTTGTATAGTACTTGTACTCTGCAATGACAATCAAGTTGAATCTAATCTAATTTAATCAACACCCTTGGCTCCTTTTATTTTCTCCTCCAGATTGGTCAGGTATAAAAAAAAAAAAAAAATTGGCACAATACTGTACCTGCTTGCTTCCACATTATTTTACAATCTTCATTTTTATCGTAATGTTAGCATAGAACTGATAGCTGTCATAATACAATAGCCTACTCTAGACCAACCATATCATAACTGTCAAATGTCATTGGTCACATTTATCTTGTAGCACTTATTATCTTGTGTAGCACTATTTAAATATTGAACACCTCAATATAAGTACTCATAGTAGGGCACCTTTGGATTTGCTAACGTTCAAGGACTTTGACTTGGCCATTCTCTTTATAATTAGTTTGTTGGCCTTTTTGTCATAATCTGTCTTGATGAAGATGAATAAAAATAAGCACTATACATGAGTGAGAGGTGCTTTTACATGCACTCTGAGGAAAGTGAAGAACAAGGCTGCCCACCCCCATCCGTCTTGCCCACCCAATCAAAAGTTAACATTTTTGTTCAGCCAATGGAAGAATAGCACAGAAAATACCAGTACTGTTTTCTAACTTCTGATTTGGTGGGCAGCCTATAGCCCTCCTCCAAAGTCGCCCACTGCCCACCCCCTCTTCTCGTCGTGTTCACGCACAAATACACAGAGCTCTGAATCAGACCCGTCTGCTGCACTGAGTGTCTCTTGGAGACACTCTGTGACACTTCAAATTAAGAGGCATCGTTTCTTTGAGATTGGCAAATTTCTTTGAAGTGTCTTGAATGCAATTCAACAGTCTCAGTCTGTGGATATGTGCCCTGCTTGTTAGGTTCTCGGTGCATTGCTGGAGTGAGTCCTTAAAAGACATCCGTAAAAATGATTGCTGAACAGAGCTTTCTCAGGCGCCGTCTGGGGATGATTCATATCCTTCAAAGAGAAGGAGAACATTGAGTAAACACCTTGGTGAAGGTGTTGTGCTGTCAACTGTGGGTCATACAGATTCTGATGATCCCATCATCGCCCCCTGTCAGTCTTTGAAAAGATCTCTGCTCAACATCCTTGACAGGGCCATTTCAGAAATGGAAAACAGCTTTTCCAAGAAGAATGTAGACTTAATGACAGCCATATCCAGTCTTGTACCCAAATCTAGTGCATTTCTAGATTCCACCTTTGCATGTGCTTGCTGGCACTGCAGCAGACGATGTGAGTCTGACCAATTTAATTCTTGTTGCAAAACCAATGTTGGTCAAGAAATGTCCTAACGAAACAGACCTGTCCACTGTGTGTAAACACCTGCAGGAGTATAAGGAAGCTTTTCCTCTGTTGCATAAAGTGTATGTAACAGCCCTGGTAATTGGTGTGTATTCAGCATCATGTGAGAGTTCCTTCTCCACTTTGTCACGAGTCCTAACCCCCTATCGTTGCACCATGTTACATGAAAGAAAGAGGAATTTGGTGATCCTGGTCCATGAGAAATCAATAACAAATACCTTAGACATGGATGAATGTTGAATTTGAGACATGGTTGAATATATTTATATAACAGACTAAAACTGGCCCTGGTGAAGAATACTTGTTGTAACGTCATTCGAGCGAAGAATGGCTGAAGTTCTTGAGATTACAGGAGTATAGACAATAACAGTTGTGTACTTGAAGGTTAGGTGAAGGCAAGGCATGCTAAGATGCATACACTTTGACACAGCAAGCAGAGCGAATCTATATCTAGTTTTTCGTCCAGCCTCTCCAGGTGGAGAGGCTTGTGCGATGCAATGCCAACCCCATCTCAACCCCCACATCACATCTCTGTCATTTAGAACACAGAATGCTTTGTCATCAGGCCATGGTTCCACTCTGAGCCATAGGCTGTGTTTGTAAATTCGCTCTGAGAGCGCCGGAGCGCACACTGGGTTCAATTGTAATATAAGTAATTTGATTGGACAAGAGGCATTCCATGAGTGCTGATCAGATTTCCAGAGCGAATGTACGAATGCAGCCATAGAGAACATTGTTCTGTTCTCTTTGTTTGGAACCATACAGTATCCACTTAACTCTGAGGGCCGGTTTCCTATACAGAGATGAAGCCTACTGTAGTCCTAGACTTGGAATAGGAACAATGGAATAGCTTCACCGAGGGTGCTTTTTAGTCTAGGACTAGGGTTAATCAGTGTCTGGGAAACCACCCCCTTAATGTACTGTCGTATAGAGTTCAGTTTCTACATAATTAACAGGGATCTTGGTTTATTCACATCGTTCTTTATATAGTGCTTCCACCAAGCTGTTACATGATTTGATACAAGCTTTACACATGCTGTATTCAGAAGTGTCCTTCTCTGCCCTCTCTTAACACAAATAAGTCATAGCACTTCTATTACTATTATTATTAATTGCTATTTTACAGGACATCATTAGAATGACATAATGCCTAATGTTAAACATTAATGAGAAGCCATAACATTGTTGAGAATTATTTTACATACGTATTTTTAAGGGGTAATTAGAATGACTACATATATGATTTGAGGCTGTTTTCCTACTTACAGTAATTGCCCTCCCATGCAAGTTTTATAAAACGTTATTAAGTACAGTGTAATGAGTTATTTGTGCTACTAAATAGCCAAGATCTGACCTACAGTATAAGTGAAATACTGTACCACTTTGTGCCTGTTTGTTCATCTGGAGAACTAAGGAAACTTTTCTCCATGCCTTCAACAACTCTCCTTCTGCTCTCGGGATGCGGGGCATCAGATCTGATGGTTCTCAAGGAGAGGAACGCTTACATAAGAAGAAGAGAACAAAGTGTGTTTGCCATGGGGAATACTAATTACAAAAGGAAGCCCGTCTACATAAAATACTGTGTTTTTGTTGGATGTCTCAATATCTGCTCTTCAACTGAATGCTGATTAAATTCCTTTGGGGCAACAGACCTTCCCCCCGGCCTACGAATGAGACTTAAACAGTTCACTGTTTTGTCCCAATGTCAGTGTCTCCTGAAAGAGAAGGAGAAAGAGAGGATGAAAGATAGGATAGGAGAAGAGAGACGATGAAAGATATGAGACATAGTAATAAGGCGTGGAGTTGGTTGTAATTAAAACAGACAATGATTGAAGTTGTAAAGCTGACAGTAGAACACACTGTACGCTATGTGGATGAGGTGACAAACACTAGTGTTTGAGATCTCGAGTGAAGTGCTGCTGTAATGTTTATGCACCTATATAGTTTATTAAATAAATCAATTAATGGTCCTAATTGATTATTATTCATAGCTACCGTATACAAAACAAAAGCACATCTTGTATTTCTATAGCAAACCAAGAAAAGTACCGGTAATTATGTATATATGCCCATGTGTGTTCTATAGTAGGGCTATTTGCTAGTATGATATTTTTCTTTGATACCTGATTCGTGCGTGACGGTGTAATGATTATCTGTCTGGGAGACGCATGGTGTCCTTTCAGCTGACTTCTGCAAACAAAGAGGGCTGAAGTCTTGTTACTGTGATGGCTTAATTAGAGCTGGGGCCGGAGAGCAAGGCAAATGGTAATCCATTTCATCAACACTTGCTGGCCAGATTGCTCAGAGAGTGATCTCCCTTCTCTGGATATTGATGCCTGTGCCCTTTCCATTGCCCAGACTTATGTCGTGTCTTCTTGATGTCTGCCTACTGTAGCTCTTTCTTGCTTTATCTCGCTATTTATTCAGCCTCTGACTTACTGCCCATTTATACAGTTTAGTCTAGTTTTAATCCAAGAGGCTGATAATACTTTAAATGAAGATACTCCTTTATGTAGGGGGTTATACGTAGTTTATGACTCTAACTGTTGATTTATTGATGGTTTATCAATAGTATAGAACAGAAAATATGGATTGAAGTAGCTCTATATCTGATTAATTCTATCTCCACAGGATAAGACAATGTAAACGAGAGAGAGAGAGGCATGAAGTGATCAACGTGCTGGTCACATCCGCATCCCTCTGGATCCATGTTTTTTAATCTAATTACTTGGGCAAGGCTTTGTGTGTTGACTGTCAATCAAGAGCGGCTTGCTGAAGGTCAAACCCTCCTTCAGAGGTCTAGGCAGCAGATTGACAAGCGTAAACACGGCTCCTGTTGCTATTAAATTACAGCTTAGCCTGCTCCTCACCCCGTGTCCCGTATTGCTCCGATGAAACTTCCACTGTAGACATCCCCATGGTGGTGTATGTATGCATCTCAACAATAATGAGATACACTTATGATAATTGTGAATTCCATCGCCCACACACTTCTGCTCATCATGATGTCACACTGAATAGAATGCATCCACAGTAAGTAGGTAGGTTCCGGAATAAATAGAATGTAGATAATGTTCTCCCCTGAGGAGATAGAGATGTTCACTGACAGAAGAAGAAAGATAATTAGAGAACTGAGAAATCCAGCCTGGTTGTATTATTCCAAAAGTTGTGATTGTGTAGGACTCCTAGAGATTTGTAGATGATTTGTGGGATCTAATAATTTCCCCATACTGTATATCCCATTAAAGCTTCACCATGCAAGATACCAATAAAAATCTTCCATAATCTACTGACAAATATTTACAACCCTGGCCAGATGTTTTTTATTGTGCCATACTGTATTTGTATAGCAAATTCCTCTCCTCAGAAATATTTATGTAATATAAAATATAATATTTATTTAAGTATCATTAAACGGATAGTGATAAGAAGACAAGGAGGAGAACCATGACTGTGGTGTGAACCGCTATCCTGCTGGCGGATGGCCAGTGCATCAGAGGGATGTAAGGAGAGAGAAAGAGAGAGAGTGAGAGATCAGGTCAGCACATTACACACTGATCTCTCCTCAAATCCCTGTTCAGCCTCCTCTCCGCTCCAGCTACACCCCCCCACGCCAGCCTCCGTAAACAACAGGATGTAATGGATTCTCATTTAGCAGCTCCTCCAAGAAGGCCGTACAGATAACTAGCAGCTCAGGGCAGCTTAGGCTTCTAGTGTTGCCCCCACTAAAGTGGCCCCCTCCTGACCACCTCCAGGAAAGCACAGCGCGGTGAACGCCTGGAAGATCAGACACCACCACCACCACTGCATTTTAAAGATATCCAGTCGTGCGGGGGAGCGGTTGCAGAATAGCTTCGTCGTTGTTACAGCGCTGCATGCTTCCCGGCGTTAGGATAACGCTGTCCAGACTTTTACAGTAGCTACCTACCACTTTCTGATCATGGCTGCGCTGAACCCCAGAGAGGCAGAGAAGAAACACCACTGACTCTCGCTCCTACTTGACGTCTTTAGATGCCTCCATTTTCTCTACTGAAGAAAGAGACATAAGGCTGGGAGGCTGGTATGCAATGTGGGGGCCTCCTCTAGCTTATTCTAGGCAAACAGAGGAAGCTGTCATGGCCACAGATGCTGTCAGGCCTCCACAATGATCTGCACACTTTGCACACACCTCCTCCTCCTCCTCTAGAGAGGCACAATATGAAAACGTCAAAGCTCTCAGGGGAGCAGAGGCGCTATGGATGGACGCCTCAGTGGGTAGAGGGCTATTACGGCCATGGGTCAGTGTACATGCTATGAGGGCTAACAGCCTCTTGTCAGACCTAATGGCTCAGTTTGGTGCCTGTGTCAATCGAGAATAGATTTTTACCCTTGTACCCTGTAATGTGTATATGCACATACTGTACAGTACAAAGCTGGTGGCTGTATAGGCAGACATTTGTTTCATGTGGATATGACTAGGAAAACGCGTGTGTGTTTGCTAACTGATGGCATCACAAGGTTATATTTCAGCTTCATTAGCAATGTTTGCCCCCATCGGCAGCTGCTCTAGAAGCCATACTACCAGTTTAACAGCTATCATTTTTGAATGCTTAATCGATGTCACATCATTTTATCAATTTTCATCATCGCATTTCATCTCTATTATCCCCACTTTGTATATCCCTTTTAAACCAGTGAACAAGCTCAATTTCATTTCACTGATGTGTTATATCATCAATGCATGCATTTAATGGCTTGATGTTTGTCCTACACATGCCCTTGGCAAACACACCAATTGCATTACATTACTGTTCTGACTAGTAATCATATTCCCCCCATTTCAGATAGATTGTTTCATTCGATTGTGATACAGCACAATAGAGAGAGGCATCTGTTGCTCGCCCAGGTAGTGCAGGCTTCATTGGAATGCCACAAGCATGGAGACGGTCACACATGGCTGCTTTTCTTAATTAGTCTCTCATTCAAATCACCCTGCCTCTCCTCTCCACAGGATCAAATCACTCTGCTATTAACGGCCAAGCCAGCCAGAGAGGCTCTGTGCCTGCCGGCAGGAAGCAGGAAGTGTTGGAGAACTACTGAAAACTGGTAGCCTTGCAATGATTGTTGTAGAACTTGTTTCGCTAGTTGATGGAACCATGAATAATTCTGAATAATTCTAGCTTTCCGGTCATTTTTTTTATCCTCCAGTATAAACCGTACCATGTGAGGTTCTGCCGAAAATAATTGGTGCATGGCTTAAAGTGTATTATACTGTACATGTACTGTACAGTTTGCGGTATTGGCGATATGAGAGCTCTTAGAGATCTGTGTGCATAACTTTAAAAAGTTTGGCACAAACTTTACCTCAATGACCTCGATGCCTGGTTTACGTGAAAGTCAGAATTCCAGTTCATGCGTGGATTTCAAGTTAGGATTCAGGCCTGTGATATTTGTTTTCCCTCTAGCATAGATGTGAGGAGATCGCTTCAAAACCCGCCAAAGCTAGCAGCTAAAATAGCAACACCACGACTGTGAACAGGCACTGTATAAAGGTATTTATATGCAGGTGTTATCAGATGCTTTCATTGGGACTCTTAAAAGTCTAAAATCCTTCTCCGCCACCGCGATGTTGTCATTAATATCTTATGCAAAGTGAATATGCCAAAGCATGTATCCATCCCTATTTTCAGAAGAAACTATGGTTTATTCATTTCACAGATGATGTTGTACGTTTGATAAGTGAAAAATACCCATTAAGATAAAATCCCGGCCTCATCCAATTAAACATTAAACCTTTCTGGCTTGGATAGAAGGCACACAGGTACGATTTGCGGTGGGATGAATAAAATATCAATTCTTTCAACTAGTTGGAACGCTCACTTTAGGTTTTTATATTCTTACCACTTCATTTTGTTCTCAGTGGTCATGTCCTTGATGTGGTTATCTCTGAAAGCACTGCTGGTTCACTTTGCTAATGCACATTCATATCACCACTTGTTTTTCAGTTTACCTTAGATTTAGACAGTAAGGTATCTTTCCCAATTGTACAATGTACCTCATAAACTGTTGAGAGAATAAAAATGTGAGAAGAGAAAAAAATGTAAGTTTATATTGTTAGGCAGCCTGACCCAGGTCTAGGGAAAGGGTGAGTCACGTAAACATAGGACACACACAGACCGCCACAATGGAGTGAGAACAGTGAAAAACAATGACAAGGTGAACAGTGTAATGATGATTTATTGTACCAAGAATAAGGAGAGAAGGGGGTTGTAATTGTGCCCAAAGAAACAACCAAAAATAAGACTAACCTATACCTAAGAATAGACACAGTCTCCAACACTCTAAGCTAACCGAAAACACTACAGATTACATAGAACCCAACTAACTAGTGTATATACTGTAGACATGGGTATAAATGTATACCCATGGGCTGCTCTCACCTATACCACTTCTTTCCTGTAATGGAATGAAAATACAATGGATGAGGGAATGAGGTCTGAAAAGAGGTTTGGCTAGGAGGTGAACCCAATTGATTGGCAGAACGCCTGAGAAAGATGGAGATCTTCTTCAAAACATTCGTATCAATATATTCACAACATGAACATGATACTATCTTTGACTACAATAACCTCACTCCCCTGCGTCGGTTTCTCAGTCCCAGTCAGATTGATTTTTTGCTTTGATTGTTTCCCTTTCAGCACTTATATGACCATGCTGCTGTATGACTCTGATCTGTAAATAATCTAAAATTATGAAAACCGATGAAGAGGGAAAAGTCACAATGCCCCCATGTGGAGAACATACAGTATCATGAGCACATGCACCATGCCGTCAGAATGTGTTTTGGTCATGATCAATAATGTTTTACATCCTCAAGTATTATTCAGTCCCACTATCAAATCGCCGCCGTTGCTCTAAGGCTGTGTGTGTGTGAGTGCGTGCAACACAGTGTCTGAACTGAACTGCCTGGAACTCCTTGCATGTAATGAGGTCCAGAGAGTGAGGAAGTTGGAAGTCTCTGGAAACTCAAACAACCAATTAAATATACAATTAAATGAGCAACTCTAGCTACTGTGTGGTGCAGTTGTTGGTGCAGAATGTTCTGGAGTCAATACAACCTCTGGAGGACGGCAGAGCTTCTTGTTTTTATCCACATCCATCAACCTTTTCTTTAGCTTAAATAATATTAGATGTTACTGACCGTAATATTTTTTGATAAGATAGGTCACTAGAATAAAAGCTGGAAAAATTGTCCAATGCATGAGCATGTTCTGTTTTAGACATTTCAGTCCAATAAAGGACCATTAACTTCTCCTATGCTGCCTCACATCCTTAAAATGCATTGTTTCATGTCATTCTGATATGATTACTCTCAGATTGGGATATATACATATACATATACATATCAAACCTAAGATTTCTAAATGGTTATTTTATGTAAGTCTCTACGGAACAAGCAGATGTAAGCTCTCCAAATTAAATTCCCAGCTCTTCTAAGTAATTTAATCTGATGATGATGTAATTCATATCAGTATTACTTAAGGTTTGATGTCCTGCTGCGTCATCATGACAACTGCTACAGCTTTGATTTGATAAGTAACGTTATTGGCCTAATCTAAAGGGGAGGATTTGTGTTGTATTAACACTGAAAGCCCCAGGCCATCATGACTAACATCATGACTACCATGTTTTGTATTTTAAAGAGCTACATATTGAATATAACACAATGACAGACCTATTTCAACCCATGGTCAAATGTGGAGCGTATTACAGATTGAGGGACTTTTCACTCTTTATCAGCCGCACTCCCCATGCTGCAAATTGTGATAGAGAGCGGAAAGCTCCCGGGTTCCGTTTTTGCAATCAACTTGTTTGCCAGGGAAATTGATGTGAAAAAAGTGTAAATTTGTACCTTTGCATCCGTATTATAACCGTAAGGTTTTCATAAACCCGCCAGACGCACACTCACACACACGCACACATGCACACCCTAACACTCACACTCACACACACACACACACACACACACACACACACACACACGTGCCTCATCCATTATCTACATCGTTACGCATTGATAGCCCACTTTTGGTATTGTCAACATCACTGTCCTTATGCACATATACACATATACTGTAGCCTACACACACAGAAGGACATACTGTAGCCTATATACACACACAGAAGGAGATACTGTAGCCTATATACACACACAGAAGGAGATACTGTAGCCTATATACACACACAGAAGGAGATACTGTAGCCTATATACACACACAGAAGGAGATACTGTAGCCTATATACACACACAGAGGGAGATACTGTAGCCTATATACACACACAGAGGGAGATACTGTAGCCTATATACACACACAGAAGGACATACTGTAGCCTATATACACACACAGAAGGAGATACTGTAGCCTATATACACACACAGAAGGAGATACTGTAGCCTATATAAACACACAGAAGGAGATACTGTAGCCTATATACACACACAGAAGGAGATACTGTAGCCTATATACACACACAGAGGGAGATACTGTAGCCTATATACACACACAGAAGGAGATACTGTAGCCTATATACACACACAGAAGGAGATACTGTAGCCTATATACACTCACAGAGGGAGATACTGTAGCATAGGATGCTCATTGAAAACCAGGTCTAACTAGACTGAGACAAATGTATGATGATGTACTCGTCTCTTCTTCGGAGGCAGGCTTCTATTAACATGTAGTCCCGCATTGATCACACAAATAACTGTTATTGCCTTTCTGTCTATGTGCGATCCATTATTCTGAAATGTGTCAGCCATTCCCAACTGTAAGATGGAATCACCATGATGAGGATAAAGCCACAGTAAGGCCAGCACAAATAAACCTTTTGCTCTTTTGGGTGCAGGTGTTAATGGCGCCTCAGGATGTCATTTGGAGATGTTGTTTTAGGGTGTGTTCTCACTAGAACATTTGCTTCTCTTGGAATCTGAGTTTTGGATAAAATTCGCTTTGCTCTGCGGCGTTTGGAGCTGTGAGAACTCGCATTCGAAGTCGCTCCTGGAGCAAACAACCGACGCATGCTCCGCTTGAAAAGGGTGGTTTCGCTCCGGTTAGACATGAGTCACACGACGCATCGAGGCTGTCCATAGGAAAATAACCTTGATCTGGATAAGAGCGGGACGAACGAGCGGGACGAACGAGCGGGACGAACGAGCGGGACGAACGAGCGGGAAGAACGAGCGGGACGAACGAGCGGGACGAACGAGCGGGACGAACGAGCGGGACGAACGAGCGGGACGAACGAGCGGGACGAACGAGCGGGACGAACGGGCGGGACGAACGGGCGAGACGAACGGGCGGGACGAACGGGAAGGGACGAACGGGCGGGACGAACGGGAAGGGACGAACGGGAAGAGACGAACGGGAAGGGACGAACGGGAAGGGACGAACGGGAAGGGACAAACGGGAAGGGACGAACGGGAAGGGACGAACGGGCGGGACGAACGGGAAGGGACGAACGGGCGGGACGAACGGGTGGGACGAACGGGCAATTTTAAATTTTTCTGACCAATCAACTACCACGTCTGTTGCTCCGATTGCGTGCTTTGATTGCTTGTTACTTTGTTTACATAAAGGGCTGTGAGAACGCAAATCAGAGAAATAATTTATGCAACAATGTTGCAATCTCATCCACTTGCTCCTGGTCATGATTCGGATTTTCATGTGAGAACATGACCTTAGAAACAAATCTGACTACCACATCTTTTTTATGTTGAAATTGTAACATGCTATTAAATTATAAAAGGATATTTAGGAAAAGTCAGGGAAGGAAGGGGACATGGGTTTCACAAAGTGTCCCACACCCCCGTCGACCTCCATTTAGGATGACTAGTGTTACCTAATTGAAAATAAAAGCAGTTTAATCCAAAAACATGCTCAATGCTAATAATAACTGACATGGGTTATAGTTTGGGTTTGTCTGTTTTGTGGGAATATTCCCTAAATCAGTACTAAAAAAGTGTTACAGAAATCTTCATGAAGTTGTTTTAGTTGTGAACTAAATTTTAATTAAGTGCAAACTGTTTTTTTTGTGTCCTCTTTTAAATGATGTGAGATTATTTGAAGCCTCTGTGGACAAACTTCTGATGACTCCTCAAGAGTCTGCATTATTGATGAAGCATATCTGTGTGGGATGAAAGACCAATGCTGGGTTTTCTTTGAAATAAAAGAAAGCAGCTTCAAAAAGAATGTGATCTTTAAATTCACACTTAATTTTTATAAATTCAGAGAGTAATGCACAGTGCATACATAATCAGATGAGCACAGCTACTGCAATCCTCTCAAGAAGACGATCTCCAAAATGTACAATATCTGTTCGTTAAAACAATTTGCGAGTCTGGGAGGTATTTCACAGTATGGTAATTGAATTTAGCACTAGTTCTAAGTACTTAATTAGATGAGATGGAAACGTTGGAAAGTACTGTAAAATCTAATTATACAGACCAAAAACATGTTGTCAGATGATGTACTCATCATGTCATTTCATGACTTGTGGTCCTCTGTGGCTCAGTTGGTAGAGCATGGTGCTAACCATATATACTGAAAAATGCAATGTAAGTCGTTTTGGATAAAAGCATCAGTTAAATGGCATATATGTACACACATGTACACATACAGTATATCCCGTATATACATATTTATCCACATTGATCAAGAATTAAGAACAAGATTGATGGAAAATGTGGCCAAGGATAGCCCCAAGGGCCTGTCTTTTCTGTGTCCTGTTGATGTTGTTGTACACCTGTTGTCTGTTACTTGTTTTTATTTTCACTTGTTTGCCTGTTTTAACCTGCTGTGGCTTTCGCTCTTGTATTATGTTTTATTGTGTTTCATTATGTAAAGCACTTTGTGACCCTTGGTCTGGGAAAGGTGCTGTATAAATACATTTTACTTAAACTTACTTACTTACTTACTAAGGTTTCTGAGCACTTCCTCTCATTGCACAACATTAATGAATAAGAACAGGACTTATGATCTGATAATCATTTAGTAGGATGGGGCTTGTCATGGTAATGCCATAGGGGACAATACTGTAATGAACATGTGCACACATTTTTAAATGTTAAACTTTATTGTCATTGCACAAGTAGAGTACAAGTAGACAACAAAATGCAGTTTAGCATCTAACCAGAAAGTGCAAATCGTGGTATTGTGCAAAAATGACAGTATAGGTATTACAGTGAGTATGAATAATGAATATAAAGTGGATATAGATGACTATGATATGTACAGTTATGAAAAAAGATATGTACAGATGTGTACAGTTATGAGATCATTATCAATATGATATATACAATTATGAAATGATAAGTACAGTATGATATGTACAGAATAAGGGCAATAGGTAATAGTCAATAGAGCAATAGTGCAAAAGACATGATAACAAATCCAAAAGCAATGATTAATATGATATGTTTTAATACAAGCCTGCAGGAGTTACAAGAGTGTCTCTAAGAGATAACCAGAGTAAGTCAAAGAACAAAGAAAATGGGCACAGTACTAGGACAGAAAGCTTCCTATACTTTCCATACCATGGTATTCTTTCACATGAAAGCATGTGCTTTGCCAACCAAAAACAGGATCTTGCCTGACAAGATGATGATTTGAGGGTTCACTTGTTAAGAGTGGTAGTTTTTGCCAGTGAAGGTAATTAATCTAATTGACACTTGTCTGACCTAGGTTGACCCGTGTCCACACATTGTAGTTCATGTGTAATTAATGACTTGCGTATGGCAGTGTGACATCTACCACAGAGGAGCTGTGAACTGTTGATTGGATGGCCTTTTCAAGATACAGTCATGTGACGTGCTGTGGCTCACAGCAGAGAGCCCAAGGTATTTGTACTTCTCACTATTTCAGAATCAGAATCAAGTTTATTATTTACATCCCATTATACAAGTGTAAGAGAGGCTTCGGTTCCTTGATGTTGCAGCAGCAATAGAAAAATGGCAATAGATATAAAAGAAAAACAATAAGGCTACACTAGACTAATATAATAATGTGTGTGTGTGTGTGTGTGTGTGTGTGTGTGTGTGTGTGTGTGTGTGAGAGTAGCGTGTGAGTAGCGTGTGAGTAGCGTGTGAGTAGTCACCAGTGCTTCAGGTGAAAGAGGCGTCACTGTGCCTTTAACGCCACCTGTTTGGTGTGGGGTAGAGGCCTAGGTCTCTGAGCCTGGTCTGTTTGGTGTGGGGTAGAGGCCTAGGTCTCTGAGCTTGGTCTGGAGCCTGGAGGGGACTATACTGTTAAATGCTGAACTATAGTTTATGATCAGCATCCTTACATAGGAGTTCCTCTTGTCCAGATGGGTGAGAGCGGAGTGAAGTGTGGCATTGGCATCATCCATAGATGTGTTTTGCCAGTAGGCAAATTGGTGGGTGTCCAGGGTGGGTGGTAACATGTTGCAGATCAGGGCCTTGACATGCATCTCAAAGCATTTGCTCACGATGGGAGTGAGAGCAACAGGGTGCCAGTCATTAAGGCATGATGCCTTGTTTAGTTGTTTTCGGCACAGGAACAATAGTGAACAATAGATGACTTGAAGCAGAAGGGGACTATGCCAGTGGAAAGGGAAAGGTTGACAACCAGCTGTGCCACGCACGCTTTGATCGCCCGGCCTGGAATGCCGTCTGGCCTGGCCGTTTTGCGGGGGTTGCCGTTGACTTGCGCACGTCTGCTTCGGTGATGACCGATGATGATTTATGCAATCTACAGTCATAATTAGTAAACTGTATGTGTAAATGTTAAAGTCGGACTGAAATGTAAATCACTAAATGATGCTTACAGTAATGCCCAAAATCGTTTTTCATTGCAATTCTTGGCTGAGTTATCTCAGAAATAATGACACTCGAAGATTATGGTGCTTCTACAGTGCTGCTTGAAAGTATGTGAACCCCTTGTGCAATTATATATATCTTTAGTTTTTACTATGAAATCTTTATTTAATCAGAACCGGTCTTTTTTATCTGACATCTTATATTTACCAATTCCATATGTTGGTTTAGAGGGAATCATGCAGCACTATGTGTGCCACCTCCATTTATATTTATTTTACAGCAGTGTAAATAGCTGTGACTTCTGACATCAGGAAGAAGATTACAACAGTTATTTGTTGTATGATAAGGCACTGGTGAAGTGTGCCTGCCTAAACTGTAAACAAAGTTGCAGCCCAGCCATGTAGACAGTAGAGCAAACATAGCATTAACGTGTCTCTCTGCACCTAGATGCTGGCAGATTTTAACCCAGGAGATTTTCCTCTAAACATGAATACTTTACCAGTCAATATCAAGTATGCTACGATTTTAGTGAGTACAGTAAATGATCTGTGAGATAGGATACTGTTGAAGGGGTAGCTAGTACTAGCAACATTGATTGGCGAGACGGCGCAATCAGTCCACCACCAAAGCCCAGAAGCAGTCTGAGGCAAATCTATAAAGCTGATTTAATAAACTTTAATTTGAAAGTTAACTTCGGATTTTCACTACATTGTCTATTATTTCTGACATAACAAAAGCATTAAAAAAAAAAATCCGTTCTACTTTAAGTACCTGATAATACAGTATGAATTGCTTTTTCAATTAAGTTTTACCTCAATTCACACAATTCACAATTCATATTTATATTATGAAACGTCACAAAGGTTCAGGACGGCAAGTATTTCACACCACCGAAAAATGCATGACTTAGAGACATATCACCAGATTGAGTTTTTGAGGTGAAGTCGATTTCTAAAATTGTATTTCATTTCCTTTCTCTCCAAGCAGAGCAGAGCCAGGGTACCGATACCAAGGCTGTCAGATTTCAAAGAGAGCAGAGAGAGAGCATGAGCTGGGGTTTGCCAGCTTTAAAGGGTGCATTAAATAGATCCATCATAGAGCAGGATCACTGCCTGGAGCTGACTGGACCTGTTTCAATAGAACATTTCATTTCCCCCTTCTTAGCACATATTATTTTAGCTCTCTTTAAGCCACTGACAGGTTGAATATCACTTTTTGATTTTTAATTTGTATGCTCCTCTCTCCGTGCCTAATGTATGTATGCATACTGTATATACGTTATTCTGTATTCAATTGTTAAATAAATGATCTATATCGTTCCAGTGTACAGCTGATTTTGGATGAACGAAAAGCGGGAATAAAATTGTTACATTTACATTGTTGGCATTGAGCAGACGCCTTCATCCAAAGCGACTTACAACAAATACAATATGGTCTAAGTAAGTGAATCATCTTTTATTTTATTTTTTTACGTCATAGGCCTAATTTTATACAGTACTATAAATGGGTTAGAGGATTTCAGGGGTTCTGTTTCCTCTAAAATGAAACACAAAAAAGGAAGCATCTTAAGATGCGCATTTTGATGCAATCATTGAAGTCGGAAGGAGGAAAGGAAGAAGGAAAGGAAGGAATCTCCACTTTCCAGCAAGCAGTTTGTGAAAGACATGTTGTTACTTCACATACAGCCCACAGTATTCATCTATTTCCTGTTAAGCATTAACCATCGGCAGACAGCACACTTTTATATTTAACAGTAATACATCACAACAACTTTTCAAGGTCATGATTTTCTCCTACATAGGGGGGCTACTCCAGGAAAAAGCAGATGAAATGTCAAGAGCAGATAGATTGCCACGGAAGGAGATCCTAATTAACTCACACCGTGGTGGATAACTTTATCTCTCCTCTCCTCTCCTCTCCTCTCCTCTCTTCTCCTCTCCTCTCCTCTCCTCTCCTCTCCTCTCCTCTCCTCTCCTCTCCTCTCCTCTCCTCTCCTCTCCTCTCCTCTCCTCTCCTCTCCTCTCCTCTCCTCTCCTCTCTTCTCCTCTCCTCTCCTCTCCTCTCCTCTCCTCTCCTCGCCATGTGTCTGCATCTTTCAGCTCCCCCCCAACTCCTCAGTTCCAAGGAGAACGCCTTTGCGAATAAAGTCAACGAAGAGAGGGAGGAAATTGGTGCAAAGCAAAGGTCAGAAAATAAACCGTTAGAGCTGAGTGACAGTTTGTCCCCTGGAGCTACTACTAACACGGATGTAACACAACTGCAGTGCAAATGTGTAGACATGTAGATCGCCGAAGGCCAAGTAAGATGACCAGAAGGTGCAGGGCAACAGCTTTCAGGTGAAGGCAGGTGTTTTATTTCCACAGTGGTTGTGTTAAACACTTATCAATAATAGCTCAGTATTTACACTGCTTTACAGAAAGACAAGGAAAAGCTTAGTTCCAAGTGGCATACGTAGTTACTTCTAAGCTTACACTTAGGTTGCAACAACTTCACTGGCTCCCCATAAAATACAGAATCTTTTTCAAGGTCCTTCTCCTCACCTTTAAGGTACTCCATGGCCTGGCTCCTACCTAACTGACCAACTCCACCCCTACACCCCTGCACTAGTTGAGCTCTTCCACCATTCTTTGATCTTGACTACGATTTTTTTCTCTCTCTTTTTGTACAGTGTCCTTGAGTCTGAGAAAGGACCTTTTAAATTAAAAGTATTATTATTATTAGGTCGCCTCACATCAAGCGCAGTAAGGACATGCAGGTAACATGCAGTAGTATTCCTCCTTCATCTAATGGTCTTAACAGACCTCCTCTCCCTCCCAAGTCTCTAACAGACTGGTATACTGTATATTTAAGCATAGGTATCCCCTGACCGAAAAAAAAACACTCATACATATCATATCATATGGACATACATGATAAACAGGGACACACTACTATTACTAAAAACTCTTGTTTTGTGTTATGTGCATTCTAGGAAGTGTGTAATACATGTGGTCAGAACTGAGGGATGCCTCCAGCATATAGGCTTCTTCAGGGCCTTGACCTAAAGCAGGCAGTCTGATGGGATATGTATGGCCCCTTATCAGAGCCTCTGGGGACTGGCTCTGCAGCTAACTCCTAGAGGGGTTCAGGGTTCAAAGGAACCAATCATAAGAGTACTTACTTTTTTTTGTTGTACTTTGTAGAATTTTCTTTTTTGTACAGTAAGAGAATAATGCACTGATTCTGTGTACTGCACTGCTGATGTTGTACTCCTGATATAATAGCCTAGGGTATTGTAATGATTTGAACTTGAAGAAGAAGATTTACTTTTATTGATCCTCAAGGGGAAACTATAATTTTTTGCACCACCCCCCGGGCTGGCCTCTCTAACCTCTAGGCTACCTGCCACCCCCTTTTTAATTATTATTATTATTTGTTAAAGATATAAGTAATTAACATTATAAGAATTATGCAGTATACTATGATTTAGTACAGTAGTATGATGTAGTATAGTATGATGCAGTACAGTAGTATGATGTAGCATAGTATAATATGATGTAGTATAGTACTAATACTGATATAGTATAGTATGATGTAATACAGTGTGATGTAGTATAGTACTAATACTGATAGTATAGTATGATGTAATACAGTATGATGTAGTATAGTACAGTATGATGTAGTATAGTACAGTATGTTATAGTTTAGTATGAAGGAGTATTGTATAGTACAGTATGATGTAGTGATGATATAGTAAAGTACAGTATGAGCTAGTACAGTATGTAGTATAGTATGATGTAGTATAGTACAGTGTGATGTAGTACAGTAAGTCATTTATATATGTAATGATTGTAATCATGGTTGTCATGGTGATGGGCTGTCTCTTATACCGTATATTATTTATCTTCCTATCTGCTACACAGTACTACTGTATGTATTCAAGGCTGTTAACAACACCCACATTATGACAGCACAGTCTACACTGGTTGTCCACCTGATGGGCCCAACATGACCGGCTTTTCACACAACCAATCAGGTGTTAAATTGATGAAATCCTCCAGTGTTCAGTACATTGAAGCAGTGAATATTGATTGGCACTATTTATAAAGGTCAAGTGCTCTCTGCAATGTATTGAGGTGAGGAGAAGTTATCAATCAGCTGTGACAAGCATGTTTATTGAACACAGTCTAATCATGGCTATGTCATGAGAGATGAGTTTATTGATTAATGGCAAACCTACAGATTCCCGTAAAAACAGCTCACTTACAGACTTTTTTTTACACGTTACAATGTAAAAAATGTTTCTTCAAATATTTATAATGTCTTAACGTGACACATTACACATTCTCTCATTTGCCTTACATTTCTGTAAATTACTTACTTAATTAAATTACTTTTCATTTTAAACCATCTCCATTGATCTTCATTAGTTTCTAAACTAGCATCCTGGTTTGAGAGTAATAGTATACTACTGTAAGTAGTAACTTTTTAATGTATTTACTTGTTTTTCAAAGCCACAATCGATAACAAAAACAAGAAACAGGAACAAATACAGCTTGTACAAATGTAGCCTCAAGTAGCACTTGATTCAATGTGATCCTCTCAAACCGTAATAATGTTTCCCTTTGATGTTTATCATGCAGGATATTGAGCCTAAAAGTCAGCCATAGGATGGAATGGTTTTAGTTTATTTGATTTGGGGAGTGAGTCATACATTTTCCTTCTTTCAAATTCAGTTTTATATAACCATGAATACTTCATCAAACTCTTTCCATTCAATTTGTGTCATCCTGTCCAATTGCATTAGGTCCCTAAATCTACAATAACTACTCAAATCAATACCGCCGGTACATTATGTATCTGTTTCTCTGGTCGTAAACGTGAACACAGTGTCACATAAACCAGTGTTGTCATGGATGTCTAAAGAGATGTTTGTTATATTAACCACATCTTTCAAAATTGGTTGGTTACAGACATGTCTGCAGGTAGGCCTATGCTTTGTCCATATGGCAAGCTAATTTCAGACGCTATGAAAACCTGAGTGCTTTTGCTTCATACATCAACCTACATTAGCATAATCCTGTACACAAAGTACATCAACTGTGTGATTCAAAAACATGTTTTCATATACCAAGATTTGAAATGCAACATGGGGATAGTAGAGAACCAAATTCAAGATTGAACATGTTTAATAATTGAGTGTCTGTAGGAGTTGACTCAACACCACACACTGTACAATGGTCCTGACCCAGACTGGAAATGAGAGACGATGCTATTGGAGATAGCAAACACAGGATTAAGTTCAATTTAATGGTATCCCGACATCTATGCTCTTCAGTAATACCATTAGGAACATCTTCTCCATTTTTCCATGACAATGATTAGATCTGCGTCTGTATCTATCTGCATCTATGGCTTATTCCCAGTCACCCATGACATCATCAAAATGGGCCTTTGCGAAGGTCTGTGTTCTTATCACTACATCTACTGTATGTAAGCTGACTTTTAGGCCCATGAAGATGATATCAACAGCCCATTTTCCTAGTAAAAGAAACTAAGATACAGTATTACTTTATTTTACATTTGTGTTATGCCATAGAAACAAACGTTGATAGACCTGACATAAGTTTGCTATTATCATGTTGCAACAATCATGTTGATATGACTTAAGTCTGAGAAGTTGAATAATACTTAATTTGAATAACGATACACTCTAAACAAGAAGTGTCTGGGATCAGGTGCATTTGTAGTACAATAGAAAACAAAATGCAATAGGAGCCAGACAAAAATGTACTGCTATTTTTGTCTCCTTATGAATGCATGTACTATACCGTCTAGTTTTCATCAGCTCACGTCCTAGTTGGTAATAGTTGTGTAATCAAAACGCTTTTGGCAAACTCTGACTTTTACATGTTTACTCAACCATCTTCCCCAATGACCTGTCCCTTCAGCCTGGCATTTTATGATGTAATTAAATGTTAGCGTCAGACCGCCGAAGGACTTATGCGTTGGCAGTTTAATTGAGGTCAAACGGCGATCTTGTCAGGTTGTTTGCAGAGACGGGCAGGCAACAAAATGGCTACAGGCCAATAGTGAGCAAGGGAGTAAAGAAGGCCACTTAGCAAGGGAGTGAAGAAGGCCACTTAGCAAGGGAGTCAGTTGGTTTGTTTTATGTTCAGCTGTGGCTGAACTCTTTTTTAAAATCTTTTTTCCATGACGACTTCAATGAATAGCAGCAAACGTCAGATTGTCACTGTGTATGTAGATGTGTCAGTGGGTTCTCTGTTATGTACCATCTGAGCGGGTTCTCCCCATGGCGCTCTTATGACTATTTACATTTTACATTTTAAACATTTAGCAGATGCTTTTTTCCTAAGCGACTTACAATGAGAGATATCAGGGACATTCTCCATGGAGTAACTTAGGGCTAAACACAGCAGCCATCATCAAGAAGGCACAACAGCGACTCTACTTCCTGAGAGTCCTCAGGAAATACCACCTCAGACAGGAGCTGCTTGTGACCTTCTACCGCTGCACAGTGGAGAGCATCCTCACCTACTGCATCTGCGTGTGGTTCTCCAGCTGCACAGCCGCAGAGAGGAAAACGCTACAGAGAGTCGTGAGATCGGCCCAGAAGATCATCGGCGCCTCCCTCCCCTCTCTGGAAGAGCTGTACAACACATGCTGCCTCAGGAAGACCTCCAAGATCTCCAGGGACCCATCCCACCCTGGGAACGAACACTTTGTTCGGCTGCGCTCAGGCAGGCGGTTCAGGACCATGTTCGCACGGACAAATA
Source organism: Nansenia antarctica (assembly GCF_963989245.1). Lineage (NCBI taxonomy): Eukaryota > Metazoa > Chordata > Actinopteri > Argentiniformes > Microstomatidae > Nansenia > Nansenia antarctica. The sequence goes on along the minus strand of NC_137679.1, from coordinate 31,488,594 downwards.
GACTGAAGCTCAGCTTCTACCCTAGGGCCATTCAGGCCCTGAACACAGCAAAGACCTAGGTTCTAGGCCCTGGACAATCTAGACAATTTGATAGCAGCTACTAAACATGAACATAAGTGCAATATTGAAATACAACTGTGAACATTCTAAACCTGCTAACTGCGACACTTTAATGAATGTGCAACAAATACTATGTGCAATATGACAACCCTTGTGTACATAAGGTTCAGATATAGGAAAAAGTTAGGATATTTATAGCATAGCATAGAGTACAGCACAGTGTTTTATTGTATAGTATAGTATTGTAGCGGACAATACTATGAGCTATGATGTACATAATTCACCTGTGTGTTTGTTTATGGGGAATTGTGTGCGGGCACTTTAACGCCGGTCACTGGGGTGTGACGTATGGGGTTACAGGTAACATATAAGGAAGTGTTGTGTGTTGCTACTGGCGCTATGTCTTCAGTTAAATAAATGCAGACACGGTCGGCTTTATACTGGCAGCACGTCTCCGTTTCGTTTGTACGCTCCAACTCCTACAGTGGTGACCCTGACGTCGCTTTGGGACGCTTTCCAAGGATTATATTGTTTTTGTTTTTTCAATTATGGATAACGCACCGGCTGCGATGAACGCCGTCGCTATGAAGTTGCCCGAGTTCTGGGAGAAACAGCCAAAAGTGTGGTTTGCTCAGACGGAGGCACAGTTCGTGCTTAAAAGAATTACTACGGACATTACGAAATACTACTATGTCGTCTCTGCTCTCGGGAGCTCTACAGCAGCCAGGGTTGTGAGTATTCTCGAGCAGCCTCCTGAGCACAACAAATATGGAGCATTAAAGGCGTACTTACTAGAGACTTTTACTTTAACTGAATCTGAACGTGCCCGCTAGCTACTCTCTCTGCCCGGCCTCGGCGATGCTAAACCCTCAGAGTTGATGGATTATATGCTAGCTCTTCTAGGAGATCATACGCCGTGTTTTCTTTTTAATGAACTATTCTTGCAACAGCTACCATTACAGGTTCGGGCTGCATTAGCTAATACAATTACTAAGGATAGCCGTGCTTTGGCTAGAGAGGCAGATACGTTTTTTTCTGTTGGTGTGCAACGGTGCAGCATGACAATTCGAGGTTCAGCCAGTGTTAACCCATCGTGGCCTGGAGACACAGTGGAGGTGGCCGCTGTGGGCCGACGGCAGCAGGACACAGGCCTGTGTTACTACCATGCACAATATGGCTCCAAAGCTAGGAGGTGCCGCCCCCCGTGCAACTTTGAGGCATCGGGAAACGCCAGGGCCGGCGCTCGATAGCTGCCATGAGTGTCGGCCGTTCAGGTAGCTTGTTGTTTATTACTGACACAGTTTCGGGACGGCGGTTCCTCTGTGACACAGGGGCTCAGCTGAGCGTCCTGCCTGCATCACGGATAGAGATACAGAGCGATAAACATGGCCCCATTCTAGAAGCTGCCAATGGCAGCCCCATCCGCACGTTTGGGATGAGGAAAATACCACTGTGCTTCGGAGGACAGCGTTTTAACTGGGAGTTTATTACGGCTACTGTGTCTACTCCCCTTCTTGGCGCCGACTTCCTCTGCGCTAACGGCCTTTTGGTGGACGTCAAGAACCGACGACTCATCAACGCAGAAACTTTCAGTTCCCTCGCATGTGCACTCAGTGGTGCGGGCTCGACAAGACTGTCTAGTGCTCTTTCTGCTGCTGATGTGTTTTCCCGCCTCTTAGCTGAGTTCCCGAGTCTTACGGAGCCCACTTTCTCGTCAGCCTCCACTAAGCATGGGGTTGAGCATTACATCGCCACTACTGGACCACCAGTCTATGCTCGTGCCCGGCGCCTGGATCCAGCTAAGCTCGACGTTGCTAAGGCGGAGTTCGACACCATGGAGCGCCTTGGCATTATTCGCCGGTCAAACAGCCCCTGGGCTTCTCCACTACATATTGTCCCGAAACCTGGTGGTGGGTGGCGTCCATGTGGCGATTACCGCCGTCTCAATGACATTACGACCCCTGACCGTTACCCAATCCCACACATTCAGGATTTTTCTACCCGGCTGGCGGGGAGGTTGGTGTTCTCTAAGGTGGACCTAGTTCGTGGCTATCACCAGGTTCCTGTCCATTCACAGGACGTCCCGAAAACAGCAGTGATCACCCCATTCGGCCTTTTTGAGTTCCTCCGTATGCCGTTCGGTCTTAAAAACGCGGCACAGGCTTTTCAGCGGCTGATGGACACCGTGCTTAGGGACCTGCCATTCCTGTTCGTTTATCTGGACGACATTCTTATCGCCAGCGCTTCCATGGCAGAGCATGTATCGCATTTAAGAACTCTCTTTGAAAGGCTTAACCAGCATGGCCTGATCATCAATCCAGCCAAATGCCAGTTCGGACTGACATCAATCGATTTCCTTGGACACCGCATCACTAACGACGGGGCAGTCCACTCACAATCAAGGCCCTGCAGGAGTTTTTAGGCATGGTGAACTTTTACCACCGCTTTGTTCCCCGAGCAGCCTGGTTTATGCGGCCCTTGTATGAGGCTCTTAAAGGCAAGACCGCCAAGCACATCATCGGCTGGTCTGTGGAGATGGACGACGCTTTCACAGGGACTAAGAGAGCTTTGGCTAGGGCAACTATGTTGCCACATCCCTCGCCGAATGCACCGATTGCCGTAACCACGGATGCTTCTGACTATGCAGTCGGGGCGGTGCATGAGCAGTGGGTGAAGGGAGCTTGGCAGCCACTCGCTTTTTTCAGCCGGCAGCTCCGCCCTAACGAACGGAAATACAGCACCTTCGATCGGGAGCTCCTGGGCCTCTACCTCGCCGTTCGGCACTTCCGTTTTCTGTTGGAGGCCAGGCCATTTACAGCTTTCGTGGACCATAAGCCGTTGACATTCGCGATGGCGAAGGTTTCAGAGCCATGGTCTGCCCGTCAGCAGCTCTCCTTCATCTCTGAGTTTACTACCGACATCCAACATGTTGCAGGGAAGGACAACCAGGTTGCTGACTGCCTCTCACGGGCGGTCGCCAGTGCGGTTCACCTGGGCATCGACTACGCCCGCATGGCAGGCGATCAGGCCTCTGACCAAGATGCTCAGGCTCTCAGGACTGCTGTCACAGGGCTTAAGTTGGAGGACGTGGTCTTCGACGACACCGGGACCACACTCCTATGTGACATGTCCACTGGGCAGCCACAGCCCGTTGTGCCCCTTGAGTGGAGACGACAGGTTTTCGACGCTATTCATGGCCTGTCCCACCCAGGGAGGAAGGCTTCTCAAAAACTGGTGGCAGCTAAGTTTGTCTGGCACGGGCTTAGAAAGGACATTCAGAAGTGGGCAGATGCCTGTGTCATGTGCCAGCGTATGCATCGACATACGAAGGCCCCTCTGGCACATTTTTCAGTGCCGGAAAGGAGGTTTGATCATGTCAATGTGGACCTGGTGGGGCCTTTGCCACCTTCTCATGGGTTCACCTACCTCCTCACAATGGTCGACAGAACCACACGGTGGCCGGAGGCCGTTCCACTATCATCTACCACGGCTGCTGAGGTGGCTCGGGCGTTCGTTGGCACTTGGGTCGCCCGGTTCGGTGCCCCATCTGATGTCTCCTCTGACCGGGGGCCACAGTTCACGTCTGAGCTCTGGAGTGCGGTTGCCGGAGGCCTGGGGATGAAGCTACACCGCACTACCGCATATCACCCACAGGCCAACGGGTTGTGCGAGCGGTTTCACCGTTCTATGAAAGCTGCACTTCGGGCTAGCCTCAAGGACAGTGGTTGGGTCGACAGGCTCCCGTGGGTCATGTTGGGCCTTAGGACCGCCCCTAAAGAAGACCTTCGGTCGTCATCCGCCGAGCTGGTCTATGGACAGCCGCTACGGGTTCCTGGGGATTTCGTCCCTAACGCCACAGTCCCTTGGTCGGCGCTCAGACAGCGAGCCGACTTTTTGGATAATGCCAAGGCTTTCGCACCTGTACCCACCTCACAGCATGGGCTACCCCAGTCATATATGCCACCCTGCCTGCGAACGGCAGAGTACGTGTTCATCCGCCATGACGCCCACCGAGGGCCATTTCAACCGCCCTATGACGGACCGTTTCGGGTTCTGGAGGCTGGAGACAAGGCTTTTCTGGTGGACATCGGGGGTAAGCCAGATTACATTTCAGTGGACAGACTTAAACCAGCTCACGTGGATCTGGACCAGCCCGTGGGGTTGGCTCGGCCCCCGAGGCGCGGCCGCCCTCCAGCTATGCCCCCACGCCACCGCAAAGCCTCTAAAAAAACACCTGCTGTCCCTCATAAGCAGACCCCTGTTGAACTTTCAGTCCCTGCTCCGGTTTTACGGAGCCGTTTTGGACGGGTGATCCGGGCCCCGCAATGGTGACTGTTCTCAATTATGGTGAATTCTGGGGGGAGGTCTGTAGCGGACAATACTATGAGCTATGATGTACATAATTCACCTGTGTGTTTGTTTATGGGGAATTGTGTGCGGGCACTTTAACGCCGGTCACTGGGGTGTGACGTATGGGGTTACAGGTAACATATAAGGAAGTGTTGTGTGTTGCTACTGGCGCTATGTCTTCAGTTAAATAAATGCCGACACGGTCGGCTTTATACTGGCAGCACGTCTCCGTTTCGTTTGTACGCTCCAACTCCTACAGTATAGTAGATAGTGTACATAGCCTTTATTTATGTAAACCAGCTCTTTTCCCTTTTTTTATTTTACCCTTGGCCCTCTTGTTTTTAGTCTTTTTTCCAAGCACCAGGGGAGCCCCCCCTCCTAAATTTCGTTGTTTGGTACCTGTACTGTATTAATGACAATAAAGACCATTCATTCATTAATTAATTCATTCATTCATTCATAAGTACCTTACTCAAAGGCACACTAGGGGTGGTGTTCCCAGGTGGGATTTGAACTCATGACCTTCTGATCACCAATCCAACTCACTATCCAGCAGGTGGCGGTAACTAGAGGTTAGAGAGGCCAGCTAGCAATCGTAAGGTCGCTGGTTCGATCCCCACCTCTCAGGAAGGAGCTGCATGTGGCCTTGAGCAAGGCACTTAACCCCTAATTGCTCCAGGGGCAGTGACTAGGCTGACCCTGTGCCTTGAGCAAAAAATACAAAATTCCAACAATTGACGGATAAGTTGATTGCATGGCAAATCAAATATTCTTCATTATTCTATCCATTAGGCCACCACTACCCCAAGGAATGAATAGTAGGCTATACATTCCTAATTGTGTGTCCTGGTTGACGCTGTTAGCTATACTGTTAGCTATACTGGCAGGTGAATACGGAAGATAGAATGCCGGTTGGTGGGGTGGTGGAGTCATTACAGCTTGTCTTGCAAATCACACATTAATGGTTCAAATCGTGCTATGGACAACAATATTTGCTAATTATTGTTGCTAATACATACATACTAACATACTGTACATGCATGCATATATACATACATACATACTAACATACATATACACATATATAAATACATACATACATACATACATACTAACATACATATACACATATATAAATACATACATACATACATACATACACACACTCCAAGTCATTATTATAGAAAAAATATTTTAAAATGTGTATTTGGGAGAAGTACAAGCAAACGATAGGGTTTACATTCACCATTTTCTTTTTTCCATCCACCCCTCCCCTCCCGCCACACCCAACACCACAACAACAACACATCACAAAAACCATGCAGACACATGTATAAAGACAACATCAACAATCTCTGTGAAGACTGACTTTATATACGCCATTTAGCTGACGCTTTTATCCAAAGCGACTTATATAGCAGTGAGTGCATGGTTACATGTTCAGTATATATGGTCCCAGCGGGAATCAAACCCACAACCTAAGCGTTGTTAGCGCCATGCTCTACCAACTTAGTCACAGAGGAGGACTCTTTGTCAGTCATGGCCAGAAATTCTCCACTGTCTCCCCCAAGAGCATTCCCAAGCACTGACCGGGGCTATCACCAAAAGAACTAGACACAGAAAGGCAACAGAGGTCCTTGTGCAAATGAAAACACTTTGACATGGGACATGCTCTTGACAATCCGTAAGCAGAGGTCCATTGAGCTGTCAATGAAAGCTGGCTGTCTAGGTCCAAAAGGCCCCTCTGTCATGACCCTGTCACTGTCCTCTCTGGCTGATCTCAAAGCAGTGGCTGCTGGGGTAACACAGAGACCTTCACTTTGAAGTGCATGTCGACGTCCATCTCTACTGGACAAAAAAAACGGACTCCCTTAGGTATATCAGCGAAACAACATGGTTATGAGGTGGGGGTGCTTATAGGCTAATACACTTTATTCTGTCAGGTCTCATATCCTGTTTTAATATGTTACTGTTGTTTTATTTCAACGGAGTACTAGCTTTTATTTGATTAACGTTTTTTATTGTTGTAAGACGCTTTGGACAAAGGTGTCTGCTAAATGCCCTAAATGTAAATGTAAATGGGGGCACACAAAGAGCAGGGCATGGGCAAGAGTGACAAGGCGGTATGTCTTAATTTAATAGCTGTACAGAGCTGTGATTTTAGGTATGAAAAGGTGTCATACTGTGTTCAAACATGCTGTACAAATAACCCTGTCCAGGTGCTGTATACAGTGTTGAAAGGTCCAGAGAAAAATGAAGCCCAGAGTTTGCAAAATGTGCTTTTCAGGATATCAGAACAGTGTCCAGTGAGATTTAGGTCAAAAATGTAATTGCACAAAAAGTGGCACAGTATGTCACAAAAAGCTAAAGAGCTTAGTTATATTTCCTGTTTAACGTATTGTATTGCATTCATGTATGAAATGTGCCATACAAATAATACATAATTGATTGATTGATTGATTGATTGATTGACAGATTATAAACAAAATACTATAAACAGTCAAATTAGGTACTTAATAAAAATGTCCTAACCCATGGAATGTAGGGACTACTTAACAAAGACAGAAAATTAGATGAGAGAACAGCAGTTCAGACAACTCTCTTCAGAGATCATTCAGACATGTGATTCAGGAACTCCACCCCATGCTGCTATGTTGGGCCGATGTGTGAACATGGAGCGTTGTGAAAGTAGCTCAGCCTCTCAAACGATAATGGGACCTAAGATTAGACATCTTGAATAAGTCATATGGAGAAAGTAACACCACAACACAGAGGCAGGAATATCTTTGAAGCCTCTAAATATAATTCAGAGGAGTGAAAGTAACAGACTCTTCTCTTTTACTTCAGATGGTATTACAGTGTCAGTTTGCACTTGTGTACAAAGTTAACTTTGTGGATGGAGGAGTACTGTAGAATTCAGGGGAGGCTGGTGGAAGTAGAAATCAGATGACAGGCTCATTGTAATGAATGGAATGAGGAATGGTATCAAACACATTTCTACCTCTACCCGCCTCCCCAGGTAGAGACAATGGTTTTTCTCTTTCATGTCACAGAGACAGTTATCTGACCAGAGATGAGAGACAAAGGCAATATCCATTTGAGGGGGTGTTCTGCACTTATTAGAGACAAAGGCACTATTTCTGAGTGTGTGTGACATTTAGCCATAATCATAATACCTCTTTACAGTACCATAACAGCCTACCCCTGCTGTATTTATAATCCTTATAGAATTATAGTTAATCAAAATCTCTCTTTTTCACTCCCCCTCATAGACTCACATAGTACAAAAAACGCGCGCACACACACACACACACACACACACACACACACACACACACACACACACACACACACACACACACACACACACACACACACACACACACACACACTGACAGAGAAAGTGAGCTGTAGTATGCTGTCGAAATAAATCATATTTCACTCCACCTCCTAGTCACACATGTGCTTGTTTACATAAGCGCTCTTACGTGTGCGAGCAAACACACACGCACGCACGCACGCACACACACATTCACTATACATTTTATTTTAGAAATAAATCTGTGTTTAGACATTTGAATTTCGAGCACAATGTACATCCATATATCACACAAACCATGAACCACTGCATGCACATGGTATACTGGACTGTCATTTTTACTGGACTGTCATTTTTACTGCATGCACATGGTATAATGTGTAATAAATGCCTGAGAGCCAATTGAGAAATGATATGTTTGGAAATTTCTCTCTTAATGGTCTATAGATCTTAAAATTATTTAGTCCTGAGGCGTGAGAGCAACACGGCACAGGCCCTCCACCGGCAGGTCATTTATTGTGCTCGGCCGTCTAATTGTACATGAAGTCTGACATCTTCTTCATCCCTCATACAGCGGAGAGGTTAATTTGAACCTAATTTCTTCCATCAAACATACATCTTCCAGATCTGCAGGTCATTAGACGTGAGGTATTTAACATGCAATTACGGCATACAGTATGCATGGTCAGGGTGGCTCACAGACCGACCCCAGGCCTGTACACCAGCCCCGCAGCCCACAGATCGCGGCTCCCACCGGCCCCACGGCACACAGAGCGCGGCTCCCACCGGCCCCACGGCACACAGATCGACCGGCCCACCGAGAATTCTCCCACTGCTCCCACACGGCCAGGCTGCTACTGGCTGCAACTGTTAATGAGAAAAACCTAAAACATGTAGCGTACAGTATCGTAGACTTCTTCAACATTGTGTGATTTGATTCAAGGATTCATTCCTCTCAGATTCTCTCCCTCACGAGCCCTGTCTTTCCGATGCACTGCAAACTGGCAAAAAGGCAAACTGCCAGGTGGATCCCCACCTCCCCACCTCCCCAGTCTCCTGAGCTGATGTTACATTTCCATGTTTGTTTGGTCTCTATAGGTGTACTGCACAGAAGGCATGAGCATAAGGTTCTCCATAATTTTTTCCGAAATGTTCCAATTTCCGGACGCGCAATTCCCATAATTTTGAAGTGTGAACATATTGAAATATGAGATGTGAGAATATAAGATTAAACATTCTGCGCCAGATGTGTCTCATGTGCACAAAACCTTTTATATCCTTGATATTTGATTGGACATCACTACTATTGAATAAAAGGGAACATGCATCATTGTCCCATCGAATCAGGCGTTAGCACCACCACACCATCGCTCTCTCTCTCTCTCTCTCTCTCTCTCTCTCTCTCTCTCTCTCTCTCTCTCTCTCTCTCTCTCTCTCTCTCTCTCTCTCTCTCTCTCTCTCTCTCAAATACCATTTGTAAAGTTGCTATGGCAACAAGTTGTATAATTCTCGTCATGAGACTTTAGATGAGCGGAATATTAATGTGGTTTCACAAGTAACAGGCTTTATGCAAGCGTCCACCAAATGACGGATAAACACTTCATTCTGGGTTAATTAATGGACATATGGTAACGTACGTGGAAAACAACCTGACAGAGGTTCTCAAGGGGACTGCGGACGTACTGTTATACAAGAAGAACACAACAGTTGCTGTGGGGATTGAACTCAGCCTGTTCCTGTCAACCACACATCAACTGTCACTCCTTATGAGTTATTAACTGTATGGCGGTGGTGACTTGTCAAAGACAAACACCAATTATAGCCAAACAAAACTGTCTATCCCAAGACTACCAATATATTATTACGGCTTTATAACTGGACTGTAATAGGTAGATCATAGATTCTAAAGAGATTTATGGAGACACCATTATGTATTACCAAGAAAAATTAATTAACATTTCGTCCTAGCCATCTAAATATACCCATGGAGACCTGATTAGGATGTGTTTAAAACATGTAACGTCTGATCTGTTCTGGGTAGTAGGAGGGCTCTTGGGGCCGTTGCCGCAGGTTCGGTCTAATTCAAGTCCCAGTGGTAGCAGAAACACAAATAACCCTTCCCCCTATTACATCTGCCAGAGCAGGGCAGGCAAACAGACGCGGAGAGTTTGGCGATGACTCACCGCACGCTAAAGGGCCCTACTACCTCAGTTTGCCCACATCCCCTGAACGGAGCGCAGATATCTCTCAGATCTGCACACCAGAGCTGTCAGACCCAGACCGACGCAGGGGGCAGAGCTTGGGAGGGTTCCAGGCCTCGGGATTGGACGAGAGCTCCCCTGTGCATCCCAACGAGGGCGCTGCTAACAGAGGACTCCCAGCAGCCAAGGTTAATCTAGATGTCAACACCTGCTGACAGTGCAGCAGATTGCTCCTGGGTGACATACCCCCTTCGATTCCCTCATGAAAACTTAATGCGGCAGTTGATTCCATCCTGCTTGCAGGAGATGGAGAAGGGGGTCTGTGGTTTCCATACGGGGCGTGCATGAACGTACGCTACCTCTAAGCTCTTCAATTGCCAGGCTCTGAGGCTGCTCTCTCTCCCCTTTTCAGCCAACCTCCTAGCCTCATATCAGCTGTGTTCTCGAAAGCAATTCCATGTACTATACTACAGACTCAATCTGTGCAGAAAGAACGTCACCGAACCTGAGTTCAAACAACCCTTACTTCCACAACCGTACACACACACTCGGCTTTTCTGTGATAATTAAGGCCTAAATTGATTCATTAAAGCCTGATTACTTTGGAAAAGTAGGGGAGCCTGTGAGATCAATTGTAACAACCTGCTTTTCTCCAATCAGAAGCAAGATAGAGTAATGAAACTCACTCAATAGCCCACAATACATGCACAGTTAGGTTTTGTCCCTGCATGAACAAGATCTGTCAAATCTCACCATCTGCTGGTACAGTATTATTGGAACTTTTCTCACCACCTGTATGTTTTATATCCCCAAGAGTGGACTCTTAATATCCAAGATATTTTGTGATTATTATATTGGCTAAAGATTGACATGTCAATGTTTTTGTGTCTTCGGGAGTCGTGGGTGATTGTAACGTATCAAATGAAAACTTGGTGAGATGGTATTAAATACACATATCGATGAGATACGATTGTAAATTAAGTTGTAAAGGGATATGGTTTGAGTACCAGCAATGGCGGTTTTGACCTAGAGACTGAGCTTTAAAATGCCTCAAGTGACAGAATTTGAAGTTTCTACACTGGGAACATGTAGAACTCAGCTATAGCTGTTTTTGAGTGAGCTAAGTGAGTTTTTTTATCAAAACCTTTTTGGATTAAAATCAATACTGTGATCCAAGCGTCCTCTACAGAGTGCTATAAAAAGGTAGGAAAGATTAATAGATACAATATACTATGTATGTTTCGAACATCAAACAATGACTGGTCGAGGTAGAGTGTTCTCTGAGTTTAATTCAAAACATGTTACATGGCCCTGGTCTCCCCTGTGGGTTGGTTTGGTGGTAGATATAGATAGAGATACTGGTTTGCAGTGATACAGTACAATATAATATAATAATATGTAATATACACCATTTAGCTGACACTTTTATCCAAAGCGACTTACATTGCAGTATGGTCCCAGCGGGAATCGAACCCACAACCTCAGCGTTGTTAGCGCAATGCTCTACTAACTGATGCAAACATCTGATCCCCACCTTTGTGTGTAGTCACCCTTCTGACCTTCAACCATTACAGAGACGGTCAATCCTATTTAGAAGACACCCGAAACCTAGAAAACTCATTCCAAAAGTAATTTTTACCCATTCTCAAACAGTGGACTCACTTAACCTGCAGAAACCTTTTGAATCACATTGCCAACTGTCCTGTCATACTCTGTCTTGTTTAATTCTCCAAACCACAGCCTATTCTATATTTTGTCAAAATTCATTTATTTCCCTTGCAAATCGGCCTAATTGGAAAGAATGGTTTTCATGAAAATACATCCTCGTCAATATTACGCTTTATCTGGGTCATTGAGCAATGATTGGCTGAATAAAAAATTCCCATTTTGTAGGGCTTTTATGTTTCAAGCACACAGCCACAAGGGAAATGCTGTGTGTATTTGAAGTGGTAAACCATTAACAGGTCTATTTATTTCAAAAACACCTTTCAAAATCTTCTGGTGTGTCAAAGAAATAGACATTATTGATACAGACAGAGAATAGAAAGATACAGGTTCTGCTGGCTGTCAAGGATTAAAGTCTCTGTTCAGTTACGCCTGGTACCTGGTACAGTACACTGTGAAAGGAAAATAGGTTTTTATTCAACATACTCATTTGTGGAAGGCAAAGCATAATAGTACTATTTTATGACTCATGCCGGAAACAGTTTGTACCAAACAGAGTAGCTTTGAGCATTTTTACAATGAACTTCTGAACATTAGTCCTTGTTTCCATGGATAAGAAAATAGCCATGTCTGTTATTACATAACCAGCCTCCCACTCAACCGCCTATCTCTCTACAGCCTCTCATACAACCTGTGCTTGCTTTCCTCCTAAATTCTGAGAGAGAGAGAGGGAGAAAGAGAGAGAGAGCTCCCCATGCCTCCTCTCCTTCTTCTACTTCCTGTCCTCAGCTACCCTGTAAAATCAGTTAATCAAACTCTGTACTGTACGATGTTTGGAGAAGATTGTGTAATAGACTGTAGTGGACAAATATTCCTCTTCTGCTCTCTGACAAAGTGGCGCTAGAGGGCAGATCATTTCCTTGCCGTCATACAGTATATTTGAAAAGACAACAAACACAAGGATAGCTCATCCGGAAACATTCTTCCAAATACTGTTTCTAGTATCTACTGTACAATATGAGATAATGAGATGGGATGTTTAGCTTCAGCTAATGTTATTTTCTTGCTGTACTGCTACTGGATGTAAAGCGTAGTAGTAAGTAGCCTCGTGTGCCGGGAACATACAAGCCAGAGCGGCTCCTGTTTCTGTAGAGTGAGACAGCTTGATGTACACCACCTAGGTAGTGCCCCAACATTTGTGTAAGTTATCTTCCTAACAAATTAACGTTTTTTCCCTTTTTTTTTTTTACAAATACCTAATTTCTCAGGACAGGGTGTAAGCTCAGACAGGGTCTGGTTGGTTGGTGTTTTTCCAATTAGTATCTAATTCACCATGAAGACACTCCAGCCACATTTCCTCTCACCCATGCGATGGAAAGACCTGCATTTGGAGCTGTGTAACAATCTATGATCATCTTGTTAAGGCTTTCCCTGTAATTCCAACCCTGATATTACCTTGTCAAGCCAAGCATGGAGAACAGGTTAGTCATGGCTGGTAAACTTTCAGGACCATTGAAGATATCTTTACTCTGGAGGCTAAAGGGTGAATAACGCGTGTACACACACACACACACACACACACACACACACACACACACACACACACACAAACACACCTCAGTAATTTTAAATCAATAATTGAACATAGCTATATAGCCAGCAAGGCCTGCGGTCTAAGCTATGTGCATTGGTTCAGAGCGGCTATGTTGTTTATGCTGCTTGGCTAAAATATGTTTGCTTTGATAGACCTTGGTCCATAGATGTTGTGTATTGATTTTCATGCAGATCGGCCCAGCGGTTGCAGAGGAGATGTAATTTCAGTGCGTACAATGTTTTTACAATATTCTAAAAAAGCAAAAAAGATAGCCTATAGCGCTAACAAACACCTTCTGCTTAGACCCCTAATTACAGAAGAGTATTATAATATACAGGCCTTGCAACCTTTGTAAAAGTGTCTATGTTCTCCTTATCTTGTTTCCCCAGGATAGGAGGCATACATGTACATAGGAAGATCAACATATTGCATAGGTCAGATAGATAAGACCACTACAGAGGGTGTGTGTGTGTGTGTGTGTGTGTGTGTGTGTGTGTGTGTGTGTGTGTGTGTGTCAACTCTCTGGCAAGGTGGCATCACAGTTTCAGTCTATCATCGTCACCTAAAATCTGATTCTGGAACATCTGTCGTATTGTAAATATTTGGCAGTGTGGTCCCTAGCAACTGTCCCTGGTTGATCTTGCTCTATGGTTGGCTGGTAGCATGGTTTTTCCAGTTTAAGATTGACTAATTAATAACTAACTAACTATTAATTCTGATAGCTGCAATAATGACGTTGCAGAATATTGACTTTCTCCCTCGGTTGAATGATACAATAAACATGACATTCATTCAGCCCTCTGAGAGTTATATAGAGACATTATATAAGACAGGGAGGGTTTTCTCAAACTCACACATCTTTATAACACAAGACAAAGTGGAAAACAAGATGGTCTGATTGTTTTAAGACATTTTCTTAAGAGAGTCACATTAATACAAAGATCTATCATGTAATACCAGTCTTTTATATACTGCATTTTATACCACATTGTATATACTGTACGTAACATGTGTACATGATAATATGTCAATTTTGTTTAAAAAAAAAAAAAAGTGTTCAGTTAGTTCATCAAAGAAAAGAAAAACAATTAGCTTTTGAAACAATATTCAACTGACCATGAAATGTCGACAATACCCTGCAAATGTCATTGTCTAACGTCAGTGTCCTAATGTCCAAACATTCATCTTTATCACAAGATAATTCACAAATCTCTGCCATTTAGGCGATTCTGTAATTGAAGGGTAGTTATAGCCATGCCTTTCACACAAAGGCATATCAGAACAAATGGCAGGACATTTGGTATGAGACGTTACATTATATTGTATGTGTAGTGTAGTAGTATATGATGTTTAGATGATGAGTAAGATGCAGTATGAGCATGTTCTTTGTGTACTGTAATACGTACTGTAAATGTGTACTGTAATACTAGTACTATATAGTATTATAGTACTGTAGTATACATGTTATGAGCACTGTACTGTAACTCAAATGTGATGCTTAAAACTGAAGTAAATTCATGGTGGAAACCACATGCTCTCCAGGCGTTCTGTTCATTGCAGTATTGATTTTAAAAATCAACAAATTGTGGATAAAACCTCAACTTGCTGAACATGCAAAGGCCACAAGCACAGGAGGGAGGGAAACAAATGAAAAGTATTGGCACAAAATTAACTGAGCTAGAGGAAACATTAAATAAACATTTCCTTTTGGGCCAAACGGTGGTGTATTACAGTAAATTCATTACATAACAGAGTGAAAAATATAAAAACATGATGCAGTTTCAATGGAGAAGCCAATCTGAAATAACAATAATAAACCCAGATTACCGTACCATCCCAGACTGTCTTGAGTTACCCACATTATTCTGTGTACTTTATGCACATTTATGTGTCTAAAATGTACTATGATGTATACTCTGTTACAAAATTGTTTTCTTAAAGAGTGCAACGGCACTATTTCACACCGAATAGCATGAAAATGACATAGCAGTTTCTCAAAGCGTGTATCTGTGTTTGGGGGCGGGCAGGGGAGGAGTGAGCGATATTACTTATCAACGCGTTATTCTACCCATGAAAAGCAAATGAACTGGAAAGTTAATATAACATTTTATCACCTCTTGGCAAAACACCATTTGGAGCAATCGCTTGGTGCACTAGATTTTAAAAAGTCTCTCTGAAGTTCTGTGTCAGTTGACTGTATCCACCATTCTCTGTGTTACTTGATCACCATGTCAAAAATGTGTGTCATCAACACAGAGATAAATCCTTCCATGATCATGATAAAAACAAATGTCTGAGAATATTCAGAAGACCCGGTTCATTTACCCACTGTGTCGGAAAAAGGAAAAAAGAAAAGAAAAAATAAGTTAACATAATTCGACACATAGAAATTTACATTATGTACATTCATTTAAATTAAAATAGATTTGTAGGTTTTGATTGGGTAGTTCTTCTATCTCCAGGATTCATTGTTCATTCAAGAGAAAGGGCGGCCTTCATTAGCATAAGAACACAGTTTCAGCCAATCAGAGAGATGTAAGGCTTTCTTCATCAAGTCCCTGCCAATAGTCCGAGTCCATCTCCAAATAAGGGCGTGCCCCTAGCGACATATATGGCAGACTTTGCATCACCTTGGAAAAAGGAAACGAAATAAATAAAAAATATATGTAATATATCTATATATATATTTATAAAATGAAACACAGGAAAGATTCCTATTCCATTTTCGTGCTGTCGCCGCCATACCAAAAGCAAACATCACCACGATTTCCCTTTCTTCATTTTGTATTTTTAGTGTATTTTATTTTTAGTTTTTTTGCAGTTTTTGAGAAAAAGGTCCTCTTCATTGAATAACTATACATCATATATGTAAGTAAACAAAATGTAAAAGTGCGTGTGTTGTTGATACTTTTTTTATTTTTTATTATCCAGTATATCGAAAAAGTGTAACAGGCACTTAAGTCCTTCCCAAACTTGTAGGTGTTTTGACAGTGGAGCAGTAAGGTACAGGTTGTTTGGTTATTCCTGGTTTGTGTCTGTCTGACAAGGAACAAGCACATCCAACCAATGCTAGCCCAGGATGTCCAGGTATACCGGAGTGGCTTTTCCCATGGCGTAAAGGACCTTCTGAATGTCCTTGATGTTGAGTCGTTGCTGAGGTTCCCTCTGCCAGCAGCCCAGCATGATGTCATACACCTCCTTGGGACAGATCCGAGGCCGGTCCAGAACACGACCCTGCGTTATGCACTCGATAACCTGTGGAGAGAGCAATACAGGAAAACATAAACTCTTAGAACAAACGGTTCTTAATTTGGCCCTGTAGGTGCACCGTTTGAATCCTATTTGGGCTCCAAGTGCAGTTAGAGTACAGTTAATGAACCCCTTTGGGTTCCATTTAGAATGTTGAACATTCAACCCAAATGGTTGTTCAAAGGGTGCCCCTACAACAAGGGCCAGAATTTTTCGAAACATACACTGTGGGGGCCGGACTTATATTTATTTAATTAATTAATTAAGCCATAATTTGCATATTATTGTTTAATATTTTCACTTTCTTACCAAATTAATGTTATTAATGGCTTATTATCAGTGTTAACAGACTCCTGACACCTATACTGCAGCCAGCCACCGGGGGGCGATCAAGATATTTTGGCTTCACTTCATTGTAATAATTTTCAGTTATCAATCAAGCAAAATGTCACTCTCAAACAACCTGAAGCGTAACCTGAAGACGTGGGAAAATGCAGCTTTAATGAGGAATGGACTGACAAGTACGCATTCATCTTGCCAATTATTAAACTAATTAGAATTAGTTTCAGCTTCCCTACTGCAAACATAAATATTCCGTGGGCCGAATGGGAAGCTGGTGACCCATGCCCTACAGGGACAAATTAAGAAACTTATTTTTGGAATAACTTTTTTAAAGAGTGTAGAAAATGTGACAAATAATAACAAACGTGTGGTCGCCAAAGCACCAGAGAGCATAGAGTCTAACACTACAAGATAAGGCCCTTACTGTAAATATTATTAGTCTTTCACTGTCTTTGAGTTTGAATCACAAATTATTTACAATTACAATTACAAATGATTGTATAACAACCCAACAACATTGTTATCTGTATTGGTGTAGCATGGACACATAGCATACATTTTAGCTACATCTAGCAACAGTTACGTGATCAATCAGCTACGTATTATGAATCACTGCCATTGAGGACACGCTAGAATAGTCCCAGAGCTCACAGGTACATTAAGACATTGGGAAATTTCATTTCTATGTCAAGAACAAGAAAATATTGATGTTTCAATTGCTTGAATTATGAGGGCAAAGCTACTTGTCGGGTTATTCTTTGAGGTCAATTTAATTTTCTTGCTTTACAAGAGTAATCCTAATTGAATTCCATTGATTCACCACACCCCTCTCCAATGAAAAAACAAACCAATCATGGCACAGCATCAATATATCATTATAGAGGGTTGTGCTGATCCTCAGAAATAAGTGAAAAGCAATAGTAGCATTGCTTCAACAGCCTAATTCAATCTAAAGTGCCCTAACAATATTAGTATCTTTCTTGAGTTTTCACAAACTTGTTTTAATCTGTAAACTGGAAACATCAACATGTGAATGAGAGCTTGGGTTGGGGCTGGAGTTAGGGCTGTACCTAGGGTTAGGGATGGAATTAAAGCTGGAGTTACAGTTGGGGCTGGAGTTAGGTCTGGAGCTAGGGTTAGGATTAGGGCTGGTGCTAGGTTTAGGGTTAGGGCCTGAGCTAGGGTTAGGGGGGTTGGTCATCCCTATGTTCCCACAGCCATATGTTCCCACAAGTAATCATACTGTAAAGGAATCTCTGTAGGGTTAGGGTTAGGGTATGTATTCTATATTTAGGGTTAGGGTTACGTTGTATTCTATATTTTATATATAAATTGTTATGGCTGTATTGATTTAAAAACCCAATAATGCTGTGGGTCCACCAGACCCGCGAACATTGGCTGAGTAACGAAAAACAAGAACAGCACACACTGGTTAATCTGAGGAAACATAGGGCTGTGGGAACATACACACCCTGCCTACGTGGCGCTAATAGTATTAGCATAGGATATTAACCCTTGTTGTGAAATTAAGCCACGCTTTGGACTGCTTTTTCCTAGACTCCGCCATTATGACTTGTTGCAAGTGTTTGCAATGCGCAACTGTCAGCGCATGTGCAAAACATGCCGGCATCGATAAGAGAATCGATAATCTCGAATGTTATTGATACCGATGCATCGAAAAATGTGTTACCGATTCTAACTGGAACTGGTTCTCGATTCCCATCCCGAGGCTGGAGCTAGGGTTAGGGTTGGGGCTGGGGTTAGGGCTGGAGCTAGGGTTAGGGTTGGGGCTGGGGTTAGGGCTGGAGCTAGGGTTAGGGTTGGGGCTGGGGTTAGGACTGGAGCTAAGGTTCGGGCTGGAGCTAGGGTTGGGGTTATTGTTGCAGTAGCGGTTATAGGGGGCAATCGTATGTGAAGTGAGACCAGATGGGATAGTACAGTACCTCATTGTTGCCAAGCTGAAACCATGGCTGTTTTCCATAGGTGAAGATCTCCCACATGATGACCCCGAAACTCCACACATCGCTCTCCGTAGTGAACTTCCTGTACATAATGCTCTCCGGGGGCATCCAGCGGATAGGTAACATAGTGTGTCCTCCCACCTGCCACAAATCAGAGGTCAAAGGTCAGTCAAAGGTCAGAGGTCGTCAGTAGGTCACAGATAAGTGGTAGTGTTATTTTTGGATGACTTGACATCAATAAATTATAATCATTTATATAGGGATTTATATAGTGCTTTAACAGTTACCCAAAGCGCTTCACATTGTACGGGGGAGAAATAAGGTATTCCAGACACCACATAACATACACAATAAATAAACACAGAGGTCATCAGAAGGTCACAACAACACACTTCACATGCTTCTGGGGATGCTTGTCCTTGCAGGTCTCAGATATTAGGCTTAGCATCTCATAAAAAACTACTGTACCATAACAACAGACATTAGCACAATGCTAAAACTCTGTCTTCGCTATCTGGCACCTGTCCCAATGTGTTGAATAGGTATTAAACCATATTTTCTCGTCTTTGAATGACAATAATCCACAAAGCACATCACTACTCGTATACTAAACAGAAGCAGTCTCACGGCATGAAACCATTACAGAAACTGTTCCGTCAATAGAAAGAAATGGCCATCTTTCCCAACCTTGTCATACTGTTCTCATGAATATGAAAGGTACTGTATGGCCAGAGTACTACTGTATCCAGTCAGTCCAGTTTCTTTTTTTAAGATTTTAGTTAGTTATCATAAATTCTGAGACATTTGACATCTTTAAACCAAGCAAGACCTGTAATGGAGTTCTCATCACACCGTAAATCCTCTAAAGCTAGATATTAATCGATTAAACAATCAGCCATTAATCATCCCGGCCCCTCAGCTTTCATTAGCCAGAATTGTTAGAAAATCTATTTCCTATTCATGTCAATGACACTGCTTTAATCATCCCCCTGACAGGCCCAACAAGACTGATGCAGCAATGAGCTGCAGGATAAGGCTCATTGTGCAGCGAACGCCCCGGGGTCAAAGTAAAGTATTGACTGGAAAAATTTAAATAATAAGAGGCATGACGATTTCGTACACAAGCGGAGACATTGGACTGCTAAAGCAGCTGCCTGATTCTCAACCTTTGTTTTCCATGAAGCATGTTTGAGAAGTAATACAAAAGAGGCCTCGTGTACTGTAGCCTATTAGAGCTAGCCATGTCAGCAGCATTCACTACCCACAACAACAGGCAGATAGCTAGGCTATTATATACATTTTACAACCCCCTATCCCCCTTCCCCGCCCCTCCAAAGGCACTAGGGGAGGCTAAGCCTCTCCTTTATATTGCAAACCTATTTTCCAGGGCTTACAGACGAAGAAAACTTGTTTGTGGCCTGGTGTGGAGGGAGAGATATAATTACCGGTATTTTTTTTTTTTTTTTTTTTTACAGTAATACATACCACATTCAGGACCTAGTCGAACACTGAAAAGTGTTCTAAGAAGCTGTTTTCCCCTGCTTTTCCACTTAACAGTTCAGATATCTGTGCGTCTTCACTGCGAGTGTCGTATAGCATTTTAAGTATCAGAAAGTTCAACTCTTCTCGCTAATTACGTCCCAGTTTCATAGCCTATTTTCTTTGAATGTCAAACACATCCTCATTTGATTTTGACGCAGTCAAACCGCATTTCTCTGGTATTGATCGCAGTGTGTTTTAAAGAAACATTCGTTTTGTCAATCTGCCAATAACAGTTCCTTCTCCTTGAGTGTAAAATGGAAAAGTCCTCTGGTTTGGACACTAAGTACATCTATTTAGTCTGAGAGGACTGTCTAGTCCCAGTGAGTTATTTCCTCTGCAATATTTGTAAATGTCTTTGGGGATTTGAGGTGGAATAAGCTGGTAAACCCCTGGCACAGACAACGCTGTATACTTTTTAGAAGGATATCATGACGCTACAATATTTACAGACATGGCCTAGACTCTCTTTTCAACATCTGTAGCTCTGCTCCAACTAAAAGCTATATCAATATCACTGCATTGTGCATGTTGTTAGTACTCCATTTTCCTGGGCCTTTTTCTCCATCTCCATCTTCAATTGTGTTGAAATCCAAATTAGGCAGCTAGATGATCCTCTGATAGCCAAGAGAATAGAGGCCAGAGTTTCACACCCCCAGAAGCAGAGCGATAAGACATGGAGGTAATTACGTTAAACCTTAAATGGAAATGTCATTTCGTTAGTGGCCTGTAACTCTGAATCTAAATCCATCCTCCGATCTCCCTTTATCGAGATGGCACAGCTCAGAGTGCTTGAGGCCCGCGATGCCACAGAAGCTCTGTTTTTGCGTCTCTAATTTGAATCATGTTAATTTCTGAAAGTCCAAAGGCCTGATGTTCTCAGGGTGTAATTGAAAACCACTCACAGTGGCGCTGTACTTCTGAAACCCTAGATCAAACTATGACCTCCAATTGTAGTGTTATACACAATGTTGAGCCAATATTGACATTAAAACCAGCACGGTTGTGTGGTGTATGGGAATGGATAGGTCAAGGTGGATTTAGAATGTGGGTGTGAGTGGGTTTGGCAGGGGTTGTATACTTTTACATCCCCTTGTGAAGGTTTAGAAAGATTAAACAAATTAATTAAGTTCCTGTTAGTCTAAATGACTTATCTGAGGTCCACCCTGCCCGCTGCACACAAGGGTAAACCGCCACAGATGCATGCAAATGATCCCAAGCACTGCTTGGGGAGAGGGAAATTAAAATTGGCTCTGCGTCTCTCCTCAAAATGATACCACCACGGTATCACCTTGGGTTTTGGTGGCAAGGCTAGAGCAATTAGCTAGCGTTGGTAACGGCGGGGGGGGGCGGGGATTCAAAAACGTATAAAAACATTATAATTATAAAAAATAAAATAATTGCCTATAATTATGCTCATATTTCCCACTCAATGTCATATCTGTACCCTGGCATGCCTCTTAGGGGAGGGAGGAACGAGTCTGTGTTGCTGTGTAAACTGGATTAGTGCCCTGTCCCACCGTGGCAGGGGATTGATTGGATTAGCAACGCGGAGAGCAGAGCAGCATGGCAGGGGATGGATTACTGGCCCAGTAGGGCTTCTCACTGGGCGCTTTACAGCCCGCCGTGAGCACTAGGGGAGAGCGCTGGCACTGAGGGAGCCCGGAGACCTCTTAAGGGGCCTGATAACAATCTAGACACACACTAGACTCTCTCTCTCTCTTTCTCTCTCTCTCTATTACCCCCTCCACCCTCTTTTCCTCCCTCTCTCTCCCATCCAAAGAATATCTGCACTTTCCGAGCTCAGACGGCAGCAGACACGAATTCACTTTGAATTCCATTCCCATTAGGCCAAAACCTGCTGGGTCTCTGCTAAGGATAGATAGTGTAGGATGCTCTGGTGCTAACGTTAGTGTACTGTATTCCCTCCTACGGTTCCTTGTAGGTGTGTGTGTGTGTGTGTGTGTGTGTGTGTGTGTGTGTGTGTGTGTGTGCGTGTGCGTGTGTGTTTATACCAAAAGTGTTTGATTTGGTGCTCATCAGCGCAGTTTTCAGAGACTGTTGCTTGATTAATTATGCAGAGAGGATGTCTGCTTCTTGAAAAGATGAAAACCTGGCGACCGTTTCTTACAAAGAAAAAAGATAAATAGAAGCTCTGACCTAATCAACCTGCTCCAACGTAGTTACTTTGGTATACAGATATTTGTAATGTCTAGACTACTAATAAATAAGTCATTATATTCGTATAACTGACAAAATAGTCCCTTGTACAGCATGATCAAAGCCTATGCTAGTTCTATACTGTACTATCCATGAGCCACGACTATTCACAGCATGTTTAATCATAGACTAATACTACAATTTGCTGGGTCATTGAGACTCACAGATAAAGATGCAATGGAATTGAAACCTCCATTTGTTTTGGGGGGGACAGACCTAATCCTACTCATTTATATTAACGACACACCACGCTATAACAATCAGGTGGCAGAGAGACCGTCAGTGTGCATCTGTTCCACAATAACAGGCACCATTAGCCTGTCTGCTGGCGAAATGTCCTGAATCTCATCTTATCTCCCTCATCTCTCTCTCTGTGTGTTTGCCTCCTGCGGGGCATCGTCTTGGGAGCCCCGGAGGACAACAAATGTCAATATGACTAGTCAGCGATGTGAGGATCGTGTACTTGGCAGGGCCTTCCTATTTATAATCACTCAACGCGGGGAATGTGTCCAATACAGTTACGACCTTCTAATCTCTGGGCTCTGTCAATATTTCTCTCTCTCTCTCTCTCTGTGTTGTCTGTCTGGCACAGATGCTATCAGAGACATGCAAAGCCGGCCTCTCAGGCCCCCGGAAAGATCAGCATCAGTCTGTCCCTGGCTCCATGTCTGTCCCTGGCTCCATGTCTGTCCCTGGCTCCATCTACAAACGCTTCTTCTCTTTCTTTGTCATTGT
The DNA here is from genome assembly GCF_963989245.1 of Nansenia antarctica. NCBI lineage: Eukaryota > Metazoa > Chordata > Actinopteri > Argentiniformes > Microstomatidae > Nansenia > Nansenia antarctica. The sequence continues at coordinate 31,465,359 of NC_137679.1, read as the reverse complement.
CTAGTTGCAGCAGAACGCTCCATCTATACTGTAGGACATGTTTGTGTCTGTTTTGTATAGGCACGATTAACTAATCCATTTCATCTGTCATCATCAGTGGTGAAAGTTTCGATCATACTGCAAGATGTTATTAGCTCGAGTAAATATTGCAGTGTTTTCCAAATATCTTGTGAGATCAAGGTTAATTTGTTGTTCATTTGATCGATGTTTGCATCTAATTCAAAAACATTTTTCTGACTAATAGAGTTTGAACAAGTACAGAAAACAAAATATATTTCTACTCGCAGTGATTTCCAATAACTGCACTAGCAATTAACCTTGACCAATATTTACACTTACACTAGAGGTCAGCATAGCGCTGATTGGCTGAGACAGCAAACATGTTTACTGTAATGTGATGATGATTATTAGGACCTTAAAGGAACAATCCACTTTTTTTGGGCAAAAACAGTATGAGTAACAATAGTAAATTAAAAAGAAGAAGGAAAAAGGTCAAACAAGATAGGCTTTGTTCCTCCGGGACAGTATTACCTTTTCACCATCCTGATGCATTTAAAGGATGAAATGGGTAAAGGTGTTCAGGTGCCAATACAGAGTATACATTTCAAATCACCTTCCCAACTACCTCACTGGTACTATTCTGGTGCGTGAGGATGTTGGGAACAAGACACAATTCATATAACGTTAAATAATTTGATTCAACATCAAATGCTACATTGAAATGTATACAGTATGTGTACCTAGAGCAGTGTACCATAAAGCAAGCATAGACCATGCAAGACCGCAGGCATAGACCATGCAACACCGCAGGCCTAGGGTCACAATGTTTGATTTCCCTGTTTCAATTACTTTAGGCACTTTAAGCCAGCGTGTAAACCCTGCTTGCCCAGGCCACCGTGCCGTCGGGCAAGCTAAATCACACACACTCTAAAGTAATCGAAATAAAATCGTAACATTTTTTACCCATTTCTGCAACGGAGCGCCCATACGTGTGTCCTTACCCTGTAGTAGTCGGTGCTGTAGATGTCCCTGGACATGCCGAAGTCTCCTATCTTCACCAGCAGGCCGTTACCCACCAGACAGTTACGCGTAGCCAGGTCTCTGTGAACAAAGTGCTGGGAAGAGAGGTACATCATCCCCGAGGCGATCTGGGTGCCGATGTGGAGCATCTGGGAGAGGCCCAGCTCCCCGTTGGTCTGCAGGGGCTGTCCGTCCACCAGGATCATGGCGTCAGGTCCATGGGCTCTGGAGGAGGAGGAGGTGGACACCATGGAGGGTTAGAGTTTTTCACCGATGCTACAATCATTTTCGGTCGGTCTGCTGCACACCAGAAGCCGCGTGTCAAGAGCCTGTCATGGCAGCCCCCGGCGTCCGCCCAGAACCCGGTTGTGTTTTTGAGAGTCAAATTACTGCAAACGTCTCAATACCAAAGTGCATACATCATTGTCACTTGAGCAGAAACAGTCACAGTTTCCAAGAATTACACGCTTGCGCCCTTTCACTCATCAACTTTTTGGAGAGAATAGCGCCGTTGGCTGATTACAGAAGTGGCACCATGGGGTGACTGCTCTATCTATCTATCTCTCTCTCTTTCTTTTTTTTTCTCTCTCTTTTCTCACACTAACCCTCCCCCCTTCTCCCTCAGTCACTCTCCCTCCCTCTCCCAGTCCCTCCCTCCCTCCCTCCCTCCCTCCCTCTCCCTCCCTCCTTCCCTCTCTCTCCCTCCCTCCTTCCCTCTCCCTCCCTCCCTCCCTCCCTCTAACTCCCTCTCTCTGGATGTGGTCGAGTCCTGATGTATTCCTCAGAGATAGCCTGCCTGAGCATGGGCCCCACTCCTCCACTTCATCCAGGTATCAAAGGTGCAACAATCCAATGTGTTCAGAAAGAGAGAGAGACCTATTTGCATGTCAAATACCCTATCTCTCCTGTTGCTCTGAAACAGCAGGCCTCTCTGTGGACATATCATTAATTCAATACACATCTTATCTGCATAGGGATTAATTGGAATCTGTGACCGACGTTACAACATTCTGGGAGGCCAGACTAGAAAGATTTGTGGTGCCTTGCACCTTGCAAGAAAGAATTTCATCATTGAAGGGAGTGCCCTTCGATGCAGAATGATTTCTAAACTGAACGCTTCAAGAGGTTTTCACGAGAGAAGAGTCTTTTTGTTGGCCCTTTTTTCCCCCCCAAAGTCTCTCTAACTTCAATCAAATACAATAAAGGCTATGATTTACCACACAGTTGGTGGAGCACACATGGCAAGGGGTTTGATGGTGACTGCACCAAAGGTAATTCCTCCTGGTACTGTGTCTGTGTGCGTGTGTGTGTGTGTGTGTGTGTGTGTGTGTGTGTGTGTGTGTGTGTGTGTGTGTGTGTGTGTGTGTGTGCGTGCGTGCGTGTGTGCGTGCGTGTGTCAGTGAGTGACATTACCTGAGGAACTTGTTGAGGTCCCCGTGTTTCATGTACTCAAACACCATGATTAGGGGGTCCCCGTCCACACACACCCCATAGAACTTGACGATGTGGTCGTGCTGCAGGTTGGTAAGCAGCTCAGCCTCCCGCTGGAAGTCCTTCCTAGCAGACAGGTTGGGGTCCTTCAGGGTCTGTGGACCAGAGAGGATGTTTGGTTTACTGTGGGTTGATGTCAGTGGAGGCTGGTGGAGGTAGAAATGTCTGCCTGCTGGTTTATGTTGTCTATAAACGTACTGTAGACAACCTTGGGTAGACAGACCCAAATCTGATGATGATGATGATGATGATGATGATGGTGATAAATACAGTATATTGACTGTACAGTGATATTAGACTGCACGGCTTTCATAACAACAAACAGATCTTTCATAATTCATATCGCTGTGTCGTAGATCAAAAAATTAATAGCAGTTTTTGATCTAGCAGACAGAGGAGTTAGAAGTCGACTTTAGAAAGTCAACTTTCCGGGGGGGGGGGAAGGGGGAGGACTTTCTAACTACAGTGCAGCAGCTCCTCTTCTCTGTGCCTGGAGGAAGGATGGTCCCAATGTTCTGGTGCATTCACAAAACACATTTCCTCGATCCGTAATAGGATAGAGCGCAGGGCGCATTTATCCCCTTTGAAGTGGGTTACATATGAAATATGAAATCCTGATGGGATGTCACTATGACCCTGCAGCCTCACAGAGCACCGCAGCGTCCCCAGCAGAAAACTCTAATAATGATAATAACGTGCGTATTTCAGCTGCCAAGGAAGGAACGCCACGCTTCATCATACAGTGAAAAATACAGGAAAGTAAGTTCTGTCACTTGAGCTTTCTGCCCTTGACTTTTTTTCTCCCAGACAGCAACCTACCATTATTCCATTATTATGAATGTACATGCTGTACTGTTTGTCTGGACATTATATGATATATTATACAATATATATATATATATATATATATATATATATATTGATGATGCTCTACAGAGCAGGACAATAACACAACAGTGTCCTTTGTTTGGTTTCTGATCAGGGCCCAGTATTTCAAGACTTTTACATCTGGATCAGAATGACTGATTATGTTATGCTATGCTATCCAGGACCAGATCAAGCTGGATAATTTCCCCTCTGCAACTCAAACTCTGCCAGATCAAACCATCTGATCGACCCATCTGATCCAGGAGAGTGAAAAATAATCTAGATAATTCTGATCCAGATGAAAAATTAAGAAATATTGAGCCCAGGCTACTGTATTTGCCCTTCGACCTTAATGCTGTGCGCTTCAGCATTCTAGAGGATCATAGAGTTGCCGCTGACAGGCAACCACTGACAGGTTTACATGCAGACCTCTTCTCTTTTCTTAGTATTTGACGTTGCAGGAATGTCCCAGAAAAGTAGAGGAGGTGAGATTTGAACTCACAACCTTCAGATCGCCAGGCAAGGATTTAACTCCAGAGCCACTGACAAGTTCACATTCAGACCTCTTCTCTTTTATTTTCTTTGTATATTTGACATTGGGAGTTGCAGACATTGAGGAATGTTACAGAAAAGTAGAGGCATGATTCAAACTCACAACTCCGTCATTGCCAGACATGGATTCAACAACAGAGCCACCAACACTTTGATGCCTTCCTTTTGTATATTTTGACATTGAGCATAGCAGAAATATACAGAAAAGATTTTAACTTATAAAGCTTTAACTTATAAAGCTATAAAGTTTTCAAAGCACATATTTAACACCAGTGCCACTGACGTCTTCACACCTATACACTTCCGTGTGAGACTTAAGTATTAAATATAAAGTAAAAAGTGCATTTCACTAGAATTGATGGGTCCTACCCCTGCCACTAATATTTGTACGAGTGGTGACTAGGTTCAGATAGGTGTGAATTCATGAGAACCAGCTAATGCTGACAGAACTGTCCTCTCTTCACCTTCACACCTGCGCCCTCACTACCCTCACACCTGCGCCCTCACTACCCTCACACCTGCACCCTCACTACCCTCACACCTGCACCCTCACTACCCTCACACCTGCGCCCTCACTACCCTCACACCTGCACCCTCACTACCCTCACACCTGCACCCTCACTACCCTCACACCTGCACCCTCACTACCCTCACACCTGCACCCTCACTACCCTCACACCTGCACCCTCACTACCCTCACACCTGCGCTCTCACTACCCTCACACCTGCACCCTCACTACCCTCACACCTGCGCCCTCACTACCCTCACACCTGCGCCCTCACACCTGCGCCCTCACTACCCTCACACCTGCACCCTCACTACCCTCACACCTGCACCCTCACTACCCTCACACCTGCACCCTCACTACCCTCACACCTGCACCCTCACTACCCTCACACCTGCACCCTCACTACCCTCACACCTGCACCCTCACTACCCTCACACCTGCACCCTCACTACCCTCACACCTGCACCCTCACTACCCTCACACCTGCACCCTCACTACCCTCACACCTGCACCCTCACTACCCTCACACCTGCGTCCTCACTACCCTCACACCACAGACATTACTTTGTAACTGTTCTGTTCTTTATGTGGTTGTCAGCTAATTAAGTCTGCAATTCATTATGGATATTGTGGGCAAAGCCAAGCACTCCCTGAGATTTTTTTACCCTGCAAATTAAGAGAGTCTAATGTGTGTGTGTGTGTGTGTGTGTGTGTGTCTCCTTCATTTTAGTGTTTAACTTCTCAAAGATGTTTTAGATGGACAGTACCTAAGACGGGTCATAAAACACCATTACAAAAATCGACAAAATGTTTCTCCTCTGGGCATCAGTCCAAAATAATAACTTCAAGTGCTTGATCACGATAAATTGAGGGAAAAGATGGGTTGGCTCTCTTGGTTTTATTGACTTTAAAGTGTATTATGTCCACATCCTCCTGTAGAGATGCACGCAGATATGGAAGGGCTAGACCGCAAACACAAACAGAATTCCAAATCAAGAGCCAGTGAGTTGACTTGAGTTAGTTTGCATTGAACTTCTTTGAAACTTGAAATGAAAGATAAAAGAAAAAAAATGAAAGATCAAATAAAAAGTGCTATGATGTTTTCAACGGCACGCTCGTTGTTGTACTGTATGCTGCATCTCCAATCTCTAATCCAGTGGATCTTCACTCACGATCCGAGTCTAGATATCTTGATTTGAATGCCCTCATCAGTCCTGATGTTCCAAATTGTTCCAAATTCCTACAACTCCCAAGATTCCCGCTCCCTCTCACACGAGGTCCTTCTGTTGAACAGCACCAGAGCTAGTGCATGCTACTCTCTGGGAATACTCACTGGCATAGTAGTGTTGGAGTGCTAAAACTCCTGTCGGAAGTATTTTAACGCGGTATGAGACATTTTTAGGAAGTAAACACAGACCCTGTGTTTCAATAGCTATGATGCAGCTGCACTCAAAATGATGATAGTTTGAGACAGTGAAAATTGGGTTCGGTAAAGGTAAAGAAGGTAAAGAAAAGACCAACCCGACACAAAACCTGACCTTCCCATTTGGTTTATTGTATCCACCGCAGACTACAGAACATCCCATAATAGCAAAGGTCAAACTATTTAACCTCTCCCTGATAAAGATCCTTGGCGACCTACAGTACTAAACGCACATTATCTCCATCCTAAACCTGTGTCTGACCTTTTCCTTGTAGCTGTCCCTATAGGAGCTAAAACTGTCTCTTCGTGAGAGATCATTTCACCCATTACCTTAATGCAGTTTTAGCAGCACATGGTCCGCTTTCATTCTAATTACCGGTCCCTGGCCGCTAGGCTAACACCAGCTAGTGGAGGGCTATTGAGATGGATGGGGGGGCTCCTGTACCCAGATGGCAGAGCATTCATCCCTATCTGGGTCACTTTATTACACCCATGTTGTTCACTGGCCTGTCCTCTGAGCCTGGCCCACCTGGACTAGCTACCCCCCCCACCCTCCCTCCCTCCATGCACACACACACACACACACACACACACACACACACACACACACACACAGTTTACTGCTCTGTCAGGACATCTCAACTCTGATATCTGTTGTGTGAAGTTGTGTCTGCTTTGATTTATATTGATATTTGGGTTATATTGTCATCTGAGCCTAGTTCTACAATCTGTGATTCAAACTGTTCTGTGACTGTAACAAGACACGCACAGTTTATCATGGAGGTTATGATGGTTCGAGGTTCTGAGTAGCAGAAGGGAGAACTAGAGAGTCATGGGGCACTGTAGCTATCTTTAGGACTGTAAAATGGATTTGCAGACGTGTGCAGAAAAAGCATTTCCTCTGTGATCCTGCCTGACTCCAGCTGTGATGGATGTGGTGTGTCTGAGGCCTCTGGAGGTCCTAACAGCCCTCCTGATCTCAGGTAGCATCACAAAGTGTGATCTGCCATGATGAAGAGTGATGATGATGACCATGACACACGGGTCTATAGTGATGAACAAGCACAGCATCCTCCTCCTGTCCTCTGTCAATATACTGAAGGTTTTCAGGTTTTACTATACTGTACCTGTTGACACGTTTTGATAAAGGTGATGGCAAAAACCTGGGGTGAATTCCATCAACGTCACAAAAAAAAAATCCAGGCTTATTTTTGATAAGACTCAAAATAAGCCTAGATTTTATTTTAGCGACATTGATGGAATACCCCCCAGGGACAATTGTAACCCCCTGCTTTTCTTCAATCAGAAACACATTAGAGAGATAAACTCACTCAGTACATGCAATGTGTGTTAGGTTTCCAGTGTGTTAGGTTTCCTCCCTTCATGAAAAATATGAGTTAAATGTAAAAAATCGACACATTGGGAAATCCTGGAGGGAATGATTAACACTAGTCTTAACAACTGGAGGTCCAGGGTGACCCTTGTCCCCCTTCATCCCTGACTTTTAAAATGTGTTTTTTAGGGCATTTCTGCTTTATTGGGATAGAGACTGTAGAGATTGACAGGAAGGATGGGTGAGAGAGAGGATGGATGACATGAATGAATGAATGAATGAATGAATGAATGAATGGTCTTTATTGTCATTGCTACAGTACAGGTACCAAACAACGAAATTTAGGAGGGGTGGCTCCCCTGGTGTTAGGAAAGAAAAAAAAAAAACTTTAAAAAAAACACAAGAAGGGAAGGAGCTGGTTTACATAAATAAAGGCTATGTACACTATCCACTATACTATACTGTACAGATAGACGACTAGGGTTGTCATATTGCACATAGTGTTATTGCACATTTATTTAAAGTGTCGCAGTTTGCAGGCTTGAAATGTACATATTTGTGCCTCAGCACTACACCTGATTTTTTCAGTCCAGCAGCTGCCATCAATCCGTCCAGACTGTCCAGGGCCCAGAACCTAGGTCTTTGCTGTGTTCAGGGCCTGGACGGCCCTGTGGTAGAAGCTGTTCTTCAGTCTGTTTGTCCTTGCGGCCATGGTCCTGAACCGCCTTTTCGAGGGCAGCCGGGTAAAGTGTTCGTACCCAGGGTGGGTTGGGTCCCTGGAGATCTTGGAGGCCTTCCTGAGACAGCGTGTGTTGTACAGCTCTTCCAGAGAGGGGAGGGGGGCGCCGGTGATCTTCTGGGCTGTTCTCATGACTCTCTGTAGCGCATTTCTCTCCGCGGTTGTGCAGCTGGAGAACCAGTTGCATATGCCGTAGGTGAGGATGCTCTCCACTGCGCCGCGGTAGAATGTACCAGTATGTTGAGGGTCGGAGTCAACCCAGCAACGATGTGGTATGCGTATTAGTGTGCTACGCCACCAAGTGCCCATTTTTGTCTATTTTTAACATAATCTAACTCTACCAACTGAGCCACAGTGGACCATGAGCATCTTATGATATCTCAGCGTGTATGTACTGTAGGCTACAGTATGTGTGTTTGTGTGAAGGCCAGTGATGTCGATCAACACTGAAAATCGGCAGTCAATGTGTAATGATGTGGATAATGGATGATGCAAAGAATTTGCTCTCCCGTGTGCGTGAATGTCGGTTGGCCTTATGAAAAAAAAACAGACTCAGTATTTCCCTGGCAAACAAGTTGATTGCAAAACCAGAACCGCGAGCTTTCAGCCCTCTGTCAAATATTAGTGGTACGCGAAGTGCGGAAGATACAGAGCGTAGCGACCCTCAATCTGTAATGCTCTCTGCATCTGACTGCAGGCTAGTCCGTCAATACATTATTTTCAATATGTAGCTCTTTAAAACACAAAATGTGGTATTCTGATGATTCTTATGTCCTGACCTTTTTTACATGGTTTTGATCTAATTAAATGATTCCAATGTCTACGGACCTTACTCTGCGTACTTTGGTTAGTAAAGCAGCCAGAGCTTCTTCTGTTAAAGGTGTTAATGGAGCATTAGTGTGTTTTTTTTCTTCCGCAGTTTCTTTGGAGTTCAGTGGATTTTATTTTTTTAAAGGTGTTATATTTGCCCCCACTTCCTGCTACAACTGCGCATACTGACGGGGACTGAAGTAACGTCAGGTGTTAATAACATACATTTGAAAAATGTAAGTCAATACTGTGATCCAAGCATCCACTAGAGACCAACACATTTATGATTGATTATTAGACTGATGTTTCTGATATAAAAGATAGACTGGTCTAGATTGAGTCCCTGAGTAATATCAGTAAGTCTCCTCTACATGTTGGACTATCACATTACACTGGTTGACTACAGTATCTACATGTAGGACAATCACATTACATTGGTTTACTACAGTATCTACATTTCTTGCATGTGCAAAACAGTGAAGCAAGTTGCTCAATGCTTTATTTGATGCGCACATTTCAGTAGAAAAAACAATTAAGTGTTATCTCAATTAAGCACAGACAGCTGTTGCTTGTGTCTGTACTTGAGCGATGATTCCTACAGTACATTACCACAGATAGTTGTTGAAGGTGACATGTAATTGAAAGATGATCCTTACCTTGACAGCCACCAGCATCTTTTCCTTGGTGGGGCACAAGTTGTAACACTCTGCCAAGAACACCTTCCCAAACGCCCCCTCTCCCAGCTCCCTCTTCAGAATGATGTCTCGCCGCTTAATATGCTGCACATCTGAGAGAGAGAGAGAGAGAGAGAGAGAGGGAGGAGAGAGAGGTGGGGAGGGGGGAGGAGGACATAGAGAGAGAGAGAAGGAGAGAGGGGGGACACAGGGTGTGAATACGAGGCACCAGAGACTGTGTTTACCTCTGTTCAAGGACACATTTAAAGTGGTGGATGTTGTGAGATCCACAGGAAAGAAACAGACACCTGGCCAGGCCAGACCTACCCAGACGGGACACTAACACGATACGCTGGATGCAGGGACATGTAATGATCAGTGTTTTTCTCAATTGCTCTACTGGTACAAAGTAAGCCGGGAGACTCAATTAAATTTCAATTTCAATTTAAAGGGCTTTGTTGGCATGGGAAACATACGTTTACATTGCCAAAGCGAGTGTGAAGATAAAAACTAAAACAAAAAAGAATGTAATGTACGACTAGAATAAATAAATGATTAAACAGAGCTGTATGTATAGTATACAGGTAAATAAAGATAACTTAAAATAGGAATAGAAAATATTCTCTAAGACTCTCTAAAACAAAACACCATGGTACTGCAGATTAGACATCTATGGACTTTCTAGCTGCTATTGGAAAAAATATTCGAAAAATAGTTTCACTTACAGTCGAAACCAGGTATGATTGAGATGTATGGCTTTGATAAAAATGTTGGCGTAAACACATTATATTCGTATGCATACTTCTATATTCCAGGCAGTACATTTTTACAGATAAAATGACATAAAAGGCCATTACTCTATGTGGAGGAGGTAAATAATCTCTTTGCTGTGGACCTATTCAACATTCCTGAAAGGGGTCTGTTGGGAGGAGTGTGTTCCATATGGCCAGGCGAGGCAGCATCTGGTATTTACTAAGAACACAGGATGAGGCCTTCTAGTGGCATATTCATTGACCATTATCCCTTTATCCGTGATATGTGGAAACACACACTTGGAACGCGCATAGAGGACATTCTCATCAAGCTTTCTGTCAGTACACACAGTATAGTCTCTTCCAACATTCTCTTTCAAAAGATCCTGCATCTAATTATAAAGCTTGTATCAAGACACTATTTTGCTTCTCAATTAGTATTGAGATGTTATTATACCGTCACCGCCCTCGAATCAGAACTTGTTTTCTTCATTCACTTTGGCATTTTCTGTTAAGAGATTCTGTAGAGGTCTGTGCGGAAGCATGTCAATTGGAGGTGTTGTTCCACAAACAGATAACAAAATAAAATCTCTTATCTGGTATCCATTGGCATTGTTGCACAACTTACACAATACTGTTCCGAAACAGTCTTATAATTCACTTAGGGCGTGAGGGAGGGGGACACATACAGTAACAGCTGGCTGAGGACAGAGCCGAGGCAGAGTACAGTTGGTGTCGGAGGAACTGCCCACAACACAACTCTCCACTCCTCACTCTGAATTAACCATGACAGGTGGTGTATGCACAGAGGAGGAATACCAAAGAGAACCGCAGGTAATTGCATCGTTTTACACTCTAATTTATTCATTTACATTTTCTTTTCTTTCTTTTTCAAATATGCTTTCAGGGCATTTCTTCTTTATTGAGATAGACACAGTAGAGATTGACAGGAAAGATGGGCGAGAGAGGGGGGGGGGGGGGGGGGGCGACATGCAGAATATGTCGATTCGAAGAGAAGAATCGAACCAGGAACCTTGTGATGACACGGCATGCACCTTCGTGTGTTACGCCACTTACACGCCTCGTTTCTATTTTCTGACTGGATGCAGAGCCTTCTCCTCAATTAAATAGTAAAGTGTGACAAGCACACAAGGTGACTTACGTATAATGTGAGAGAGGGAAAAACAGGACTTTTCAGAGAGCCCCTGGGATAACCAGCATGTACATGTACTGTGTGTGAGGAGTGAAAGTGAGGGCTGCTTACTGCTGAAGGCACGCGACACTGCTTCTAGATCTGCCTATGCAGAGGCTCACCCAGGGCTAACCTGAAAAGGGACACCAGGAAGGCCAAACACAACCACAAACTGCAGATTGAGGAACACCTTCAGCACAACTCTGATCCCGGACGCCTGTGGCAGGGCATCCAGGCCATCACAGATTACAAGCCCAAAAACACAGCCTCCCCAACCAGCACTGCCTCCCTCCCAGACCAGCTCAACCATTTCTACGCTCGCTTCGAACAGGACAACAAGGAAACCAGCCACCAAGGCATCCCTGGCCATGTGCCCATGGTGTGCGCTGGGCAGCTGGCCGAGGTCTTCACTGACATTTTTAACCTGTCACTGGCCCAAGCAGATGTCACCAATTGCCTCAAGTCAGCAATAGTGCTGTCCCAAACGACTATTTTTCTAACGATTAATCTAGCGATTATTTTATCGATTATTCGATTAGTCTAACGACTAATTTATCGATAAGTCTAACGATAATTTTTGTACTGTAAAATAAAAAAATAAAAAAATAAAAAAAACGTATTTGTCTCCACCTCACTGCTATGTTTAGCCAACTTGAATGCCAACATGGCCATTTAGAAGTCTGTCCATCACCACAACACATAGCTAGCTAACGTTACTCTCGCTGCTATGTTATGATTAGCTAAATTGATGCTAACGTAGCATGCGAGCTACGAGCTAGATAACGTACAGTAGGTGCTCGCACCACAATGACAATAGGCTACCGTAGCTAGCCAGCTACATAGCTAACGTTACTAACACCAGAAGACAAGACATACGAACTGTGGTGAGCTACATTGCTTGTGTAACATTAGCTAGTAGCTATCCATTTTTCACTCATACACTTAATTGTCTCGCCTGGTAAAATAAAGGTAAAAAAAAAAAAAAAAAAACGCCAAATTTTTTATTTACGACTAACCGACGCATATTACGCTAACCGACGTATTGACGTAGTCGATGACGTCGACGACGTCGAATAATCGTAACAGCCCTAGTCAGCAACCATCGTGCTAGTGCCGAAGCATTCCGCTGCAGTGGGCCTGAAAGACTTTCTTGCACACACCTCGATTATCATGAAGTGCTTCGAGAGGTTGGTCCTGGCTCAGACCAAGGAGCTGATTGTGGACTACAGGAAAGCTAGGGGCTGCGAACACACAGAGAGTGTCTCCAGCTTCAAGTTCCTGGGTGTCCACATCTCCGAGGACCTCTCTTTGACCCTCAACTCCTCCACCCTGGTCAAAAAGGCACAGCAGTGTCTGTACTTCCTGAGGAGACTCATCTGTCTCCTAGGATCCTGTTCAATTTCTATCTGTGCACCATCGAGAGCATTCTGACAAACTGCATCACAGTGTGGTATGGCAGCTGCTCTGTCACCAACCAGAAGGCCCTGCAACGGGTGGTGAAAACGGCCCAGTACATCACAGGTGCCCAACTCCCTGCCATCTAGGTCCTCCAGCCAGGCGGTGTCTGCGGAGAGCGTGAGGCATCAGTAGAGACACCTCCCGCCCCAGCCACAGACTGTTTGCCTTTTTCCCATCCGGGAAGCGGTACAGGAGTCTCCGTTCCTGCATCAGCGGGCTCAGGAACAGCTTCTTCCCTGCAGCTGTTTACTCTGCTGTCTTATACGCACTTATGGCTAGATGCCAGACTACATTTTCGTTATCTCAGTACTCTAATGCTATCAGAATGTAAGAAAAAAGGTGAGTCATGAACTGTTTACCTTTTCTAGAAAACTCAAGGCAAAGGCAGATAGAGTTTAGAAGTACGTCTTCACAGCAGAACTGTTTGTTTGTGTCAGTCAAAGCACTAGGGATCCCCTCTCCTCCCCCGAACCCCTCCAGCAAACACACACACACACACACACACACACACACACACATATATACAGAGTTCCACCATTCTCCCTCTCTACTCAGGTGTTCTAGTTTCCATCAAATACCAATAACAATAATGCAGATGAGGGAGAGTAATCTCTTTTGTCTGTTTGCCATCTGTGAGGTGTTCACCTGGGGCTACGTTCACCCTCTCCCCCCTGCTTCATCTTTATTTCATTTTACCCACACAGCTCCACTGTGAATCTAAAACCGTAATCGCTCTCTCCTTTGACACTAGTAAACAAAAGCGAACACAGTCTGAATTACAGTCAGGGTTCTATCGAGACCAGGGTAGGCTGCCGGAGGTAGAAATCAGAGGAGACTGTGGTCCTCCAATTGTATTCATATCTTTTTAAATTTTGTTTGCATTGGAACACAAAAAAGCTGAGAAAAAATCTGATACGATTCAACACAGAACTCCAAATGGACTGGATAAAATGAATGAATTAATTAATCCTTTTTGGGGGAAATTATTCAAAATTGTAAGAAATAATTGTATTTCAAGCAAGTCACAGGTGCTGGCAATATAGAAATCACACTTGCAACTAGTTAAAATTGAGAAAAGTTGACTTAACCTTTGTGGTGTGACTGTGTGTACCACACTGTGCATGGAGAAAAGAAAGAAGGGCAAAGAATTGTCTGAGGATTTGAGAACTAAACTTGTGGAAAAGCATGGACAATCTCAAGGCTACAAGTCCATCTCCAGAGATCTTAATGTTCCTGTGTCCACTGTGCACAATGTCATCAAGAAGTTCATAGCCCATGGCACGTCCCTGGGCGTAGATGGAATAGAAGAATTTAAGATTGCAACGACGGATTGTTCGAATGGTGGATAAAAAACCTATTCCAAACAAGCTGACCTACAGACACAGGGTACAGTGTTAGCTTGCACTATCCCTCGCCATCTGAATGAAATGGGACACCATGGTAGGAGACAGAGGAGGACCCCACTGCTGACAGAGACATAAAAAAGCCAGACTGGAGTTTGCCAAAACTTACCTGGGGAAGCCAAAATCATTCTGGGAGAACGTCCTGTGGACAGATGAGACCAAAGTAGAGCTTTTTGGTAAAGCACATCATTCTACTGTTTACAGAAAACGAAATGAGGCCTTCAAAGAGAAGAACATGGTGGAGTTTTGGGGTTGCTTTGCTGCTTCTGGCACCGGATGCCTTGACGTGTGCATGGCATCATGAAATCTGAAGACTACCAAAGAATTTTGGGGTGCAATGTAGGACCCAGTGTCAGAAAGCTGTGTCTCTGTCAGAGGTCATGGGTCTTCCAGCAGGACAATGACCCAAAGCACACTTCAAAAAGCACACAGAAATGGACAATTAAGACAAAGCGCTGGAGAGCTCTGAAGTGGCCAGCAATAAGTCCAGATTTAAATCCCATAGAACACCCATGGCGCGATCTCAAAACAGTAGTTGGGAGAAGGCACCCTGGAGAGACCTGGAGCAGATGGCAAAAGAAAAGTGGTCCAAAATTGCAGTAGAGAGGTGTAAGAAACTCATTCATGGTTACAGGAAGCAATTGATTTCAGTTATTTTCTCCAAAGGGTGTGCTACCAAATATACATTTTGTCCAGTCCAGTTCGGTGTGGAATCAAAAAGATGTGCCCTTTTTTCTGTGCTTTTTTGTGTTGTTCCAGTGGAAACAAAATAAATAAACATGTGAATACCAAAGCATTTGTAATTGCAACAATTTCTGGGAGAAGTGGCACCAATATTTTTGTCCATGACTGCATGTGTGATGTAAACATTGGCTGTGAGAAGGGACCTCATTAAAAAAAAAACATTCAGTGTGTCCTTTTCTTTTCTCCTCACTTAACCACTTAACTAAGAGTGATGGTTAGATCCCTGGGAATTAATGTACAGTACAGTATCCACCGATGTCCAAACAACAGTGGATTAACGATCCCTCCCTAAACGGTATTGCCAGCATCATTCAAGTGAGGCTCTATAACCACAGGTCTGACAACAGTTCCTAGTGACCTTCCATCAAACATGAGCCGCACCTGCCCTTCCTCACCCACCCCCCCAGATTTAAACATCTCATCTATATTCACTTATTCTGTCATTAAGTGGTCTGTTGCTCTGTACCTTCCTATCTCTACCCTCCGCGCAAACCATTAGACGTCTACTGTACCTGGCGTCGGTGGCTAGGACATGCTACCTTAACCTTCAGCTTTCCCTCTGTCGGCAGGCAGGCAGGCAGGCCTACTCAGCCTGGATCCTGCACCTTATTTACTCTGAGTCCCGCTCTGCAAAGCCCTGAGATTAAAGCCACTATTCCTGGGCTCACTATCATTCATTTACCCTCTCCCTCATCTGAACCAGCCACACTTCCTAGTGGCTTAGAGGGGGGGGGGGGGGGGGGGGGGAGGATAATAGGACACACTGTAGAGGTTTAAGCAGGTGGTCAGGTCACTGTACTGGAGTTGTGTGTGTGGGCGGGGGGAGTGGGGTGTGGGGGTGTTTGTGTGTGTGTGTGTGTGTGTGTGTGTGTGCGTGCGTGCAATCAATGTAGGAGATGGTGTAAGTGCTTGGTCCCGCTGTCTCCCCTCATAGGCTGTCATTGACAACATGCGCAGGGTCTTTTGCAGCACTGCAGATGTGTAGTCCTTGGCCATTGTACAGCAAGCTGTGGCCATGATCCGTACAGTACTGTAGGTCATTTACAAGAGAATATTCTGAAATATATGTATATAGTATGTATATAATATATATTATAAATATATAAATATTTGTATATATTTTTATAAATTTTTTCGAGCCTCTTTAGACTAATCTCGATTTTAATTATTATTTTAATTATTGGCTTTTTGGTCCAGAAACTGAAATAGGGTTTTTACTTAACAGTAGATTACAGCCAGTACCAGCAGTCTCCCTTTAAGAATGCAAAAATGTACACTGTTATAACATATTAGTCTTCAAATAATGTATCGGTTCTGCATAATCTAATTAATTTCCATGTCCTTTAAATTGTGGAATTAGACACGTTTCCGACAGAAACATTTACATTTTCAAAATGACTTCAGGTTCATTATGTTCCTATCATTTAAAAAGTAAAAGTGGACAAAGACAAGGTCCGCATTGACCATGGCTGCATATGATCACACAGACTATTAATATGCATGTAATGGAAAGGCTGTGCTCTGTACTCCAACATCAAAAGGTATTGTCTAATTCTGGCCGGCGGGATGTGACAAACCCCATAATTAAAAGAGCAGGGAT
This sequence comes from Nansenia antarctica, assembly GCF_963989245.1. Lineage (NCBI taxonomy): Eukaryota > Metazoa > Chordata > Actinopteri > Argentiniformes > Microstomatidae > Nansenia > Nansenia antarctica. The sequence goes on along the minus strand of NC_137679.1, from coordinate 31,448,792 downwards.
GAGTGATAAAACAAAGAAGTTGCCACAGACACAGAGGAGTTAGATATGGATCTGTCATTAGGCTGAGGAATTGTCCTCTGCCATTCTGCCTTTATCTCCCTAATACGGCTACATTTCCCTGAGATTGGGCTTTTTGGCTTTGGCTGGGAAAAGAGCTGATTTCACAGAACGTTCTAATCATCAGTGAGTGTGTGTGTGTGTGTGTGTGTGTGTGTGTGTGTGTGTGTGTGTGTGTGTGTGTCCCTCCATATATATCAGCATATATCAGGGGTGCCCACACTTTTTTGAACCAAGATCTACTTTTCAAGTAGCCAGTCAACCTACACGCACATACTACAAACACACACACACACACACACACACACACACACACACACACACACACACACACACACACAGAAGAAGACCATCACAAACCCTCCCTCTTTGCTACTCACGCTCACACAGACACAGACACAGACACACACACACACACACACACACACACACACACACACACACACAGTTGCCAGTCTGCATAGGGAGCCATAGAACAAACCCTCCCTCTCTCTCTCTCTCTCTCTCTCTCTCTCTCTCTCTCTCTCTCTCTCTCTCTCTCTCTCTCTCTCTCTCTCTCTCTCTCTCTCTCTCTCTCTCTCTCTCTCACACACACACACACACTCACTTTCTCTCACTCACACACAGACAGCCAGTCTGCAGTGCCATAGCCAACTACTGATCCAACAAACAGAAAAGTAAACCAGATACAAAACAGGTAGTTCCCTAAGTTTGAAAGGAGGAAATAAATGCATTTCTCTACCTTAGTGGGAGACCTGGCACTGGGAGGAGGCAGCTAGTTTCTCGTAGTCAGGGAGGCAGGCTGCAAGGTGGTCATCAGCCACTGTGGATCTGTCATCGAAAAGGCAATCTGCAGCCTCCAGAAACGCTTTTTTCACAATTTCGCCGTCTTTGAATGACTTCTTGTGTTTAACAAGAACGTGACTGACGCGATAAGAAGCTATCGTTGCAGCCGTACGTTTTCGCTCTTTTGTCACATTTCCCTTCTTCGAAATAGCCTTCGTAGATTTGCAGATCAGACAGACGCACAATATCACATTGTGTAAAAAAAAGTCCTACTCCCATTCTGGATGGAAGTTGTACGTTATTGGTTTCTTACTTGGTCCAGCTTCCCCACTAATTTTTATACCCTTTCTTTAGTGTTATATAGTAGTAGAAATTAGAAGGCTAACTAGGTAATTAGCTCGCCGGTATTTTGTGGTTGACTGCGCATGCGTGTGTTAGGTGAAAATATGAGATCTCAGACTGGCTTACCTGTACGTCAATCAAGCCATAGTGAGGATGGATGATAGGCGAACTTTTATTTTCCTCTCCTTTTGGGTTTTGTTCAATGCCATGCGATCGTCCCACACTACCTTTGCGATCGACCGGTCGTACGTATTGGGCACCCCTGGCATATATCATGTATACTATCAGTGTTCTTTCTGTGTAGAAAACTGTTTAGCTGGTGCTATAACATGTACTGTATGTCTGTATGTCCATGTCAGGTTTAGTTCACACAAATCCATAATTCCTTATTTAATGAGAATCCTAGCTTCAACAGTACAGCCAATGCTATGAACAGTGCAATCTATTATATGTCATTTCCATTTCATGGTTTACCCGGAACTCATAACTCTGCTTCTATATATTACTGGCATTAGTTTAATGCAAATACAGCATATGGGCAGAGTGCAGGTAATTAGAATTGTAGATAAGTCTCCACAGAGACATTTGGCCGGATTGCGGGTGCCTGTCATGTCGTACGCCTTCTCCCCATGCATTCCCCATATCCCTGAAGACTCCATAGAGGCTTCATTTGAGTGACAAGACAGATCCCATGGATTGCGGAAGTGCTAAGCTGTGATGGACATACTAGGTAATGTCCAGGGCACACAGGGAGAGGGGTGACAGGGGGCGGGGTATACATTTCCAATCCTCAGCACCCCCAACCCCGCCCAACAGTGTATTCTTCTCGGATAAGAAGCTTTCAAGTAAATGAATGAATAAATTATGGATCCATGGCCAAACATCAATAATTAAACCATATTTTACCCTCCAGTGGGATAAAAAAAAAGGGTTATGGTTTGACACATAGCATTGTGTGGTCTCTAACAATCAGGGAGAGTGAACGTCAGGCAGACAGACAGGCAGGCAGGCAGGTATACAGGCAGACAGGCAGGCAGACAGACAGGTAGGCAGGCAGGCAGGCAGGCAGACAGACAGGCAGGCAGGCAGGCATCGAGGCAGACAAACAGACAGGCAGGCATACAGGCAGACAGACAGGCAGGCAGGCAGGTACACAGGCAGACAAGCAGACAGACAGGCAGGCAAACAGGCAGGCAGGGGTGGACCCTGGTATTGCAGACAGGCAGTAGGAAGGACAGCCCAGCTGAGGGAGGCGAGGCCCTAGGGCCTGCCCTGAGGGTAAGTGAAGTGATTTATCAAAGAGGAAGAGAGAAGCCCGGCCTGCATACCCCAGACTTCATTTAATCTCTCCGGGCCCTCACAGGCAACCCCCCAGGGGTGAGTGGGAGGTCTAAACGACACATCTACAGCCACCGGATAGATGGACATAGAGCAGGGGAAAATAGCCAGCAGTCCTCTCGCCTTCACAGTGGGAGATGATAACTTTGGACTTGTGACCTTGAGCTGAACACAGTTGTCAGTCAGAGGTGAAACCTGTTTATGCCGATGAATTGAAATGTCCTGAACGTACTGTGTACATAAATATATACACAAATACAACTGGGAGGCACACTGCTACTGACTTTCCACGACCGTCAACAGTCATTCAGAGTTCTGTAAATCAGGACACTGCGTTTGACACTGTGCCCTTCAATAGGGCATTCCTACGCTTCATCTGATTTCCAATTCCAGGTGCGTGACAATGGTTATTTATTCATTAGCTACCAATCAGATCTCCTGAACAAGGCATGATGGGTTCTAAATCAATCACTGCCCGGACATTAACATTTCATGTGATTCATAATACATAAGTAAGTCATTTATTTATCACCTTTAAATGGGATTTCCTTCCTTCTCATTGGTCTGATCTTAACGTCATGACAGTTGTGTGCGTTGATGGATGTCCCTATTAGGAACAGCTACAGTGTAGGCGTAAACACTATGTAGCCTACACCTCTGCTTAAGCAATACCATGATCATTAAGGAATGTCAAATATGTTTGAAATGTGGGAGATGGGAGTCTCTCAACATTTCAATCCAAGCTGTTTGACTTGGTTTCGAAGGAGACGCACACACGCACGCACACACACCGCACATATGCACACACACGCACAGTACGGAACCCACACACGCACAGTGCGGTATACACACACATACGCACACACACACGGCATAGATTGCATGCTGCTGGCACATTTCTTGTGTGATGTTTCTCTTGAGCAGTTGATGTAATTGTGAGTAATTAGGCCGTAAACTGATTTTTCTTTTTTCAACCTGCAACACGAGTCCCAAGGGTGCCTGTTTGAATGCCTGGAGCTAGCTCTATAAAGCTTGTTTTTGCCTAAACAGATCAAATATAAAGTGCTTGGGCTTGTGACTCCAGATGTTAACGCCATACGAACACATTGCTTCTGTGGAAGACACTAAATTATACAGCGGCATGTGGGTCCAAGCCCTTTTACTGTAATGTTAAACACAGCAGCATTCACAACGGAGACACAAACGTTACCTTCTGAATAATATGCCCATCTCATGGTTTTCAAACTCATATTTCCTACCAACTTTATTTTTCAATTAACTCCAATAAAAAAATCAGTCAGGAAGCTTAGCGAGTCCCTTTTTAACCTTATGAACAGAGATCAAAGACTGCCTTGGATCAATTTTGCCCATTTTTGGTCTTCAAATGGCTCATTTCTGAAGAGAAAAACTCAAGATCTGAGAGTCAAAAATAGAATCTGAAGGCAAGTATTAGCCTCGACTATTGGCAGACTGACTGTAATAACTACTTATCAGTCTGGCTAAAGCGTTTGACATCTGATATTTAATATCAAACAATTCAACACATACACTATATTCAAATAGAAGTGATGATGCGAAACAGCAAAGAGTTGTAACTTGAGCAAACTATGGCATGAAACACAAACTTTCATTTGCTTAGCGATAAGAGTATAACAACAGTTGGGAGTATAATTTGTGTCGAGAGAGACTATGTTCTCTTTTGCAGCAACAGCCTGGGGAAGAGCCGATTGTAAGCAGAGGATGATTAGGTGGCCATGATAGTACGAAGGCCAGATTGGGAATTTAGCCAGGTCTCCAGCGTTAACACACACAGCGCTCTTGCAATAAGTGCCAAGGAATCTTTAACGACTCGGGAGTAAAGAACTGCAGTTATAGATAGATAGATAGATATAGGTACTTTATTGATCCCTGAGGGGAAATTCAGGTGTTATAGCAGCTCAGACCACAAAACAACAACAACAAAACAACACATGAATGATAGGCTAAAATAAAACAGATATATTACAAAATAAAGATCAATAGACATTTGGGACCTTATATACTGTATAGTAGGTAAGATTTGAAATCCACCAGCCTAACTCACCGAGTTCGAGCTAGCCAGAGGAGGAGTTGTACAGTGAAAAGATCTCCTATAGCGCTCCTTAGAGCAATGTAGTTGTAGTAGTCTGTTGCTAAAGGAGCTTTTCTGTTCTGCCACAGTGTCATGTAGGGGATGGGAGGAAATACCCATGATGGCCAGGAGTTTGGTCCTCATCCTCCTCTTAATAAAAAAAATAATAATAACTTATATAGCACCTTTCAGGGGACCCAAGGTCACTTTACAGAGATACAAGAAAATAACCAAAAACAGTCAGACAAACAGTCAGGCAAACACAAACAACAACTAAACTAGGGGCCTTGTCAAACAGGTGGGACTTGAGGGCCGTATTAAAGGCGTCATAGGGATGTTGCAGATCACTGCAGGGAGAGAGTTCCAGAGGGTGGGGGCTGCCACACTAACAGTTCTGTCCCTGAAGGTTGGCAGGTTGGCAGGCAGACCCTTAGTTAGACTCTTGGCTACCTCAATGTCTTAACATCTCATCCACCTTAACATTTCATCCGACCTCAACGTCTCATCTGAAGGACAGCAGTGCCGCATTCACGGAGGGAGTGCCGCCTACAGGGAGGAGTGCCACTTCATGGTCCTCCAACACTTCCAGTAGCTTGTTTTGGTACACCCCTCCAAGGGTTGACCAGCTTCCCAGACAAGCCAGCAGAGGGATGCCGGGGGGTGTGTCCGCAGGCCCCAGAGGAGAGTATAGTGTAGCACAGTACTGTGTGAGACAGGGGAGGCTGGTGGAGGCAGAAATCTGAGGAATTGTATCAAACGCGTGTGTTTTCTGCCTCCACCGGCCTCCACCAACGTCCACTAGTGTGAGTACTACGGGGTGGCAGGTAGCCTAGAGGTTAGAGAGGCCGGCCAGCAATCGGTGCTGGTGACTGGAGGGTTTCTGTGTAAGGCACTTAACCCCAAACTGCTCCAGGGGCGCCGAAGATGGCTGACCCTGTGCCCAGAGGCCAGAGCTTTGTTCTCCCTGGGGGGGGGGGGGGGTCTTGGGGGAGAGGGTGTGTTGGTGTGCAAAAAATACCACATTCCAACAGTTGATTTGATGAACTGTATGGCTAATAAAACAGTGTTTGTTGTTTGTTTGTTTTGGCACAGGTGTGTATACTTACAGGTGGTGGGTTTGTTGCAATTGTGTCCATGTCTGAAATACTGAGGGTTCTCTATGACGGGGATGCGGGTCATCCCTATGACAACCGCATCAGGACCAGCATCCAGGGTGCAGGGAGTGATGATGCCGTGGTTGACATGATGAAGAGGGCTGGCGGAGTCTTCCTCACCACTGATCACTGCTACTGGCCCTGGGAAGAAATTAAAGATAAACATTATAGCCAAGACAATTCCATCTCTTCCATATGATAAAGTGAGGTCTCTGACCCTCATTTCAAGCATCTATATGAGGAGGTTATCTTACAATTACTTGGGGGGGGGGGGTTTAGTCAACAGTCATTCTGTATCTCTGATTAAACCTTAAAAGAAGAAGCAGCTGTATGGTTTTCCCATGCAGGAGACCGTCTCCCATATTATCAATGCTTTAGAGTCAACACAGAGCTTTCTGACAACCTCAATCTTCTGAGAGGAAGGTGGAATAGCAACAGGATATAAAGTCAACAATTCTAGGTCAACAACGCTGATTTAGTGGAGGACTGGCGGGCTACGCTATTTACCCGCAAAGTTGAGTCTCCTCTTCACCTTGACGGCACTGTAAATACTAATCAAGATCCAGTCATATCAAATTATAGTTGGACTCAACCAGTGTGGGAATAGGCTATAAAAAACTTCAGTGTCAGCGACTTTTACCACTTGGGATTCTGCTTTGATATATATCAGCTCGGATTTGGTCACCTGAAACGGCCATGCCCCATATAGAATGCCATGGTGAATCTTTAAAAGGTCTACCTCTTCTATTCTAAAGAGAATCATCTCAGAAATCCCACTCAAAAGATACCTCAAAAGGAACTTGTATCGTAATCTAATTTTTAATGCAACATAAAATAGAATACAAATCCAATGTGATCACCAGCCACAGCCCATGCAGATGAACACAGCGACTGGAGGGCGGGTGGTTTCGCTCCAAACCCATCAAACCCGTCGAAAAGCCTATAAAGGGCCAATCCCAATTCCCTTTTCTACCCCTATGGCTCGTTTTCGAGTGTCACTCGATTCGAAGGCCTCGCCTTCGAATACGTCACAAGCCCTACCCCTTCAAATCTCAGCCCTTTGAATTGGGACAGCCCTTCACGGCGCCTACGTCATCAACAGTGGTTTAGACGCGGTACGGGTGACGTGTTGTGTTGCCGGCGAATTCTCACATCTCGCAATGCCTTCTTCAGCTGTGTTTATTTCTGTTGCGTGTGCTATAAGGATCTTTTTTCGTTTGTTATCAACACACTGTAGTGTTTAGACGTTCCTATTTTAGTCTCTTCCGTCAGCGATGTCTTTTTTGTGGACATCGCAATAATGACAATGAATGACTCCAACCAAAACACAGAGTATTAACCAGATGTGTCAGCGCACGATGTTCCTCCAAAGATACCCGTGACTCAATCCTCAGCCACCACATACACACGAGTCCATCAGTAGTCATAAAGCGTTGTCCAAAAATCACGTTACCAAGCGCCTTTCTCAGAACAATTCGTCGTCTAGAATCCAAAAATCAATCCATCATAGTGGTGGTCAAAAACGTAGAAAGAGGATCTCTTGGGGACGCGGCCACATTTGCCCGTGAAGGAGAAATGACAAATAAGCGGAAACATTTCTCAGTAGAGTCGAACGGTGATAGATCATCATCCTTTACGCGTATCCTTAACTGTAGTTACATTTCGCGTGTCATATGCCATTAGACATGGGAATATGTCAATGCGCGGCTGTCATGCACAAATCAGCTTGTAACGTTAGGCACACAGCACACAGCACATCGGCATGATAACGTTTTGTTGTTGTTGTGCTTGTTATAAAGAAAAGGTCTATAATGCATTGAAATGACATTAGTACATCAGACATTAGACATCAGACATGGACATTTGTCAATGCGCGGCTGTCATGCACAAATCAGCTTGTAACGTTAGACACACAGCACATCGGCATAATAACGTTTTGTTGTTGTTGTGCTTGTTATAAAGAAAAGGTCTATAATGCATTGAAATGAATGATACAACCCATTAATAATATTACCTAATAACAACTGCTCGGATTAGATTGCGGGTGGAAATAGGTCAAAATGCGCATCATGTACAAGTCAGCCATACGTTTGATAGATAACTTTACATATGTGTACCATCATCCACTGTCAAACGCCACAGGTAATAATTGATTTATGATTGTACATCTCTGAAATGCTCGACTGTCATGCAGCATTGCGTTACTGTAACGTTAGACACAGCACCGACATAAAAGCGATTTTTGGGTTATGCGTGTTATAAATAAAAGGTCTATAATGCATTGTAATGACATTAAACTAAGACAATACGATGGTTATCATAATTTTTCAAATCTTTATTAATAAGTAATTACAGAGAAAGTAAAATGACATTTCCGCATTGAATAGAGCGACATAAGATTTCTGTAGATGATTCGCAATGCATCCTGGTATCAAGGGGTAGCGTAACGTTAGCCCTTCGAAGCTAGTCTGGTCCTGAAATCCCTCGAAACGAAGTAATAGTTAGCCCTCCCCCTTACCCCTAGCCCTCGACGAAATATGAATTGAGACAGCCCTCGCCCTAAACGTGAACGCGCAAATCGAGCCATAGGGGTGAAAACGAAGGGCTAGGGGTGAATTGGGATTGGGCCATAGTCTCCAAATAGCCCCAAACACCTCTAAGGCCATACCGAACCTGCACTAACATCCCTAGGAAGCTAAGTTTACTGAGGGCGTGGGAGGCGGTTGGGATATTCACTTCCAGAACATTCTAGAAATTGCAATTACGCTACCTGACTGATAATAATCCTCCCTATGGTCTCGGAGAGGATTTTTTATCATCCGCAAAACTTCCACGGGCTATGAAACGAATTCAAGACAGCGTGTCTCCAGGCGAACATATATCTAACAGCAAAGTTCCCTTTGGTAGATCAACTCTGATTTATTCAAGACAACTATGAAATAAAACTTCCTTCCTCTCCCTCGAGTCCACTCTGGCGGGTCGAGGGGGGGAGGAGGGATTGTTTAGCTGTTGGACAGTGGCGTCTGTTTTTCTCACTCGGTGACAGTCAGACGAAGTGAATGCTTTGTGTTGATGCAGGAAAGAAGGGAGCACATTTCAGGTGCATTAGCTAATTTGACAAATCAATTGATCAAATGTGACATTTATGTCATCTATTTTTCAGGAGTTTGGAGGTCAATCTCATTTATTACCCAGGAACAGAGTCACAACATTGTTTCCCTCCTTTGGGTTTTAAAATGAACTCATTCATTAAGATATTGTCACGGTGGCTGGCCGAGGGCCTGATCTGAGTGCTGTGGGTGGAGTGATGAATTGAGAGAGGATGTGATTATAGATTTGGGAGTCATATTTCCAGGGAGTAGATCAGAATAGAATTAACCAGAATATAACATAATAGAATAGAATGGAATGGAATGGAATGGCAAAGAAAATAATGGAATTGAATAGAAAATAATATTTATTAAGGAGTCTAAACATCCACAATATCATGGAGAAAATATCCAGAACCTCACATTTTCCCTGACAAACAACACAATTACATCACAGACTGTTTTTCTCCCCCTATGCACCTGCTTCAGTGTTCACACTGGGCTACAAATGAAATTAGTGGAAAGTGATACTCAGCAAAAATGGCTACGGTTTTCCCTGTGGTCCAAAATAAATTGTGCTAAGCTTGATTGCTTCCGTTACACCTCACAGTGTAATTATCTCACAGATTATTTTCAAAGGTAGTTAATTGGGATTGGATTAACTTGACGACATGCAACATGGACAGAGAACATTGGAATCATGCCTCGCTCAGACGAGGCCTTATACAGTAGTGCATAAACAAGGATGTATGTATGACCATGTCAGGTTGTCATGTGACCATGTTAGGTTGTCATGACTAAGAGTGTTTTGGATTCAGAACATTGCATAACAAAAAATCTGCATAGTTCCCTCCACCCTTGCCTCTACATGAATGTATTACTGTATTCTGCACTGGAACACTCCGTCACTTATGCTGCATGTCTGTGATCAGAGGCGGCGGAGGCAGGGAGATTGCACCTTCTTCAAACACCATCACTATAGCGCTCTTCAAACCCGCCTAGCATCAAATGGCGTTGGTTAACATCTGCCTTTTCAAGTGGGCTCTGAAGAGGGATGACTAACATTAACACAGGACTTCAAGTCGCTGGAATAGATCTCCATCTTCTGAAAGCACAAGTGGTACTGTGATATCCAGAGGGTGAATATAGTAATTATGACAACAGTCCACTGTGCTGGTTTCGTTAGCCTCTGCCTTGTCGGTTATTAATAATGAGTGTGGTTCATGCTGTGGCATTTATTGGGTTCTGTGGTTAACAGGCGTATTGGTAACCAAATTTTGGTTACCCCTGGGAAAAACAGAGCTTGAAGTAAAACTGCAAAAGTGTCAACACAAGTGACAACACCCTGTAGTGAGGCAAGGCAGGGTGGTTTGATAAAAGCTCTCGACAAAATACGCTTGATAACTTAACCTCCCACTCAACAGTAAACACTGAGAGTCTGAGAGAGCGAATACAACGAATGCAAATCAACCTCATTAAACCGAACGCATCAAAACACAGGGTGCTTCCAGGAAGGTTAGTTATTGTGTCTAACTGTGACAAATGCTGAGCACCAAGACAGTCGATATTTACGATTTTTCACAAAGTAGGCTATAGATAATTTATAGCCGGCCCACAAAATCCCCAATGTGCTTTTCCTTTATTGCCATATAAAAACACTGACGACTGAGGCGAAGGACAGTGCAGAAGGGACACAGGAGACAAACATATTTCATAAATATTTCATTTTGTGAATCAATCAGTTGGTAGCCGCTGGGTCGATGGACCGTGTGATTTCCTCTTTATGGTTAAACATGTACAGTAAGCACTATTACTGAAGACGCCAATAAACAATTGAACAACTTAATAAACAATAACAATCCGAGTCAACCGTTTTCTAGCTTGGATGTTGAGAAGAAGAATTCGGTTGATTTGATATTCCACTGTCCCCACCATGTCCTATCATTTTGTATCCATGACAACACATATTTCGCCATAATCTCCCATAAGAACAACACAACCAATTCAACACAGGTTCTAAAGTGATGGGAAATGACATCAGACAAACAAGCTATTCCAGCCCTATCCGTTCAGTCGTTCCAGCGAGCATCTCAGAGTACCACAACCACAAGCCAAATCACATCACATCACCCTGTTATGAATCGCAATTGCAAATTGAAAAACAAACACACAGTATGATTCAGATTTTAATCATGCTCTCTCTCTCTCTCTCTCTCTCCTTCAAATGGTTAAACTATACCTGGAGGAAATCGAAATGAATACCTTGTGTGGGAGTGTTACAGTAAGTTCTGTTACATCCTTGAGGCTTTCACATTAGGCATACATATTGTGGTGTATTACCTTGCAGGGCACGGTGAGGACACTGCCTCCTCGATGCGCTACAAGACTCCATGGTGATATTTCATGGCGGAGAGGAGAAAGGGCTCAGAATGGCGCTTAGCAGTGAACAGCGCCGCCATCGCTGCCGCTGAAACGGGCACATAAATCAAGAGGAGCGGTGAGTGCCACATGCATTCATTCCAGCCACAAAATGGCCTCCTGATTGTGTGCATCAGTGGTGCCATCCCCTGCGGCGGAGGCTTGATTTCTCCTGCATGTTAATGGGACCTGTCCCCCGGCGGGGGAGTGAGCCGAGGGGGGAGGCCAGGGGAGGGGTTGGGGGCGGGGGGGGCCCGGGGGAGGGTGGGGGGGCATCCAGGGAGCAGGGTCCATCCGTTACAATCCCTCCGATCTAGTAAAACGTTGAGAGATCAGGGTCGCAGGGGGAGCGGGGGGGTTGAGGCAGAAGGCGAGGGGGGAGGAGGGAGGGGGGAGGGGGGTAGGGTCAATCTTTTACATTGCCTCCTAAGCCAGTAAAACATGGGAGAGATCAAAATTGATAACGTTGGATCATCCCAGGCGCCAGACCATGTGCTGTTATTGAACAGAGGCCATAACACATTTACCATTGTTAGCACAAACGCACACGCACACACACACACACAAACACACACACACATACACAGGAGGGGGCAAGGGGTGAAAAATAAAAGCGTCCGCAGGTCCACAATGAGACAACAATCAATCACGTGTCATCGGTCCATCCTCAACCCCCACCTCTCTCTCCCTACTGATCTCCATCTCCCTCCATTCTTCCCCCCCTTCACTCTCATCATTCCCTCCTCTCTACCTCCCTGCCTCCCTCCATCACTTCTAGCTCCTGGGGGCCTTGGTTTCCCACTGACAATCATTTACAGCCGCCCCCCTCCTTCCTCCCCTGGCAAGACCCAGCCAAATGAGAACAGAGTCTCTGCCCGTCCAGCTCTTTAGCATGATGCTACATGGGGCTGAGGGATGTAGGCTAATTAGCCAGCCAGCAGAGACACATGCACACAAATCAACCTCCACAGTCCCTTGCTGAATGGTATCGATGCATACAATGCATCATTAACTAACTACTGTCTAACTACCTTTCATCCTAGTGTAACTAAGTACTGACCTTTCACCCTAGTGTAACTAACTAACTACTGTCCTTTCACTCTACTGTACTGTCACTACCTACAGCAGTGCAAAACAGTGAGGGAAGTCAATACAGAACAGTAAACGTATATAATAGGTAACACTGTCAAAAATGAACTACTAAAGTCAAGAAAGACGTCAGGATTTACAATTTGAAGGTTAGGTTTGAAGTCATCCGTTCCTGGAGAAACGAACGTCCTAGTCTCTCTAGCTTTTCACCATTACTGTATCATTTTACTGACACAAATGTACTTACTGTCACAAAAAAAGGGTTTGTTTACCTCCACAAAATGGAATCCTCTCACCATGACACAACATCAGGCAGGCAGGCAACGGATCTTAAACATGTCAGTCAGCTCCGCACGCCTCTAGGCACAAGCTTGTGGGGAGATCGTTTAAGAGGTGACTCAGGGAGATGGAGAACATCCAAGGTTACCTGCACTGGAGTCAACATCAATGGCCTTTAATTTGTACCCCGAGCCAAGGAAATCACTGAAGACCTGGTGGGCTTGCCTTTCTGACTCAACGACTTCCTGTCTTCAAGGTCCAATCACCAGGGGTGGCTGTGGCGCAGGAGGTAGAGTCGCCGCCTAATGATCACAAGGTTGGCAGATCGGCGGTTCGAGCCCCGGCTGGCCACACCGCCGAGCCCCGGCTGGCCACATGTGGAAGTGTCCTTGGGCAAGACACTGAACCCCAAAATTGCTCCCAGTGTGCGAGCCAGCGCCTTGCATGGCAGCTTGCCGCCATTGGTGTGTGAATGTGTGTGTGAATGTGTGAATGAGAGGCCGTTTTAAAGCACTTTGGAGCAGCAAAAAAGGCTCTATATAAGTGCAGTCCATTTACCATTTACCATCACAGTGATGCAGAGGGAGAGCACCAGGCCTGGTCTCTGCTGGAGACACATTTTTGAGCCTGGAAACCAAATCTCCATGTTGTTGTCTACTAGTTTAACATGAGTGGGTCAGAGAGAGTCTGAGAGCTACCAATCTTTTCAGCCGTCCCAGATATTTCCAAAACATGTTTGATTGTATTGGCACAAAATCTGCAGTGCCCTTGTAGTGTGTGATGTGCCGACGACAAGTTTTGAGAACTGCAATCAGCAGCAGCCAAGGAGAACCTGTCTTGTCTCCAAACAAACAAAGTCATTTTTCATGGGACAGAGCGCATGGAGAATCCTCACGACCAAGGGAATAATCTCCACTACCAAGACAAAGAAACGACAAGAAAGAGGGAGGCTGAATGTGAGAGGCTCAGCGATATTTGGAGTCACTGGCATAACTCAAAACATTACAAACAAAGCAAAATGTCAACAAGTAAATAAGAATATTGCAACAGGGAGGTAACACACAAACAGTAGGAGAAGAATAAACAATTCTCCTCAAAGTGTCTTACTTCCCACTCACTAACCCCCGAAATGAAACTCAAACGCCACTCCAGCTCGACAATGACAGACTGTCCATCAAGTTGACGAGCATAAAACGTACTAAAGGCTGAAAGAAATTCAAATGTCAGCTCTTCAACCACCCTCTGTGCTTATTTTGAATGTCAATATAAACATAATGGACGGTGGACGAGTAGTAAAGGTATATGAAATCAGCTCCTTGAGGAACTTCAATACAACTAAGTGCCACACAACAAAGGAACTAACGCACGGGGGAGACCGCCGCCGCCGCCGAAGAACTGAATCAAGATGAAAGAAAAGGCAAAATGTAGGTCGCCTAATCCACTTTACCATGACTGGGGGGCGACTAAGAAGAGAAGGGAGTCACACCAGCTAATGCAGCCAATTAAGTTCCCAACCCTGCCTCCCCCCCACCCTCCCACTCACCCACCCACCACTTCAAAGTGCTGCCATAAGCGTGTGGCATTAGGGACACAGATAGCTCTAAATAGTGTGGAGGATGCCAAGTCAGCGCTGTAGAGAAAGTGACTGTGAATTGATGTATTTTTTTTTTTACATTGGAACAGAGCTTGCGGTGCCTCAGGGAGTCATGGGTGCAAGATTGGGTCGAGGCAAATGTAGGGAGTACCCGTTTGGGGGCAAATAGGCTGCTATCTAGAATGGGCTGTGTGTGTGTGCGTGTGCATGCGTGTGCGTGGGTGCGTGCGTGCGTGCGTGTGTACGTGTGTGTACCGTAGAAGTGGTACTATCTGTGTTGTGGATAAGATTCTATCCACCACATCACTATGGCCTCTCTTACTGGTCAGGGTGTTCTAGGTATGGCTGCAGTGCAATCAAACAGTGACAGAGCTGGAATCACACTTCACCCTCCTGATAGCCAGCTGCCACGGTCCATAGGAGACTAACCAGCACAGAGATATAAACCATAGAGGTAGCTTGTCTCAGAGACCATAGGAGATGACTAGACTGACAACCACAGAGTTATAAGCAATAGAGGTAACTTGTCTGATCTGGCCTCAGATAAGATGGCTGATCGACAACGCCACCTAACGATGATGCACTGTCCTCACTACTGCTCCATGTTGTCCTTGACAACTGCATATTGACAATAGAGTCATAACAGCTCTCGTTCAAGGGGCACTAGAGGGGTTTAGCTTAAACTTAACTCTGCTTAGAAATACGTACACTCACTGAACACTTTATTAGGAACACCTGTACACCTACTCATTCATGGAGGTGGTATAATGGTGTGGGGAATGTTTTCTTGGTACTACCAATCAATCATCACTTGAATGGCACAGGCTATTTGAGTATTGTTGCTGACCATGTGTAACCATTCATGGCCACAATGTACCCATCTTCTTTCTAACGCACCATGTCACAAAGCAAAAGTCATCTCAAACTGGTTTCATGAACATGCAATGAGTTCAGCGTGGCGTTCCCAGTCACCGGATCTGAATCCAATAGAACACCTTTGGGATGTGGTAGAACGGGAGATTCACAGCTTGAAAGTGCACCAGAAAAATCTGCAGGAATGATGCAATCATGTCATCATGGACCAGAATCTCAAAGGAATGTTTCCAACATCTTGTGGAATCAATGCCACAAAGAATAGAGGCTTTTTTGAGAGCAAAGGGAGGCCCTACCCAGTATTAGTATAGTGTTCATAATAAAGTGTTCAGTGAGTGTATGTCATTTAAATTGGCAAGAAAACAGAGATTCACCACTTTACAATGATTGAAGGCAATGATAGAGAGCCAGCTGTGTAGTGTCCCAACATGTCCTCTGGCACAAGAGGAGGGACTGAGGTTCTATTATTTAATTGGACGAGGCTGTTGGAGCCCATTATCATACATAGACAGACACACGCACACGGATACAAACACACACAGCCATATTGTACCCACACACGGATGGTTTTTCATGTTTCATAACACATTCACTGCTCCAGGTGCCTCTTGATTATTATGATCATAATCATGAGCAGAGATATCAAGGTCAAACCAGCATAGAACGCTGTATTATAAACATACTGTTACATTAATGTAGTATACATATATTTCTACATGTGTATACATAGTGCAATGTGATTTTTGGGATGTTAACATGAATGTGCATCATGGACGTGCATCATGCTGGAGATGGTGATCAATCGCAATAACACCATGGCTCAATAGCATGGCTAAAGCTTCTTACACAAGATGCACTGATCCAACCAATTTCATACAGTAAATCATGTCCTATAATAGTAACATTATATAAGTTACAGTACCGTGCACACAGAGATGATAATGCACCTCATACTGTACATGCTATGGTACATGCTATGGTACATGCTATGGTACATGCTACGGTACATGCTAATATAATAATATACACCAATTTAGCTGATGCTTTTATCTAACGCGACTTACATTGCAGTAAGTGCATTCATTTTTCAGTATATACGGTCCCAGCGGAAAACAAGGCCACAATCTAAGCCATGCTCTACTAACTCAGCCACAGAGGACCACATGATACTGCAGATACGCACTGTACAGTAGCATCCGTTCTCAGAGATCTGTATCCATGTTCGCCTCCTCCCTTTGTATGTGTTCAGCTAAGCTGTTGGCACTGCGTGTCATTTTGTTCCAATTATTATTCCAACCCCTGGATCAAAGAAAGACCCAAAGAAAAGCTTTTTAAACATGAAAAGTGCTTCACGCTGCACTATATTCCCTTCTGTTTATGCCGATAGGAGTGAAGACCGGGAGACACACGCACGCTGATTGACACAATCAGTAGACTCCTTTTGTTTGATCATGGAGGGGAGAAAGGAGTTTGAGGCAATCCAACATGTGCAGAGAATGATTGGAGTTGTATTCTTTTTTTTTCTTTCAGAGGGCAAACTGTGACATTAAAAGGAGACTCCCACCTACATGTGGGATTAACTAGATGACTACATCTGGCAGGTCTGAGACTACATTGAGAGCACTTCAACTGAAGAACTGTTCTACCCTCGCAAAGAAAGAAGAAAGACCCTTGAGGTAAATAAGGGAGCTTCTTTGCAAACGCCTTCTCTTGGTGTTTTCTCATGGTAAGCAAAAACAAAAATACTGTAGGTTGCACTTAATCTTAATCCTCCAAAGGCTTTTTTCAAGCATTTCTATGGATCAGAAGTCTGTGATTTGGGGATTTAAGATGTATGTTGTGTAATACAGTATAAAATCATCATGAGGGTTCTGTTAGACAAACAGCCATGATACACTAGAATGACGTTGATGCTCAATAAATGCAACGTCAGCGCGGTTATTTAAATTACGTTGAACTTCTTTTATGTTGAGAGTCCTGTCAAATCTGCATATCTTCCGAGTTGGGACTTGTCCTTTACGTCCAAAATATAAACCAAGGACTGCATTTCGGTTACAACAGTATGCATGTACTATATGTATATACTAATATAAATGTTTCTATTATATTATATTTTATATTATATATTTTATCTATTAGATCTATTATTTTATTATATTATATATCTATTATTTTATTATATTATATTTCTATTATATGATCATATGATGAAGCTGAGTGGTGCTGAGTCAGTGTCCAAAAAGCATTGAAACCTGTCATTTCCGTCACTTTGTATGGGGTTCATGCATAGATCAGAAAAAAACTGAATCCGATCCTAATTTTACAGTCAACGTCTATGCTTTATGCACACGCTGGTCTAGGAGGTCACGTTTGACTAACACCTTGAACACTGTATCCTGAATACCCAACGCTGGGGCTGGCAGAACCCAGGGTCAATGCAGCCGGGCTGTCAGAAACTGAAAGACCCGGGTGGGAGGACTGCTTCTCTGCGTCCAAAGTAGACTTTCAAAAAAGTTTGATTTTTGACGGTGGATGGACGCAGACGTCACAATGAGACGCCCCACGTGGGGCGTCAATCACAGCACCTGTGGTGAACTCTTGTTGCAGGAATGGATACTCTATGTATCAGATGAATAAACGTTGGTATGATCATCATCTGACATGTCTGGAGTTTAGAATGATACGGTTCTATCTCAGTTTAGAATGATAAGGTTCTATCTCCGTTTAGAATGATAAGGTTCTATCTCCGTTTAGAATGATAAGGTTCTATCTCCGTTTGTATGTAACTAGATTTATGGTTAAAGATAGGGTTAGATTGAAGGTTAGGGCAAGGTTTAGGATTAGTGGTTAGTTAGTTGAAATGTTGTTGACAGTTAGTTGAACATCTACTGAACTAGCAACTATCTATTTGGGAATATGTAGATAAAATATTACCCTGATTGGAAAATGTTCTGTATGATGTTGTTATTGTTGTGGACATAATTGCAGTCAAGGGTGAAATTATTCCCGTATACAAAAAATGCCAGTGGAGCTAGAGTAGAACGTTGACGTTGACGCAACGTTGACGCGACGCAGCAGGTGGAGCTCGGACAACGGGAAGTTGACGCAACGTCGATGGCGAGTTGACGCGACGCAGCAGGTGGAGCTTGGCCGTTAGATGGCCTGTATTTCTACACAGGCAGAGGCCGATAGTGAAAAGCCTCATTAGCCTTTTGGTTCCCTCATAGACAAACAGAGTTATTGTAGGGTTCGCAGTAGGTTTGTTTCTTACACACATGTACACATCACAGTAAGTATCATGTCATGCACCCACATGTCTAGACACCACTAGAGCTGGTAGAAGATCAGAATCTGAATTTCATAAGTATAGAAGAGTAAAAAATCTTTGGTTTAGGTTCTTCAACATTGGCATTGCAGCAAGATACAAAATCCTAATGTGGTTGTCTCACATCTCAGCCTCCCTCCTGTGAGAGCCACTTCTCCCCCTGACAACCAAGACAGACACCCTGGCCCTCCCTCTCAACAATGGGGGTCGGATGCAGTTTTTCTGCATTTATGCCCACATTAGCATCTCAAGTTAATTGGCACCATTTGCTCATTGAGGTTCCCTGAGTAAATTACTTTTACAATTGTCACTAATTATCAGGCTCAACGAGTAGGAATTGGTACCTTGATTGGTCCCCATTGGAGCAGAAAAGCAACATGCAGTGGAGGTAGTGGGTCACTGGGAAGGTGACAGGGGCAGGAAGGAGAAGGACCAGGAGGATACACATTCTCATCAATATGAATGGGGCTCAATGGGAATGACAGGACCTATCTAATCCTAGCTTATAATGCATTGGTATTACAAGGACATGTGTATGGAATTTGTCAGAGTTTAAGGTTGGAAACCATAAGCAATACATTCCTCTGGAATTTACTTGTTTTCATACTGTATATTGATGTGTATGGAATGCCAAGGCTCTGAGTTAGGTCACATGGTCCGGAAAAACTCAATTGTGATGATACCAGTACAGTACCTGTCACAACTGAAAGTCACAGGAGGTAAAAAAAAATGATGCAAATCTTTTGGAAATGTATTATTTTAAAATACTTGGATCGAAGGAACTAGGATAATTGTGGAAGCCAACGTCCTCAGTAAATCAGTTGATTGTCATGCTGTAGTAGATTGGCCCCAGTCCCCAGAAAGGCCAGACTATTCCTGATCCAAATGTCATGCTGTGAGGAGCCCAACATGAGAGGAGATGGCAGGCAAGCAGAGACAAAGGCTAGGTTAAACAAGTGCCAAACGTTATCATACAATTATTCTCTGGCAAAAAAAAAACACGCAGAGAATGGAAATTATAGAATAGGCTGCATGCTTTATACAAATCAGAAATATGCAAAAGATAAATGGTAATCTCCCTCAAAAACATTAATCATTGATTAAAATAAGCTATCCATTGTTTGTTTTTTGGTCCAAAAGGAAATTGGATTTTGCCCTCTTGCACAATGGCGAGATCAGATTGTGGCTACACCCGCATAAGTATCTTATCTTCAGCCCTGCAACATTGTCCAAAACATATTACTGAATTTCTTCTCCCAGTGGAAATGGACTTACATGGCGGTGCCTACTGCTCAGGCACTGGCGAGACACACACACACATAAATCTACCAAACGCTCCCTCTGTCACATGACCCCCCAAAAAAGCCTATTCCAGTGGTTGTGGAGGAGACAGTCTTACATAAATCAGCGCCCACAGCTTAAGCCTTATACCGTAGGTGGTACACCACGGAATTGTAAATCAACATGGCCACACACTTCTACTACATACACAAGACACAGATCAACATGTGTAGCAGACAAGACACATTACAGACACACCAGAACATAATCACAGATATAAAAGACTCTCCAGCTAGAATACGCCCTCAGCATATCACCATCACCGGTGACAAGTCCAACACCCTGGCGTGACCATTTTTGGAAATTGCCTATTATAGCTGACAGTTCCACTGAACCTAACTCACCAAAATGTTCCTGTTCTCTGAATACACTGCAGGAGACGGGTGACACATAATTCGAGACATGACACACACACAGACACATGCACAATCAGACACGCACCCGCGCGTACACACATGCATGTACACACACACAGGCACGCACAGCCATGCACACACGCACACACACACACACACACACACACACCTACACACATACACAATTCATGAAGAGCCTGTTTGCCTTTCAGACGATCACTGTAGAACAGATGCAACTGCTGAATCATATCAACCAGTTGAATATCTCAATCGAGAGAGAGAGAGAGAGAGAGAGAGAGAGGGGCAGAGAGACAGACAGACAGACAGACAGAGAGACAGACAGTTACCATGCACTCATGCAGCTGCAGCTAAACCTCATCTGAAGTCCCTAGCAGAAGCCCCTCAAAACTCTCCTCCTCGTCCCTATGTGGGAAGAGTGTAATTACTCTTGCAACAACCAGATAATTAATTACAACAAACCACAAACCCAAACTTTTAGTCTGACTCTGGCAATAAAAATAGTTAATGACTCCATCCATATTCCGAGCACAGAAAACATCCTAACGCCATCTGGCCGTTGCTAACCAACGCCAGACAACCACAGCACAGTCGCTTTCTCCAGCTCTTATCGGTGCTCTATCGGCGCTGCAAAAACACACATTTGAACCCTGAAGTCCTGTCCTTACACCCATTATCGGGTGCTAAGGTGTTGCTGTGAAAGCAGTGTAACCCATGAAATGGACATAATATGCTGCCGTTGAGGATCCAATAATGACCCTCCTATCGCTGTGGTGACACGCACTCCATCTCCATTTCACACCTTTGTAAAGGAGGACAGATGGCTTCTCACGCAGATGCTGTCTCCCATAAGCAACTCCACTCCACCATCTACATACGGTACTTCACCATCTCTGGGCAGACGTATCGAGCTGAGTGGGAACATCAATTCAGTTCAATTCAAAATAACCTATTCATTATCCCAGAGGGGCGACTGATTGATGCTGGGAGTCGAACGTTGATACACCAGGCATCCAAAACACACAATCGTGACGTTAGAATTATGGTTCTATCTCAATTTTTGTCAAAATTTAGTTTTTTACATAATCTGAACCATTAGGTGTTTATTAATGCCTGTGTGGTGTTATTTTTAAAATGTTGAAATTTGTTACTTAGTAATTAATAAAATACAAAGGTTCCATCTCACAAAACATAATGGAATGTAAAAACTTTGACGCTCAATATCTCTGAACTACCCTAAACGGAGATAGAACCTTATAATTCTGAGCTCACGCAATGTTCAATAGCACCTACATGTACCGTAGATGATACATCCAAACCATCACATACAAGACCACATAAGCAGTCTACTCTACGTGATCATTGTCACCAAGTTGTCACGAAACAATATTAGATTGTATTACTTTCCACAGGCTGACAGCACATCCCTATTTCCAATGTGTTTCTAATCAAAGACGAACCGAATCTCAATTATCTTTGAGTTGCCTCATCATACGTAGCCAGCGCTCTCACAGACTCCATCTTGATGTCTTCTGAAAATAAACCCATCAAGACCTTTTGCTATGATGATCTGGCAATCAAAGTCGCTGAACACTGATGGTTAATTCATTAAAACAACCATAATTGTTTGCTCCTTGATGGCCCTGGTAACTGCTTGAGTACAGAGAGAAGGCGGGGTGTCAGAGAGGGGGATAAATAGAGAGAGAGGGATTGAGACAAATAAATAGTCAGCAAGAGAGAGTGATTGAGAGGGAGAAAATGAGAGGGAGAGAGAGAGATAGAGGAAGAGAGAGAGAGAGATTGAATCAAATAAATAGTCAGAGAGAGGGAGTGATTGAGAGAGAAAAGGAGAGGGATGGAGGGAGAGAGAGAGAGCGAGAGTCAGACAGAGTGTGAATGCAGGGAGCCTGACTGTGCGACGCGGTGTTGGCCAGAGGGATCTCAGCAGACACCTATTGTACTCATTGTCTCTCTCAGCGTAGAACACTCACAGTGTCGAGCACTGCTACACTGCCACCATCAATAATGAAACGTCAAGTTGTGACGTGACTACACAACAATTACTTTCTAGCCCTTAAGCTTTCACAGGCTCTCATAAATGATGGAGGAGAGTTTCTCTATGTTTAATGCATTGCCCGTGTCTGCCAATCCCCATCGGTGTGTCCACAGAGGGGCCAGTGAGGGCACTAGAATGCTCTGGGGGTGGTCGCCCCTCTCCTCTTCTCTCCTCTCCTCTCCTCTCCTCTCCTCTCTTTACACCACTCTTCCTTTGACAGACAGGCAGGAGAGAGAGAGAGAGAGAGAGAGAGAGAGAGAGAGACAGAGTAAGAGTAAGAGAGGGGGAGAGAGAGAGAGAGAGAGAGAGAGAGAGAGAGAGAGAGAGAGAGAGAGAGAGATGGCCAGAAAACAGATGCCTCGGGATAACAATTTGGGGTCATTTTGGGGTCACTGCATTATGAAGGTAGTGTGAATGTATGGCTGTAAGCTAGAATATAAGAAATGGAAGGGAATAGAATACTCTTGTTAGTCATAACCAGAAATGTCAGGGGGGGTGGGTAACTACAGTGGGCATAATCAATGCGCAAATCACACAATCTTTCAGGACATAACTTGAATGAAGTGTGGTTTAACCCTCTTCATTAATTTAATCAGTGAATATGTTTGGGAGAGTTTTTAGTTTTTTTTTTGCGTTGAGCGCTGCGTGCATTGAGTGTGGGAGTAGACACGCAGCACTCCAAATCTGAGCGGTTATGTAATGGCCACTGCTCATCGGGGTGTTAGCTATACTTCACACTGAATTAACTAATGGATAGAGGTAAGCTAAAAGCCTTCTCTAAACACCTCTCAAAAACCTCACATCACCTTCCCTTCTTCCTCACACTGCAGCGACGGGCTACTCGACGATTCTCACTGAAATCCCCACAAAAACAGACAACAACCTCCGTAATTAAATCCGCACTGAAGATGTGCCAAACCCTCTAGAGTGGAACGAAGGCCTGAAATTAAGAGATGCGCAAGCAGTGGCTTACACTGAGTTCTGTGTGTGTGTGTGTGTGTGTGTGTGTGTGTGTGTGTGTGTGTGTGTGTGTGTGTGTGTGTGTGTGTGTGTGTGTGTGTGTGTGTGTGTGGTTGAGCCATGTTACAGTTCTCCACAGATGAGGTAAACTTTCATTCTGCTCTGACTGGAGCTAGCAGGTCCTTTGTCTCTAATTCTGTCTTCATTAGAGAGCTGGTTAATAAGAGCAGGCCTCTTCTCTCAATCACTGCCATTAGACTGGCCTTTGGTGCTGAGAACAAGGCTCGTGTTAATATTGACATTTCAGATGTTTTTTTCCGGTCGTTTTCAGACAGAACTGGAGCTCGCAAGACATATCTGTCTGTGCACACACTGCTAAGTGAGTGAAACTCAGCCCCTTAATAGTCATTTTTAACTTATTAACTTGCAGAGTTAATGAGGAAATATACATCAGTGCAACTCAGCAACTCAACCGAGTGTTTGTTAGTGAACCTCAGGGAAGAAGTATTCTACTGTCTCTCCGAGGTGTTCCATACTGTACTGGAGATACAGTAGAGAATATATATTGCATATATTGCTTGTATATTGCATATTAATTAACAGAACACCCTTAAGGATATGTACTGTAGGCTCTGAGTTTGAAAGTTCAGTGAAAGTTCAAGATATGAAAGGAAGACCGATCCAAATTAAGCGCCACACACTGTAGTCTAGCCTACATACAAGTTAGCCTGACTTAGTGTTTCGAAAGTTCAGACACAGATCTTCCACTCTGTGTATTCTTCAGTCCAACAGAGCTTTCTATATAGGCTACTGTACATTGAATATTGAACATACTCTGTCTCTCTCAGAAAGTAAGGAAGGAGAGTGGGGTAGGTATGATGCTACACGTAGACAGCCCCCTCTGGCTAAAACAGAGAGCCCCATGACTCAGCTCGCTAACTATTAGCCGCAGAGGCCTCTCAGCCAGCCTTGTAGCGTGTTAACGGTCCCATTTCCCCCACGCCCCAACACGCCTCTATTCTATTTCCAGGAGAGTGGCACCGACCAGAGGAAGCAGGATCCTAAGGAGGCATCTCATACATATTTAAAGTGAATGATGAATTAGTCAAGAGGATTTTTTTTCTTCTTTTTATTTTTTATTATCAGGTGCAAAGAGAACATCGTGGCGAAAAAACAGGCTTTTTTGGAAAATGGTGTCCAAACCCTTTTAGGCTTCACTTACACGTACATCAGGGGGATTGTAAGAGTGGTGTTAAAAACTGGGCGCCAAAGGATGAACTTTACCATTCTGTGGTAGTAGAAGTGAGTGTTATATGGGTTTCTCTTGGTGCTATAAATTGTTTCAGGCCGGCCCTGCTTGTTTTTCGGTCTCCCATCTGTCTGTGGCTCTAAGAGGAATGATTTCCAGCCAATTAGCGTTGTCTTGTGCCGCAGCAACTGGAGAGGGTGAACATCATTTGCGCAGCAGGAGACAGGAGGCGTACGTCCATGCGCCTTGTGACGTGTCAGGGTCTCTGTTGTTGGAGTTTGTTTCCGAGCACAACAGTTCAGCACTCAGTCATTTCTGTGGGCCCGTCGTCGCCAGGAGAGGCCCAGTGAGTCAGTCATGCATTAAATACTCTGGTCCTCTGGTGTGTGCTGATCATCCCTGGGCTGTATTCAGGTAATGTAGCGGAGCGGAGGGTAAGCCCCTGTGACAGACGTGTTGGGATCATAGCTGGGCAGCAGGGCTCTGTGTGTGTGGTTATGTGAGTGTGTGTGTGTGTGTTCACGTGTGTGTGTTCAAGTGTGTGTGTGTGTATGTGTGTGTTCACGTGTGTGTGTGTGTGTGTGCGTGTATGTGTGTCTGTGCACGTGTGTGTGTGTGTGTGTGTGTGTGTGTTTTGTGTGTGCGTATGTCCGTGTACGAGCTGACAGATAGTGATGACAACATAGCCAGACAAGGAACGACAAGGTAAAGGTTGAGTCTGAGACGGCCAGGCTCGCAGGGGCACTGTTCGTCAGAGAACAACATTAGATAGTACTTGTGTCAATGTCATAATGAAATAATCTCTATGCGGCCTCGGCTGTGCCTGAGGGGCAGCTTCAGCTCACTGTCTGACTCCTAGAGGACAACACTAGATTATCCACAGTACACTAACCTCTATAACAGATGATCACGCTTCCCGCGGGGGTTTATTTGACTGTCAGTCAAAATGTTGGAAGCTTACAGACACACTAGGAAAGACTATGGGTGTTTTTTGGGGGGCCATGATGGCAAGGCAATGTCATTCAAATAGATGATGATTGATCAACAAGAATGATACTACTAGATCAAAGATACAACTTAATAATAATAATAATAATAATACATTAGACTTATATAGCGCTTTTCTAGACACTCAAAGACGCTTTACAAACTGAAGAGATAGAGTAGTAAAATAAAAAATCTACTCTGTATACTGCAAAATCTACTCTGTATACTTACACCTAGATTTCGGGCGGAGAAGCGGCGAACAAGCAACGCCAGCGTCCTCTCTCTTCATTTTTTTGAAAAGTGATCATATCATATCTATATCTATCATATCTATACATCATATCATATCTATACATCATATCATATTATAATTGTTTGATTACTAAATCTACTCCATATTGCAATTACACCTGGATTTAGGGCGGAGAAGTGGCGAACAAGCAACGTCAGCGTCCGCCATCTTTTTAAAATATGAACTGGCTTATTGAATATGAAATCAGTACAGTACCACACTCACGTTGTCTGAATTCCCGCAGATCGTCGCAATACGCAGGAATAAATTCCGGTAGCCTATATGCTTTGGTTCCTCTACAAATATGCCTCTGCAAACACACTCAAGCAAACTCTTCAGTCCGTATGGAATGATGAGTGTCGCCAGGGGCTTGAAGTGTTTCTTGTAAGCCAACTAGAAAAGTACCAACAATGAGGGTTATTCGTCCGTTTCGCTGACCGTTACAGAAAAATGTATCTAGAAGAATTTGTCAGCAGCTACATCCGTATTGCTAATATCGGCGCGCATTGACAAGCGTTTATGTTGTCTGATTGAAACAATACCGTATGAAACAGTAGTTCGACGGTTTATCCTACTCATGTAGGCCCTACACTGCAGTGCAGAAACTTACTAAAGTAACAGACCTATTTTCCCTAACTTGAGAAACAATCATTAATCAAAACCACTTAAAGTGAACAAATTACCATAGTGAGAACCCAAAATTGTAACTCCTTCCGGGTTGTGATCAGAGATACAACTTGATCTAGAACTAGATCAACTACAGTATTCATACACTGTCTACAGTATTCATACACTGTCTACAGTATTCATACACTGTCACTACAATACAGTACCAGTCAAAGGTTTGGACTGGTACTGTATGTATATGGTATGGCTATCTGTCGGCGGTGACATCATCACAGAGTGTGAGATTTCTGTCCAAACAAAAGGAACTCTCATGACATTTACATTTGAACCATTTTAGCAGATGCTTTTATCCAAAAGCGACTTACAATTAGAGATTACAGGGACAGTCTCCCTGGAGTAATTTACGGCAATTAAGTGCCTCACAGGCACACTAGTGGTGGTGTCCCCAGGTGGGATTTGAACTCATGACCTTCTGATCTTCAGTCCAACCCACTAAGCCACCACTATGACAGAGATGCTGTACGCTTCATTCCTCCACTTACCCCATGTGTCAAAAGACAATCAGTTCCCCAGACAAAAATCGATGTCCACAATTGAAAACACTCAAATGGGTATAAAAGATGGGACTTCAATGTGTCCTGCAGCAAAGGTGTGTGAGCTAAGAGTTTCAGTACATAGACCGAGCATGGGCCAGAGGATACAGCTCAGGCTCGGACTCTTCATCAACAGCCGGTTCCTCTCTCAAAGCGTGTAATTACAGCCCAGCCAGACAACAGAACTGAGACATATAAATCAAGAACCAGGAGAGAGAAGCTGCAATTCCAGTGGGCCAGACTAGAGCCTTCATGGATTGACAGCAGTGGGCCTTGAAAGGCAAGTAAATCAACTTGAATGTAGTAGGACAAGCTATGCTGCTGCTGCCTCTAATCGCTGGCCCCGGCTGCTCTAAAAGATAGAAAAAAAACATCAAGATTTTATTGGATGCCCAAGAGTAGTCGCTGATCAAACTACAACAGCCAAAAGAGTCGCAGTGATTTAGTGCAGTGAAACTCCAATAGGCTTCATCCAAGGTAATGACTTCTTTGGCTTCCAACTGATTTTCAAGAGGATGGGAAAGAAACAGAGACAAATCAGACCATTGTGTGGGGCCTCCAGACATGAAAGCTATATTGACGTCACTCCTCTGGAAGTCAATTCTTTCTATGCCTCTTCAACCACTCACAATCACAGGGAAATAAGCAGTGTCTACTTAAGGCAAATTGGCTCACCTTCTCCGGCTCAAACTGGAACAGGTTACCGCAAATTGTAATGCATGTGTACGCAGGCAGGGGACTCAAATGCATGACTCAGAGACCAAAACTTTAAATGAAAAATTATCTTTACTTAGAGTCTTTACTTGCACAAAAGGTTCGATACCCAGGTAAGGAAGTGAAGAGGCAGATAATCCACTAGGAGTAGGCAATCCATGGTTCAGTACACAATCCAAACAGTCAGAATTGTAGGCATAGAATCCATTAGGGAGTAGACAAAATGCAGGGTCAAAAAACCAGCGGAGATCATACAGAAAAAACTAAACACTGGGAAAATTGCTGGGACGCTTTGACACAGAGGCACAAAAAGACGAACTGGCAACGAGACAAAGGAACCAGACTAAACACTTAGGGAAGGATGATGAGTTACATGTGAAACCAATCAGGACTGGGAAGACAAAACCACAGGTGGGAAACACTCAAGGGCAGATAACAAAAGAACATAAAACAAAGACAAACAAAACTAACGAACAGGACGAGATGTGACACGAATGAAACTACATTTATTTTTGTATCGCCCCTTTCTTTAGGAATAATCTTGTCCATTCGTACAGGCTTGTGGGCGGAAGCCGGAGAATCGAAGATGGCAGTGCCCTGTTCGAGGATGGCAAGTCGCTAGGGGTGCCACGGTTCAGTTGGTCCACGGTTCGGTATGAACCTCGGTTTTTGGGTTACGGTTTCGGTTAGGATTCGGTACGTGTTTTTGTGCATAAGGAGAAAAAAAATGCTACTATTTATTTACAAACTGTTACTTTACTTTATTTTGCTTATACTTATGGAACTTGACTTTGTTGTCATTATTGTATAATATAAACAAATATATATATATATAAATAAAAAATAAAAACGTTCAAATGTGACACCAGCCAGTGTTTTGATAAACCAGTAGGCTACATTACTTACTGAAACTACAGATTGTAATCTTTCAAATGACGTGTCATACATTGAAATCCGAAAAAAGATAACGAAGTTAGACTCATTTGAATGTTGTTAGACCTCAGGCACATATAGGGTTAAACTGGCTGTAATGAAACCGGAAACTGCTGCTAACAGCTAGGTCTAAACTGTATTTTAATAACATCACAACATGCTGATAGAACATCAACATGCTAAAAACACATAACTACACATAATTAGATGATCACACAGTCCTTGCTTTTGAACACGTCCTAAAAGCCATGTAAACGATAGCTGATTACCGATAGCCTCCGGGCAACAATAACAATGAATCTATTCCACAAAGTATACATATTAAGAGAGCAATTTATAGCGGTTTCACGTATCACGGTTTCATCAACTGCAGTCACAAATGTGCCTCTTAGGCTTGACGACTGGTAAAGGAAAGATAGAAATGAAAGTAAAGATGCACTTTAGCTATGAGAGCTGTAGCAGCTGTAGCCCATATATGCATTGTGCGCATATTATGCGCATATACGACATGCGTGAAGCATTTCTGCGACACGCGTTTCTGTTCCGTTTTCATTCCCTCGTCGCTGTATTCAATGCCAAAACCAGAATTAATGACCCCACAACACAGATTTGTAGCAATCCAGGGCTTCCTCAAACTGTTGCCATGTTCTCAACTCCACTCGCCATGAACAAACATTTGAGCAAGCAACTGCGTTCCAGACTCCACCAACTCCACCTCCGACTTTGAATGAAACGCAGCATAAACCGAAAACCTAGTGTATTGAACCGTGGAAGGCGAACCGTACCGTCCGTAAAAAAAACGAGAACCGTTGCACCCCTACAAGTCGCCCTTTATGGCAATTTATTACACGTGTCGGTGGACAGGGCTTGCTCAGCACAGGCACCATCCCACTTCTGACACCAATGTAGCGAACGGCAGGGTAGAGTAGAAATAAGATGGCATATGGCTTACTCAGATAACGGTGAATCTTAGCTGTGTGTGTGTGTGTGTGTGTGTGTGTGTGTGTGTGTGTGTGTGTGTGTGTGTGTGTGTGTGTGTGACTACACAACCTGTAGTTATACAGACATATAAATCACCTCCTTCAGTCCCCCCCCCCCCATTACAGTACCCCTAAACCACTTACTGTGGCATGTTAAACATCCCAGTCACAACTAAACATGGAATATTATCAACACATTTTCAATACATATATTATATGAAATATCATTTGCAGGCCCAAGTTGTAATTGCCACCCCTGAATAATCATGTCACAGGATTTATTTACTGAGGTGTCAAAGCAACTACAGTATAATCCTGCTAAGCAGCTAATTATGGGTTGGTGGTGGCTAATACCATGGTATCCTAACAACAAAATGACAATAATAACTTCCATAGGGCTGAACAGCTTGATATGGCTATCTGTCAGCGGTGACATCATCACAGAGTGTGACATTTCTGTCCAAACGAAAGGAACTCAGAGACACTGTACACTCGTCCCCCCCCCTCCTCCGCTTAGCCCATGTATCAAAAGACAATCAGATCCCCAGACAAAAATCGATGTCCACAATTGGAAACACTCAAATGGGTAAAAAAAAAGATGAGACTTCAACGTGTACTGTAGCAAAGGTGTGTGAGCTAAGAGTTTCAGTACATTCATACCAAGCATGGACCAGAGGATACAGTTCAGGCCCGGACTCTTTATCAACGCCACTGAAACATCACGGTCACAACTAAACATGGAATATTATCAACACATTTTCATTAAGCATTTTATAGTATATGACCTATCATTCGCAGCCGAGACATGGGGCTTAAGTTATAATTGCCACCCCTGAATAATCATGTCACAGGATTTATTTACTGAGGTGACAAAGCAACTACAGTATAATCCTGCTAAGCAGCTAATTATGGGTTGGCGGTAGCTAATACCATGGTATCCTAACAACAAAATGACAATAATAACTGTCATAGGTCTGAACAGCTTGTTATTAGACAACACGTAAAGAAAACTAACAGAGGAAACCCGCGGAGAACTTTTATACAAAATTCCCGGAGACAAAAGGCAAACAAAACACAACAATACCATCAACAACAACATCAACAACAACATCTAATATTTGTTTAAACCCAGTCAAAGTCAGATTGGAGTCCCGAATCCCATTGCTGTTGTTAGTGCGTGTGAGATCCGTCTATTTGTGTCTCTAAACCCTCCAAACAGAGCACCTGCCAATACACATGCGGAGGTGCCATTTGGGACCGAGCCGTATCAACAGTGGTGATAAGAACTGCCGCACAGGCTGTGCCGCCAATCCACTTATCCCAAATCAGAGGCCCCCAGCCACTCTGCTCATACCCATAACTCACAGTCAAAATACAGGGGGGGCCAGGCCCAGCCCAACCCGCAATGCGCGCAATGGCGCCGCTGAGCCCCACACCGTTCCACACCGCTTCACAACCTGCGAGATAAGAACCTGGATCTGACCCAAAATCAAAGCTCACCGCGAACAAAAGCCATATTAATCCCATTGAATTCCTCAGCATGCTCGACAGTCTAGAAACTAATTTATTCAGGATCCCATCTGTGATGGCCCGCATTTGGATCGCCGGGTATTTTTGGAGTGTACAAACGAGATATCTGGAGAGTGGCTGAAAGCTATAGATTATGAGAGATGTGATGCAATCAGAGGCAAACCGCCGCGTATACGGCTTCAGCTTCGGCTCACCGCCTATAGCGCTACGCACTGTGCAGTATTGTATACCTGCATCGATTGACTTACCTTTCATTCCAAACTTGGAGCGGCGGCCATATTTGTTGATGAGAACAAACAGGACAATGAGGAGCACGCAGGCGAACCCAGCCAGGCCAACAGCTATTGACACCTGGAGGACAGAGACAGTGGGTGAGCATCAATACAATCTTCCGTACCATTTCATCATAACTATAAAAGCTAGTCAAGGGAACAGAGAGCGAGCAATATCAACATGACGACAGCACTGCAAAACAACAGTATACATCAATACATTGCGAAACAAACAGCCATTTCAGGGCATCTAGGCACAGTATGTACTCTAACAAGACTTTTTTGAGCAGAAAGTTTCATCTCATATCCCTTTCCACAGTTTGCACACTGCTGACATTGAGGAGGCGATAGCATGCTATCTGTTTCAAGAAACATCAATAGAGAACTGTTGTGTCTTTGCAAACTCACCCCGAATGTATCCTCCTCTGGCCTGTTGGACTCATTGTCTGGTGGTGTTGTGGCTATTGGGAATGGAGAGACTAGGCAACATTAGTCAGTGCACTCCTGAGACAACTCATTCAGCTTCATAAACACTGCACTATCAAATGTCTGCAACTCATTCAGCTTCATAAACACTGCACTATCAGATGACTGCAGCAAAGTGAGTCTTAAGTTAAAGTCTACAGAGATACAATCTTATTCCTAGGGAGTTGTTGACAACAATATCCCTTCAAACTGTTATTTCACAGGGGGAAGGAAAAAGAAATTCAGCACTGGAAGGAACAAATAAAAAAAAGAGATGGGGAAAAAAGAAGGACATGAAAAGGACAAGCCAGAGCAAGCAGATGAACACAGGCACACAACCATGAAATCATCCCCCTCTCTTTTCTCTCCGTCTCTCCCCCTCTCTGCCTCTCCGCCTGTCCCTGTTCTCCCCCTCTCCCCCTCTTCCCCTCTCTGCCTTCTCCCCCTCTCTTATCTCCGCCCCTCCCCGTCTTTCTCGTCTGATGGGGGAATTACCAATCTGAAGGGGCTGGAATGGGCAGATCACAGAGGCATTGTGGGCAAATAAACAGGCACGTGGCTACTGGTACAGCACTACAGAACAGTGGAGCAAATTGTGTATATGCACTGCCCTCTATCCCTCCCTGCCTGCCTCCCTCTCTCCCTCCATCCCTTCCTCATTCCCAACCACCCTCCTCCTCGCCCCCACCCCTCCACCCCTCCCGTAGCAGTGTAATAATAAGACGTGACCCAGTACCCCAGCACTCTAACACTTCCACTGAACTCTCCAATCCCCTCCTCATGGAACTGTTGTGACAGTAGCTGTCTCCGGCTGTCAGAGCACTGCCCTGGTCGCAAATGCGCCAACCTTTTACTCTCCTCTCCCCCCTATCTCCCCCTCACCCCTTCTCCCCTCCCAGCCTCCCCTTCTCTCCTCTCTCCTCTCCTCTCCCCCTCACCCCTTCTCCCCTCCCAGCCTCCCCTTCTCTCCTCTCCCCCCTCTCCTCTCCTGTCCTCTGTGAGTGTGAGAGGGTGTGAGGCTGTGAGG
Source organism: Nansenia antarctica (assembly GCF_963989245.1). Classification (NCBI taxonomy): domain Eukaryota; kingdom Metazoa; phylum Chordata; class Actinopteri; order Argentiniformes; family Microstomatidae; genus Nansenia; species Nansenia antarctica. The sequence goes on along the minus strand of NC_137679.1, from coordinate 31,415,938 downwards.
AAGGACCTCAGGGCAGAGTGCCGGTATCTCGCTGTCCGTCCTCTGAGGGACAGCGGAGTGGAACCAAGCAGGCCTATCTGCCGGGTCTCGTGTATCCACCCGGCTTTCCGACACACAATAGTCATCGTCCCCCCGCCCCCCATCCCCTCTTCATCCCACTTCATTTAAGATCAGACATCGCCAATCTGTCACTGTCCACCTCTATATTTAAACTTTATAATCCGTGGCAGATTGTAATGGATGGGGTCTCATACTGTATGGAGATGTTTGGGAACAGAGATGAAGGTCATAGATAGCTCTGCCCACTGTGTTTAACTCCTTAACTGTGGGGGTTATTACACGTTAAGGTGATTGACTCCAAGCACCAAGGGCGGGGACCTTGAATGACTTGGCACGGGTGAAACTAGAGTATTTGTTAAAGGTAAAAGTGTATCTGTTATAATGTAAGACCAGGCTGATTAAGAGTATTCTGAATAATACTAATGTGTTGTGTTTGTTGTGTGCTTCTATGACAAGACGCTTACCGTCGGTCCAATCTCCTGAAAAGTGCATGCGACAGGGAGAGAGGGAGAGAGAGAGAGAGAGAGAGAGAGAGAGAGAGAGAGAGAGAGAGAGAGAGAGAGAGAGAGAGAGAGAGAGAGAGAGAGAGAGAGAGAGAGAGAGAGAGAGAGAGAGAGAGAGAGAGAGAGAGAGAGAGAGAGAGAGACAGAGACAGAGACAGAGAAGCAGAATACATTATTAGAATCTTGGCCACTTTAGCCGCAAAATAAAACCTTAGAGAGAAAGCATTTAGAATTTTGAATAAGCAGGCAAAGACACAAGCGTGACATTTAGAACGAACTCTCTTAAGGGCTCTGCACACAGCGTGCGATTTCTGTTGCGCATCAACGTTCCATTTTGAAGTTTGAATGGAAGTCTATGAGAACATCGCATTTACCCACACACGGCCCCGATTTTAATCGCACGGCGAACATTCGATTCCATTCATTTTGAATGGGACAAAGCACACGGCGTGCGAGTTTTGTCGCACTGTCAAATGAATGGAATCGAATGTTCGCCGTGCGATTAAAATCGGGGCCGTGTGTGGGTAAATGCGATGTTCTCATAGACTTCCATTCAAACTTCAAAATGGAATGTTGACGCGCAACAGAAATCGCACGCTGTGTGCAGAGCCCTTTAGAATGAGCCCTGAGCCTGAATGAACTTGAGTGAACTCTAAATGAACCACCTCTCTAAACTATGAATGCTTGCCTCGCCATTTCAGCACCATGTCGTTGTCCACTCACACACATACACACACACGCTCTGGAACATCAATAATTTCTAATCTCTTACCTGTCGAGTCCACAAACGGAGGTGCCATCAGGAAGTGTCCGTACACTGTCTTGGTCACTTTCCCCAGGGAGTTGCTGGCCTCCAGAGTGTAGTTCCCGTTGTCATAGTGTGTTGGGTTCTTAAACGTCAGACAGCCCTCTAGATAGTCCTGGTAGAAGTCCATCTCTGTGCGGATGTAATCGTTCTGCACAATCTCCTTCTGCTTGTGGAACCAGCGTAGTGTCGGGTGGGGGTAGCCCCTCACCGTGAACTCTATGCAGGTGTCATGGCGTCGTTCGGGCTCCACCAGTTTCAGGATGGTGGGTGGGACTGGAATAGGAGTGGAGGAAACTGTGAGGTTTTGACACAAAATACCAGTTTGCCTGATACACTTAGTCTAACAACCTATCTGAAATTCAAGGGTGTCAATTATTTACATTTGAGCTTGGGAAACATTTTAGTTTAACAGTCTGTAGATAAACAAAGAAAAGATTATCGCTGCTTGCAGTAAATAGTGACATGCTAATCTGGTCTGCTGCATTGGGAATGACAATATTTCCTTGCATAAGCACTACTTCAGAATACAGCAAGACACCTTGAATCCTCAAATGTGGCCAGCGTGATGGGCAATCTATCACTTTAATATCATCAGATACACATTTCATCAACAATTCATCCACTGAACCTCACTTGCAGCTACAGAGCCCCGCGTAATGTAAGTCATGTGACAGTGAAGCGTTTTTTTCTTCTGTTGGCTCTACACTCCGAGAGTTTGGATATGAAAGAGGTTAAAGTAGTGATTCTCAGCTTTAGTTTGATGGTATTTGTTTATGGTTTCGCCGATCAGAAGGTACGCAAACGTGAAGGGACAATTGGCTTGATAGGTGCTTCTGGTTCGTCAAGTCCTATGGAAATTACCCCCGCTAATGTCATTGGGGTTGTTGTTTTTTTCCACTTCAGTGGTATTCAGAAACTGAAGACATTTCCAGCCAGGGAGAGTTCAGTTCTTGTGTGTGTAGGAAATAACTTCTAGGAAATAACTGAATTAATTTTTTCCCCCGAATGGCCCGTAGCACGGGGGTAATTTCCTTACGACCTTTTCTCTCATATTTTTTTACTCCAAAACATAGAAAATGCCGTTTTCACATGCAGACACTGGTGTGGTGCTGGTGGTAATGAATATGAGCTTAATCATATTCGGTGATTGAAAATCGGTGAAGTGTCCCTTTAATAAAAGAGAGCAGTTGGTGGATATCAACTGAAGTGAAGCAGTAATACCTTGCTGTCTGGGTATTAGACGGTATTCCTCAAAGGTTTCTACTCTGAAAAAGTAATTTCTAAAAAAAATTCAGAAGAAGACGGCTGAGTGGCTCGAAACCCAATGGCAGATTTGTAAGTGATAGGCTTCATATTTTGTAATATAAAATTGTGAAAGTGCAAGTAAGTAGAAAGATATATAATAAAAACACTTTGGCCGAATTGTGAGCTAACACGCTCCGCCCTGTATGAAATCAAAAGACCCTGGACATTACACACATTCAAATCAATAAAGACAATCTGCAGATATTAGTAAAAAAAGAAAAATAATCTTCCCAGCCCTTTTCCAGCATTAAAACTCCGATCCAGTCCTTTTTATTCTGATCCAATCCTTTTTATTCCACCAACTGCAGTCTTATCTCTGTGCCTTTATTCACATATGTTTAGATGAGTGAAGGAGTTTTAATGATGAATCTCCCCTGTAGAAACAAGACTGCACTCAGCCACAAAAACAGATGACGCCAGTGGTGCGTGCCTGTGTGTGTGTGTGTCTGTGTGTGTGCGTGAGTGTCTGCATGTGTGTGTGTGTGTGTGCGTGTGCGTGTGTGCGTGCGTGTGTGCGTGTGTGTACTTGTGTGTGTGTACGTGTGTCTGCGCGTGTGTATTTGGGCACGTGTGTGTCTGTGCGTGTGTGTGTGTGTCTGCATGTGTGTGTGTGTATTACATCAGAATGCTGCAGCACCCTTCCTTCCCCTGCCCTGCCTGCTCCCGTCTCCAGCAGGCCTGTCATTCACAGTCCTGCAGCTGCCCCAGGCAAACCCTGTCTGCAATGCAGTCCCTCAGAGACACCGAGACAGGGAGGGGACACAGACGGAAAGAGAGGAGACTGTGAGTGTGTGTGTGTGTGTGTATGTGTGTTTGTGTTTGTGTTTGTGTTTGTGTTTGTGTGTGTGTGTGTGTGTGTGTGTGTGTGTGTGTGTGTGCGTGCGTGCGTGCGTGCGTGCTTGAGAGCGCCAAAGAGGAGAGGGAGGGTGGGTGAGGTGATAGCGAGAAAGAGGTAACAGAGAGGGAGGGAGGTGGGGAACAGGGGGAGAGAGAGAGACTGACTGACTAACAAATAGCAGGCCAGATCCATTCTGTTCAGTGTGCCGCTGTCATCCTATCATATGGATGAGTGTCAGTCGATACAAGAAGTCATTATAACCATGTCAGACAACAACAACAACATGATGCCCTGTAATGTCCACACTCAGATGATGCTCTTTGATAATAACAATAAGCTTTTGATCGATGGTGATAATCACACATACATGTGTGTGATATATATATACAGTATATATATATATATCGATTTGCATTCTAATGTTAACATGGAATAGAGCCACTGGCACGTCTCTGCGGGCCAGCTGTGGCTCAGGAGGTAGAGCCTGCATGTAATGATCTCAAGGTCCTCCTATCCACGTGTCGAGGTTGCCACCATTGGTTTGTGAACGGGTGAATGAGAGGCCATTGTAAAGCACTTTGGATAAAGGCGCTATACAAGTGCAGACCATTTACCATTTCTCTGCTACCAGAAAATACTGAGAATAGCCTGGATGACACCCAATACAACTACAAGAGGTCACTATGACTGTGAAATTGACAGTAAGGCCTTAAGGTTATTCTGTCTAGAAGTCGTCTCAGAAGACAAGCCACAAACCAATTCTACATACAGGTACTCGTATAGGATTAACGCACACTTCATCAACAACCATTGAAACCCAATACAACAAACACAACTCGACACAATACAAAAGAGCAGCCTCATTTTACTCCAAATTGGAGAGGACAACTGGCACGTGCCCAGCATCGTAGTAGTCGCGGGGCCATGTTTGAAGAGATGAACAATAGTTCTGTAAAGGTTGCATTGTGGTGCTGTAATTACAGAACTAAACTTGGAACGCTACGATTGTCGCACAGCGGCTGGTAATTTCACTGTCAGTCAGTCTCCCCGTAATCAAAGCTGCAGTTAAGACCTATTTTATGACATTTCCAGAGACAATAGGCGGCGCAGAGGAAGAGATGTAATTACCGGAAGAGCATGTGGTGAAAAATTAATAAGTTAATTTGCAGCACCAGCAGAGGGGATAAACAGAGAAACCCTGAGGACAGCAGTCCCATAGAGTGTCCGTCTGGGCAAAAATACACGTGTGTAACATACACACACACACGCACACGCACGCATGTGCACACGCACACACATGCATGCATACACACACACACGCACAGACACACACAGACACACACGCAAGCCTTTCCCTGTCTGAAATATCCGAACATTGGTGAAAACCTCGGCACGTCTGGGAGAATCAAACACGGTCACAATGGATATCCTCTCACAACAATGATACTCCAAGTCAGACACATTGGATCAGAGTATGCTTTGAATACAGTTCTTTACAACCCCACACCTTCTGGCCACGGAGAAATCTTATGTAAGAAAGTACATAATTCATGATTGGGTTATTAAGTGAACAGGCTTTTTGATGGTGATCAAATCATTGCTTTTTACGGCTTTGAGGTTTTGCGTCTTCTCGTGTTGGCGGCTCGTATCAAGGGTGTGAGCTCTCACTTCACAGAGGCGCTTGAGGGTGTATGCTTGCTAATTGGCTGCATACATTTCACTTAATTTTAGAACGTGAAACACCTCATTGCATTCGAAATGTACCTGCATAATTTTCACTGCTCTAACCGACAATGGATGTATTTTTCTTTTGTTAGGATGGTGGGGTTGTAAATCATCCTCACAGCTCTGAGTCAATGCCATTAATAGAATGTATATTTCAATCCTGAGCATTCTAACCAGCCCCATCTGAGAGATTACCGTATATCACATAAAAGACAGTGAGAAGACCTCGTAAATGTCATACAGACATCAGGAGGGCATCCAAATTCACTACGTCTGCTTTCCAGGGTACCGTCCCCCCCTCCCGGGAGTTAATTCATTGATGGATTGACATTGTTGATTGGCCAGAGAACCCACCCACATGGCAACCCAGGTCTGAATCAGAGCCTTTTACATTTGAACCATTTAGCAGACACTTCTATCCAAATGACTTACAATTAGAGATTATAGGGACAGTCTCCCTGGAGTAACTAAGGGCTAAGTGCCTTACTCAATGGCACACTAGTGGTGGTATTACCAAGCTGGGATTTGAACTCATGACCTCCTGATCACCAGTCCATATATCCACTAGGCCACCACTAAGGATTAAAACCAACGATGCCACAAAACCGCAAAGTCCAGATCTGAAAACCCCTAGATTCCATATATTCAAGAAAATATGTATAACGTATGGAGTATATTGACCTAGAGTATACCGAGCCATTGGTAAAGAACCTACACTGCACAGCCAGTTGGATGGAGGCGTTGGTCATCCCAACCACGTTCTCAGCGATGCAGGTCAACAGGAAGCTGTTGTCGTCACGACTCACGTTGACCAGGGTTAGGTTGATGGAGTGGATGTTGGGCCAGTAGACATTAGACTACAGGAGAGGGGGGAGGGAGAGAGAGGGAAGGGAAGAAGGGGGGAGAGAACGGAAAGGGAGCAGGGGGGAGAGAGAGAGAGAGAGAGAGAGAGAGAGAGAGAGAGAGAGGAGGGAGGGGGAGAAAGAGGAAAAGGAGCAGGGAAAGGGGAGAGAGAGAGGTGAGTGAGAGGGGAGGGAGCAGGGAGAGAGAGAGAGAGAGAGAGAGAGGGGAGGGAGAGGGGAGGGAGCAGGGAGAGAGAGCGAGAGAGAGGGGGGAGGGAGAGGGGAGGGAGCAGGGAGAGAGAACAGTCATGAAACTGCAAAAGAAATCAAACTTGTGTGTGTGTGTGTGTGTGTGGGTGGGTGGGTGTGTGTGTGGGCGTGTGTTCTCCGTGGGCGTGTGTGTGACTCACCAGATGTGTGTTGATAGAGTGGAGGCCAGCAACAGTCCAGTCTACCTCAGGGAGAGGCGCTCCTGATCCATTACAGCTGACTGTCACGTTGTCCCCCTCCATCACTGTCAGGTTACTGTGACTCACACTGATCTCAGGCAGGTCTGGAGGAACAAGCACACACACACACACACACACACGCACACGCACACACACACACACACACACACACACACACACACACACACACAGGCATGGACAAACAAACAAACACAAATAAAACCGCATATACACACACACACACACACACAGACACACAAAAACACAGGTGAGTCACAGAGGTTAGGAATTAAGAATCCTATTATCAGGTCCTATATAATAACCGTTGCAGGCCAGAAGGTTATGTTGTGTGGGTAGGAGAGGAGTGGGTGTGTGTGCATGGGTGTGTGTGCATGCGTGTGTCTGAATGTGTGTGTGTGTGTGTGTGTGTGCGTGTGCACCCGCATCTGTGTGTGTGTGTGTGTGTGTGTGTGAGTGTGTGCATGCGTGGGTTTATTTGTGTGTGTGTGTGTGTGTGTGTGTTTGTGTGTGTTTGTGTGTGTGTGTGAGTGTGTGCATGCATGGGTTTATTTGTGTGTGTGCGTGTGTGTGTGCGTGCGAGTGTGTGCGTGTGTGTGTGCGCTCGCTGCTGTACCACAGTAGGCGATGTGCATGTTCTGCAGCCGTATCTTGGAGGCTCCGTTCCTGCAGTACAGCTGCTGGGTGTCCAGGGCCGCCTCTCCCCTCTGCTGCCACAGCTGGATCCAGCGGATGTCACAGCCGCAGTCGAACACCACGCCATCCAGCCTCCTGCCAACAAACAGTGAGTAAACAATAACAACACGTCGCTGATAGATAACACGAACTTTGTGGGTGGTTGAAATCAATCACATTCGCACAGTGTGACAGATTTAGAGGAAAATGTGTTGTTTTTGCTAAACGATCCCACTTGAAATGAGGGAAGGTCATTTAGAGATATATGATTGGGCGATCAATCTTGGGGCTTATTCAGTGTGCAGTGGGTATTATTATATCCATATGTACATCATTTTCTAAAGGTTTATTGTAGAACAAAGAGACACATTAATTCATCAACATTTCACAGACAGTCAAGTTTTGCATACTGCAATTTGGTCCGTTTGCCAAGTTGTCAAGATGAATGGCTCTCCAAACGTCCTTGTAAAGAGTCAAGATTACATTGTTGGAACCATGAATTAAACATATGTGCATGGCACTGTATGAACTTATTACATTGGAATTTCACATGAGAATCACGGTCGTAATCAAGTACTAGGCATACATAACAAGATATGGACGTGCAGTATAAGCCCGTTTATCTATTCATAAAATAGTTTGAACCAACAGGGTCAAAAGGAGTTCACGTCAAAAAAAACTACAACACCACTCTCGGTCCACTCACAGCCTTTTGCAGGTGACACACTCAGCGGTTATGGTTATTAGACTGCAAATAAATTAATCAGTGCAGACACAGATTGTTAATTATTTCCCCATTTGTGTCCCTTGGCACAGAGGCAAAGTGGCAGCTATATTCTCTCCTATAATGAGCCAGGCCATAGAAAACACAAGCAGGGTCCCTAAACAGGGCTACTGGGATGTCACTGCTGAGGTTTTCATCAAACACACACACACACACACACACACACACACACACACACACACACAGAGGTACTGGCAACAGCACATCAGGGCCAGGCGGGTGGTCACATGGGGCAGGGTAGCCTGGGTTTTGTACAGGCATAAACAAGGGTGGCTGGCAGTAGATGACATAATGTTGTTCAATAAGAGTAATAGTGAAATTGGGAATCACTAGTTGAGGAAATGTTGTGAGGTTAGGTGTTTATCTAGAAAAGGAAACGTTGCCTAGCCTGAAGAAGACATTGAACACGTGAGTGTACGACATTGGATGACTGACATTGAGAGCCTGCATTCAACGCATGTTTGATACCATTCCCCATTACAGTACGTTCCATGCATTACAATGAGCCCGTCCTCCCATGTCTCCGATGTACAATAGATGCTTGAGGTCATGCACAGGCACTGAGCAAATGAGCCATGAGCAAAGATAGCGCTGTTATCGCACTCTGTAAAACAAAGCTACTGTACCAATGATATGACTCTTCCTCAATGTCAACAATCCTCCACAGCTTTCAAGTAGGCTAATGATCAACACAGGACTCTTCGAAACATACACACACAGGTGCCTCCACGGAACTGAGACGGATACTGCTCAACAATAGGACATACAGTACATTGTTCCTCACAGGCTTTCATCTCCGCTTCAATACGGTGTGTTTCCTATCCCTATGCTGTGCTCAGAATAATATTAGGCTTTTAAATCCTCCATATTTTGTAAATCCCCCTTTTCTTCCTCATTTCCGCATCAGCTCGGTTGATCTAGTGTTTACTGTTATTTTTCTTCCTGATACTCTCACTCTCTCTGTCTGTCTGTCTGTCTGTCTTTCTCTCTCTCTCTCTCCCTCACTCTCTCTCTCTCTCTCTCGTTCTATCACTACGTGCCTACAGTAGTTTGAGATCCTCCACTCTTTCTTCCTCATTTCCGTATCAGCTAGATTGATCTTTCTGTTACTTTTCTACATGTTTCTGTGTGTCTCTCTCTCTCTCTCTCTCTCTCTCTCTCTCTCTCTCTCTCTCTCTCTCTCTCTCTCTCTCTCTCTCTCTCTCTCTCGGTGTGTCAGTGTGTGTTGTATAGGGTCCAGATGCCTGGTGGTTGGTTGACAGTGAGTGGAGGTGCCGGCCCATGCATCAGTGGTGGTAGAGATAACATAGCAGCAGCACCAGCTTGGCTTTCCAGGACCCCAGATTGCCTGCTGCTCCTAAGCCTATTCAAATAGATCTGAAGCAGCAGGGCTAAATGTACTGTACGGAAGCCCTAAGACCCCCCAGTCCACATGAAGAGAAGCATTGGGGTTCTGCAACATAAGCATATCTTCTGACTTCTGACGCCAGATTGCCTCCTCACACTTTTGGAGTCCGTACACTTTACCGAGAAGTTGTCTAATGCTTTTTTTTGCAATGATGCATTCGACTGTACAAAACCAGTATATTTCTCCAGTCAACCGTTGCTCCTGCTCCCTCCCTCCCTCCCTCCCCCATCTCTCCCTCCCTTTCTCTCACTCTCTCTCTTTTCCCTTGTTTAAATTGTGAACACCTGGCCGAGCTATATTCCCAGAGGCTCTCAAACTGGCTAGCTTTCTTAAATAACTATGGCATAATTTGGCCGGGGAGGCCGACCTAACATAGCTTATCGACAACACCACCTGTCTGCACTCATTTAGAAGAGGGAAAACAGACTCAGGTCAAATAAGTATTCAAGTGGAAAATGCTCAAACTAAGTTGTGGCTTTTAATGATCTCAAGTCCTAGGCTACCTCTTCCTCAGAGAGTTAACACATACATACATACATACATACATACTAACATACATACATACACACTAAGATACATACATACATGCTAACATACATACTTACATACACACATACTAATATACTGTACATACATACATACTAACATACACACATAATAATATACTGTACATACATACATACTAACATATGTATGTATGTTACATACATACAAATACATACATACCTTATGTATGTACGGTATGCTAGTATGTATTTATGTTAGTATGTACGTATGTATTTATGTTAGTATGTACTGTATGTTAGCATGTAACATACATACATACTAACATCCATACTAATACACATACATACATACATATACACATACATACATACATATACACATACATACATACATACTAACATACATACATACTAACATACATACATACTGACATACATACATACTAACATACATATTAACATACACACACATATCTATGTTGGTATGAAAAAATACAAAATATTGTAACAACTTCTATTGCAATGACAGCTGTGGAAATGGCATAACATAACTGTTGGAAAGAAAAGACATGTTGTATGTACGTGTATCTGTGTGTATTGTGGAGTAGTGGTGGCCTAGTGGATAGTGAGTTGGTCTGGTGATCTGAAGGTCATGTTCAAATCCCACCTGGGAACACCACCACTAGTGTACCCTTGAGTAAAGCACTTAGCCCTAAGTTACACTAGGGACACTGTCCCAGTAATCTCTAATAGTAAAAAAGTAATCTGTGTGTATGTCTGTCTGTGGCATCACATCTCTATACCGTAGATCTACCTCTAAGAACGTTCCTGACTCCTAAGAGATACAAACATACATACATACATACATACTGTACATACATACATACATACATACATACACACGTACATGCATTCATACATACATACATACATACATACACACGTTCATACATACATACATACATACACACACACACACACGTACATTCATTCATTCATTCATACATACATACATACACACACACGTACATTCATTCATTCATACATACATACACACATACATGCATTCATACTTACATACATACATGTACACATACATACATACATACTAAAATACATACATACATACTAACATTCAAACAAACATTCATACAAATATACATGCAAACAGCCAACTATCCATCCATGCATCCATACATGCATGCATACATGTTACAAACATACATACATACGTACAACGTTTCATATTTATATATACAAATATTCATACAGGCATACTGTGTATACATATATACTAAGATACATATCGTGAGATTAGAATTATAAGGTTCTATCTCCATTTTTGTCAAAATTGAGTTTTTTTACATAATCTGATCCATTAGGTGTTTATTAATGCCTGTGTGGTGTTACTTTTAAAATGTTGACATTTTTTAGTTAGTAATTAATAAAATACAAAGGTTCCATCTCACAAAACATAATGGAATGTAAAAACTTTGACGCTCAATATCTCTGAACTACAGTGGTGTGCCGTCAGGGCCAGCAAGGCCTTCTCTGCTGGCCTAAACATCATCAGAATATACATTTAATTTTTATATATTTTTTCTACAAATATGTATTCAATTATTCCCGTAGTCTATTCTCTTCATTTCATAGCTTTCCTCTTGGTTGCGCTGCTTCCAGACATTTGGAGGGCTGGCCTTTAGCTTTTATCCAATCAATTTCAGCCATAATGTGTTGCCAGGGTACCAAGAAATCTGCCCGCCTGCAGATTCAACAGTGGCGCGAGTACAGATTGTAATTTAAAGTGAGCGAGAAAAGAGCTGTGGCGTACCGTGGTCATCTCGAGTTGGCGAGCAAATCCGACGAAGGGGCCTTCTGGATGGCGGAGCACCTGATCAGCACCTGCACGTCTTTTGATTGGATACAAACTATTGGGAGGCGGAGCTAACACACTGAACTTGATCTCGCTAATTTGTGTAGATGGAAGCTGTTGTTCTACAAGCAGCCACAATGGCTGAAGGAGGAGAAGAGGTAGATTTGGTGGCAGATATTATAACAACAAAGAAGAACCTTCTAAGAAAAGCTATAATCAGAAGAGAACGGCCGACCCCGACGTTAGCGACGCTATCCATGTAAAAGGACTTATTGGTGGAACTGATCAACTGTACAACAGAGTCATTGAAGTCTTCTTGAGGAAAGAAAGGAGGATGGATTTTGTGTTCAAATAATCAGTTGTTTTGGTGAGTACAAAGCATTTAATGTTTTCTGCAAGAGATGTAGATATACGGAGCGACCCTGGGGTTCGTAGATAGAGTGTGTTGTGTGGTGCGGTGCACTGGCTCAGCTGTGTGAGTAAGTGGGGCTCACCCCCGTGACTGTATGAACACGAGGAAGATAACCGGCCTTAAATGGAACCTCGATACGGTTCTCCTATCGAGATCGACAGACCGCAAAGTTCGGGAAATAACTGACGCTTTCGTTTTCATGCAATGAATTGAATACACCCAGACTAGGTGCCGCTATAATAACAATGGCAACGCCCGGTTATACTGCGTTTCTGTCTAAATGTATAGTTTCTAGAGCCATGGCGTGTCATAATGATGGTATTAAGAGGTGGAATAATTCAGGTAGGACATCACTGAAGGCCTAGGTGTGAAATGCACCGCCCGCCACTGCTGAACTACCCTAAACAGAGATAGAACCTTATAATTCTAAGCTCACGATATACTGCATTATTACAGTGTTATTGCAGTGTCAATACTGTGTTATTATTGTGTTATTACCGCATTATGTTACCGCATACTGTGTTATTACAGTGTTATTATTGGGTTATTGGTGTTATTACTGCATTATTATTGTGTTATTGCTTCATTATTACTGGGTTACTTAAAGTATTATTACTGCATTATTTCAGTATTGTTACTGCATTATTATGTTATTGCTGCATTACTACTGTGTTATTAAAGTATTATTACTATATTGTTACTGTGTTATTACTACATTATTACTGTGTTATCCCCACATTATTAGTGTTTACTATAGTGCTATTAATACATTATCACCATATTATCACTACAGTATTATAGTATTATTAATACATTAACACTACAGTATTATAGTGTTAATACATTATCACCGCAATATTAGTGTTATTAATGCATTAACTCTACAGTATTATAGTGTATAACACTGCAATAATGTAGTAATAATGTGTAGCAATATAATATTGCTGTGGATAATGTATTAATAACACTATAATATTGTGATGATAATGCATTAATAACACCATCATATTGTGGTGTTGATGCATTAATTAATACATTATCATCACCATATTATAGTGTTATTGGTACATAGTTATAGTGTTACTACTACATTAGCGCTGTGTTATTGCTGCATTGTTACTACATTGTATGACACAATGTGTCATTCCTGCATTATCACTGCAGTATAACACTGTAATAAGTATTAATTAATGCATTAATACCACAATATTATGGTGTTATTAATGCATTATTGATTACACATTATTATTACTACATTATTGCAGTGTTATACATTATAATACTGTAGGTGTAATGTAATAATAACATTATAATATTGTGGTGATAATGCATCAATAACTATACATCACTATAATACTGTAGTGTACAGTAGCATACACAATAGCATGGTGTTATTAATGCATTATCATCACATATGTAGTGGTAATGTATCAAAAACACTATAATACTGTGGCGATAATGTATTAATAACGCTATAATATTACAGTGATAATACATTGATAACACTATAATACTGCGGTGATATATGTATTAACACTGTACTACTGTAGTGATAATTATTAATTAATGCTTTACCATCACACTATTATAGTGTTATTGATACTTAGTTATAGTGTTATACATTATCGCTGCGTTATTGGTGCATTGTTAGTACATTGTATGACACAATGTTTCATTTTAATAATATAGTAATGACGCTGTAATTAGCACATTATTATTACTACATTATAATACTGTAGTGATAATGCATTAATAACACTAGAATACGGTGGCGATAATGTTGTGTTAGCACTATAATATTGCTGTGATAATGTATTAATAACACTATAATATTGTGGCGATAATGTATTAACACAATAGTACTGTAGTGTTAATGTATTAATAACACTATATTACTGTGGTGATAATATGGTGATAATGTATTAATAACACTATAATACTGTGGTGATAATGTAGTGATAATATGGTGAATGTATTAATAGCACTATAATAAACACTAATAATGTGGGGATAACACAGTAATAATGTAGTAATAATACTTTAATAACACAGTAGTAATGCAGCAATAATATAGTAATAATACAGTAATAACACTGTAATAGTACAGCAATAACACTATAATATTGTAGTGATAATGTATTAACACTATGATACTGTAGTGACAATGTATTAATAACACTATAGTGATAATGCAGGAATAAACTGTAATAATGTGGTAATAACACAATAATAATGCAGCAATAACATAGTAATAATACAGTAATAACACTAATGTGGGAATAATACAGTAATAAAGGAGTAATAACACTATAATAATGTATTAACACTATATTATTGTAGTGATAATGCAGCAATAACAGTCATAATGCAGTAATAACACTGTAATAACATAGTAATAAAATAATAATGCAGTAATAACACTAATAATGTGGAAATAACACAGTAATAATGTAGTAATAACAGTATAATAATGTATTAACACTATAATACTGTAGTGATAATGCAGCAATAACACTGTAATAACAGTGTGGGGCTCCACAACCACTCTAAGGAAGCTCTGTAGATATTTTAGGAGGCGTACAAGTACAATACAAGGACTAGGGGTGCATCCAAACTAATACTCGCATCTCACTTCCTTCTTACAGTACCCTCTCATCGTCTAGTTCATCCTAATCCGAGGGAAGGCATGTCAAAAGGGACTACAGGTTTAATCTATCCATTTTAGTCAGGATGGTAAATCCCTTCACATGTGTGAATGTGAGCAGCCCTCTGCTTCATCCGGGGCCTGGGATTAAAGTCAACAGATTATTGGAGGATTGACAATGCATACTGCCTCTGGCAGACGGGTTAAGTTACCAATGACAATATTGATGGGCTGAAGTAAATGAGCATTGTTTCCCTCAATGATGACAGAGTCTGCCACTGCACTGCTCTCTCTCTCTCTCTGTCTCTATCTCTCTCTCTCTCACTCTCTCTCCTTGCACTACTCTCCCTCTCCCGCTCCCTCTGTCTCTCCATGCACCACTCTCCCTCTACTTCTCTCCCTCTCTCTCTTTCTCCCTCTCTCTCTTTCTCCCTCTCTCTCTCTCTCTAGGCATAATCTCTGATCACATCACCCTCGGAGCAACTACTGTACCGCAGCACATTTAGCATTTTGCACCCCTTCACTCTGATACCGTTCAGAGACTTAAGACGGGGCAAAGCTGTGCTGTGCTGGCTGCAGCGGCTCCACTCCTCTGGCTAAAGGCCACAGGCCCACAGCACCAATCAGAGTAAGAGCCTTATTATTATTATTATTATTATTATTATTATTATTATTATTATTAGGCTGAGACGTGGGTGTTGGATGTGAACGAATATGGCTGTTCATTCCTTTCTGCGTCGTTCCTCTTCTTGTTGTCTTCTTTGTCATCTCAGGTTCCTCTTGTTGTGTTTTCCCCTGGGTAGTGTCAACTGCAATATGTAGGAATCATATTGTACGACAGCCACTCTTTAGTGTGTTTTGTTGTGCCTGACCTCGAATTCCCTTTGAAAAGTAATATGCCATTGTTTGAACAGTTATCTCCATCTGTAATGTGTCATTTTGTTTTCAATGGGAGAGGAAAACCTTGAGCGAGTGGATTTCATCACCAGCGGTGGTTTTATGGACACCACACACAACCAAAATACAAAAATGGGTAACATAGCATAGTTATAAAAACAAAAACAAAGCGCTATATAAGTCTAATGTATTATAGTAGCAACATTGTGCTAACATTGTTATTACATAGTATTAAGTTAATGACAAGCTAAGTGTCTTGTGTTATTACACAAGTGGAGTAATTAAGGAACAGATACATTGTAAATCGTTAAATTGTAATTTGAACACAAAAAGCCACTGGGACCAAGGCTAGATTAAAAAGAAATCTTAATTGGCACATCCACGACGCGTGCGTCTCTGGTTTGAATTAAGTTGGTTTTAGGTCAAGCAATTATGTGATTTGAATTCTATTGAATTTGAACGAAAAGAACATGAATTCATAGAAGCCTTTAACCCTTGTGTGATGTTCACTTTTTGGTCCCTTTGGTACTGTTCGGGTCAAATTGACCCGGGGAATCATTAGTGTTTTAAAAGCACTTGTCCTGACACGGTGCTCCTAGTCCTAAGTGTGACCCATACAAGGGAGTATACTCAGGGCGCAAGAAAGCCCCAAAATAGCCCATAATATTAAAGGGCGCCTCCTGTGGGCACAAACAGCTACTGTACCCAATAATGCACAATAGGTACTGTGTACACATTCAAAAGTGCATATCTTTCTGGTGGATCTAGGGGGCTGCCCTTTGGAGAGGCTGGAGCGGAGGATGCTTAGTAACAACCCACAAAGTGTCAGACCCCTAGCAATAGGTGGGGCCGAACGACAGCATGATGGGTAGAAGCGTTTTTATGCACAACTTTGAAAATGCAAAATCCACTATAATAAAGACCTGGGTGTCATAAATCATACTTATCTAGGAGAAATGTTAATGAAACAATGTTTTCATTGTGTTTATTATTTTGAACTTATATTCTCAAGTGACTTTCACATTTATCTAATTATAATCAAAGCTGTAAAGAAAATACAGGTGATGAACAAGAATAGAAATGAAAGAACCAAACTAAGATTGTTTTTGCCAATAGCTATGAAATACATATGTCTGCAAATGCTGAATCACAAAACACGAACGGAATGTACACTGTTTTCACTGTCACTGTCGAAATACAGTATTATGTCTGAAAAATCCAAAATAATTCTGAAATAACACTGGCTACAATTGTGTGTGCATGGGTATGCCTGTCTACACAACACATGAAGCACAGAATGTGACAGTATGTGTACCTCAAATGTACTTTTTGCAGTTGCTGCATAGGTTCTGTACGGTGCAAGAAAATGAAAAAATAGTGTGAGTGTGTGTATGTTTCTGTGTGTCTCTGTGCATCCGGGCCTAACTGACCCGAACATCTTATGAAGGACATACATTTGTTGGGGTATTGTAGGATGTGTAGGATGTGCCCTTTTACATGTTTTTCATAGAAAATAAGCCACGGCCATGGAGTTTCAGATTGAAAAAAAATATTCTTGCACCATTTCTCTTTAAGTAAATATTTAAAACGGGTCCGGTTGACCCGAACACCACCTTTTTGTTTTGTTTTTTAAAGAAGGGAAAAAGGGGGTTAGTGGGTCTCTGGTTTGAATGAAGTTGGTTTTAGATCTCTGTATTGTATGGTAAGTGCTATCGAGGTTTAAAAACAAAAACACTTTTTTCCCATCATAATGAGGTCTTAGGTCAATTGAATGAACCGTTAAAGATCTGATAAGATTAAAATAATGATAAGATTAAAACTAACTTGACCAGGGAGTCTGGGCTTTAACCTGCTCACACTATGGGAGCACCGACTCTCGGTCCGAGGTCCTTGTTCTCAGGATTTCAGCCTGATCATGAAGATGCAATGAAGTGGCAAAATAGTGTAGTGTATGCATAGCATTAGTCTCAATAAATAATATATTATAATATATAATATTTAAAAAGGCATCTCAAAGTAGAGTGACTAAAATAAAAAAAGCAGAAACAACTTTGTGCCAAAAGGCCATGCTTTCTATTCATGCCGTAAAATGGCAATTATTTCAGCTGGCTTGATCTTTCTCGATTTACATAATATCAGCATGGTTTAGGGGAGCTGGTGGGCACTTACCATTGACTGTGCATGGCACATTATTCGAATAATTACAGATTAAATGTAATAGCCACCTGGTAAACGTGCTTCATTTGGCATGATTGACTTGCAGCGGTAATACACTTTGGGAGAACACACAGTCTTGGGAGAATGAATAATAATGTCAGAGTTACTCTGTTAGCTTTGCTCATGATATTGGGACTCATTTTCCATTAGTGAGGCCTGATTCCACACGGCTTGACTCTTACATGACGAGGAAGTCTGTTTGTTCAGTCACGTCACACCGCATCACACACCGTTTATTCAAACACCAGTTAATTAATAATAATAATAATAATAATATGCCATTTAGCTAACGCTTTTATCCAAAGCGACTTACATTGCAGTGAGCC
Organism: Nansenia antarctica; assembly: GCF_963989245.1. Taxonomy (NCBI): domain Eukaryota; kingdom Metazoa; phylum Chordata; class Actinopteri; order Argentiniformes; family Microstomatidae; genus Nansenia; species Nansenia antarctica. The sequence continues at coordinate 31,397,648 of NC_137679.1, read as the reverse complement.
CATACATTTTTCGATATACTGTATATGGTCCCAGTGGGAAACAAATCCACAACCTAAGCGTTGTTAGCGCCATGCTCTACCAACTGAGCCACTGGGGACCACTATGAATCAGACACAAACCTCTAAATCCAACACTAAATATTGAACGAGTTGTGAGATGTGAAATTGACCAGTACATTTCATCATGTATAACAATCGATACAAAATATTGAGAAACATCTCAAATGTTTTGCAAGGTCAAGAAAACATTGAGAAACATCTATAATACTGTTGAAGCAGGGAAAGAATATGTCCATCAATGAAAATCTGTGAATCTGTGAAATCTGGGAAGTCAGCTGTGAATCGGAGGGGTCTGTGAATCGTCAGCTGTGAATCGGAGGGGTCTGTGAATCGTCAGCTGTGAATCGGAGGGGTCTGTAAATGGCTTATATAGCGCTTTTTTTGCTGCTCCAAAGCTGCTCCAAAGCGCTTTACAACGGCCTCTCATTCACCCATTCACACACACATTCACACACCAATGGCGGCAAGCTGCCATGCAAGGCGCTGGCCCGCTCACTGGGAGCAATTTTGGGGTTCAGTGTCTTGCCCAAGGACACTTCGACATGTGGCCAGCCGGGGTTCGAACCGCCGATCTGGCAACCTTGTGATCATTAGTGAATCGGAGGGGTCTGTGAATCGTCAGCTGTGAATCTGAGGGGTCTGTGAATCGTCAGCTGTGAATCGTCAGCTGTGAATCGGAGGGGTCTGTGAATCGTCAGCTGTGAATCTGAGGGGTCTGTGAATCGTCAGCTGTGAATCGTCAGCTGTGAATCGGAGGGGTCTGTGAATCGTCAGCTGTGAATCGGAGGGGTCTGTTCGGGACAGGATGAAAGCAGGGCTTTCCTTTATCCCTGCTGAGGCAGATCATGGGACTACCCTGTAACATGATTGTACTGTACAGTCCTCTCAAAGGAGCTGCCCTGCTTCCTCTTCTTAAAATAACACATAAGGAGAACTGCTTTAAATAGCCTTCCCTTATCACACCCTACTGTACAGAGTCATAAAGTCATGTACATACAGGCAATACACTTTGAGAGAAAAAGGGCTTCAATTTTAGATTAGATTAGATTCAATTTAAGTACCGATACAACAACATATAGTTTGGCATTCAACCAGATAGTACACTAGTGCCATAGTGCAAAAGACATGATATGTAGACAGTGCATGGTATGACAATATGAAGATTTACAGTGAGCATAAATAAATGAATATAAAATGTGAATATCCATGAGATGAGTATAAATATGATATGTACAGTTATGATGTGCAGCGGGTTCTTCAGCTGTCCCTGTGGAGAAATCCCTTGAAGAACCCTTCAAGGTTCGATGTAGAACTCTTCATGGTTCTATGTAGAACCTTTCTTTCTAAGAGTATAGCTAAGGTATAGAGTACTGTAGTGTATGGTGCATAGATTACACCGGAAAACCCAGCTAATCCGGCAGCCCTCTCTGATGCCTACTCCTTTGCTCATTCCCCTAGACTCTTTGGTTGAGGGGGAGGCACAGGACTGCTTATCTCACCTAAGTGGTCACATCATGTCCTTCCTCTGTCACACCTGTCCATATCCACCTTCGAATTCCATGCTGTTTCTGTCACCTCCCTTGCCAAACTTGTTATCTATCGTCCCCCAGGTCAGCTTGGCCAACTCTTAGAAGAGATGGATGTCCTTCTCAGCTTCTTCCCTGAGGACAGTACACCGCTCTGGAGTACTTGAGCTTCTCTCCCCCTTCGACCTTACCCTGTCCCACTCTCCTTCAACTCAGGGGCGGGCAATCAGCTCGACCATGTCTTCACCAGATCCTCACATACCTCCAACCTTACCATTACCCCTCTTCCAGTTTCTGATCATCATTTTGTATCCTTCTCCCTTCCCCTCAAATCCTTCCCCTCCCAGTAAGACTCAACCCACACTGTATCCTCACATCGCAACCTGTGTACCCTCTCCCTCACCGCTCTCTTTTCCTCTGTCTTATCCTCTCTACCCTCTGTTGAATCCTTCCATTCTATCCACTGATGCAGCCTCCTCCACCCTCCTGTCCAGTCTTTCCTCATCCTTCGACCCTCTCTGACCACTGACCTCAAGGCCAACGCAATCCTCTCCACGCACTCCTTGGCTCCCTGATACCCTGCAAGCTTGTAGAATAGGGCTCCGGGCAGCTGAGAGGAAATGGAGAAAACCGGCCTCCCTGATGACCTAAAACCTTATCTCTCTCTCCTCCTCAACTACACCTCCTCTGCTTTAGCTGCTAAAGCTTCTTACTACCATTCCAAAATGCAATCCTCTGCCTTTGACCCAAGGAAACTGTTCTCCACATTTTCCTCATTCCTCAACCCACCTCCTCCCCCTCCTCATCAGCAGATGACTTTTTCACCTACTTTGAAAAGAAGGTTGATGACATTAGCAGCTCTTTCTCTCTACCTCTCGTCAACACTTCTACCACTCCTCCCAAACCCACTGCGCTACACTCGGTCTCTGGTTTATCAGCTCTTTGTCCCCTCTCCTCTGATGATATTCTAAAACTGGTCACATCCAAGCGGGCAACCACCTGCCCACTCAATCCTATCTTGCGGTGATCGTTGATATCCACTTTTCCTGTGCGGTGAACATCACAGCGACAGCACACTCCTGTAGATTATTCCTCTACAACATCAGAAGGATACGTCCGTTTCTCACGAGAGAACCAGCACAACTCTTTGTCCAGACACTTGTGATCTCCCGCCTTGACTACTGCAACGCACTCTTGGCCGGGCTCCCCGCCTCCACCATCAGACCTCTGCAGCTCATCCAGAACGCTGCCGCCCATCTAGTGTTCAATCTCACCAAGTTCTCCCATGTCAACCCCCTTCTTCGCACCCTTCACTGGCTCCCGGTAGCAGATTGCATCAGATTCAAGAACTTGACGCTCACCTACCAGTCAGCAAAGGGAACAGCCCCTCCCTACATGCAAGCAATGGTCAGCCCCCAAACCCCTGGCCAATCAATCTGCTCTTCCACCTCGGCTGGCCGTCTGGCACCACCGCCTCTAAATGGATGCAGCAGTCTCGCTACTCAGTAACAGCTTTTCACTGTCTTGACGCCCCGCTGGTGGAACGAGCTACCTATCGAGTCACTACCTATCTTCCACTTTAGATTGAAGACCCATCTCTTCAGGATACATCTTAACTGTACAGTTTCTGATGGATAGATACTTACTTACACTTACTTAGACAAATGTTGTTGTAAGTCGCTTTGGATAAAGGCGTCTTCTAAATTCTAAAGTCTTCTAAAGGCGTCTTCTACATTTCTTTTTATTATTAATAAATGTAAATGGTGCCTAGGACTGAGCCTTGTGCATGCATTAACAGGACAGGTCAAATGATGGACAGTAGTGCTGTAATGATGTGCAAATTACAACGCCTGGGCTGGACTGCAATGTTCTCCCTTGTGGAGAAATAGCAAACCAATTTCATAAACACATTGATTGCTCAAATATTCATACTAAACAAGAATATGAGGTCGTACTCCCCCTTGCACAAGACCATTACATTTCCTCTTCATGTCTTAATTAAGTTGGCAAACGACTTCCAGGATCACAGCGCTATGACACTGCATTTAAATTTAATCTGAGCGAGGCTGCTTTTTTCTCTCGACTCAAACAAATTAGGAGTTCCAGCAGACAGACACAAATTATATCAGCTTTTGCACTGAAAACTATTTATTTTTGGGTGCAGATACAATGCATGATATGGACAAACAAATTAAGTGTTTGTTTTTTTACCGTGGCACAGAAAGAGAAACATGAGACTAGACTTACAGCTCGGAGATTTGCAGGTTCTGGAACAGCTGCCATGAGAGAGTGGTCAAGGGGTTCTTGGACAAATTTCTGTAGAGAAAGACAGGAAGGAAAAACGATGAAAATAAGGAACCAATGAACCACTATCGACTAAACCAAGGAAACAAGAACAGCTGGAGGCAGCTCTAAAGCTCAGCCAACTCAATAAAAGAAACTTGGCCATTTTGAAGTCAACAAATTTAAACGACTAAAGGAAACCCTTGGGTCTTAAAAGACGCCAAACTCAATACAACACAGTCAGATTCTCATAAGTGATTTAAGCAGCGCACTAGAGTCAGTTTTAATCTCAACAACAGGCTTCATATGCTATCTGGTTATCAACAATAAGGTTCCATGATAACAATGATAGCACTAATGCAGCACTGACGTACACCATATGGCACTTATTACAAAACACTACTATCATATGGTTAGACAGAGCCCTCATGCGGTTGAATACAATTAGGAAAAACATTAAGTTATATTACTCAATAAATTATTCATTTGGGTTAATTGTGCCAAAGCAGAATAGTATTCAGCCTGGTGCTGCATGGTCCTGATACTTTACAATCTCTCGCACTGAGCTCATAACATTTGATTTGCATTGTACAATTTGTAATGAGTGCCATCATCCAATGTCTGAGTACCATCATTCAATGTCTCTTACGCAGCAATAAGACACGTTGTTCACATGCCTGAGGTCTGAAAATGTTTCGATTAGCCGTTCTGACTACTGTGACAGCTTGCAATGTTGAAGAAAATGGAAGGAAACTAAGGAAACATTTTTGGGAGCTCCCCCAAGGTATTTGATTTAACGTGTTGGTTTTGGTTTAACATGACGCAAGGCATCCCTCAGTTCAAATGGGTTTTTACCCCTTTATAGGTATTTTCTGCAAAGGATTTCTGAGGTTAGTGCTATACATGTCTGACCCCGTATAGAGGCATTCAATAAAACCACTGATAAATGGATGCTTAGAATGTTGAGTATCAACAGGGTATTATTAATTTCCATAAGACACGGTTCACAAGCATCCACATACATTTTATCAGCAACTTATGCAAACAGACATTTGTGCCGTGATGTGAATAAGCACAATTTGCAGATGTTGCTTCAACTATTTGGCTAGCTTTTCCTCCTTCGGCTCCTTTACAAAGTCTTATAACAAGCGGTGTTCACTGATAAGGGCACATTTCCATGGCAACAGGGAGCTAAGGATCGTCCAACCATTCTCATTTCCTGTGATACAGGGGGAGGAGTTCTGTTGCCTCTGTGGGTTATCCACTGTCAACGCATGAGGAGACCTGTGGGCCATCTTATACACACCATAAGATACACACACACACACACACATAAGTGAGTGCGCACGCACACACACACACACGCTCTCTCTCTCTCTCCCTTTCTCTGAGTCATCCTTTTTCCCTTTCACTCACTTTCTCACAGCAGTAAAACGTTTGGAGGTAGGTTTGAAAACAGGACAAGCCAAAGACGGCTAAAGAATATCAAGACTGTCTGTATTAAATACAAGCATTCTAAAACCACTTCTCCCTTGGCAGGGTTTTGAAATGCAGGATCAGTAATGTGTGAATATATGCAATGAAACAGTGACAGAATATTCACAGACAGAGAACCCAGAAAATAAGTATTCCCAAAGGGCAGTCTGAGTACCATAGACTGAATAAATTACTGAAATGTTACAGATTGGAGAAAAAAAAGAAAAGAAAAACGAAACGAAACTAGCAGGGGCCTCATTAGGTAGGGAACACCGCATCGCTATGGGGCAACAATCTACGCTGGCACCCTGGTTCCATTTAATAGACATGTGTTTTGTGGAGCTTCGAAAGCGCAGGCATCTGTCCCTGAGAGCTTGTCTCTGCGGCGTTTACGGGCCAGTTTAAGAGTGTTTTGGCAAGAGAAAGAGAACAGGCCCCAGTGAGGTCGATAGCAGACAACCCAGCAGCACAAGTTTAGTAGCATTAACCTTGAGTGGCTCTCAAGCCGACTGCACACAGACTGCTGCATGAGGTTTGCAGCCCAGCATAAGTCCCATTGCTTTCTTTCAATCTGTACAAACAAGTTGCGTGCCACACACGTCTCAACTCGTGGGTTCAAATGCTGTGTGGCGCACCGGCCACCGGAAGTCGGTTTAAAAGTGACTTTGTGATGTTCTACGCTAACGCCGAACACCACTCGACAACATTGGTTAGCTTCTCAATGACATTAGCTTTTATTCACAATCAGTTTTTTTCAACTTTTAGACCCAGCCAGCCAATTGTTTGAATGACAAGGAGCAAACCACCAAGCTTGAACTCTGCATCACCATACCATGTGAACAGGGGTAAAACAATACAGCATGTCTGCAATATTGAGTGTGTGTCGAGTATCAGGCAGACACTGCAGTTAATAAATGTATGTAGTACATTGTAGGGGGGAGCTTGGCGGTGTAGCACACTAAGGCGTCAGCCACGTAAGCGCAGGGTCCCCGGTTCGATTCTGTCCGTCGACATATCCTGCTGTCCAAATGTCATCCCTCCTCTCTCTTACCCATCTTTCCTCTCAATCTCTACTGTCTCTATCCCAATAAAGCAGAAATGCCCTAAAAACTTGTTTTTTTTAAAAATAAACGTATGTTGTACGTTATCTGCGTGCTGCCATATCCCGTCTACTGGGGATGTGAGAGTCTGAGATCTCAAGGATGCAGAGATTGAACAACACAGACAAAATGGAGTCAGGAGAATTATTCTTCCTTAGATTTGAGATCTACTGTTGCTGTTACAGAACTCCAGCTCCTTAATTCTGGATAGAATAATAATTATTATTATTATTAATTATTATTATTAGAATTATAACTTTTTATTTGTATAGCACTTTCATTATAAACTTTCCAATCATTATAAACTCATAATTTAATTATTTAGTCATTTAAAGGCAATATTAAAAAGATGGGTTTTTAGTCTTGACTTGAACATATGCTGAGGTTGCATCCCTAATGTCAAACTGGCAGTGCATTCCACAATTTGGGTGCATAAAATGAGAATGCAGCCTCACCAAATCTCTTCTTTTGTACATGTGGTACACAGAGAAAACCAGCATCAGAAGACCTGAGAGCTCTATTGGGCTGATATGCTAGCAAAAGGACTTTCAGATATTCTGGTGCTGTGCCAGTGAGAGTTTTATAAACAAGCAGAAGGATCTTGAAATCTATTCTGAACTTAACAGGAAGCCAGTGTAGAGTCTAGAATAAAGATGGTCTGTATCCACTGCAGAGAAGGGAGGGAGGAAGGGAGGGAAGGAGATTTTTTTTTTTTTTTTAATAAGTGTTTACAAAGTCTTATTTTGGAATTTGAATTAGATAGATTTGCTGAGTAGCTGTTTTGGAGTTACAAAATCATAATAGTTTGAAAGATATAATAGGTATCAAAAAGCTTTTATCGGAGCGAAGCACTTTGAGTTGAATTTCATGTACGAAAGGCGCTATATAAATAAAGCTTTACTTACTTACTTACTTACACAGTTGAAATTGTGTTAATAGCTGAAAAGGTGTAAGAACGACAGTGGTTAAAAAAAGATATATTTTGGTTTCCATAGACCTCCATGTTAAAAGGTGCACTTTCAAGTTTGTAACATTTAAAAAGTTGAATAAGTCATAAGTCATAAGTCATAGCAACATCAACGTCATAGTGCGTTAGACTTCTCTGCATGTTGTAAAGTTGGATTGGTGTGAACAGCTTAAACATTGTAGGAGTAGCAGCAGATGGAACAATTGGAATAATAATAATAATAATAATAATAATAATAAGTATGTCGAAGAACAATAGTTGGACTTGCTGAAGCAAGCCCACCTAATGAGGGAGAGAGGAAGGGATGGAGGGAGGGAGGCAGGTAGGAAGAATGATGGAGAGAGGGGGGAGAGAAGGAGGGATGGAGAGAGAATACGGCAGAGAGGGGGAGAGAGAAAGAAGGAGAGAGGGAGAAAGAAGAAGGGAGGGGAGAGAGAGAGAGCAGAGGCAGAGACCTCTCTCACAACGTTGGCAGGAAGTGTTCTTTTCAAAGGTCATCCTTCGCCATTGCGAGGAGAAATGTCAGGTAAAATTGGATTTGGGGGAGGTAAGTAAATGAATAAATAAATAAATAAGAGAGATAAATAAATAAATAAGCAAATAAGCCATGAAACCTTGATGTGAGGCCCAAAGACACAGGGGGTTGTGAGCGGCGAGGGGTTGGGGGCGGGTGATTATTAAATAAAAAAATTAGTGGTGTAGAAAATGAATCAGTTTATAAACAGGTCGGTTAGGTTCACGGGCTGAAAGGGCAATTCCCTTTAATATTCATTTTCAAGCGTCAAGCGGTTCACTGCCTAAACCCAAATACCACCACATCACTACATCTAACACACAGTATGCTACACAAACCAAAAATAATTCATTAAGATCTAAACTTCAACAAAAAAATTAACACCTGTTGTCTGTTATGTGTTCTTATTTTCACTTGTTTGACTATTTTAACCTGCTATGAATTTAGCTCTTTTATTATGTTTTATTATGTTTCATCTTTATTATGTTCTCTATATGTAAAGCACTTGTGACCCCTGGTCTGGGAAAGGTGCTATACAAATACATTCTACTTACTTACTTACTTACTTACTTAACTATAAAATGGTAATCAAAATGTCACTTCAAAGTTTCATGTTTGTGTGTGTGTGTGTGTGTGTGTGTGTGTGTGTGTGTGTGTGTGTGTGTGTGTGTGTGTGTGTGTGCGTGTGTGTGTGTGTGTGTGGGCGGTGAGGGCAGGGATCAGGGGGATTCGCAGTACCTATACATGTTCGTATTGACAAAAACTTCAATATTCAGTCACTAGTCAGTCAGTAGACTGCGTAGGATGAATACCCAATGGCATTATATGTGTTTACTCATTTGTTGATGCCAGGGGAGGCTGGTGGAGGACGGACTCTTTGTAATGCACAGAACGGAATCAGGAATGGCATGCACGCTGGGAGTAAACCCCACTGGCTGTTTAGACCAGTAGAGGCTAGTGGAGGCAGACATCTGAGGGAAGTCTGAGAGGTTGGTACATGTGTCCTCGTTACCATTCCTCATTTCATGCATTACAAAGAGCCCGTCCTCCGATTTCTACTTCAACCAGCCTCCACTGGTATAGACCCTCAGTGCACCAGGGTGGAGGGTAACCCAGGGTCTGGCCTTCTTCAATAATGCTGTTTAATCACATATGTCAATGGGGAGGAAGCCGCAGTCTGTTTCTCCACACCATACTAATTAGAGCTGTAACACTCGGGAGTCAAAGCCTCCCCAGACCCTGGATGAAGAGAACCACACACTGTTGCAATGAAGGATGATGAAATAAAATCACACACAACTAAATGTCCTCTGGCAACCTACAGGTCTGTGAAAAATCTGGGTTGGATCAGGGCCAGAGCCATATGGATTGTGTATTTCCTTTCATGAGACATGACATATTACACTTCAATTCGAGAGAACAGGACCGGCTCCGGTATTTAAAACTTTTATCACATAAAAGATCAAAGAGAGATTAGCGTGGACAACGAAGAGAGGCCCATTAGAGTCAAAAGGTGGCCATTTTAATTGTCTTTACCACCCTCTCTACAAGGCAGGAACAGGGAAAACCCGGTGATCAAGCTGGCGTAATGGTTTGAAATAAAATGGCAAGAAAAATGTCCCCTTTCCCCCCCCTTCATTCCATATTCTCAACACGTTTCTCATGTGCTGCAGGTGAGTGTGCTGGTGTGATGGTTTCCTCATTCTCCTACCCCTGATCAGTATTTAACACATTCTCCTACCCCTGATCAGTATTTAACACATTCTCCTACCCCTGATCAGTATTTAACACAGCATGCAGACTCCTACCCCTGATCAGTGTTTAACACAGCATGCAGATTCTCACCGGTGGGCTCCCTAACAGAAAAATACAGAAATCCTATCTCTACTTCATTGTACTGTATAACTGCCATCACTGATATCTTTTCATGAAATTACATCACCTGTCCGTCATCTATGTTGACCTTCAGATAACCTATCAACAGATCCCCTATCGACTAGTTATAAGGAAGAACAGACACCTTTCCCCTAACCATTAATTCATCACACAGGATGTTAGGATCATGGGTAAAGGTCTTACATGGAAGTTCTTACAGTACCATGGATATCCAATGATGTCACATCTCAGGATCTGTATGTTCTCTAGCTGCCTATAGACCGTACTGTAACCCTCCCTTGGTTTGTACCTGTAGTATAGACCCATGCAACAGCCCAAAATTCAGTCAATTATTCATGATTGTGGCTCTGCTGCTGTAGTCTCCCCTACTGTCCCTGCTGTTTCGTACTGTATGTATCCTAGGTAAAAAGCTGTTGAACATTCCCCTGTTCAAAAGGACAGCAAAACTCTGCAGTGTCTGACACCGCTTTCCTTCAAAGGGAAGAGCGAATCTCCTAAGCACCAAAGAGCGTTGTGAATTATTTAGTGACGATGGCACAAAACGACAAGAGCCAAATTGCAGGGGTGTATTCAGGATCTAATCAGGCATCATGGTGTGTTGATCGTGCTCACTACACCTGCTCACTAAACATTATGGATAATGGATAAACACATATGTGTATAATCTAATATATACAGTGTATATACAGTCTATTTCCTTGAGTGATTATTTCACTCAGAAAGGGGAAGTGACTTACAGTAATTTCGCACAGCATGCACTTCGCTTAATCAAAACAGTGGCGGAAAACTTCAAACACATTCTCTACTTCATTAGAAAATATATTTTTTCATGCTAAATCTACATGAAACATAGGTAAGGTATACTCTGGGGAAGACTGCTAAAAATAGTGAGCTCTTTAATCTCAGGAAAATTCTCTGAATGTGATAACTGTGTCTGTGTATCATTGATCTCACAGAAGTCTTTTCATCTATCCTCTACGTCTTTCTGTTCCTCTCCACCACCGAACCAGTGTAGCGAAACAAACCTTACATCCATCACCACATCCCTAAGCTATTTGGTGTTTGAAGTAGGTCAAAGAATATGTGAAAACTATGTAACAACATGTTAATACAAATACAATGACTACAAATACGAGTAATAGCAATAACACAGATATTTTTTTTAATAACACTGATTTTTCAGTGTCTTCTATCATGTGCTTCTCTAAATGACAAACTAGACCCGGAGTAAAGGACTCCCCTGGAGGACCAGGGGCGGGTCCCTGACCAACTGTAACTGCTCCAACTTTCCATGGCCTTCTTTTTTATTAAATGCTTTCTCTGGAATCGATAAAAAGGGAGGAGGAGTTGATTAAAACACCAATAAAGACGCCCAGGGGTGCTGTACAGTACTCTACTGACTGTGAGTGACTTTCAGTGCCTTCCGGTTCATGGCTTTCCCAGGGTACAGTACACTGATGGGTCTAGTATTACGATGGCTAGGCCATATAACATAATATATGCCATTTAGCTGACGCTTTTATCCAAAGCGACTCACATTGCAGTGAGTGCATACATATTTCTAGTATATATGGTCTGAGCGGGTGTTAAACCCACAACCTAATGGTTGTTAGCGCCTTGCTCAACCACCTGAGCCACTGAGGACCATATAACCCAATATATGGAGGATGCAGTACACTAGTTCTCTACTATGCCAAACTACGCCGAATGAAAGAAAAGAACATGCCACATATGGGCAGAGATATGTGCCACTAGAAACTGAATTTGAATTACAGACATTTGAATTTGAATTGCTCAATTTGAATACTTTAATTTTAAAAATGAATTTGAATTACTGACATTTGAATTTGAATTGCTCAATTTGAATACTTTAATTTAAAGTGTTTTACTGAATCTGAGTAGCATAGTTTGAAAATGAATGTATTTGCTTTGAAACCATTCAGTACAATACAAATACAAATTATGTGATTCAAATTCATTTTTTAAATTAACGTATTCAAATTGAGCAATTCAAATTCAAATGTCAGTAATTCAAATTCAGTTTTTAGTGGCACATATCTCTGCCCATAGCCACATGCACTGTATTGTAAAATGTACAGTGTTTATGATCATTGTGTGTCGATCAATAAAGAGATCTGCGTTTTAGTCCCAGGATTCTCCACACACAACAAATCAAAATGTCCAGCGATGTGGCCCCGATCCATTGTTTCAATCTAAAAATACCTAGCGAGGAGGAAAAAATAAGGAGATGGTCCAGTTCCAAGTAGTCAGTAGAAAGTGAAAGGCTAGCAGGAAATGGGGGAGCTGATGAAATTGACAGTGTGCGTTTGGCACTCTGCCCTGTTGCAGCCTTCCATAAATCTACTGGTGTAAGCTTGGCCAACCAAGGGCTCCTGAGTCGTAATACAACGGCCAGGGTTTGTACCATGGAACATGGAAACGTGGGTGCACTTAAACCAAGCAAGCATACTGCTGAAGGGTATATCCAACACACAGCAGACTGTAGAAGACGAGGAAATGAGTACAAAAGAGCAACATTTAATCTTGTTTTAATCTTGTAGCTCTGTGTCCTCCTGTGGAATCGATTAAACTCTGTTTGACTAATTAATACATTGCCACAGAACCATCAGCTAGCGTTTTTCGCACAATGTGTTTTTCTTCCAGCCAAAAACACAGACAATAGCTCAGGGACTGCAGTAGTCCCAAAGAATGGACACCTCTCCTTTCATCAGCTTTGCTTTGTGTGCTACTCCGAGATCGACACTCTCATCGTTTCGTAGGGTTGGAGGGAACAGTTGAATAATGTGCAGTGGTCATACCGTCTAGATATAATATCCCATGGCTGCTATAATACACTGGAACTGTGGTGAATGTGACATTATGAAAATGACAAAAGTGGAATGACATCAATCATGGAATGAACCAAACCGAGAGAGAGTGAGAGTGAGAGTGAAAGTGAGAGTGTGAGAGAGAGAGAGAGAGAGAGAGAGAGAGAGAAAGACAGAGAGAGAGAGAGAGAGGACACTATAGTCTATTCCTATGGTTTTGTGCTTTCTCTTTCTTTGCATTAAACTGTCTGTCACCATGGAAACAAGTAGAATGATAACTACTGCGGCGAACAAGGAAATACATCTAATTTAAGTTTAATCAAGTCATTGAAGCCGGCAGATAATGTTATACCATAGAGGAAAACACACAAATAAATTCATTCTCATCAGATGGGATATGGCACTGAGTTTTGAGGGCAGGGAGAAACCCATACTGCATGACGCAGTGTCATCACGTGTCCTTCAGTGTCATCACGTGTTCTTCAGTGTCATCACGTGTTCTTCCCAACCTAATGTCTCTGTTCAAACCCCAGGAAGCAGTTTTTTGACAAGCCACTGCATCCGTCACGTAGAGTACACTGTTGATTCCATATTAGGCCAATGTATTGTAGTAGTCATCTGATTTATAGTGTTCTTCTGTGAAACGCATTAAATGATCATGCTAACTAGTGTTCTTCAGGTGTTGAATCGAAAAGTATAAGCTTAACTAAGCCCAAATCACTGCAATTAAAAGCGGCAGTTCTGCATCAACAACACACTGGTGGAATCTGGAGGATGACAAGACAATAACTATGTGCAGCTTCCCCTTTGCAGAAGACTCTTTTCCTGTCTTAGGTTTTGGTTGAATATCCAGTCAACAACAACTGTATCTCACCGCTGCTATTTCTCCTTGACAGCCTAGAAACACTGGCTCAAGGACATCCAACTGGCTCTCCTATATAACACACACACACACACACACACACACACACACACACGCACGCACACTCTAACACAACAACAATGCTAATTTATGGAAATAGAACCCACGGATGTGGGTATGAAGAGATTTACTGTGTAAGCATCTTCAGAGAACGTGTTATCTTCAAAATGATGGCCCACTACCCACACCTTGACAGCTTCTGCATATAGACATGACATGGAGGCACTGGAGAGCATTCATGCAATGCATACGGTATGGCCTGTGTTCCTCTTAACATATGCTTAATGCTCATCCCTTGTAATGTTTACACTCTACAAGGTCAGAGAGCTCACCCTGCTATCTATACTACCGGTAGCAAGAGAGCTATGGGACTCCACCAACTCATAACTACTGCGTGCGAGTGGAGGCTGGTGGAGGACGAAATCCCATTCCAGTGAGCCCATTCCAATGAGGCCATCCTCTGGTGATACTGTTCCTCATTCATCATAATACGCCACAATGAACCCGTCCTCCGATTTCTACCTCCACCAGCTTCCTCTGCTGTTTACAGTATGTCACTGGCTTGATACTGGTTTGCTGCCAGAGCTGCTGGGTGTATACTGTATATCCTTTCTCTCGTCTACTGGTTTGAAGCCATGTAAATGATGGATTGAAAACCTACAATTGTTGACACAAGTTTTATGCTTTAGCATTCCTGACAACAATATACCGACAGTAATATTTCCCCCCCCAAATTAAATACACATCACTAGTGCATGCATATTGCACACAGTGGGAATTCTATTTTAAAAGAGCGATAATATTAATCAAACAGCAAGTATTCTTTAGACGCAACAGGGTTCTGCCTGTGACTGCATTCCATTTTATACAGAAGCAATTGGAAGTAATTACTTTACGTCACATCATCATGGCGAGAATAGCCCATCAATGCAAAATAATAGCAGATTAACTCTGTGTACTTTCCACCCTCGCTACCCAAGACTACCCAGAATTCAAATGGGAATAAAAGTGGTCCAGGAAGTGGTTGACTTAACCACACCATGATACTGTACTGTGGTGTGTAGGGGGCATTTACTGTATCTACAGAATTTAGTCAAAGGCAATGAGCCCTGTGTGTGAGTTATCAAAGGCTAATCGTGAATCCTATAGACGAGGCAAATGCTACAAGCGTTGACAAAAAAACAAACATGACAAAATAACCCAAAACAAGTATTAAAGGATCTTTACCCATATAGAGCATATCAAGTTAAATACTCTATACGGAACTCAGTAGGAACTCAGCATAAACCAAATCTCATGGCATGTAAAATAGGCAGCAGTTTGTTGTTGACGTGACTATTCCATCTCCAATACTCCCCGCTGATCCCCTGTCATTGACAGAGCCTGCAGGCTTGCAGACAGTGATTGTGAGCTGAATGACGATGATGAATTCAGGGAGCCGAACCTCAAGCTTAATAAGACATTATCCTAGCAGCTGAGGTTCAAATCATTCTCTCTCTCTCTCTCTGAGAAAATGAAGACATTGACGGTCCGAACAGGGAAAAACCACTCGGCCGGCCTCCCTTTGCCAGTAGAAATCAAGCACACAACAGTGCCTTTTGGCTGGCGTTGCTCAGTAGGACTACAGTCTAGTCCAGTGGGCTTCGCCATCTCCTCCCATTATTGCCAGAAGATCCATTTATCCACTTCGTCACGTGGCACTGCTGCACCAATAACACAATCATTGTCTGTGCGTCATGTGTCTGGACTGTTTTGGCGAGATGGCAGTCGCTCAGCGGGAGGCTCGTCTGCTTTGTAATCACTTAGCCTTAAATGGTGAAAAATAGAGCTTATCACATCAGCGCATATCAGGGTTCTTGGTGTTTGATAGTCTTCCTGGACTCGGGAGTTGTGAGAGGGCACTAATTATGGAGGAGGTGGGGTGTGTGTGTGTGTGTTATAATGTTCGTGACGCCATTTGATATAAGGAGATCTTTCTTGGTCACGTGGCCGGAAATGATATATTGATGACTCAGAGAGAAGGTTGAATCGTAATCATTGTATTAGGCAGATCTGGGTTGCATTCTCTTGTACAGATGTTTCCAAGACAGCATGCTCTGTTAAGTCCAAGCTTCAAGCATGGCTACGACATGGCTGGTGCCTAGCCTGGCTGTGGCATAGAGATGCCAAGCAAAGTACTGATGTTTGTTACAGCTTATATACAGTTCTCAGAGAGGGAAATAGCTTTACCTCGTAACTTACAATAGTGACATTAGTTCCCATACATGGCTATGCTGTGTTCATGCTGTTCTGCATCTGCTGACCACTGGGCTAAGGCTCCTATGTCCTTTAGAGTTAATCTGGTCTCACTGTTACTTGATATGGTATGTGCCTGCTCCTAAACATGTTGTTTACTACTGAGAGTGGGCACACATAACATATGTTTAAGGTTAAACAATGAGTATTGCAATATTTGATAGGCACACAACAATTTGGCATAGTCACACAAAAACGCATCATATCAGCTCACTCTTTTTTTTTCCCATGATGTAAGATTAATTTGACTGGTAAATTATTTCTATTGAAAAACATGTGGTGTTCTTAATACAGTCAATGAATGACCACATCAGAAATAAATTAGGCATCGGTTCCATCATACAAAGTACATTATATGTCAATATAACAATGTCTGGAAGTAGATCTTCAATCAAAGGAACGGCCTTGTGTTTCTGGTAACAAGGAGTGCTATTTGATTCTTTGATGGTCATCAGTCTTGCACGTGTTCTTGCCTCTGTTCACAGCGTTAATAGGTTTTATTAACTTAAGACAATTTTAGCATTATCATTACACTACACCCCTCCTTTTCTTGACTCAAGTCTATAAAATCTTAGGCTCTCCATCAATTGATTGTGGAATTAACCTGCTCAGAAACAGTTGGAAACAAAAATACAGATGTTAAGCATAAGTCTGTTAATTGGGTTATCTGGACTGTTGTTCCCGTCCCTTAGAATTCCTAGAAGAAAGTTTGTAAGTTCATGCCATGAGTAGTGTGTGCATGGTATTTGTATGTTGAATTCAGCTGTTTACTGCTGATGACACTGTTAGTTGCGTGCGTCAGTACAATTGAACAATTACGACTACATAAAAGTATGTGTAAGTCTCTCTTGTCATCATCATGTCTCTGTCTTAAATCATAAGAATTAACATTTCCATTGTTTGTCACATTGAAATGTCATTAGTTTGTCTCATTTCTCTTGTTTCATCCGGCAATAGCTTCCTTCAGCATCTGCAACATTCTCTCCCCACTTCTGCAATGGTTAACTTAGACCAGATCTTAAACAGCATCTCGGTCTCTGAGTCCTTCGCTCAATGTCTCTTGATTTCCTTGATTCTGTCAGGAAATAGAATCGACAGGCATTGTCAGAATACATTCCAGGTCTTTCTTGCTGAATTGTGTTTTCTCCATCAGAAATGTCCTCCTTTGATGTTTCACAGTCTTAGAGTCTTAATGCGTATTTCTCTGTTCACTAAATCAATCAAAATGTTATATGTCTGCTGAATTAACACAGATTTGCATGATCATTTCAATATGAGACACATTTGTCTATTTGTTGTATGTTGTAGCTCTATGTGTGTGTGTGTGTGTGTGTGTGTGTGTGTGTGTGTGTGTTTGGTTACAGGAGCAGTCTCCGTTCTATTAATAGCCTAGGGTCAGAGTTTTAACACTCTCGCCCTGTTGTGAAGCTTGGTTCAGAAATATGGTTGTTATTCATTTCATTCTTAATGATAACATTCTGCATGCGATACATGTATGCTTGCTTCCCATGATGTTAATAGACATGCGGTTTTAGTAATCAATTATGTTGATTGAAACTTCTCTTAGAGTCTTTTAAATATTATGGCCAAATCTTTTCAAACTTAGTTTTCCTCAAAGTGCTGTGCTTTCAATCACGTATTTAAGGTCTTGTCCCTAACTTAATACACAATAGACTTCTGCTTTGTTCCTTACAAAGTTCAGAATCTCAATAAATCCTAACTCAGTGTTTTGACCAGTCACACCGTCTTTGACTATACAGCGCCTTCTATTCAAACTATTTTAATTTAGTACTTTCCAATATCAATACATCTCCTTTTTGAAAAAAATTAAGATTCGTTCTAGAACAGCAATTCAGGTTAAGCAAATAATTACATTGTGCCTTACCTGTTTCGCTGAATCTAGCATCCTGTTCGTTAGAAGCCATTTGATATAAGGAGATCTTTCTTGGTCACGTGGCCGGAAATGATATATTGATGACTCAGAGAGAAGGTTGAATCGTAATCATTGTATTAGGCAGATCTGGGTTGCATTCTCTTGTACAGATGTTTCCAAGACAGCATGCTCTGTTAAGTCCAAGCTTCAAGCATGGCTACGACATGGCTGGTGCCTAGCCTGGCTGTGGCATAGAGATGCCAAGCAAAGTACTGATGTTTGTTACAGCTTATATACAGTTCTCAGAGAGGGAAATAGCTTTACCTCGTAACTTACAATAGTGACATTAGTTCCCATACATGGCTATGCTGTGTTCATGCTGTTCTGCATCTGCTGACCACTGGGCTAAGGCTCCTATGTCCTTTAGAGTTAATCTGGTCTCACTGTTACTTGATATGGTATGTGCCTGCTCCTAAACATGTTGTTTACTACTGAGAGTGGGCACACATAACATATGTTTAAGGTTAAACAATGAGTATTGCAATATTTGATAGGCACACAACAATTTGGCATAGTCACACAAAAACGCATCATATCAGTGTGTGTGTGTGCGTGTGTGTGTGTGTGTGTGTGTGTGTGTCCATCAGTCTAGGGCCCTGCCTGGCTGCCTGCCACCCCGGCACAGCAGCTCCCAGCATCCCCCTCTGCCGTAGCTGTCATGCACTGCCACCTGGGGCTGCCATCTTGACTCGTCTTGACGAGGATGCCAGCCTGAGCTGCAGGAGAAGCTGGGGCAGACGGTACTGTAAACTGGCAACTGTGACAAGGCTGGCACAAGGCCGGGCATCCCTGTTAATCTCCAACAGCATGAGGCCCACCTTGACCCAGCGGGTACCGGCCAGATCTAAATTCTCCTCACTCCACTGGAGACCCCAGTCCATGGCATACAGACAGGCGTAGTGGGGGGTCGTGGACATGGCCAGACAGACTGGCCTCCCTGTATCCCATAGGCTCACTAATGACTGGTCTGCCAAATGCCCTAGTACTACTGTGGAAATATTTTTGTACATCTTGGCACAGTTCACATAATCTATCAGTGAGTGCAATAACCGGTTAACCTTAAAAAAGGATTCCAGGAATGAGATGAGACAGCGCTAAGAAAGATGGTGAAAGACCACTGGGACAAAATGCCAAACATATTTTCACAAATGAGAGAGCTAGGTCTGCCTACGCTGGCAGCACTAGCCTATCAAAAATAGACTTTCAAAATATTGGGTGATTAGTCAGTCGAATGTTACAGAATATTGGAAAGCTGCGTTAGAACTGGAAGAGCATCCGTAGTCATCCTGATTCTAACTTCAACAATTTGCGTTTTAAACAGAAATATAATGTGCCTAATTAAGGCAAGACAACAAGGCCGTCAAAATATTACAGGCTGTGTCAAAATATTACAGGATGTGCCAAAATATTCTAAATTAGCTTCCTTTCCATGTCCCATCTCAACTCCTCTTTCTACCACTATGCCTGATCGGTGAAAGAACTAGCAGGCTTCTTCCCTATTGTCAGATTTCCCCCTATAGATCTATAGTAATAATGATAATAATAATAATAATAATAATAATAATAATAATAATAATAAATAATATCAATATTATATATATATACAGAAGCACCGCAAACAGCAGCAACAAAATAAAGTGACAATTGAATAATAATATAATAAAATAAAAAATATAAAAATACAAAAGCCATAAAATAGACATCCGAAAGAAACATACTGTATATAGATAGTGTCAACTACATGTTCACTTCCTGCTCTGCTTCACCAGCACAAACATGCTTGGGAAGATAAGCCTCAATACAGTCTTTACGGTTTAAAGAAGAAGAGGCAAGTAAAAAAGGATTAAAGTGTTCGGATCTATGGGATTAAGCGAGGGAGCATGGAAGGAAGCGGCCGCGAGCTGCTAGCGAACAGGTTCTGAGGGATGGTGAGAGAGGTCGGAAAGTGGCATAAAAGGGTCGGTAAGTGGCATACTCCGCCAAAATGTCCAAAACTAATGTGCCATACAAAGTAATCCTCTGAGTTAGCCCAGTTAGTCAGCCACACTACTAGCTCAGCCAAATGAGGCTATGCCAATGTTCTACTCTCCTCTGACATTACTTAATGAAAGTGCCGTAGCCTTTCTTTAACTTCCTCAGTTTTAATTAGATCATTAGCAGAACAGATTTAATTACAGCCAGAGCAGAATGGTTTGCATTAAATCTGCACCTGGAAAACTTGGTCGCCTATCAAGAGGAGCACAAAGAGGGACCAGTTTTTCAAGGACAGGCGGCACATTAGTCCGGCCCAGGCTGCTCCCTGGACAACACCACACACTCTTAAATCCGTAGCAACCCTGAGGATATTTGACTCTCAGACATGGGATATGTGAAGAACAATTGAGAACAATTGGTTATAAAACTGAATTTAAAGCTGTCCTTTGTAGTGACAGCCAAGCATCATTAATCCTGTTGAAGAGATTTTGAGGGCTTCTATCAAGGTTTTTGGTGCTGAACATTGTGAACATCACGATGACACTCTGTTGCTAGGATATGGGTGTTGAATTATTCTTTCAATAAATCTTGAAAGCCGTCTATTACAACAGCATTTATTGTTTCACCGCAATAATCTTTTACATCCAGAGCACTGGAAATAAATTGAAACTATAAAATATGGGCATTTTCAAGTTCCTGAAGAAATGAAATAACAGCGGAAACTGACACATCACCTTCACATTTACACAATACAAGCACATACAGTGACTGTAGCTAGCTGAGGCCCCCCTGCCGCTACTGAGGGAGTCGAGTTATTCAGGGGAGGCTGGTGGAGGCAGAAACCAGAGGATGGGCTTATTGTAATATATTGGATGGAATATGGAATGTGGCCTAGTGGATAGCGAGTTGGACTGGTGATCAGAAGGTCATGAGTTCAAATCCCACCTGGGAACACCACCACTAGTGTGCCCTTGAGTAAGGCACTTAGCCCTAAAGCCCAGTTCACATCTAGGATTCACAACGCAACTCGAGTCGCAGCGGTCCGAATTACCCTGTGACGGCAGTTGCGAGGCGTCGCCAGCAATTTAACTTGAAGTCTCAGCAGAACGTCCAGATTCTTTGGAATGTCTGGCGAGTTTTTTCTCTGCAACATTCTAAAACTGACCCGTTGAGAATCCTAGAGAATCCTAGGACTTAAGTTACTCCAGAGAGAATGTCCCTGTAATTTCTAATTGAACGTCGCTTTGGATAAAAGCGTCTGCTAAATGGCTAAAATGTAACAAGCACACAGGTGTTTTATACCATCCTCAGCCTTTCCTCAGATGTCTGCCTCTACCAGCCTCACTACCCATCTTTCTACACTGGGGCTTACTCCATGCATGTCGGTGCATGCCAAGCCCATTTGCTTTTCCACAGTCACTCCCAGGCTTCAACGGTGGCCAGTCGGGCGTATTCGGTGCTTACAACTCTGGCTTTTAGCCTCCTCTACCCGCCTGGTCCTTATGAGGCCAAACGGGGCTAGAGGCACAGTTTGTAGCGAGGGTGGGATATTCTTATCAACTAAGTCCTTTAACTGGCTAGCACACTTGAAGGCTGGCAAGCATGAACAAAGTTAGCTCGTTGTAACACAATCGAATGGATTTGAGGAGAGCTTTTTAGAAATAAAATTGCCATGCACTGCCTAAGATACCAAAACCAGCGGGTCCGCTAGTGAGCACAGCCGTCGAAAAACAGCTATCGGCACCCCAGATCCCCATAACCTCCTCCTCAAACACACAAGATGCAATGGGCGGGCTTCTCTATCTATCCGTCTCTGTCCAGGAGAAATCAGCGCTTTAGCAACACCACATGACACGGTGAGAACTGGAGCCACCCGGCAACCAACAGCTAGTAGCCGGAGGTGTGAAGAGAATATCTCAATCCAATCCCGAGCAGCACAGTAAATAGCAATCTGCGGTTGAAATCCTCATCCTCTTGTCCAAACAGATCTGGACTTTCTCGGGTTTCGCTTTTTGTGATTGACAGGCCGGCATTGGAGCGCCCTGGCACTGTGTACACAGGGTGTCAGGCATCAACCTGACAGCTGTCTGTCTGTCAACTCCAATGCCGTGGCATGGCGGAGGGGGTGGGTGGTGGTGGTGGTGGTGGCGGGGGGTGGGGCTGGCGGGGAGAGCAGCCGTTCCACACAAATGAGAACGTCTTATCTGACCTGTGTGATCGCGGCGCCAGGGACAGGAGCTGTCGTTTGGCCATTTTGTTGTTGCTACATCGACACAGGTCAATCTTGTGTCGGGAACATGTTGTGACGCCCCAGCCTCGCTCTAACCCGGCTCTGAAATGTTCCACCCCGCAGGTTAACAGGGCACGGTAGATAGAGAGACAGCCATACAGCTTGAATAAAAGCATTGCCTTCATGGCATTAAAGCTGTTATTTTTATGCCGTAGCAGTTTGGAAAAAGGCTTTATCTACATGTGATCTTTCTCTATGCTCATGCACTAGACTGCAAATACTAAAGAGAGAGAGAGAGAGAGAGAGAGAGAGAGAGAGAGAGAGAGAGAGAGAGAGAGAATAGAGAGAGAGTGAGTGAGTGAGTGAGAGAGAGAGAAGGCCTACTATAGAGTAGAAGAGATGATTCCTTGAACACCAAGCAGAGAGCTCCCTGTTAGAGAGGATATTGATCCAAAGCTGGTGTCACACTGGTTGACATGCTGTCCCCAGAGAGGCAGCAGGCCTGTGTGTCCTGCTCCCGCTGTCCCCCGGTTACTGCGACCATTAGCCTGCTAGCCCAAGTCGTCTAATAACAGTGGGCATGTCATAAAGCATTAGGATCTGTTAGAGCTGTATGATTATAGATCTAAAGATTGGCCCCTCTCTCTCTCTCTCCCTCCCTCCCTCTCTCCCTCCCTCCCTCTCTCCCTCCCACCCTCACTCCCTCAGATAAAAGATAATATTATGAAGGCCAACGATAAATGCTTGGAAACTTATGAGACGTGTGGAAAGACTGACAAAAAAAATACATCAATCAGGAAATGGTAAGTTGACACACAACGTTGCTATAAAGAATCTTAACAATGCATCGATCTCACGTCATACACATCATATACGTCAGGACTCGGACTGAATACAGTGAAAACTGTAATTAAGAACTCAACTCAGCCCTGAGTGACAGACTGACAACCGAGGGTTTGTTATCGTAATACCATCGTTAACAAAACAGCTACACTGCACATCCTTAGCTTTGCAACTAACCTGACTACAATGGCCTTCAGTACAAGTCTTACAAAAATATATATTCTTCCTCCTGACAGATCTTCTACTGATGATAAGCAAAAAATACATTGCTGCTGTTGTTGTTGTTTCTTGTCTTTGATATCAATCTGGAGTGGCTTTACTGTGTGTTCTGAACCCGACTCAAGAGAGAGAGAGTTATTGCCTACAGAGCCCCATAAATCATACCTGTGTGTATGTACACTCACCGGACACTTTATTAGGAACACCTGTACACCTTCTCATTTATTCAGGTTGGTGTAATGGTGTGGGGGATGTTTTCTTGGCACACGTTGGGCCTGTTAATACCAATAATCAATCACTGCTTGAATGCCACAGCCGATTTGAGTATTGTTGTTGACCATTTGCATCCCTTCATTTGATTTGATTTTTATTTGATTAGGATTTGATTTTATTAGGATCCCCATTCATGCTTTGCACCAGCTACTCTTCCTGGGGTCCACACTGGCCACAATGTACTCATCTTCTAATGGCTACTTCCAGCATGATAATGCACCATGTCATAAAGCAAAACTCCATGAACATGACAGTGAGTTCAGTGTTCTTCACTGGCCTTCCCAGGCACCGGATCTGAATCCAATATAACACCTTTGGGTGTGGTAGAACAGGAGATTCACAGCATGAAAGTGCACCAGAAAAATCGGCAGGCATTGCATGATGCAATCACGTCATCATGGACCCGAATCTCAAAGGAATGTTTCCAACATCTTGTGGAAACAATGCCACAAAGAATTGAGACTGTTTTGAGAGCAAAGGGAAGCCCTACCCAGTATTAGTATAGTGTTCCTAGTGTTCGTGAGTGAGTGTATGTCATTCAGCTAAATTGGCAAGAAAACAGAGATTCACCACTTTACAACGATTGAAGGCAATGATAGAGAGCCAGCTGTGTAGTGTCCCAACATGTCCTCTGGCACAAGAGGAGGGACTGAGGTTCTATTATTTAATTGGACGAGGCTGTTTGAGCCCATTCTCTCTCTCACACACACACACACACACACACACACACACACAGACACACACAGACACACAGGCACACAGACACACACACAGACACACAGTTGTTTTGAGAGCAAAGGGAGGCCCTACCCAATATTAGTATAGTGTTCCTAATAAAATGTATAGGTTAGGGTTACACGGTGAGTCTATAGCAACAGACATAACTCCATACAACAGCACCGAGGGATCCACTGGACCAACCCATGGTCTATAGACAGTGTCACTGTGACCACAGGCCCCCCCTCACCCAGACGGTCTGTCCTTCTGATAGCATGCTTCACAACACAAGTACTGTATCTGGCTCTAGCAGACTACGCTCTGTTTACTATGAGATTAGTCGAGGGTTTCAAACACTCTGGAGAGATAGATTAAATGTCAATATGAACTCACTATGAATTTATGAGTTTGTTGATTTAATTTCAGCCGTCTGTTTGTTCATACAAACATGAATGAATGGGCGATATGGTAAACATCAATACCATCCACTTGTGCCTCTTTCCCCCTTTCAGTATATGAGTTGAGGATAATTAAACAGTTTAACACTTTACAACCAGTTGCCCCTGTGCTATTCCTGTGTAAAAACACTAATTGCTCTAATAATAACATTGTAGTATTACATATTGTGGACATATTGTGGACATACTGTGGTCATTTAATAATCTCATCATGGTATATGGAGTTAATGCAATGTCATTAGAGTCATTACAGGGTTACTACACAAGTATAGGGGCAACAATGTATAACAATGTTAACAATTAACCTGTACACACTACAGGTTAATTCAAATTATAGACGCTGTAGGAAAAGGCGAGTGAGAACGTCGTCAAGAGTAGAGAGGTACTGTAGCCGACAACATTCAGGCTGAAGGCTCTTCCATGTGGTGTATTGTGTATGGTGGCCACTACAACCTTTTCCCACCACACTTCCAATTTGATAGACTGAATCACCACAGCTCCCTCCCACACAGTCAGAGAAGAACAGAGAGCACCACAACTAAGTGTGGTGGGATGAATATTGTGGTTGAATCGCTACGCACACAACTACACACACAGTACACACACACACAACTTCCATGTGGTGTGATGTGGGTGGAAACGTTTCTCCGATTGCGGGGGCCGCCATGCTGATGTACTATCAGAGGACAATCCTGAAGTACCCCTCGACCCCCCCCCACATCACCCCGACGCTCCACTCATCACCACGGGTTCAGAATAGACACCAGGCTTCGCCACAGCAGAAGTAGCCCGGGCTGTGGGAGTGCGTCAAGAAGATTGCCGACGGGACTCAACAACCTTTACCCACCGCTGAAGACTGTCTTTCAATTTGAGAGCTCCCACACAGCCAGAGCAGAACACAGAGGACAACAACTGAGTGTGGTGGTGTGAAATATAGTGGTTCAATCACGACTCATACAGAACACACAGTACAGAGACGTTACACACACGCACGCACACACTCACACACACACGCATGCACACACAGTGAGTACAGCAAACACACACTTGACTCAGTTGCCTTACGTGGGAGGGACCTGTCCATCATCATGCCCTCGTAACAACAACATGTAGACAATAAAAACGACTGACATTCATCGGCTACCTAGCACACTATCTAAACACACTTATGTTATGATGCACTTCCGAGTACGTTCCAGAAAGGTTTATTTGAAGGTTGACTGAAAGGATAGAAGACTGCAGTATCATGAATGCAGTCACAAGGACATACTGTGGTAATGAGCACAGGGAACAGTAACGGAGCTCCAATCTGATCAAGGTATGACTCATTAACGCTGTGTTCCAACTGTCTCCAGAATACAGACAACCGTAATTGGAATGTACAATAGGGCCAGTCTGAGTTGACTTCACAGAGAAGTTCAGATAAATACCTGCATGTGCAGTGTCACAGCAGGTAGCTAGACATCCTCTTTATACCTGTATAGAAAACGCCCTGCCTGTTGTTTACCTGTCTGTCAGTAAGCATTTACACCCTTTTTTTTTTTTTTTTACTTAAGTGTCACTTTCGGACCCTCTCTGCTAACCAGGAGGGTCAGCCTGGAGTCCAAATTAAGACATTTCCAAATTAATTTCCTGGAGGAGTCAGAGGAGTCGGGGGGAGTCATCTCAGACACCTTCTATAGAGAAATGGCCACTTGAGCCAATCTGAATAAACACAGAATAATCAGGTCTAATGGAAGGCAGGCTCATGCCAGGGAGGAACCGTGTGAAAGTGACATTTTAGACTAGAACATCACGTAGGCAGGAAGATTTAATGAGGGAGACTTTCTACTTCCATCTCCCCTTCAAGGACTGACCTTTCCAACTCCCCACTGACAACAGTCCCTCAGGATTGATTGGGTTTCTCCGTCTTCCATACATGGGAATAAGGAAATGTGTCGTCTAGCCGTCCAGACAGACCCATAACCTTTAATTTGCCACACACAAGGACACACGACGCACATTAAAGGAGTGCAGGTGCCAGACCCCTCAGCATCAAAAACACCAGGTCTGGTTGGAACAAATGAGTTGAAACCCCAGGAAGCTTTTTCTTTTTGGTCTTTTTTGTTCTCGGAAATCAATTTCCATACTGGAGGTGCTTTGAACCAGCCGTTTAAGAATGCATGACAGCGGAGCCGAGCTGGATGGCGTGGGAGAGCTTGGTTTCGATACACCCCTGGACTTTTGAAACCCAGGAACAACAGAGAAAGGGATGAGAGTGAGACAACAGCGGTGTCGCATGTTTTTTCATAAACAGAGCGAGTGTTGGTTTTAATTATGCCTGCCTATGGATTTCCAATAGGCTATAATACAGCAGATTGAAAGACTGTTGTTTACTCCAATCAATAATTCACCAATGAAATAAAGATTTGTCTTCCGTCCAAAGTAATTATTGTAAAGCTGTTTGTTTGTCCCCCGAGGACTTGAGGAACGGATTACATTTATCGGAAGTATTAGAATTTATTTTTCATCTCAATAGGGTGCGTTCCAAGTGTTCCATGTTCTTATAGAAAACACAATATGACCACATATGCCACCTGATCATACTAGCACTCCCTGAACACCAACTACCAAATGAATGGAACTGATTTCTCCAAACAATATCATACTCCATGATGACTGAATGGTTCCCTTAGCACTTCCAGAGTGGAAACCGGGATCGGAACATTCCATGTTCTGATTTCACACCCGAGGCTCTAGAATCTCCACACACACACACAATCCCATGGTCCCAAAGAAGACATACGCCATCATCATCTCTGTCACTGAACACCCATTCCCATATTTAATGAGTCCACAATTAGCATGTCCATCTGCTCCATTTGTGACTCAAGTGAAAGCAGCGCTTTAATGACTTTTATCCCATTCATTAAATGTTGATGAGCTCCGCCAGCCAGTCATATCACTAGTGCCACCCACTCCTCGGAGAGCCACTGGCATACAAGTACACTCACACACGTGTACAGTACATACACGTGTAAACGCACGCACACACGTGCACACGTACAACACAAACAAAGTAACCCTTCAGTCACCAGCTTACGTCCGGCTCCCTCCTGTGGTGGGTATTAACCCAGCGACCTACCGATTGCAGCCGTCATAATGCTTCACTAACCTGTAGGCTACCTGCCGCCCCCGGACCTGACACACACACGCACACACAACATCTCTCTGATGCACGAACAGACACACAGACATACTGTATGTTGACACACACACACACACACACACACAAAACATCTCTCTCTCATGCACAAACAGACACACAGACATACTGTATGTTGACACACACACACACACAAAACCTCTCTCTCTCATTCACAAACAGACACACAGACATACTGTATGTTGACATGCGCACACACACACACACACACACCACACACCACGCACACACAGACGCGCACACAACCTCTCTCTCAGACACACAGACATACTGGATGTTGATGACACACACACAAACACACACACATACTGTATGTTGACACACGTTCCTGCGCACACGCACGATATTCAGTTTTGTCATCCTCAGTAAAGAAGAGACCAGCCTCCCCATCTCAGGGCCGGATGGACAGGTGAGATTGTACACAGAGTCTGTTCAGGTAACAGTCAGTGATTCAGTTCCTCACTATGTTGACTCGCATAAAATTGGAGAATAACAGCCTGTCGTATTGTGGCACATCATCCCTTCTCAAATAAATTACCTCTCTCTTTTTCCATCTCTCCCAGCTACTCTGCCTCACACAAATTGTACACTATCATTCAGCTCAAATTGAAACTGCATTTTCATGTTACTTTACTTGAGAGCCAAAGTACAGGAGGCAGAGAGGGAGGGGTACAATTATCCATGGCAAGTAATAACTCACCCTATGATGTGGTAAAAGGGATAATCACTACCTCTAATTTTCCATTGTGTCCCGTGTCTTCCAATTCTATTAGCGTAATTCATTAAGAGATACATCGACTGTCAAACCTCTATGGATCCACCTAATAGAGGTGCAGGTGACAGATCATAAGCCAGGTGCAACACGAGAGAGGACAGGACAGGATGGGACAGGACAGGACGGGACAGGACAGGACGGGACAGAACGGAGGGGAGGGGAGAGGAGAGGAGGGGATGGAACGGGACAGGATGGGGCGGCACAGGAGAGGAGGGGACGTGAGAGGAGGGGACGTGAGAGGAGGGGACGTGAGAGGAGAGGACGTGAGAGGAGGGGACGTGAGAGGAGAGGACGTGAGAGGAGGGGATGTGAGAGGAGGGGACGTGAGAGGAGGGGACGTGAGAGGAGGGGACGTGAGAGGAGGGGATGTGAGAGGAGGGGATGTGAGAGGAGGGGACGTGAGAGGAGGGGACGTGAGAGGAGGGGACGTGAGAGGAGGGGACGTGAGAGGAGGGGATGTGAGAGGAGGGGACGTGAGAGGAGGGGACGTGAGAGGAGGGGACGTGAGAGGAGGGGACGTGAGAGGAGGGGACGTGAGAGGAGGGGATGTGAGAGGAGGGGACGTGAGAGGAGGGGACGTGAGAGGAGGGGACGTGAGAGGAGGGGACGTGAGAGGAGGGGACGTGAGAGGAGGGGATGTGAGAGGAGGGGATGTGAGAGGAGGGGACGTGAGAGGAGGGGACGTGAGAGGAGGGGACGTGAGAGGAGGGGACGTGAGAGGAGGGGACGTGAGAGGAGGGGACGTGAGAGGAGGGGACATGAGAGGAGGGGACGTGAGAGGAGGGGACGTGAGAGGAGAGGACGTGAGAGGAGGGGATGTGAAAGGAGGGGACGTGAGAGGAGGGGACGTGAGAGGAGGGGATGTGAGAGGAGGGGATGTGAGAGGAGGGGACGTGAGAGGAGGGGATGTGAGAGGAGGGGATGTGAGAGGAGGGGACGTGAGAGGAGGGGATGTGAGAGGAGGGGATGTGAGAGGAGGGGACAAGAGAGGAGGGGACGTGAGAGGAGGGGACGTGAGAGGAGGGGATGTGAGAGGAGGGGACAAGAGAGGAGGGGATGTGAGAGGAGGGGACGAGAGAGGAGAAGAGAGGAGGGGATGGAACGGGACAGGACGACAGGAAAGGACAGGACGGGACAGGACGACAGGACGACAGGACAGGACAGGACAGGACAGGACAGGACAGGACAGGACAGGACAGGACAGGACAGGACAGGACAGGACAGGACAGGACAGGTCTCTACAGTTAAACATGACAGGGTGTCTTCACAATGAACCACTGAAGACAATTGACTGTCATCCCCAAGCACACCCCATGTATACGGACTACCTAAACCCTCACAGCCACTTTACTACTTGAACTATCTATTTTATTACTAGTTGTACTGCTAACTGTATCCTGTCTTATTTGTCACTTATGTCCTGTACTATTGTCACTTTTTTATCTTGAATTATGCCTATTGCCTTATTGTCTTGTGCTGCAATGTCAGAAACCGAAGCCTAAGAATTTTACTCTCTTCCACTAATGTAACGTAATGTGACGTTACAATAAAACTTGAAACTTGAAAGTATTCACTCACATGTAGCGTAGATGAGGGTTCTGTGCAAACGCCCGTGCCTGGATCGACCGCAGGTTGCAGTTCATAATTGTTCTGAAAGACATCAACACACAGTTGTTAGACATTACACACATTATAAGCAGTGTTGACCAAATAAACATAAATAACATCAAATGCAATAGTATATGTAATGTTTTCTCATGCGCTTTAGCTTAACCCATGGTCCTAGGTAGGACGTGTTACTTATTGAATGGGAAAAGTCATTCTGATTAGACAATGGCTATATGCTAAATACTGTAGCTTTACGTTGGTAATAGGAGCGCTAAGCTACAGTAATGCTATCTACTCTCTTCATCAGGGTATTTTAATCATATTAGACAACCACTCGCGCTCACTAATACTGTAGGCCAACTACGGTCGACGGTACGGAAGAAAGTGATTTCCAACACAGCCTCTGACATCATCAGGAGGCATCATAAAACAGTGTGCGGCTCCTTCAGCTGTGCCAATTACCTTTAAGGCTCTGATCACATCTCTACAGAGGCCTCTGTCGTTTCATTAGCCAATGCAATGTAAAAACTGATTACAGTTAATATGCTCTCTGTCTGTCTGATTAAAGGGTTATCATCCAGGGGACGGCCCACACAACGACAGGGGCGTTCAACCGCACTGTGTTAAACCACACAGAGGTCTGGCTCCATGTCAAACAACTACGTGGTTAAATGAGATTCCAATGGTGTTATTATCATTTGTGACCGCATATACAGTAGTATCCACTCGTGTAACCATTGTGATGAGATTAAGTAATATGAAGAGTAAAAAGGTACGTGATTTAGCAATATAGTAGACTAACTCCTTGTTGAATAAGTTGAATTAACAACTTTAAGTGTTTATGCCTGGACACTGAACAGTCAGTGAGAGAGGGGAGGTGGCTACCTGCTAGACGTCCCGGTGAGCTTGGTCGCCTGCCTGCCCCCCCCCCCCCACCCCCCAGACTACAGCCACAGAGAGAGCATTAGCACAGACCGCCATGGCCACGTCACACGTCCCCATGTGTGTTTATATTCAAATGTGGCTAGCCCCGCTCAGCAGGTTGTAAGAGGAGAGATAGGGGCAGGTGATTGGTCGTGGACATGTGAGGCCACGCAGCACCGACCTTCCGCGGCCCCTGCCATCGCCACGGAAACCCAGGAGTGGTCTCTGTCTCCAGGCGCGGGGGGAGGGGGGGGGGGTTGGGGGGGGGGGGAGTGTCCCGATGCGAGGCAGCAGGTGAGGGGAGATGGTAATGAGAAAAATGCTAATGTGGCGTCAGGGATATTTCTCTTGGCCCCCCTGATGAGGGATCAAGGAGAGAGGAAGAGGCCAGTTCTGTCTTCAGGGTGCGGGGGGAAGGATGTTCTCCGCAGAGGGGGGGGAGGGCGGGGGGCGGGGGGTGAGAGCAAA
The DNA here is from genome assembly GCF_963989245.1 of Nansenia antarctica. Classification (NCBI taxonomy): domain Eukaryota; kingdom Metazoa; phylum Chordata; class Actinopteri; order Argentiniformes; family Microstomatidae; genus Nansenia; species Nansenia antarctica. The sequence goes on along the minus strand of NC_137679.1, from coordinate 31,366,154 downwards.
GCTGAGAGCAGAGCATGTGGGTAGTAGAGGTGGAAGAGAGTGTAGCGTCGCTTTAAGAAAGGAGGGAGAAAAAATTGCTGAGACGAGAGCCCCTAATTCAATTTTCCCCGCTTCTTTTTAGCATTATTTGATCAGTGCCAAAGCAGAGCGAGAGGGAATGTTCTGCTTGTGTAAGACTGGCTGAGAATTAAAAGCTTGTTTAAAGACCAGCTTGTGTCGGGATCAGCAACACACACCCCTTCTCGCCTTTCTCTACCCTTTTCTACCAGGCTAACACCTTGTCATCTCCTGAGAGAATTAGCCCCCGGGATTCTGTCACGTTCTGATAAAATACCCGTCATTAAATCGTGATGTCTTGTGCAACACTCATGCACTAATTCTCCTGCTAGCTGAATGCCTCCTCACCCTTCTCCCTGTGCTAGTGACAGGGATTGGGCTCCAGCTCTCTGCAGCAGTCGAAGTCAGCATGATGGCCGACACAGATAAGCAGCAAAGCAGGTTACAGTGGTGCTTGGTTCACATGAGCTGCACCACCACTGGGAGTGCAATGCAGTGAAGTATGTTTAGTGAAGTACAGTATATGGGTCATTCAACCAAAAAAAAAATCTAAAATCAAGAAACTATAAAGACAAAATCTTTACTACTGTATAAAAGGTGTTATAACAGGTCTAGAACCTGTGCTTGTGTTGTATTTGCTTATAAATTACCTTTGGGACATCTACTGTATGTGGGCCTGTTTGTATGAACCATAAAAGATGTCATTTGTTAAAGATGCGACCAAATATATATTTTTGCGGTATTTTCCATCCATTATTGTCAGATGATTCAAAAATGAATATTTAGAAATCCAGAACATCCTAATGTGTGTCCAGAACATCCCCATTTGACAATGGAACCACACTGACATTTTCAGACTTTATCTATCTAATTCTTTAATTCAAGTGAAACGTAACCCTAATTCAAAACATTACCTAAAATGTCAAAAAATAAAACATTAATTTTCTATAGATTTTAACAAACATATTAAATTGCTTTATTTTTCAACATGAATTTTAGGAACCATGTCTGGGGACATACAGCATGCAATAGAAAGTGGTATAAAAACACTGGTTGTGTATTACATTGGTCAATCAATATGCTGTTTATTGACTTGGGCCAAATCAGAACAAACTTGATTAAATTTAATATAAAAAGTCTGGACATTTAACTCCTTTAAATACACTACATGGCTACAGAAGTATGTGGACACCCAAACATCACACCCATGTGCTTGTTGAACACCTCATACCAAAACCATGGGCATTAATATGGAGTTGATCCCCCCTTTGCTGCTATAACAGCCTCCACTCTTCCGGGAAGATTTTCCACTAGAACATGGTTGCACTAGAACATGGTTGCCGGGATTTCAGTCGGTGTTCCAATTCATTCCAAATGTGTTGAATGGGGTTGAGGTCAGGAGCTCTGTGTGCAGGCCAGTCAAGTTCTTCCACACCAAACTCAACAAACCATGTCATAATGGACCTGGCTTTGTGCACGGGGGCATTGTCATGCTGAAACTGAAAAGGGCCTTCTCTCCAAACTGTTGCCACAAAGTTGGAAGCATACAATTCTCTAGAATCTCATTGTATGCTGTAGCATTAAGATTTCCCTGCCCTGGAACTAAGGGGCCTAGCCCAAACCATGAAAACAGCCCCAGACCATAATTGTGTCCACATACTTTTGTCTATGTAGTGTGTGTTTATTGTCCAGGCACGCAATTTCTGTAGAATGACCCATATAATAATCTAACTATACATCCCCAGCAGCGCCCTAGTATCAACACTCACAGCTTCTGTAGTCCAGTATACAGCTCCATATCCACATCTTTCAGAGTCTGTAGTCCCGTCCAATTCTCTATGTGTCTGCATCAAGGGGAAAAGAGAATAATAAATTAGTCATTTTTATTCATCTGTGGGAGAAAAGAGAGACAGAGGGAGATAAATAGCAGGGCATTGCCCCTTTTCAAAAGTTTCTGAATCCATATTCATTTAAATTGCAATTATTTTACAGTTCTGAGAGTGCATACTCTGTTGGCTTCTGATAGATTCAATTGCCCAGGAGACGGCCTCTGGAACTTAATGGAATGGGTGGGACATAGTACCGAAGTACGCAGACAACTTTATGTAGTTACTTATGCAGTGACTATCAGTCCCACACTGAGCCCCACAGCGGGGTATATAATTCAATTGTCATGGGACATCGACATGAAAGACCCAGCCTCCAACAGTGTACATGTACCTGCAAATTGGCTTCAAGATAAGAATTTTGCGAACGATTCGTGTTTTATGGCACTGAAATAGCTTTGGGTAACTTCAGAGTTGTTTCCACTGGCTTAATGATACTCAATTGAGGACTGCCGTGATGACTGCTTCATTTCGGAAAAGGAATGAAAAAAAATATATGATTGAAAAGCCAAACATGTAATGGGTTTAGCTTAGCTTCTCTCTATTCAGCAACACATTCATCCCCCCAAATATCACATGTCAAATCAATCTCTTTAGCCCATGTCAAAACACAGAGTAATTTACATTCACCAAATGTCACCAGGCTGATTGTCTATTCAGAAGGAATCTGTTATCTGCCAAGTAAAAGCAACAGATCCCGGGCAGATGTGAGAGGGGTTCCAATGAGCCAGTCTCAGAGGCACTGTTGAAAGAAGATCACCCCAAGCTTGAGTAAATGACTACACACACAAGCCTCGAGGTGTGTGTGATGTTCCCTTACAGCCATGCACCACCCTTGCTAGGCTAACAAGCGCACACACACACACACACACACACACACACACACACACACACACACACACAAAGTCCAACGCTATAACGTTTGAATTAATGTTATTGAGGACAGTTGATCCTGAGAGGATGATGAACCCCAGAGCAGCTAGCAGAGCAGCAAATGTGATTCGCTAGGAAGAGCGGCGGTTTTTCCCTCGCAGTCCTTTGGTTTCACACAACATCGGTGGGCTCTTGATTTCCCAGAAGAGGGAAACAGAGGCTGGCTGGCTACAGCGCTGTAGTTACCACAGCCCACTGCCCACACATGGAACAAGGCCCTCGTGTCGGGAGCTCATCGATGGAATACAGAGAAAAGGATCTGTGCACGTGTTTATGCACATAACATGATACAGTACATGACTGTATTCATAGGAAGATTTGTGCCCCATTTTGACCATTTTGAAAGCAAAGCAACACAAACACTGTGGAAGAAGAGTTGTCTTGATACAGTCTACTACTGTATCCCTTTGCCAATGGCACTGTTTTCTTGTGTATTCTCTTCCTTTATTCATAATGCCCTTTGAGGACACACACAGACTACATGATCAAATCAACCTGATTCCATATAGAAATAGGAGAGATTACCAAAGGGGATGAGTAACAACATACAACAACACAGTACTGATTGATGATAGAAGAAGACAGGGGAAATAAATTACACGTGTCCTCTTAGGGAAACATGATGTGGAGTAATATCCGAAATAAAGAAGAAAGAAAGGAAAATACTGTGGGATCTATGGAAAAGACTGAATTATTGTCTCCACTTAAGTCTCCACAAAGGAATACATTTGACACAAGGCAATGATACACCAGTAAATCTGTTTTTAAATCTTGTCAAGAGACTCTCTACACAAACATTGAAGGCCTCCAAATTGTTTTTCCGTAATCTCCTCAGATTCTCCCTATTGTTTCCAATACTGTCTCTCCATGATTTACAACTTTGTTACCATGATCTACAATGCTCTTACCTCTGGCCTTAATGAAAATCTTTAATAAAATAGAATGTCTCTGGAGTGCGTGCCAGGCATTGATCTACATCCTCCCCTCCCTCTCTGTTTTTATACCTTGGGAACACTGCAATGCTCCTCAATACACAGTACAAGCATTAAAGAGTTGAGGGATGTTGTGCTATCATGCTGTAGAGCTTCCTAACACGCTGGAGATTAATTCCACCATCCGGTGTATGAAACCAGTCTCAGTGTGTCAAAGGATTTGTGTCGATAAGGGGATAGTGTTAAAGGAATTTTAAAGTTACAGTAGAGCACAATCCAGATTGAAATACCATCCTAACATCAATCAGGCAACCAATTTTACTTTACATCTTCTATCTTTGTGAATGTTAAGTAGTTTGATATTAGTATATATAGCACAGGCAGATATGTATGAAAAAGGCATTGAGTCATCAGTCATGATGGAAGTGGTAGGGATACAGGGGAAGCTGGCGGAGGTAGAAATCTGAGGATTTCTGATTTCGGGAACTACCTCACATTGTGCCGGTTTTGCTGGAACTAGACATCTACCAATGCATTTTGTGTGTGTGTGTGTGTGTGTGTGTGTGTGTGTGTGTGTGTGTGTGTGTGTGTAAGTCATTTACCAGACGCTTTTATCCAAAGCGTCTTATAATAATCTATGTTAGTGACTCAGAAGTAACCCCTATAAAAACAGGCCTCGTTCCAACACTTTAATAACGCATCCTTCCATGCTCCCTTCCTCAAAGTCATCATGAGGCGCATTAAGCATTCAGAAACTGTAAATTGGAATCAAGTATTACACTGATGCCTCCATTTTACCATACAAGACTACAACAACAACAACAACAACACTGCGGTTGTCGTGGGCCTCTATGCAAATGCAATCACAGTCAGGTGCACCAGCTTCCTTTCTAATGCATGAGCCTATGAAATTATAGCTGTTTTCCATCTGTTGCTAGTGTCAGGTTTAGAAAATGGTCTCCAACACTTGCCTCAATATACAAACTCACCCGGGACGTCTGTTCAAATGTGAATGAGAAGAGTCTAATCCGGTTTGTTGTGCTGTGAATTCAAACATGCTACGTGGTTTCAGACAGCTGCTGGGGGGGAGGTCTCTAGGCTCGTTTCATGATTATTAGTAACATTTGACAGCAGGTGACAAGTGGCACAGAGCTTAGGGCTCAAGGTGCGGAAATAGATGTTTATACTGTATGGTTGGTTTCCTGAAAATGGATTAAGACTAATCCTAGGACCAAAAAAACATCTTCAGTGGAGATCTTCCTTTGAAAATACTGCCATACAGTATAAACATGTATTTCAGCACGTAAGCTCTGTGTCACTTGTGATCTGCTCTGGAATGTTACTCATAATCATTAAATGAGCCTTGAGACCTCTCTCCTAGCAACTGCATGAAATCAGGTAGCATGTTGAATTCACAGCACAACAAACCGGATTAGAGTCTTCTCATTCAGATTTGAGCAGGCGTGTAGCGTGCATGTAGAACTCATGAGTGTAAATCTACATCGACCCTGACATGTTATGGGTGCAAAACTGTCTCATCAACATGGATAAATTATTTCTACTCATAAATTATTACTTCTCTGCCCCAAAGCAAGAAAATCCAAGTTATTGCGTGTCAAGTTCGCTTTTATAGAAATCCCCCAGAAAAAGAAGACCTGATACACATTAAACTAATCCCAATTTTAGAAAAGTATGAAATATTGGACATTGTGAATTGTGACAATTCATCTCAATTGCAATAACAGCAGACACTGCGAGGAGAGGAATATGACATCGATATGAAAGTGACACACACAATTTACCAAATTACTGCTACATTAAAAATGATTCCTGCCTCAGAAAACTATAGATTCAGCACTTAAAGATAATGCACAAATTCACTTGTGCTCAAGGCTGGAAAAAAAGTGAAGCCACGCTGAAATAGAGAGAGAAAAATACTCAGAACAAAAAGACATAGGATCAATACCAGGAGAAATGAAAAATGCAATTGAATGAAATTTCAATTGATTGAGCTCACTGCAGGTCTCACTGAGACCTCTCCTCTAGGGGACTGATGCACCAATTGACTAATTGACCAGCTGGTCAATGGACCAATTTACTTGCCAAATGGTTGGTAATTGTTCGCTGGGCTTTTCCTATAGCCTTGAGCACTGCTCATACACTATCCAATCAACACAGTACTGTCCTCTCTAATACACTCTAGACTAATTTGAACCAGAACATTGTAAAGGCTCCAGCACGACAGAGCTGTAATTCTAGACTACATGTCTACATTTAGATGTTTGTGTTCAGTTTGAACAAATAAAGCACCAGAGTACTCTAGTATACCACGACTCCAATTAAAATGCACTGTACAGCGCACTCTGCTTATGGAAGGATGGCAAAGACTGTTTTATCACTAAGCGCTTTTTTTAATGGATATTGGAACATAACATTATTGGAGCTCTGCACAGTTCCAGCTTTATTAGGTTGTATGCCTCTATAGTACTCCTAGGTCAGCGTATGGTATTTCCTGGAGTCCAGCTATGCCTACTGAGAATTCTTCATCGACAACGCAGGACGGAATCCACTCAGCCATGCATTCCCTCCATCCGATGAAAGGTGCTTTGAGATTTGGTGATTAAGCAACAAATCATCGAAGAGCATCTCCTAATGTAGCAGAGCCAGCATCCCCAGGCCGGCTTGTGTGTTCCATATCAGTGCTCTACAGATTGGGCTTGTGGTGTAACTACCTCAGCCTCGGAGCATCACCCTCGGAGCCAGACCCATCCAATCGAGAGCAGAAATTTGGCAGGGCTAAACGCAGAAGCAACGGTGCGTGCTCTGAAATGTATCTACACTCTGCACATGACTAAGCACTCATTTCTGCCTAAAATGAAATGACTATAATTAGCCGAACATTTGCCAACATAGTCATCCGACTATGATCCTCCTCGGGATCCTGCTGTTGGGGCTCCAAACATACTTCTTACTCTGCGACAGAGAGATTAGAGGAATATCAAGCTTACCGGTCCTACTAGTTTACCTCAAACAACCACAAAATACCCCAAATAGCTACAGGGGGGGGGGTATACCATCAAAGTCGCTAAAGGAAAATCCAGGCTTATTTTTGATAACTCTGCGTGAGATTTATCAGAATAAGCCTGGATTTTACTTCAGCAACGTTGATGGAATACCCCCCAGGACACCACTCTATCATACCATCCAATTCTCACTAATCAGAAAATACCCACAACTCTCAATCGAGTCAACTGAGCCAAGGCCAACACTATGTCCAACACCATGATCAGCAATCAAATCTATTCTGCTGTGAAGCCACGCCCCTACAGTATGCCCAGGTGGGTATGTGTTAGGGGTGTAACGGATCACGGATAATCCGTGATCCGTACGGATCGCCCCCCACGGTCTGGCACGCATGTGTACCGCGGATCAATTGCAAAATGTAACCAAGTAATAATATTACTTAATATTAGTTAATATCCCTTGTAAATCAAATGTAGAGTTGCCATGAAAAGATAGACGCGACAGTTGCGTGCTTTGTTTTACTCTAAAGCGCAATGATAGGTTGATAATGGAAAAGAAAATACAGAACAACAAGGCTGCGTTCGTAAATTCGCTCTGGAATATGATCAGCATTCATGGAACGCCTCTTGTCCAATCAAATTACGTGGTCCCTTTATGACGTCGGACCCAGTGTGCTCTCCGGCGCTCTCAGAGCAAATTTACGAACGCAGCCCAAGTGTATCATGGCGAGTGCTGGTAATGTTGGCGACAGAGAAGAACTCGAAATGCCTCCCTCGTCATTTAAATCCCATGTATGGGAGCACTTTGGCTTCTCTGTCAATTATAACAATGACGGACAGTGTCATTGGAAGTGTGGTCGATAAAAAAGTCACGGTGTTTAAGCGTTGTGCAACGAGAAAGTCGTACGTGCATGGCCACACATTTGCTGCGTCATCACCCAGGTGTGTTTACGGGAGGCACGAAAAAGGCAGCTTGACAACTTCTGATAATGTAGCCAATTTTTTCATACCAAGGCTACCCCCCGTCAAAACGCAATTTCCCATTTTTCCCCGATTTTGAGATGAGTTGCTCTTTTGCCTCCTAAACATGTTTTCTTTCATATTAGTGACAATAAAACGTCGACAAAAACAAATTTGGTTGTTTATTTTACTTGATTGTGGTGCATGCGTCCGTAAAATCCTCATAAATTCGCCAAAAGTTAGTAGTTTACGCACAGCGTTACCGAAACGGCTGCTGTCTGAAATACGTCAAGCCTGGGCTTGTTTGAAAGATGTGTTTCTTGTGCTCAAAATGGCCGCTTCAAAAATTTACAACGCCCCTTGTATCAGCAACCAATCACTAAAATAGATAGGTTGCATTCTTTTAAAATACGCGATTCTATTGGTTGATGCGAAAATTCTCGAATGTGATTGGTTGTCGTGTCCCATGTGACGCGGAAGGCTTGACTCTTTGTAACTAGCCTCTCCACTCAGCCGTTTAACATTGGCGACCTACTGAACTTTAGGCTCACTTTTGGGACACTTCCTATGTAGCCAGGGGAACAGAAAAAAACACACGCCATCAATGGGATGCCAGCTTTCAGCCAAAAGTGATTTCAAGTCTCTAGCCCAATGTATCAATAAACAGCACTCAATTTAGTCACTCACTACCCCTCTCCACTCAGCCGTTTAACATTGGCGACCTACTGAACTTTAGGCTCACTTTTGGGACACTTCCTATGTAGCCAGGGGAACAGAAAAAAACACACGCCATCACTGGGATGCCAGCTTTCAGCCAAACGTGATTTCAAGTCTCTAGCCCAATGTATCAATAAACAGCACTCAATTTAGTCACTCACTACCCCTCTCCACTCAGCCGTTTAACATTGGCGACCTACTGAACTTTAGGCTCACTTTTGGGACACTTCCTATGTAGCCAGGGGAACAGAAAAAAACACACACCATCACTGGGATGCCAGCTTTCATCCAAAAGTGATTTCAAGTCTCTAGCCCATTGTATGGCCTCCTGTGGCCAGAATTCATAACTCCCCTCCTGAGTGAGCTAGAGGTCTGGTTTTCACAAATGTCGAACATCTTCGGTCGCGCCTAGCAGAAAAAACTCGACAGAGTACGGGTGCCAAGCCCCTTACGAATGACCTCGTCGAAAACGGTGCGTCTCTGCGCCTCGGAACGGCCGCGCTGACCGAAAAGCATTTAAAAATAACTCAAATTCAGGCTTCTCGGCCTAGGCACTTCAGGTCAAAGTACCGCTGCGTCGGAACCGTACGAGCCACAGACGCCGTTCTAATATTTCCTGAATCGGCTCGGGCCCGCCGAACACATATCCGAGCCCCGACTCGGTTGCGGCGCCAGTACCAGGTTCTGTCCCTCTCTCACACACAGGAGAGGCAGATGTGCTCACACACCAGTACCAGGTTCTGTAACTAGGCTTGACACAAGTGTGTGTGTGTGTGTGTGTGTGTGTGTGTGTGTGTGTGTGTGTGTGTGTGTGTGTGTGTGTGTGTGTGTGTGTGTGTGTGTGTGTGTGTGTGTGTGTGTGTGTGTGTGTGTGTGTGTGTGTGGCTGGCTGGCTGGCTGTAGTTCTGTGTGCTGATTACATGGTGGTGCCAGAGGTTTGTGAGAGAGGGAGACACTTTCTATTCCATAACAGCCACTATTTGTAGCCTGTGTGCATTTCTGTTCAGTTTATGTTATTCAGTTATCAGTCAGGTGTTTAGGATGTTTATTGCTAATGGTTTGATTAGGTTTTGTGTTTGTGAATAGCAGTTTCAAATAAAAATGTTTCATATTTCACAATACAAAACTTTGAGTCTGTTTTCCCGAAAATTGGTTTTTATGTGTTTGTCCACACACTAGGATATGAGTTGCCCATTTTCCTTGCACCAAAACAGACCAAACTTTCCACATTTCTTCCTATCCATATTCTGCTTCTCTCCACACAAGAGTTTGATGATATATCATTCATAGCCCTGTTTATAGTACATTTTATACCAAAACCATGGCGAAAATAGATTTTTTATGACTATGGACAGTATTTCCTGATGTATGGGCTGATACGAGGACATAGACACAATCTTTCATGTACAAAGTTTGTTTTCTTATGTGTCAACATAAATAAATAAATAAAATAAAAAAATTGACACATATGATGGTGTGAGTGATCCTGGAGATTTGGGTCCAATTAGCATCTAATTTGCATAATAAACATAAACAATAATACCATTCAGAAAACTTGCAATACATTTTTTCTTAGTTTTTATGTACATAACAAACTGGGAATGTGTTCATAGTGATATCTATTTTCTTTCTTTTTTTGCCTATTGGCAAAGTCTAGTGGGGGTAGCCTCCCCTTAAAGTAAGGTTTCACTTTATTATTTAGTTAAAAGTGGCATAAAACATGATTATTTGTCTGCTTTAAAGAGCCCAGTGATTCACTGCTGCAACCAGGTGCCTCCTCCCTCTCTCCTACTGCATCATTAAGTTGAATGTGTGTTTCTGTTTAATATGTAGCCTAATGTTTCAGTGTAGAATATGTTATGTATATATATATATATATATATATATATATATATATAGATATAGATATATACACACACACATATATATATATATATATATATATATATATATATATATATATATACCAGTTTTGACATCTTGAATGTTGTTGGGTTTTACACAGTAAAAGTGGTGTTTTTACAGAATTCGAGGAAAAAGCTTTTTATTTTTATTTTTATGTTTTGTGTTGATCCGAAAAATGATCCGATCTGTGACTCAAAAACCATGACACGATACGATCCGTGAGTTAGGTGATCCGTTACACCCCTAGTATGTGTTCTTAGTTATGTTTCTGTGCGTTGTGTTGAAGGGTATGACAACCAGAATGTGTTCATAGTTGTGTTTCTGTGTGTTGTATTGATGGGTTTGACAGCCAGCCAGCAAGCCCAGCCACCTCTGATGGTATGTTTCAGCCATGTACTCATGTTGTGAACTAGGCTTTTAATTTTATTTTGCGTCATGTAGCGTTCTCTTAATCATATTAGGCACGCTGCCTCTGAATGGACGGCTCTGGAGCCTGCCTGCATGGGCTTTTCCACAGGCGTTCAAGCCCAGAGATGTTCTCTCTAATTACCCCCATTTTGCTTTATTGAAAGAATAACAACAAACAAGGGTTGTTGTTGTTGTTGTTGTCAGAGCTGTGTATTTTGCCATGGAGCAATAAACGATAGCAACATGCAAAGTTGTAAACATTGTATCTTGTAAACATTACATCTTGTGTTGCTCAACATATCAGGCTGGAAGAAACCATTTATATTCTTAATCGATATTTAAATATTCTAGGTTCCTTAAGGTAAAAGGGGGGTATTTCCATGAACAAAAATGACAGGTTCTTCTAAACGTGTAAATTAACCATTCCAGAGACCTTGACATTTGTCAAGCTGCCATATTTGCTTTAAGGGTTCATCGAATATGGTAACATAATTGGATGATTAAGGGCTAATTTTCCGAATCACAACCAAAACAAAAATATAACAAGATTAATCATGTGTTCTGCTGTCATAAGCGTTTTTATGTCAACTCTCCTTCAAATTTCGTCCTGCATAGCGCAGTACATTTTAATTAAATAAGTGGTCATATCATTCTGGAATTCTGCCAGGAGTGGCATACAGCATGCAAATCTGAGAAACCTTTAACACACAATATAAAATATGTTTAAAAGACCTCCCATCTGGTCGGACTAATAATGACTGAGCTAATATGGATGTTAGTTATGTCTTACAGATACACTTCCTTTTCAACAAGGCTATCCCAAACTGTCCCTAATCGCTATGATTCTATACGTTCAATCATGAAGTCATTACATCAAGAGGTTTTGTAGGTACAGTGTACACTTTGACATTTGACTATGGACTAATATTTCCATACACTATGGAACTGAAATCAACTTAACCTTGGATTGACATTCCATACAGTCACTTGGAGAAGTATGATACTCTATGGGCTTATTATATAGGTATGAAAGAAACCCTGTATTGATGATAACAAATCCTACTATTCCTCTGAATGACTTGACTGGGGAGGTGGGATGTATAAAATATGAGCAAGTATCTCAATTCACTGTGCGTGTACATTGGCCATGCACAGTGGATACAGTTGTACTCTGTAGATTTCCAAAGGGGATAATAGATTGTTTTTTCTGCTACTTAGGAATGCAAATGGAACCTTGTGGGAAAACACATTTCAATCATCACCCTATAGTGCTACTCTGTGTTTCCTGGTTGCTGACGCACACAGGCTCAAGAAGCAACCACTCATACTATAGACTGTGAATCTGCTTTGTTAACAACATAAGGCCTACACATCCTATACCACGCTCCGAATGTCTTTGATTTGAAAGGCAGGATATAGTATTAATATACTCTATATGCCATTTAACTGACACTTTTATCCAAAGCGACTTACACTGCAGTGAGTACATACATTTTTCAATATATATGGTCGAACCCACAACCTAAGTGTTGTTAGCGCCATGATCTATCAACTGAGTTCATTCGAGCTGTCAGTCAAGCTTACAGTACTCGACATTGTAGGAAATAAGAAAACGCACGCCTGCCATTTAGCGTTGAGAATTCTGAGAATAGAATAGGAGAGGTAAATGAGAGTTTTCTATATTATAACCGGCACTATAGCAGCAGCCAAGTCCATTTGTGAAGTATATTTTTAAGGGGTGCAAATGCACCCCTTAAACGCAAATGTATAAACGCACTTGCTGTGGTGACGAAGCAAATTCCTATATGTGTAATGCATAGTGGCAATAAACGTTATCTCTCAATCTCAATCTCAATCTCTCAATCTCAATCTCAAATGCACAGGTGAAATATGTGTTATTATGAGGTGAAATGAGGTGGATTAATTTCACACGACAACACAAATATTTGCTGAGATGTCTGGGTTGAGATTGTACAACTGCTAGAGTTCATCCTCACCTTCCAGGTGCTAAAGCTGCACAAAGCTCACCTTCAAAACCAGCAGACCACAATCGGATCACACTATTTCTCACTTATATATATTATATACTGTATATATTATGTACTTATGTGTTATGTATTATGTTATATATATTCTCACTCTTGCAAAAGCAGCGGCAGTCTTAGTCAGGCCGGGGAGAGACTTTGAGAGAGTATTAAATGTTCGGAGCACGTCCAGTTTTTCATGTTTCTAGTCTCCCCCATAATTTCAGGATATGATAAATTTGAGGCTGAGAGGCATTTCTCCTGGAGAATTCAATTAGGTAAAAAAGAGATATTACAGAGCTGATCTGAGAGCTCCTCAGTAATGAACTCTCCTCCGT
>NC_137679.1:31270471-31347971 GCF_963989245.1 Nansenia antarctica | reverse complement strand
CTGAAGCAGGTCAATCCACAGGAAAAGTCCTGATATGCAACCTTTTTTTTTCAATGCTGCTTTCCACATGGTAGACACATGGTTTCCGAATATAATGACACACAATCTATTCAGTGTCAACGATGACCTCCTCTAAAAATGTCCATTACGAGTTCGAATCAACATACATTACCATTTCTACTAAGGATGTCCTTATATGGGCAATTCCAGCCAGGCCTATAAACAGAGCAGCCCTCGGGTGGTTTATCTCACCCCTGGCTCCTCGGTCTCAATGCATCTTTTGATTGTTAAGAGGAATGCGGCTCATTAGTATTCGTCTTTAAAGGCGGACGAGAGACAGCTCTGCAGATGTGGGGGTGTATGGGAGAAGTCGGGTCAGTCACATGGGCAGGCCTTTTCATTGCGTCGATCTCTCTGCAGCCAGAGAGCCAAACGCACCCCTCCTAATTCTGAGATGGCGACTCTGACCTACTTACTACAAAGAGAGAGGCTCATGCAAACTTGATGATATGCGTATAACAGAAGAACCTACAGTACAAGAGTTAAGCTACACTGACAAGCGCAGCGGCAGAAAATGTCCCCTCTATGTGCCTGACAAATATGGCTCATGTATAACTAATAATTACCATTTCGAAATGATCTCAACTTAATTGCACACAAGGACTTGAAGAAATCTGCAGTTTAAAAGGGGCATATGGCTATGATAGGTTCCATGTGTATCACTGAATGTTTTTAGTCATTATGTGCTCAGTTGTGCATGCAAATGGCATAAGAGCATTTATTAGGATGATCTGACAGCCTTGATGAGAGTATGAACCAAGGAACAACAACAACAACAACGTGTTTGCATCAACACACTGATATTCAATACAACAGTTGCTAAATCGAGGAATGTGTAGAAACAAATGGTTTATTTTTTTTATCGCCTTCACTCTGAGAGAAAACAAACACCTCCTTGATCATTGCCCTGTCAAAAACAAATGTGTACACACACGGATCTTGTTACAACATCTGACAAGACCTTAACTTTCAGGTAGCCAACTTTGAGAAATTGATTTTCTCCCCGTGCTCCCAAGTGTTTGAGAAATTCCCATTGTAATTGATGGCAGAGTGATGGGTTTAGCTTGGCAAACACAATGATGAACCGTGTGCACTCTATGGAAAGAAAAAGGCCAAAACTGAAAGATGAAAATGAAAAGCAGAGATTCTGATTGAATTTATCAAAAACCCACACCTGCAGTCTCACAGTTAGAGAGATTCAGCTGAATGGAAAATACTTCCAGCATCGCTCCCTGTGCCGTTTTCATAGCAAAAAAACTTATCTTTATCCACAGAGATGGGTTAGTGTTGTGAATTTCAAAAAGAATTGAAAAAGGAAAACTAGTATCCGAAAATATCCTACACTTTAAATGTAGACTGGAGCAAGTCTCTCTCTGGTTTTATATAAGGTTCTTCCCACTCAATTTCCCTCAAGATGAATTAAATAGCCTTCATGCTTCCAATACCTCAGTTCAAGGGCGGTGAGAAATGTATGCATCTAAGCAGAGAGAGGGAGGGAGTGAGAGAGAGAGAGAGAGAGAGAGAGAGAGAGAGAGAGAGTGAGAGAGAAAGAGAGAGAGAGAAAGAGAGAGCGAGAGAGAGAGAGCGAGAGAGAGAGAGAGAGAGAGAGAGAGAGAGAAAGAGAGAGAGAGAGAGAGAGAGAGAGAGAGAGAGAGAGAGAGAGAGAGAGAGAGAGAGAGAGAGAGAGAGAGAGAGAGAGAGAGAGAGACTAGTCCAGTTGTTCAGAGGCCCGGTGCAGACTGCCCTAATGCGGGGCATTATGCTGTCTCAGAAGGAGCTGTCCAGCCGCCGTGGTGCTGACAAGCAACGGTGCTTCCTGCACGAACCGCAGGTGCCAACACGACATCAATGGACTGAGGCAGCGGCTTGGGTCAATTACGTTCGAGTCATCGCATGATTTTACGCATTTCGCAAATATTTACTTCATTCCACATTGTTTAAGTATAAGAAACTACCAGGGTACCCTCTAGTGGCCCAGCCAAGCTGTAAGTGCAACCACACATGCACTTGCCTGCTGCCTGTTAAAATGGAGATTGGGTAACGTAGAGCACCCAACCGTCGGGGAGATCAGTTTTGGATTTGCACCATAAAAAAGCATTGGGTTAGACTTTCAGTGAAGTACGCATCATTTAGAGGCGTTTGCTTATCCTAAATCAACTGCAGCCCTATCATTCCCCAATAACTTCAGTCATTGTTTCGAACATAAGAGCCTTTATTAGGCTTTTCATTTAAAAAGTATTTGATGTCGCCGGAGATCAATGCCAGTGATTTCTGCTAAAACGCATCACATTTTGAAGTAAATGGGGATAGAGTGAGAGTGAATCAAGAGAGAGAGAGAGAGAGAGAGAGAGAGAGAGAGCAAAAGAGAGAGAGAGAGAGAGAGAGAGAGAGAGAGAGAGAGAGAGAGAGAGAGAGAGAGAGAGAGAGAGAGACAGAGTGAGGGAGGGAGGGAGGGAGGAAGAGAGAGGAGGATGGCTGCGAGGATAGTGATGCAGAGCGAAAATGCACTTCTGTAAAGGAAAGCCTTCGAGAGAAACGCGCGTCATCAGTCCTCTTTTCTATTTAAAACAGCCTATTCTTTTGCAAGCAAGATACATATTAACCAACCTCTATCTTTCATTAAGACCCTTCTTCATATAGTTGTTTTGTTATGTCTTATCATTTATTTAAAATAAAATGTCTCTAAAATTGGCTAATTTTAAAATAGCCTTATCTAATCCAACCTCTCCACAGTGGTACAAAGTTGTCCTGTCATTGGTTATGTCCAGGTACGAAAATGGATGCATAGTGTTTGATAAAATCACGATACTTGCTTACTCGTTTAGACACTGTGGATTTGGGATAACATTGTGTATACAGGTGAAAGTGATGTGAGATAGGCTACTAGATGATATCATTTAATGGAAGTAATTAATAACATGATATTGCGTGTATCTTACGAGGGGTAATAAGTAGTGGGGTCCTAACTTGAATTATTCACAGCATTCAGAGCAACTAAGGGCATCAATATGTAAGATGGGGGATAAGATACAGCAACATACAATGTTCCTTATACTTACATGGATGAGATATTCTTGAATAACTCTGCTATGTCGATACTGCTACCATTGCTGTCTTGAGCAAGCAAGGGGAAGAATTTCCCATTGTCGGACTTATTGCAATAGATCTCGGTTGGGGAACAGCTGCAGGTTGGCGGGCAGTCCAGCATGGAGCTCAGATAGTCCTGGAAGATGCTCAAGAGAAACAAAACCCTCCACCAGCAAATACGAGTCGAATAACACCATAGATCCATGACTCGATCCAAAAAGGTTTGACGACGTCCTCGTTTGTACAGGAGAATATGTGTGCGTGCGTGTGTGTGTGTGTGTGTGTGTGTGTGTGTGTGTGTGTGTGTGTGTGTGTGTGTGTTAGTTGTGTGAGTCAGTGAGGATGCTGTTTGTATGTGCGTGACCGTGCGTGTGAAGGTATGACTGCTGAATGCTCTAGTGTCCTTGTGATTCAAAGACCCGATGAGAAAATACAAATAAAAAAAAGAAAATCACGTTAAAGACATATAAGCGTAAATTTCTGAGGCTCAGTTCTTTTTCTCACTTTCAACTGCATTGTATAAGGTCCACTGCCGCCGTGTCCACAGGAGTCCCAGTTGATGTCGTCTCGCCGTGGAGGAGTGGGGCGACTGGCGCTCCGCAGGAAAATGAGCAAAGGAGAAGTTGGTCCTGAGCAGCAAGTCCCTCCTACTGGGAAGAATCATATCTGACACCTGCTCAATCTGGAGATAATCAATGTGTGATCATTCGCGTCATCTCATAGACTATAAACTATATGAAATTGAAATTGAAGGTCCTTCGAAAATGTAAGTGCATTGCCTGACGTTGTTATAACAACTTACTGACGTTACACTACTGGCCAACGTCTGTATTATATAATAATGTCTCATCGCAGTTCAATGTTAATCCACAAGTCATTCAATGTATTTCCGCTACACGTCCATTATCAACAGAATAGTGAATGTGAGGAGGGTAAGCCATTTGCGATAAACCAATTAAAGAAATATCGAAACATTATCAATTTAAAATGACATAAAAATGACCTATTTAATTTCTCTTATTACAAAAGACAGTTTTGCCTCTGAAAACAAACTGAGTTGTTTGTAAAATGTCAATTCAATGTTGAATATCACATTGAAGAATCTATAGGCTATATTCTACTATTGATTTGTTGATTATTGTTGACTGTTGTTGATGGAGGAGCAATATTCCAAAACCTTTCGCTATATCAGTTAGGCTGTACATGACAAATAACATTTGATTTGATTTACTTAGGTCTATGAGCTGATAACAGGACTGGTTGATATAGTAGACCTATGTGTGAATAAAGCTGTCTCTTATTGTCAATAATATAATAATTATAATGTATTATTAATTATTATAATTATTATACATGCAATGGAGAGACACTGGAGGGAAATAGATTCCAATCTTTCCATGTTTATCTTATGTGCATTTTATGATAATTCATCCTAAAACAATAAGAGTTACAGCATCCGGGTTTCCATCCCTCCCACTGGGAATGATACAATATACAGTATATTGAAGTATATTGAAATAACATAAAAAATGATAGCTCTCAGAGTTTCATTCGAGACAGAGTATAAGTCTGATAACAACAACCATTTGTCAAGGTGGAAAGTTAAACATTTTATAACGGAAAGAGAAGAACTAAACACAGATCAAAATCCTTCCAGCATATTCTTTTCAACTACCATTCAAAGTGCCCTGAAATGTGATTGGTTCCTCAGACGGAGTTCTATTTTATCCCTCACTTTAAGATAGTCCCATTAATCAACTTACACACAAAAAAAAAAAAAGATCTTATCAGGCACATCTCAGACTTCCATATGATTCAAATAAGAATGAGACGGGCCCACCAATCTGGGGTCCTTTTAACTTGTCTCAGCTATCAGAAGCTTCAAAACCTCCTGGGTTTGCTGTCCATCTTCACTTACCATTTCAAACACCCTGTCATCTGGATGTCTGTCACCTACTGTATAGTGAACACCTGTCTCTCTGGGAATGCCAAGTGATGGCTACACCATCTACCCCCGCCTTTAAGGCTACCGTCTAACTGCCTCTCAAGCTCTAGTAATTATGTCCTTTTCTGTGATGGACTGTGTGACATGTCAGACTGCCTGTCTCTCATGGGCTAGTGTCTGTTTATTGTCAGATCCACCTCTCCACTTTAAGGTTCAATTTATCTGCAAGAGCATCAATCAAAACAGCATGATAATTGTTGGCCCTTCAAAGGCTGCATTAGAGGAAGGGGTATATGTCTCCCAGGGTCCTGTTGAATACTCATTATCATAATCATAGAGGGAGTGCTCTGCTTACATATTTTACATTTACAGACCCTTCTATCCAAAGCGACTAGCGATTACAGGCACGGTCTCCCTGGAGTAACTTAGGGCTAAGTGCCTCAAGTTACTCAAGGGCACACTAGTGGTGGTGTTCTCAGGCGGGACTCAAACTTATGACCTTCTGAACACCAGTCCAACTCACTGTCCACTAGGCCAGCACTCTGCTCAGCACCTCTCTAAAATGTTTTAGTGGGTTACATCGCCTTAGACCTCCCATTCAAGAAACACTGCAAATGTCTGGGGAGAAACGAAGTAGTATTATACCTAAGGAAGGTCTCCAGCTCCTACTGTTGTGACAACACTGTTGTGGCAACAATTTGTGAGCCTAGTTTGTGAACGCTCACACTGCAAACACTTCAAAGCGACTGCAATCATTTGTGCAATCTTGATGTTTTTGTTGCTCAGACACCAAGAATAGAATTTGCCCTGTGACTGATTTTTTGCCCTCACACGGATTGCTCAAACCTGATTTCATCGAGAACCCCAGTCTGTTTTTTTGTATCGCTGGGTCTCTAAGCAAGCATTCGGCGGAGTCTAGCCTGTCTCCAGACAGACCTCTGTCTCTGGTGAACCATTGACACACAACCCTTTGTAACCTTTTGATTTCCTCTGACGTCAGGAACCAAACAGCAGATCACGTGATGGAGGGATAAAAACGGACAGACGGAACATAGGGAGGAAGACAAAGAGGTCTCACCAGCGCAGTCAATCTTTCGCCAGACCAAGGTTGTGTCGACTTAAAACTCAAAGTTAACCCACAATAGGGACAAATCATAGGCAACGACATTGGAGACCGAAAAGCGGTGTTCAGTGCCTTTGTTGTCGACATGTTCAACTGATAATGAGGTCTTTGTGTCTTTGACATGAGCCTTAAGCATTTTACTATCTATTGATTGTTGTTGTCTTTCATTGCTTTGGACCTGATAGACATGGTGTCGCCTCTTTGAACGAACTACTAGACTAAGGCATCTCCACTCTTGATCTGTTCCTTGCATGAACTTGTCTCGACATTCACAGCAGAAAATATGCAGGGTAGGAGGAGAGGCAATCAAAACTCATAGTAGTTTGTCCATGTAAACATATCCGGCCACCAGATACAGGTATTACCAGATACTGTAGCCCTTCACTTCAAGTTTCTCTACGGCCTGTGTAATTACTAAGACTTATAAGACTGTAATTACACTAGTAATAACAACACATTATCAACTAAATGTAAACGTGTGGCCATACGTCTGTAGATCCTTCCGTTTGAACATGAGACAAACCTGCAGACCAAATTCATCCTTTCAAATCACAGTATACCCTTCACCTTATCTCTCCACAGTTGGTGCCGAAGAATGAAAAACCGCTGTGATTTAATAGTGCAAAAGAACATAAATGCTCCCTATGCTGCATTCTTCACAGCGTTCCCAGTGGCAGGTGAATGCGAGTCATTTCAATGGACAGACATTTACATGCCGCCTTTTGAAGGACAGAGCGTATCCGTGGCTCTTTGAAATCCTCGCCGTGCGCAAGTTAGAAGGCGGTCCGCTCTACGCCCCCTCTGTGTAGGAGAGGGGATCCGCCGCACTCCAGAGAGCGACAGAATGGGAGGAAAAACGTGACAGCCACTGAGAGCAGGAGAGCGTGTATCTGGCAAGATCAAGGTTTTGTTCTCCAAACAATTCATCTACCAGGCACCTCGGATGCATTGAGATTCCTCACCCACTCTCCTGCTCCACAAGGATGCACTACAACACACAGAAACGCTGTCAATAGATACCAGCCTGCCTACCTCCCTCCAAGAAACACAACTGCCTCTGCATTTTTTAGAGGCTTTTTTATTTTTTTTACATTCAAAATGCTACAGTCAATTAGTCAAGGCAGATTACATATTATCATACTGACCCGAGTATTAAACCGCATACTGCAAGAATGTAATCCCTGGGTGATAATGCAGTAGATTCATTTCCCCCCCAGCTCACGAATTTAAGATACTGTGTGGACTGACAACACACGACCACTGTTTTCTATTCATACTGTAACACTTCAGGCAGAGCAGACGAGACCTTGAAAATAACATATACAACGTGAAATCAGTCACACCAAGGCAGATTTCTGTGTTCCTGACATCTGAGCTAATTTGTTGTTTTATCATGTCCAACGGTATAATGCCAAGAATGGAATGAAATGGGTAATGGGTATAAGATTCCACTAACAGTACGTGTTCTTTCTCTGTAATGGAAGATCTGTAAATGGATCTTGTGTAACATTCCCCCTTATCTCATCTTTTCACAGCTTGTGCAGTTTTAAACAGGAATTCAGACACAGTGGAAAATGTCTATGACCAACATTTATAACAATAATGCATTGTTCTGGCTACCCGCAGTCAGAAAGCAGCGTAATGCCTGAAATTGTATCTCACTCTCCCCTTCCCAGCATTACTTCAAGGGGAGCTGCGCTGTTTTATGGTGGCAATTCCTCAGATAGATAAACGTATACTAGTCCGCTTGGTTACACTACAAAATGGATGTCCCACCACCAGTGTAGTTCACATTATGATACACAGCCCCTGGAGGGGACAGTTTGATAGAGCACATGCCATCCACTCAATTCTTTAAAGTCAGGGTGGCATATCAGATGGGTGTTGAAACATTGTTGAAATGAGCCGCCAGGGAGTCTCTCAGGCAGACACCACACTCGCTCTCGCATGATTGCAGTCAAATCTCAGGTGACCCCCATTTTTTTATCCAGGTCAAATTGTTACGACCTGTTGTCTAAATCTCAGCGCTGACTGAGGGCCAACCTGGGCATAAGGAGTTGGCTGGCTGACTGTCTGGCCGGTGGCTGGGTAGCTGACTGACTGGCTAGGTGGCTGGCTGACTGGCTGGGTGGCTGGGTAGCTGACTGACTGGCTGGGCGGCTGGGTAGCTGACTGACTGGCTGGGTGGCTGGCTGACTGGCTGGGTGGCTGGGTAGCTGACTGACTGGCTGGGCGGCTGGGTAGCTGACTGACTGGCTGGGCGGCTGGGTAGCTGACTGACTGGCTGGGTGGCTGGCTGACTGGCTGGGTGGATGGGTAGCTGACTGACTGGCTGGGTGGCTGGGTGGCTGGCTGGCTGGCTGACTGGCTGGCTGACTGACTGAGTGGGTGACTGGCTGGGTGGTTGGTTGGCTGGCTGGGTGGTTAGTTGGCTGGCTGATTGGCTGACTGGGTGACTGGGTGACTGGCTGGGTGGTTGGTTGGCTGGCTGGGTGTGTGACTGGCTGACTTGCTGGTTGACTTGCTGGGTGGCTGACTGGCTGGCTAACTTGCTGGCTGACTGACTTAGTTAAATGAAACATCAAAGCCTCCGCCTGTCACCCTTGATTAAAGATGGATTAATCAAGTTTTGATTAGCCGGCAGAATAGTGGAGAGATTCAATTTATCACAGAGTCTATTTAAAATGTAATTAAATAACAGTCATCTGATAGAGTTGAACAAGACACAAAGGTTTTTGGATGTTTCAAATTAGCTCAACCCTGAGATCAGACCAGAGATCAGACCAGGTCTTCTCCCCTCTCCATCCCCAGACAGCAGGCATGTCCTCGCGTGCTTAAGGCCGCCAGACAGCAGGACACGAGGTAAAGAATGCAACAGACTCGCCAGGCAATCAGTGTCTCTTATTGGACAATATCAGTGCACTGCACCCAAATGGTATACACTTAGATTTTCCAAGACAAGAAGAACAAATGTGACTGTTTGCTGTTTTATTCATTATTCACTGCATATATGAATATATTTCTCAGTCACAAATCTGCTACTTTGGGCTTTTTCATTCCCTTTCGTGTAATGTCATCATTATATTTGGTTTCCATTGCTAAAGAGACTTTCTGTCTCAATAGGCTATTCCTGGTTAAATAAAGGTTAAATGAAATGAAAAAATATATATTATGTTCAAGATCTCAGTTATCCTCGACACAACCGAAGACATCCTAAGCTTGTAACATCTACGACAGAGAAACATCGACCATTTAATTCTTTGGTGTAATAGAAACGACTTTCACTGTGAGTAAAGATACCCAATCCTTCTCCCTACCGACTCTAGGGTTGTCCTGTTCTGAGACAGGGCTTTGGGGCCAGGGCATTGTGCCCCAGTGATGAGCACTGGGCAGACAGGGGGACAGCAGGCATTGATCAGACCAACCTCCAGCCCACTCCACCGCAGTCCTCACTCACTTACAGGACCCAGGGGGAGAATAAGGGAGTCAGACTTCATTTGTTTTGGCTCCCTGTTCCCAGAGGAATTAAAGGAGGTGGAGATGTTCCCTTCCTCACCAACCCATCTCCACTGACTGAGTCTGATCCATTTTAACGGGAGCCTCTTTTTCTTTTTCTCCCCATCCCCCCAAGCTTTGTTCACATCTTGGAGACGTGGCACATTGGACAGTGGAGGAGGACACTTGATGAGGTTCTAGGTGGTTAGACGGGAAGGCCTGAGAACTGAGGAGGTTAGCAGAACCACTGCCAGGGTGGCAGCTGAGGGGATAGCTGCTCCCTAAATAGTGCTGTGGATGAGATGAGAGGGATCATTATGAAACGGTTTGGATGGAGCATAGGCCCTTTTTTGTTTCGATGGTGAAAGGCGTGGGCTTGTGTGTCTGTGTGTCTGTGTGTGTGTGTGTGTGTGTGTGTGTGTGTGTGTGTGTGTGTGTGTGTGTGTGAGCACATGCGCATCTGTGTGTGTGTGTGTGTGTGTGTGTGTGTGTGTGTGTGTGTGTGTGTGTGTGAGTGATACACTTGCCTGGTGTCAGGGCAACAATGGTAGACACCTGTACCTCAAAGGAGAAAGCTTTGAAGAAAGGACAGAATGAAGAAAG
Source organism: Nansenia antarctica (assembly GCF_963989245.1). Classification (NCBI taxonomy): domain Eukaryota; kingdom Metazoa; phylum Chordata; class Actinopteri; order Argentiniformes; family Microstomatidae; genus Nansenia; species Nansenia antarctica. Next base: position 31,337,658 of record NC_137679.1, on the reverse strand, counting down.
GTATATGAATACAATGTGTGATTGTACCCCTCCAAGCTTTCGACAGACCAGTGGGGAAGTGAGTGAGGATTCTTTCACCCTCTCTGCACTTTAACACACAGAATGTGGCATGACAGAGGAAGACCCTTTGAAGGCTTTACAGCAGATCTTCTGTCCATTTACAATTTCACAGCTCAACAGCTGGAGGCCGGAATCTGGACCACAGTGTAGTCCGATCACTTCACCTGCACACTGCACACCTGCAAGTCAGCTCTCAAAAAAAAGAAAAAAGTAATAAAATAGCTAAATACTACTTAAAATAAGCAAAATGATCTGCCGACAGAACAGGACAAGAAAGTGGAATTGTAACTTTAGGTCCTACAGTAAATGATGGATCGTATAAATATAGTATATCAATATCACTGTGTGGTTTTATCAAACAGTATATCAATATGCTGTACGTACTGCTTAGCTCTAACCCATGTATGAGCCATGAATATTGCATAAGGACTTGAACTGAGATTTTCAAGATCATTGAACATTCCCTGACAACACAGTTGTTTTCGTAATGAAAAACAGTTATCGGTTCAATGCGCATAGTACAGTTCACTTCCACCCAGTCCAATGCCCCTGCAATGAACTTCCGGTGTGTGTGTGTGTGTGTGTGTGTGTGTGTGTGTGTGTGTGTGTGTGTGTGTGTGTGTGTGTGTGTGTGTGTGTGTGTACTGTATGCACAGTCTATGCACAGTCAACAGACTCCATCTGGGTTCTGTTAGTCAATAGCCAAGGTATTCTTTGAGCCAGTTTCATTGTGAATAGCGAGAGAGAGCCTCGCAACCACCAATCATTTAAAATTCTTGTCACAGCATTGAATTCCTCCCACCTGTTGGCAAAGAATTTAGAGAGGTCGTCAGGCACAGATATGACCTCCATGATGAAAAGGAGAAACGGATGTTCGTAGGAAGTATTGAGTATTGAAGTATTGTAATCTACTGATGTTTCCATGTGCATTAATATACACTACATTAGCCTGACCATATCCAACATGGATGCGTTATGCGTAATGACGGAGATTACCGTCAATACTATAAAATGGAGATAGCAGTCCTAAATTAAAATGGGACATGGATTCATACTGAGAAAAAGCAGCCAATTAAAAAGTATTTATTATTATTATTTATCTAAGAGAGTTGTATTGTACTATATGAATAATGCAGAAAACCCCTGCTTCTATATACTGTGTACAGTGTACTGTAGATATAATGTAACTGGTGATACACAGACCCATGGGCATTATCCAAATACCACATACCATTCAGCCTCAGGCTCAAATCCACAAGGCTTTATGGCCATTTCACAGATTTGTGGAGAAAACCCCACTGTTATTTCATGGAAGATAACACAAAGGAAATCGCAAACCCTTTTTAGGTAACACGAGGAAGAAGAAGAAGAAAAAGAAAAAATGTTTGCAATTTGCCTGTTTATGCTGCAGTGGCCGTCCAAGAGATATGCTTGTTCAGCAATAAGAGCATTCAGAAATTGGACTGCGACATGCAGACATACAGACAGGGTGTAATCTACCGACAAGGAGAACACACACAGACAAGCTGAGAGCCTGTGATACCAGTGTAAATAATGCAGCTATATTGTGAGCTACAGAACCCAAACCAGCACAATTAAAGAACCATTTTAGTCCATTTGTTTGATTTTATGGGGGTCTTAGCCAGGTGGAATTTCAATTTCTTTTGTATAATGCTATGCGAATCAGGTGTTGAGGATGTGCAGATCCCAGGACAGCACAGTGCATTCATAACTAATTAATCTCGTATCAGAGGGCGCCTACCTGAAGCTCATCACGGATCCTGTGCTGGACCCCCTGCAGTTCGCGTACAGAGCCAATAGATCCACGGAGGACGCCGTGAACATGGCTCTGCACTACGTACTAGAACACCTAGACACTGCAGGCAACTACGCCAGGATCCTGTTCGTGGACTTCAGCTCGGCCTTCAACACGATCCTCCCACACATCCTGGAGCACCAGCTATCCCTGCTGCAGGTGCCGGTCTCCACCTGCAGGTGGATCACGGACTTCCTGACTGACAGGTCTCAGCGGGTGAAGCTGGGGAAGAGCATTTCCAGCTCCAGGACCACCAGCACGGGCTCCCCGCAGGGCTGCGTCCTGTCTCCAGCACTATTCTCCCTCTACACCAACAGCTGTGTCTCCCGCCACCCCTCGGTCAAGCTCCTGAAGTTTGCAGACGACACCACCCTGGTGGGCCTCATCTCCGGGGGGGACGAATCTGCCTACAGGGGTGAGATCGAGGGGCTGCAGAGATGGTGCAGTTTAAACAATCTGGAGCTAAATGCTCTAAAAACAGTGGAGATGGTGGTGGACTTCCGAAGGAAAGCAGCCCTGCCCCCTCCCATCACGCTGGGAGGTACCCCGGTGGCCTCCGTGGAGTCATGCCGCTTTCTAGGCATGACCATCTCCCGGGACCTAAAGTGGGAGCAGAACACCGAGGTCCTCACAAAGAAGGCCCAGAAGAGGATGTTCTTCCTCCGGCAGCTGAGGAAACTCAGGCTGCCGAGGTCCATGATGGTCCAGTTCTACACGGCCATCATAGAATCCATCCTCACCCACTCCATCATCACCTGGTTCCCTGCTGCAACGACCAAGGACAAGGCCAAGTTGTAGCGGGTGCGACGTTCAGCAGAGAGGGTGATCGGCTGTCCCTTGCCCTCCCTCAACTCCCTGCATGACACCAGGGCTCTGAGGAGGGCAAGGAAGATCATGGCTGACCCCTTCCACCCCGGCCACGGCCTCCTCACCCTGCTTCCCTCTGGAAGAAGGTTGCGGCTGCCTAAGGCACTTAAGGCCCGCCACAGGCTCAGCTTCTACCCCTCAGCCGCCAGGCTGTTAAATGACTCTGGCTTCCCCCCCCCCCCCCCCCCGCCCCCAAGTCTGCCCAGGACTGAACTGGACTCACTGTAAAAAACTCTGCACTGCACTTTACTTTATACCGCACTATCCAATGCACTGTTGTCTGTCCTGTGTTGTTGTTGTGTTGTCCTGTTTTTTGATATGTGAAAAAAGTATAAACGCACTTGCTGTGGTGACGAAGCAAATTCCTATATGTGTAATGCATAGTGGCAATAAACGTTATCTCAATCTCAATCTCTCAATCCTGGGTTATTAAGCTATTCAGAACAGGACAGGACAGGATGGAACGGAACGGAACGGAACGGAACGGAACGGAACGGAACGGAACGGAACGGAACAGAACAGAACTGGACTTTACAGACTGTTACTGAACTTTGTTAAGTATCATTACGAGTTACACCTTCAATGGCCAAAACAGTACAACCAGGCCAGCTTACACCATAAACCAAAACGTCATGTTTTGGCAAGGGCACATACAATTATTGATCAATGGACTTTGAATGATTTGACAAGTATATTGTATTGCATACTGTAAGCCACTGCCAAATGCAAAGCTGATTGCACACTTATTATGCCATGTATTGAAAATCTTTGTGGCAATTTTGGGTTGGATAATGATACTGTGATACTGGGAATGAGAAGCATTCACACAAAGAAGCAAGTAGACTTTCTCCCTACTAAGAAATTAGTCATAACAAGCAAAGACATTTCTTGAGGAAGTCAATCTAAATAAAACTGGTTTGGGGAAATGCAAAACCATTTTCAATCTGCAACACTGTAGGGACTATTACTGGATAAACCAATCATGTCATACCCGGCAGACTACACCTCCTTTCCGTATCTCTGCCACCAGTCTGGTTAAGTACTCTGGCACTTTGTAACTCTTTTTAATAAAGCTTGATTTTAAATCAAGATTTGGGTAAAGCCACCCACTCAGTTAATTGGTTTTGTTTATATTAGGCAGTGTATGGCAGCCAACTCAGTCGGGCCTGGGCTAGAACAGCACTTCCCTCTGCCACTGATGCTGACTCACCCCCACACAGCTCCACGGCCATCACAGCCCTCACTGGCCCAATTTTCACCATTATTGAAAAGAGCTCGGAAACCACTTTAAGACATAGCAGATAAGTACGTCTAGAAATGTTCTTTGTGCAGTAAATGTCCTTGTTTGGGGGTTTCAGTGAGTACATGAAGGGGATGTTGAATGTAATCAGCTTGAATGATAATAACCTGTCAGAATAACCCAGAATCATACAGTCTCAATATCTAGGCAGTAACAGCAGACTGTTTTAAAGGGAAAAGAGGTAGCGACTATACTGACTAAACTAAGCGTTGGCACAACTCTGTATAATGGAAGAAGACACCAATCTCTCTCTCTACATCTGTTTACTAATATTATATTTTTTTTTATCCAAAGAGACTTATATTGCAGTGAGTGCATACATTTTTCAGTATATGATCCCAGCAGGTTTAGCTCACTTTAATTCTCCCTCCATCGCTCTCTCTCTTCCTTCATCTCTCTGCCTCTCTCAACATGCACACACACACACACACACACACACACACACACACACACACACACACACACAAACACACACACGGAAGGAACCTAGCCTCAATTCAGTGCATCTGTTTTACACATCACATAATTGATTCACAGAAGTTTTGTCAGACTAACTGGTGTTGTTGATGTGACACCTCAGATGCAGATGTGACACCTCAGATGCAGATGTTGATGTGACGCCTCAGATGCAGATGTTGATGTGACACCTCAGATGCAGATGTGACACCTCAGATGCAGATGTGACACCTCAGATGCAGATGTTGTTGATGTGACACCTCAGATGCAGATGTTGATGTGACACCTCAGATGCAGATGTGACACCTCAGATGCAGATGTTGTTGATGTGACACCTCAGATGCAGATGTTGTTGATGTGACACCTCAGATGCAGATGTTTTACAGGTGCTGTTCACAATCATTGCAAATAACAATAACAACAATGATATATTGTTTGTTGATGAAAATCGGGAAAATACATTTTCTTTTATTTGTGCTTGTTTTGAGCTGAACTCCATCACATTTCCATTGCAAACGTCAACTCATTATGATTTACTGTAAATAAAGTAAATGGTCAAAGCAGTAATTAACTCAAATTCAAAAGAATTACCCAAGTCATCATCATCCTCCTCTACACCTGATGTTTCAACTCACCTCTTCCTGTGCCGAACGAATGTATTAAGGGTTACCTCCCCCTCCTCCCTCTCCTCCCCCTCCTTCCCCTCCTCCCTCTCCTCCTCTTCCTCCTCTGCATCTGATAGAACTCATGTAGTTACATAACAACGATGAATCAGAAGACCCAAGGACCATGACTCATAACCATCTATCCTGCACTGATCTCTACTCCCCCCCCCCCACTACCACACACATACACACACACAACACACAACACACAACACACAACACACAACACACAGACACACATACAGACAGACAGACAGACAGAGAGACAGACAGACACACACACACACACACACACACAACACACAACACACAACACACAACACACAGACACACATACAGACAGACAGACAGAGAGACAGACAGACAGACACACACACACACACACACACACACACACACGCTCCCCCGACCAGACGACAGACAGCAGGTAGATGGAGTAGCCGTCATCGTCCCACGCTATTCACTCCTGTCTTTCAGGCCCAGAGACACACACGAACACCGGGAGCACCATCAGACAACCTTGGGACGGAGAAGAATATGTGTTGGAGAGATTTTAATTGTTGGCAGACTTCCGCTCAAAGGAGATAGATGAATCTCTCAGGGGTGCTGTTCTTACTCCCAGTGTGCGTGTTCTGTTCCACCACGCTGAGTGGCGTGCCTCTATAGCTGTAAGATATTACCTTTCCCCGGCATCTAATTCATCATCGTCAGTGGGAAAGAGAGAGTGTGAGTCTGGAAGGATTACATGTTGCTTTGACTAACGTTTAAAACGTCTGTGCGATGCCCGCCATCCTTCCCAGTTATCAGACGGAGTGAAGGATAGTCCCTCAGGAGGGTATGACATGTGTTCTAATGGTCGCTATGGTAGCACACTCCACTGAGTACACGGGAGACGCGTGACAATCTGACAATGTGACGAGAGTGGATAATGAGAAACGAACACAGCTTCCTATCCGGCCCTGGGCCATGTCACACATGTCAGCATGAGTGTATCGTACCGTATGGACAAGCCAAGAAGTCTCTGTTAATCATATAGGCTTCGCTGAAAGTATGTACAGTGATACACAACCCATTCTATGTAGGGGTAATCATTTGCCATTTTGGGGGGATTTTTCTTCTTTTTTAGGATGTACACGTAAATGTCATATATGTGTTTTTCTTCCATATTTTCCATTGGGATGTATTGGCAATGTGTTTTAGAAGTAAATTATTTTCTGTGTTAATTGGATCATAAATGTTTTCAGTAATTGCCTCCTGCTATTGAAATGTTTTTCTTTCTTCCTTGAAGGACAGCAGAACCTCTACCAACCATTAAAGCTCCAATAACCTTTCAAATTAATGTATGTTCTAATGTATGTTCTGATAACCAGCTGGCTAGCTAACTAGGATACGTCAGAACTATAAATCATGTATACTATAATACTATACTATAATACTACATAATACTTTTACTGCTTATATCCTCCCCATTGCTAAACACACAAGGATTAAGGGTGATAGGCTATTCAAATTAAGCCCATTTCTGAAGTCAAGCCAGGGGCATATACCACACCTTATAGAAACAGCTTTGGGAATTCCAAAATATAAACTTTGTTAAACAACACAGGACATTCATTTCACATTTTCACAGTTTTTTTTTCCCGGAATATAGCCTACCACTGTGCAAAGAACATTCAAAAGACAGCAAACTAAGAATTTAGACTGGAGTGGGCCTTTAAGCTATCACAATGTGATGGCAAAGCTGATAAATGGGAATGTACTCAAGATAGCAACGTGAGTTAAAGTTCATACTGAGTACTTTGATGTGCGCTGCCCCGAGTAAGCATGGGGGCGGGTTTGAAATGTGTTCATTATACACATCATAAAAATGAGTTAGACAGTGACTTTCATTCAGAGATAGGAAAGCCCAATAAAGGTTCTTCACAAAACAGGCTTGTATTACTGTATCAATTTTTATGATGTGAATAATGCTGTTGAATGAAAATGAATTCATGCCTCGTATTCCAATCACAGACTGTCATGTAAATTAAATAACAACACCAGATGCACTATGTGTATGTTTTGCCCTTGTTGCAGTCCTTGTCATGTCCTATGGTCATATTCCTAGGTAAAGGGGATTGCACAATTCAGTAAGCTGTGACATTTCAAGATTTGTCGCCAAGCATATTTGTTGCAGCTAGTTTGCATTGCATCCGTGACACACAGCAAGGCCGTGGAGGAAATGCACATTAATTCGGTGGTATAACTTTATCTGTGCTGTGCTCGTTTCATTTTGTCTCCAAAAGAACAGAGAAATGAGAAAGCACTCCGAGGTCATTACAAAATCCTTCTTATAGCCAAATCACATCACCCACAGTGTTACCCTGCCCTGAGATGACTGAGTACTGAGGAAAGGCTTGTTAAAGGAAGCTTACCTGATGATAATCTATTCCATGCCCTCCATGTCTCCCTGTTCAGTATGATAGAAGGGACAAGCAGGGGACTTTGGAGAGGAGGTGGAGAAAGAGGAGGAGGAGGAGGGAGGAGGAGGAGTTTTTTGGCGCTACCCGCCTGCATGCTGTAGTCCAAAACCCAATTAGAGTAATGCTGACACAAAAGAGGACCATGTGCAAACAGGTCATCCGCCCTGAGATATTTACTACCCAGCATGCCCCTGGGTGTAGACACCATGACAGGGCTAAAAGAATGGACTCCTGAGTCAGGAGTGCTGAGTTGACGAAAACCCTCAGTCTCTTACAAGTGTCAAGGAGCCGTGCACCCCAGATACATCAACTGAGCTGGGGGAGATATTAAACATTACAGACGCCTCACAGTCCAAGAGATGATTATCATATTTCTGCATTAAGTACAGCCACTTCAACTGCACCAAAGATCTAAAGTGACCTAAAACTTTGACTTTCACTCGTATTCCTACTTTTAGCATCAAATAGCAAGGATGGGGGGAGGGGAGAGGATGGGGGGGTGTTCAGAGCAATCTCAGAGATCGTGATCCCCCTCTTAAGAAGAGATTCTTTGATGTGGCAGAGTCCTGTTTTAATGAGTCTTGTTACATAGGTATCCCTCCTCTGCAGATTTCTGCAGGTGACATCACAGAATCCTCCGCATGCACGCAGACAGAAACCAGACAGACAGACAGACTAATCAGACGCTATTTGCCTACAGTGATACATTTTATCGAAGTATGTTAGTAATGCACACAATGACATTTTCAAGCACTCTTACTATATTTTCAACAGCTTTCATTTGTCTGGCTAGGATTCTACCTCTCCATGCAAACAGTGGGCTTGAAATAGGTCCACTATTTCCTGTGGTAATGATCTGTATACACTGAACTAGAGATAAAGTAAAATAGAATAAAGGAGGTGTAGAATTCTGGCCAGTCAGTGTTGAACTGACCAGTCTGGCCCGGGTTTAAAGAGTTGCTAGTAGGCCTCTGTCCTCTGTGCCAGGCCTGTCTGCCTGCCTGCTCTCAAGCTGAGCCTGGCCAGAGTGGTGGTTCACTGTTGCATACATGCAAGTGTATGTGTTTAGGTGTGTGTGTGTTTAGGTGTGTGTGTGTGTGTGTGTGTGTGTGTGTATGGTGTAAACTGTATACCATACATACATACACACACACACACACACACATACACTCGCCTGCATGCACACATGCACACATGCATACACACACACACACACACACACACACACACACACACACACTCAGCAGGCAGGTGAGAATCAGAGCGAAGCAGCTGAGAGGTGACATCTGGTAGGTGAGAGGTCAGCAAGTGAAGGATTTGCCAAGAGCGCTAGCTCATCCTCATATCTCCCCCTGATTGAATAAATTCTACACCCACATCCATCTGCAGAGTGTGTGTGTGAGTGTGTGAGTGTGTGTGTGTGTGTGTGTGTGTGTGTGTGTGTGTGTGTGTGTGTGTGTGTGGCTCACTCAATCACTGTTATAGTAGATAAGGTCATGAAATTGTGCACGTTTTTCCACAATCCACACAATCACTCAGACTATACTTCAGCAACATTCACTGAATTCAATGAAGAATTATTTCAACCAAAATCCAGGGCATAATTTCTGTAGCATTGTCATGTTATTTTAGGAAGCCATAAAATGGCTACTTTAGCTGCAACAGTATAATCCACAGTTACCCGTATGTGAAATGGGCTTGATAGACATGTCCCCAAACAGCCCTCAAGCTTTTAACTCAAAACAGGATGTGTAAATTAGGCACATTACTAGGTATTCCATTGTTGGCCACTCTGCTTAATGAGCAGACCTGCTTAGTGCCATTGCCAGCAGGTCTTATAGTCTAGACACCCGAAGCTCCTTTTAACTTAGATTGGTTGACCAGAGCTGCTGTACCATCTAAACTCCACTTGGCCTGTTCATCACATAACAACGTTCGTGCTCTGTAATTTGTTTTGGACCGACTACCCTGAGTCACAACAGCTTGACAATGGTCTGTGGGTTGGAAAGTGCGGGTACAATGAAAAAACTGATTGTGGGGTAGGATCTCAATTTGCGTATGAATGAAGAGTTAATTATTCATACGCAGAGGCAGAAATGGTGGGGATGATTTTATTTTGTGCACAATGGGCTCAATGGGATGATTTCGGGTTGGCGTAGGTGCTCCCGAGAGCATAGACAAGGGGATAATGGAGGATCTGAAAATAGACAGGAGAGTATCTTTATTCATCACAAACAAAATGAAATGTCCTCTTCCTACTGGATTCCAGACCCACATCAAAGCTGGCAAAAAATAATAAAGATCAGTGCAGTGTGTGGGCTTTTAAAACGCCAGTAACAACAAGAAACATCAGATCAGTTCCCCGTCAGCTGTTAGCTGTTAGCCACATCATTTATTTTACTGTCTGTTGGCCGGGCCACAACAGCCCTGAGGCAGCACTGTTATTCTTTATCATCATCCTCCATGAGCGATCATCCTCTAACCCTATCCCCTCCCCCCCCCAGGCATCACAAAGTCCCCAGCAGGCCTTGTGTCTGTCTATTGACAGGAAGCAGTGGAGATCCAACAGCGCCCATGGACAAACAACAGCGCTACCCCCAATCTGGACCCCATACCCTGGGCACGGTACCCTACGGAGCTGGGCACTTGGGCTGGCTAATGCTGACCTCAGGCAAGGGCGGGGGGGGGGGGGGCACGACAGAGAGTGAGGGGGCGGCAGGCTCTTCTAACGAGGGAGGGACCATTGAGGGTGTGAGACCGAAGGAGGGGAGATGAATTACACAGCGAGGAGGCAAGAGGCGGCTATAAATACAAACTGGCTGTTGGCTCAGCGGGCAACCTCCAGCCAGGTTGGAGTCGTTTCCATAGCAGTAAATGCCATTTATCTAATGTATTGGCCCATTACGACCTCTCCTTTATATGTTGGTGCTGAGGGATCCCCTGCAGTTTCCCAGCAGGCCATGGCTTCACAATTGATTGGGGAGCCGTTCTATTTCTGCAGACAGACCCTTACTCATGCCCAGCAGCAGCAGCTCTCCGTATATTTCTCTCTTTCTCTCTCTGTCTCTCTCTCTTTCTCTCCCTATATCTCTCTGTTTCTCTCCCTATATTTTTCTCTCTCTGAGGAGTAGCAACGAACGGCATTGTCAGGCAGCTCCTCCAGATCAATAATATCATTCCAACTCAAGCTGAAATCAAAGGCGCAGGTTCTAGCGAACAGTTTCTCCACGGATCATCATAAGCCAATGTTTCCCCCAGTGCTTGTCATTTGCCTTTTCAGTTTTTCTCTGAAATCAACTGTAAAATATATTTGAAATGAATACCTACTATCTAGTAGATGCTTGGTTAAAAAGCTAAATGTGAACTAAGTGCTATAATATTTATTTGGATATTATTTAATAAATATACAGTGGGTTCGGAAAGTATTCAGACCCCCTTAAATCTTTCACTCTGTCATATTGCAGCCATTTGCTAAAATCAATTAATTTCATTTTTTCCCTCGTTCATGCACACACAGCACCCAATATTGTCAGAAAAACACAGACACTGTTGCAGATTTATTACAAAATAAACACTGAAATATCACATGGCCATAAGTATTCAGACCCTTTGCTGTGACACTTGTATATTTAACTCAGGTGCTGTCCAATTCTTCTGATCATCCTTGAGATGGGCCTACACCTTCCTTGGAGTCCAGCTGTGCTTAAATATATTGATTGGACTTGATTGGGAAAAGCACACACCTGTCAATAGAAGACCTTACAGCTCACAGTGTAAAGTCAGAGCAAATGAGAATCATGAGGTCGAAGGAACTGACTGAAGAGCTGAGAGACAGAATTGTGGCAAGGCACAGATCTGGCCAAGGCTACAAAAAAATGTCTGTTGCACTTAAGGTTCCTAAGAGCACAGTGGCCTCCATAATCCTTAAATGGAAGAAGTTTGGGATGACCAGGACTCTTCCTCGAACTGGCCGTCCGGCCAAACTGAGCATCCGGGGGAGAAGAGCCTTGGTGAGAGAGGTAAAGAAGAACCCAAAGATCACTCTGGCTGAGCTCCAGAGATGCAGCGGGGAGATGGGACAAAGTTCTAGAAAGACAACCATCACTGCAGCCCTCCATCAGTCGGGGCTTTATGGCAGAGTGGCCCGACGGAAGCCTCTTCTCAGTGCAAAACACATGAAAGCCCGCATCGAGTTTGCCAAAAAACACCTGAAGGACTCCCAGACTCTGAGAAATAAAATTCTCTGGTCTGATGAGACCAAAATCGAACTTTTTGGTCTTAATTCTAAGCGGTATGTGTGGACAACACCTGGCACTGCTCATCACCTGCCTAATACCATCCCTACAGTGAAGCATGGTGGTGGCAGCATCATGCTGTGGGGGTGTTTTTCAGCTGCAGGGACAGGACGACTGGTTGCAATTGAAGGAAAGATGAATGCAGCCAAGTACATTGATATCCTGGACAAAAACATTTTCCAGAGTGTTCACGACCTCAGAATGGGCCGAAGGTTCACCTTCCAACAAGACAATGATCCCAAGCACACAGCTAAAATAACGAAGGAGTGGTTTCAGAACAACTCTGTGAATGTTCTTGAATGGCCGAGCCAGAGTCCTGACTTAAATCCAATTGAGCATCTTTGGAGAGACCTGAAGATGGCTGTCCACCAACGTTCACCATCCAACCTGACAGAACTGGAGAGGATCTGCAAGGAGGAATGGCAAAAGATCCCCAAATCCAGGTGTGAAAAACTTGTTGGATCATTCCCAAGAAGACTCGTGGCTGTATTGGCTCAAAAAGGTGCTTCTACTCAATACTGAGCAAAGGGTCTGAATACTTATGGCCATGTGATATTTCAGTGTTTATTTTGTAATAAATCTGCAAAAATGTCTGTGTTCACAAGCGATCATAACAACTTGTGTGTTGTCGATTGACGGCCGAGATGACACATGTGCGGTGACAACAATTACAACCATGTCTGTGGTCTGGAATTACTTCACACTTCACACAGACACCAGTAAAACTGCTTGTTGCGAATTTTGCAAAGCAAGTGTTTTCGGTTGGTGGCAGTAGCATTTACATTTTAGTTTAAAAATGCCCTTATTGGTATCGGTATCAGCATTCAAAAGTGGTATCGGAGCATCCCAAGAAATAAGTACGGTATTGACAAACAGGGCCAAGTCTGGTAATCAGTTAGATGCCTTTATGTGAATCCTTTCATTAAGCTGTAACAACAAGGGAAGGGAAGTAATTACTGGATCTCAGTACTTTAAGAGGAACACAAAGAATGGGAAACGTAATCCTGGAGTGCATTAAGTGTCTGTTTATTCCATTACTCGCCCTGCAGCATCATGTTCCTAATGTGATTATTGGACATTTTCACCATTGTCTTTATACCCCCGTGGCTCTACCGAAACACTAATGCTATTCTATAGCCTCCCAAAAAATCCAGATCAGCACATTTCGCCTAATCAAGCCGGTATCCACTATGTTAATTTGCTACAGGATGGGTTGGGTACTTGAGTAGTTTTAGGCTATGAGGTACAATTTCTGTTAGATGTTAAAGTGGAACGTTGATCAGGTTTGCTGCTCTCAAGACCTTGTTGTGGTCGGATAATTCCATAATTCACCCTTGTTGTATTGCTTGAGGTCTTTCTGAAATGCTGAGAGCTGTTGTTTGGTTTATAATGGGCAAATGGCCACTATATTTCCTGGCGAAGCCAATCAATTGAGGTGATTTTAGGGGGATGGGGTAACCCATTGGGGTTGGGCAGATTGGGGGGGGGGGTTGTTACTGTAGGTGGTTGGAGGAGTTGGTAATGGTTGTCTGAGATGAAAAATGTTCTATGTTGTTGTCCTTGAGCTTTAGACCTTGACGTCTTGCACTTAACCTAGTGATCAATCAGAAAGCTTGATGTCTTAACGATTGGTGTGACTGCACCTACACCTCAAACGAGACACTAATGCCGCTTAACGTTTCCCATTACATAGAGTCACCTGCCATAGGCCGGTGAGTGAGTATGACCTCATCACAACAGGGGACACCGTATGGTCACACTATATAGTGTACATAGGTTCCGCTATACCTCTGTAGTAGCCCTGTTATTACTCCGTGACAACATTGAATTATTGTAGTAGGTAGGCCTACATTGTAGAAATGTAGTATTGTAGTAATGTAGAGTATACAGTGCATTCTTCCTATGGAAAGACAATATCTTGTTTGTCATGTAGATGTTTGATGATTTGGTTTTTTTGATAGTATTGTTTGATTACTGTGTTTATAGTGAATCATGGCCAGACCAGAGTGAAATACTGTTTCATGTACATGTAGCCAGGGAAATACTGTTTACATGTAGCCAGGGTAATCTAGCCCCAGCAAACACATACAGCATACAGTAGCAGCAACAGGTTAGCTAACAGGGTGAGGTAGCTTTGTTCAATGCCAAACAGGCAATTAATCTCAAATTCAGCCTTTCTCGTCAAGACTGTTAAGCGGAGATACTGAGTGGGGAGGAATGATTTGATCCAGGGCTTAGCTTATCTTAGTTCAATGAAGCATTGATTGTTTTCTTGGTTGTTTTACTTGGTGTTCAGACTTGCTATTTGATGAATAAGAATCAATGTGCATGCTAACAGTGCATATTCAATGCATCGGTCTCACATGAACAAAATTCCAAGTGGTGTAATTTCTGGTGTATAGGAACACTGTCACCAGGAGTACTCAACATACAAAAACACCTTCCTTACAAAATCTACCACACACTACTGTACCTCCTCTCTTTTACAATCCACAACTCTGCCAAATATGATTACTGTTACCCATTACTGTATGCTTACCTCAGCGCATACAACCTAATGGGAACAAACAAACAACGGTCCCCAAACGTGTCATCTAGGAAAGCCGGGAAGATAAATATTTGATCCTAAAATGTATGTGGTGAGGTGAGGAGATGTCCCCTTAATGGCTTTAACAACCTGGTTCCATCCATCACGTCTGTCAGCTCTGTGGCTCTCTCCTCCTGTGTGTGCCTGCCACCTACCTCCCTCCCTGCTCCTCTGACACCTTCCATAATGGCCCCGCTGTTTAACCTGAACCCTCCTGCTGCTGGAACAGACACTGGACCTTTAATTAGCATCCTAGACTGGCTCCTCTCCTCTATCTTCTCTCTCTCTCTCTCTCTCTCTCTCTCTCTCTCTCTGTCTCTCTCTTTCTATCTCTCTGTCTCTCTTTCTATCTCTCTCTCTCTTTCTCTTTTTTATCACTGCTATAATTCCCCCCTCCCTCATCCCTCCATCCCACCATGCCCTCCATCGCCTCCATCTCTCCTTCCCTCAGGGCTACATGTCGTCACCACGGCGACATTCTCATCACTGTGACCCTCAGCGACCTCGTAAAAGCAAAGTGAACTTTTTTATTTCACCCTTTGTTAAAGGGTAAGATTTAGCGTTGTTACCTGACCCACAATTAACCAACACAGCTTGGATAGTGAAAAGGCACCAAGTCCCAGTGCAAGACCGTATGAGAGAAAACAAGCACAACGCTTTGTTGCTTTTATTGCAACGGCAATTTGATGTGTCTGTAATTGCAGTTATTATGTGGTGATTGCGTTATGTAGATTACACACCTGTTATAGGTCCCCCACAGGCAATTTGGATTCAACTGAGAGCTGGAAAATTATCATGCAACTTCCTTTCAGCATGCATGGCTTGGTTATTTAAACTTTTGTGTAATCACAGGGAGAGATTAAACTCTAAAGCCTATTTAGATGTTCAAGGGGACAAAGTTCTACTTATTTTTGAAAGACATGAGAGTAACTATATAACTAGTAACTATATAATTCAAATGTATAAAATGGGATTAGCAAGCCATCTGTATATGTTGTTTCAACAATGGAGAGCCCTCTAACACACTGTACTTCCTGAGTGTTCTGCCCGGGCTCTGCCCTTATGCACAGTGGGGTACTGTTAAGAAAAGTGGAAAGTGATTTCCTTCCTTTCCTTCACATTCTGTATGGTCTGGATTTCATTGAGAAATATGGTTGTTAAGCAGTGCTGATAAATGTTTGTGAATGAGTGCGCATGTGTACGCTAGAAGTGGACAAGTAATCACCTCAATAAAGTTCAGGTGGTGCTTCCGGAGATGGGTGACGGACACGCGGAATGCTAATGCCGCTACATTAAATTCAAACGTCAGGAAAACCCATGGACTCTTTGTTGAAAAAACTGTTTTGTTTCTGTTACTGGACCTAACAACCAAGAACCACCAAACTTGAACAAACTATTGCATTGACCTCTCAGAGGTGACTATTGCACGCCTCTCTGACATAGCTTCCAGGTTAGGACTAGAGTTTAGACGGCCAAACAAACACCCTAGACTGTTGATGGAACAAGACAGACAGATATGAAATATCAACTATAAAATACAGATACTCTAGACTGGCCGGACAGCCGGTTCAACCGTATGCAACTCCGCAGTTGCCCTCAACACAACAGATGTATTTTATTATTTATAGACAAATACAATTGATGGTTATTATTAATATTTGATTCTTGTGAGAGGTCAAAGGTTAAATACAGAGGACAGCACACTGGCACAGCTCTAAGTATAGTGCAACAGAGACACACCCTCTCTCTCTTCTTCAACTGCAGTCTTCCCTGGGCACTCCGGTGAGAGAGAGAGAGAGAGAGAGAGAGAGAGAGAAAGAGAGAGAGAGAGAGAGAGAGAGAGAGAGAGAGAGAGAGAGAGAGAGAGAGAGAGAGAGAGAGAGAGGGAGAAGGCGAGATACACGGGTATATATATTCACAGGAATACCAGAGCAGCAGTGTTTACACCGGAAGGGTATGATGAAATATTGAAATATTGAACCAGATATGTTATCGCCAACAGGCCCTCATCTGTAGAGAGTCTGTTCCCAGTAATGAGGCTAGTGCAAGTCCTGCACTATAAAGGCAGAGGACAACTACAGGCGTTGCGGAACATTTGGTGTGCAGCACAGCAAGTTGGTCTTCATTGTGCCTTCTTTCAGACTGTTTGATCTGCTGAATAATGTTTATTTTTGATTGAACTTTACAAGAAAGAGATTTTAAAAAGAGAGAGAGAGAGAGAGATACAGGAGGTTCTTCGGTTTCTTGAACAAAGTGTACATGTACAAAGTGATCGTTTTCATTTTACAACTTATTTACATTATTAAACATGATTTGATTATCATAGTGAACGAAACATGCATTCTCGGAGTGATCAAAACATTTGTTCTCTGTGCCCAAGATCAAGACTGTACGTTCACCGACCTCAAACAACTGATATAATCTAATTTAATTGAATAGAGGTTACAGTGCTCAAGTTATCTGACGATATTGCATAAGCTTTCGACTTTCATTCCATTTCACTCTGTTATGTTTTCAATATTTCATACTCCCTCTGACTGACGATGACCGCAGTGAACTTAACTCCAGAAGAAGCATTTGCCAGCACAAGTGCATAATCACATTTGATTATTACCTTGGAGCAGTGGAGGTGAATGCGGGGAATAGAGAATTTGCATAATGTCCATAAGCATCTGAGTCAGGTGAGGGGGCCAGTCATTTCAAATGGACAGGACTGCCATCACACTGCCAGTCAACCAAGCTTTTGGACTGTTGGATTCAATTGTTACAGACACTGAGAAGATGGGAATGTTCGGATGAGTAACACGTTTTTCCTTTCTCTGCTGTCATAAACTGGGTACCACAATGAGAAAAACCTCACACAGATTATTTTCTTGTCATGCCGAAACAAGGTGTTAACAAAATCTGTCAAGTCCCTCCCCCTGCTGCAATGGAGACTGCAGCAGAGACGGAGCTACTATAGACCTTTTATATAGAGACATATAGGTTGTATTACACTGAAATGTTCCATTGGAAATCATGTCAATGGGTATTCTAGGCACCAGTATATACAGTATGAACCCAAGAGCACTATCTTCTTATCTTATCTCTTTTTCAGTAGCAAAAAACAGCCTTGGATTTGTGGAAGCGATACATTGTTGGTTAAACAGGCCATAGATCCAAGGTGATTTGCTGCCTTGTGGCTGAGAAGTGCTGATTTGCAGCAGCTGCAGTTAAGCTGTTTCCTCGACACAAAAATAAGCCTCAAGTTATATTTGTATATATTCATTTCATTTCATTTCATAACCTTGATGGGGATAGTGAAGAAAACAACTTTTGAAGCCCTCCGAGGGGGTAGCGCAGCAGAGTCCTTTCAGATGCTATCCCGCTACAGCAACAATCTCACTCATCTACAGCAATCTATCGATTCGCAAAGCTTGTCCAATCAATAGAGGAGAAGAGGAGAGGAGGGGAAACAACATTAGAGGAGAAAATAGCCTATTTAAGAAGCTCAAAGAGAGCAGGAGCATGTAGGCTACATCCTGATAGGGCCTGGTGTATCACACAGCAGATGGCACGTCCATAAGATGAGAAGAGTTCTGCATTGTGTGTGTAGAGTGTCGTAATTGACCATGTATAAAAGGCACCTCTTATGGACAAGTGGTCTAGCCGATCTACAGATCAAGACGAGGGCCTTGAATGACGACAAAACTGTTAACAAAAACAGCTGCCGGGAGCTTGCAGTGCGTGCGATGATGCGTTCCCCTCCAGCCGGGATGGAGTACTCATCGTTAAGTGAACATTATATGTTACACTGAGCACAGTATGCACGGGGGTACTCATCATGCTGAATAGAGCTGTGCATACCGACCATAATAGGGCACCTGGAACAGGTCATGGTGAAAGACGATCATTGATCTAAAGACAGATTTGTGAGAGAACCAGAGCAGAGATATACACTCAACGAACACTTATTAGGAATACTATACTAATACTGGGTAGGGCCTCCCTTTGCTCTCAAAACTGCCTCAATTCTTTGTGGCAGTGATTCCACACAAGATGTTGGGAACCATTCCTTTGAGATTCTGATCCCTGATGACATGATTGTATCACAAAATTCCTGACGATTTTTCTGGTGCACTTCCAAGAATCTCCCGTGAATCTCCCGTTCTACCACATCCCAAACGTGTTCTATTGGATTCAGATCCGGTGACTGGGAAGGCCACTGAATAACACTGAACTCATTGTCATGTTCATGAAACCAGTTTGAGATTCCTTTTGCTTTGTGACATGGTGCACTATCATGCTGGAAGTAGCCATTAGAAGATGGGTACATTGTGGCCATGAAGGGATGCACATGGTCAGCAACAATACTCAAATAGGCTGTGGCATTCAAGCTATGATTGATTGGTATTAACGGGGCCAAAGTGTACCAAGAAAACATTCCCCACACCATTACACCACCTGAATGAATGAAAAGATGTGCAGGTGTTCGTAATAAAGTGTCTGGTGAGTGTATACTGTACTCATTGACTGATTTGTTAATGGTCTCTGTTCACTCTGCCCATCTTTTCTACTGGTGTTCGAGAAAGTGGGTTTAAAAAGGAGATGAATGTAGCTTTGATGGCGCAAAACTTAGCTATTAGCAACATAACCCATATAAACTCCTCAAAAAAAGTGTGGAAACTTTATTTCTTTAATAATACCAATTGGTATTGTATTTTATATCGTTAGAAAGTCTGATTAGTCACCTTTACAACAAGGAACTTTTTTTTAGGAGTTTAGTATCAACCTCTCACGTTTGAATACTTCAGCTGTTCAATACTTGACCAATGCAATCTTCATACCATATAGTACAGTGTGTTCATCATTACAACACGATGGAGCCATCAATAGTTGCAAAACCAACTGACACTTCTGAGACATGAAACAGTATGATGAAACAGCATTCGGACACACTTTATTTGGATAGTCACCTAGAGATGATCTACAGTTGCTCAAACTATCAACAAACTATCGACTACAACTCTGTTGATATGTAACAGCTTGCTAGAGTTGCAGTTCGATTACATTACATTAGGTTAGGGTTGGATCCATCCAGTTCAATCCATGCCAGATCAGCTAATCAAAACATTATTCAGACCTCCAAAGGAGACGTGAGAACAACATGATTTAGAGGTACAGTATGGCTAATAAGTGTTATTTTAACATTCAAATGTTGTGTGTTTGCAGCACAGTTGTTCTGCTGTATACATGGCAGCAGTGTGTACAGTGGGTACAGCATTATTATGGATCACATCAAATAACTTGGTTCCCGTGATTCTATTCTCCAAGGGTTTTGCTAATTTACAGACTAAGATATTAGATAGCTTAAGGTTAAAATACGGTTTCCTTCCTGCTCTCTAATGACCCATACTGTGCTCTCACATCCTCTACCCTCAGGTAAAACCACTAATTTACAAATACATTAAGGAAGGATTTAAAGAGGCATACACTATTTCTACAGTATGTGTGTACAGCCTTATATTTATGGTGTGATATTATTTCTTAAGTGTTTAAAAGCCTTTGCATCTAACAATGAGAGTGTTTTTGCCCCCCTTTCATATGCAGATATAATTAATTTTAAAAAATCCCAGAGAGTGTAGAAGTAAAAAGCCTGAACTCACAGGTATCAATCTAAAGCAATTAGCTCATTCTGCAATGCATATTTTACTGTATTATAAATCGCAGACCGTTGTGTGAGAATTTCCATTACGGCACTAAGAGTTTCGCTCTGTCTAAATCGGCGGGTCTGACATGGCTAATATAACTTTAACAAAGTGGGCTAGTTTTGCAGCTATGTGTTTAGAAAAATGCACATTTCAGTCGGTTTATGGCCATTAGTTGATCCTTAATAATGTTTTCCCTTTGTCAACATACAACATAGATTAATTAAAAAGTTAACTGTTACTGTGCAATGATGATAGCTAGATCTAGAATTTCTCAAAGAATGTCAGAAACACTGCCAGTGCTGCTTATTCATCTGGAGGAATGATATCATCACTGTATTTGCATATGTTTCACACAAAGCAACATCAGTTCCAACCGTTCAATTTCATTTTGTATTATGTCTTTACTCCAAGCAGAGTTATGGGAATTGGGAACAGTTAATCTCATTCACACTGCATAATGCACCAACAACAAAATCTCTGCTTCTGCTTATTTAGCAATCAGGTCTTTGGGGATAGATTTTGCATCTTATATTTTACAACCATGTAACAAAAAAAGAAATAACCAAGGAAAGCAATGGAGAAAAATGTGACTACTCCGACATAACAAGAGGACCCCTGGGGGTACTAATGCTTTCATTGGGACACTTAGACGTAGTTGAGCCACACAGGCAAAAACACTTACATACATGGCAAATATTCCTGACTACAGGCTTAACGCTAATGGGAGATGTACACAAGAAAGTACGGCAGCTTATGTAGATGGGAGACGTGCAAACTTTCAATGTAAACAAATCCATTCTCAAGTATACATGTGTCCCATTGCAGGGGACCAGGGTACATCTATAATCAAAAATGACCAGGGGAGGCTGGTGGAGGGAGAAATCGAAGGACGGGTTCATTGTGATGCATGAAACAGAATGAGGAATGGCATCAAACGTGTGTGTGTGTGTGTGTGTGTGTGTGTGATACCATTCCTTATTCCTTCCCATGCATTACAATGAGCCTGTCCTCCGATTTCTACCTCCACCAGCCTCCCCTGAAACAGAAAATGAAAACATCCTATTGTTCACAATCAGTTTCCAGGTTTCTAGTTCTAGAGACAATAACAATACTTCCGACAATGTCTAATGTAAAGTTGTTGCAACTGTAACCAACATCAAGTTTCTGCAAACAATCTTGCAAACACACAAGTTGCTCCACAAGAGTCTCTGAACCTGCAACCTCTGAACGCACCCGTGACACCTCTGTCTCCTAAATACCAAATGGAGAAGCAAGCAATTCGATTCGATGACACAGGAAGGTGGGGGGGAATTAGAACTTGCGAGGAGTGGGTTCATCACTATCATCCTATAGGGAGGCACCACTACACTCCCTCAAACACCTCCAAAGTGGATGAGCCCATCTCATCTTGGGCTATGACACGTAACAGCGACTCTGATCGCCCCCCCCCCCTCCCCGCCCCCCCGTATCCTCGTGCTGCTTCACACTTCATAGAGCCCCCCCTTCCCACCCGCCCCCCCCTGGGGCCACACCTCCATTGTCATCCATCATAGTGAGCGGGAGATGTATGCTTCCAGGGGGGCCCTGTTCCCAGCCATGCGTGTGCCTGTCAGAGGGGGTTGATTGATGGGCAGGGTTACGGCAGGGCACCTGGGCCACAGCACACACACATCAGCCAGGAACATGGGAGCCCATACCACCAGCTGGGTACTTCTGAGCATGGCTCCAATCTCCAATCTCAATACTGTAGGTGACTCAGGTGCAGACAGGCGCACATACACACACACGCACACACACACACCAACGCACACGCACGCGCATGCACAAGCACACTTGCACCTGGGTAAGCATGCACACTCCCTTGCACTCACATGCATGCGTGCGTGCACACACACACAAAGACCCTAACTCTCTCTCTGTTTGACCCAAGGTCCTGACCCACACCTGACACACACACACACACACACACACACAAAACATTATAACACAGGTGTTGACATCTCACACACTCTCTCAGTCTGACCCCGGGACATTGCTCAGTGGCATCAATAGGCGCCGCGGCCCTCCGCGTCCTCCCGGGGCTCTGTTGCTGCCTGCTAACAGGTGTGCATTTCACACGCTATTTGTTCCCCCCGTTAGTCAGTGTGGTGTGTTGGGGCAGTCATCATTAATAACACCAATCTCCCTGTGCGCCTCGTCAGCCATCCCTCCCTCCCCAGCATCCAGCCCCCAGCCTGCCTGCCTGCCTGCCTGTCTGCCTGCCTGTCTGCCTGCCTTCCTGCCTGCCTCACCCAGGCACTGCGCCCGCGGGTACGGCAGGGAGACGAGCCCCACAGATGGCTGGGGGTGAGAGATCCATGGATCATGAGGGAATCATTGCACCGCACAGACAGCTAAATCACTCACCAGCCCTTGCAGTCGGCACCAAACCCAAAATAAGTGATTTCGATTTTTTTAGAGCAGAGTGGGGAAGTGTGTGTGTGTGTGTGTGTGGGGGGGGGGAGCAGAGTATTATAAAGATCAGCAACGCATTCATTGTGTGGGGGGGTGTATGTGTTTGTATTGGTTATCCTATGACAGCAGCTGTCCTCCGTGTCAGAGAGAGACTGCTGTCAAGGCAAGGTCAAAGAGGGGGTGACGACCTAGGGACTGACCCAGATGACCACGTTTGATGTTAATGGTATTCTGGCTGACATGCACTCACTCACACACCCCCGAGACCCTCCCATCACCACATCTCTGGGGGGCTCTGTCAACCACCACCCCCGCCCACCCCAACTCTCCACCACCCCTACCTCTAAACCCCCCCCTTTCACCAGATTCAGAACCCCTTAGACAGGTCAGGGAGGGGGGGGGGCTCTCTCCTACACTCCTCACCCCGCCTCTCCACCACCCCCAACCCTAACCGCCCTCCCCCCCTCGCCAGATTCAGAGCCCCTTAGACAGGTCAGGGAGGGCGGGCTCCCTCCCACCCCCCCACCCCCGCCGGCTCTGTCCGGTAGGTGTAATTATGACGGATGGAGCAATTTCCACAGGCGCCTTTAGCCGAGAGGGTCAAGCCCGCCTTGCTTTCCCCCGGCTTTAATGACTTTTTAATAGAGCTCACTCTCAACACTCTCCTCTCTCCCACAGAACCTATGGAGGACGACAAATCACTGGCTATTAAAACAGGTAATGGCACATGGTGACATCCTGGTTTGGGGCTTCTTAGCCAATCCCCTGCAGCCATTTGTTCTCACAAGACATGTCGTCTGTCTATGAGTCTGTCTTCTGGCTGCTGCTGCTGGTGGAGAAGAAAGAGCACAGATCATATTGCCTGGCACTATACTCACGCTGCCTTTTTCAGTGATGAATCTGCTGACTCGGGTGCAAAGGTTATTACTCTGCCCTTTGTGGTGTTATTACATTAACGTCTCAGCTGGCAGCATTCACGAATAACTAATAATTGTTTTGTTTTAGTGGGTAATATCTCAAGTCTGTCTCTCTCTCCCGCTCGCTCCCTCTTGCTCTCTCTCTCCCCCTCCCTTCTCTCTCTCTCTTTCACTCACACATACACACACCCTTCACTCAAAAAAAATGTCTCAAAAATAAAATATTCCGTCACTCAAAACGAGCATATTCATTTTCATATCATGAACTGACAGGGCTGTTCCCCCACTGACCAACTCACGATCATGTGACCGAGGCCTGAGAGACAGAGGACGAGGATAGATGGGCAGGGTTCCTACAAGTTTCAACAAGTAAAATTTAAACCCTTTTTATACCTTTTAGACATATTCGCGACACCATATGATAGCTATTTGTCATCCTCAAGGTGATGAAATTTGGGATTTCACTGCCATACAGACAAAAAAGTCTGGAGGATAATTAATCTAAAATAAATATTGGTTCAGCTTGATTAACAGGGGTAGGACAGGATAAGCCTAGGTTTCTTCCTACTCCTTTTCGAACAATTGATAGGACTGTACTCTACATATTAGTTATTTGTTATTTATTATTTTAAATCATGTTCGAAATAAAGATTAATTCATTCATTCATTTACGCGTAAATAGATGTGGTCGGACTGATTTCCTTGCAGGACAAGCTAATCTAATTTTTAAGACCTAGCACCTAATTTTTTAGACCTAATAGCTGAGATGTTGGACCTTTTTAGGCCTTGTTAATCGGATTGCTGGATTTTAGACTAAGGCTTTTTAAGACCAGCGCGGGAACCCTGGATGGGGAAATGAAAGCTGCTGGTCAACTAATTGCATCGCCTCTTTAGACCACAATGCTGAGCTCTGGACTTGTGGTCCATATGAGAGTGGAGGTGCAAACAAGCAGAACCATTTAGACCCATCTCTCTCCCATTTAGTCTCCCCTTACGGGACACAAGCCCCTGGCTCAGCTCTGAATTATGAATTAAGCTGTCATGAGACCCTCTGTTTATGAGCTAAGGGAGTCATTTAAATTTAATTTGAAAAGGGATTCTGTTAAGAGTGTCTGCTCAGCAACCTCACTAGGTAGATCTATGTCGGGTTAAATATGTACCGGACATATACGGACACTTAAAAATATATGGATAGAGGCTCTTTTACTTGGTGCTAATAACACAATAACGTTGTTATGTGTGATGGGATGACGGCTCATCGAAACAAATCCCGGCACGTTCGTTACAGACACAAACACACACACACACACACACACACACACACACACACACACACACACACACACACACACACACACACACACACACACACACACACACACTCACGGGTGCGTGTCGGTCTGAAAATGTGGTCCGGGATTATAAGGTGGTGTTGTTCTTCAACTTTCAACAGTGTGGAGTTGGGAATAAAGTAACAAAGGGTGGATATGAAACACTTTACTGAATAACTCTAACTCTAACAACTCTAACTTTAACACGCCAACATTTAACATGGAAAACAACCACCACCATACATATTTCATTTTCCTATTGCAATGTCTTTTGGGCTCATTGAAACTGCACTAGTCGTCACTCATATCCACTAAACATCGCCATAATGACAGTGAAAATTCCTCCATAACAACCTCTGGACATTACTCTGACCTTCCTGGACGTCCCCAGATGTCAGCACCACCTGTGACAGCAGGTGGCCTCCAGTCCCAGGGGGCCACAGATCTGAGTCAGTGCCAGAGGCAAGAGACTTAGAATCTGCAAAAAAAAAAAAAAACATCGATCTCCTTCATAAAGGTCTTTGGAAGGATATTCTCAGCAAACCGTACAGTTCTGCCAAACATCAGACGAATCAATTCATATACGGCGTGTGATGCTTCCTCACCCCTTTGATCACGTATGAAAACAATCGAACAGGCCAGAGGCCATCCTCAAAGCCTTATTGAATTATCTCGTAACTGAGACCATGTGCATACTCTGTTTGTTGATATGCCACTTAGCTGACGCTTTTATCCAAAGCGACTTACATTGCAGTAAGCGTAAGTATGATCCCAGTGGGAATGATCTTTATCGCTATCCACAACCAAAGCATTATTAGCGGCTTGCTCTACCAACGGAGCCACAGAGGACCATATGTCCATATGGTAATGCAGACCATGACGCTGTGTGTACGTGTGTGTATGCCTGGATGTGTCTCTGTGTGGGTGTGTGAGGGGCAGGCTGGTCAGCCTGGTAAGTGAGATATTGAGTCCTACGGCGGAGCAGCCTGCCCTCAGGCTCCGTGGCGGCTGTCGCCTGACCTTGCTCTACCCACCAGCAGTGGAGTCACTTCTCACCCAGCAGGACACAACCCTCACCCCTTCTGGCCACCAAACGGCCCCTCCTCACCCTCCTCCACGCCCCCTTCCTCAATCGCTCAGTCTGTTTGATTGACAACTCCCAGAGAGAAGATCACTGCCAAGTAGGTGAGACATCCGGACTGAGAAGTCACCCTGCGAGGTAGACCGGTGTCGAACCTCTTCCAGCCTACAAGGTTAGAGAACAGTATGGCGGAGGGTGAGGAGGGGACTGGCATGGTTAGAGAACAGTGTGGGGGAGGGTGAGGAGGGGACTGGCATGTGGAGCCATGCGTGTCCTCCTGCTAAAGGCAGCATGGAGTACAGGCTGATCGGCAGGGCCGTGTGAGCAGGCTGCCCTCTCCAACTGTTGTCAACTGTTGTCATCTGTCAAGACTAACAAGGTTCCAACTGTAGTGATAAAGATGCTTGGTTTGTCTTCTGTGTGTCCCCTGTCCTCATAGCTTCAAACTGTTACTGTTATATGAAAAGTGATGGACGGTGAAATAAAACAACGAGATATGACACTTTTGGGTTGTTGTTGGTTTTTTTATTCACTTTCACATTTTCATTCACTTCGATCATCCAAGACAGTTATTATAACAACACAAAATGAATAACCTCTAATGTGTACACTGAACAGAAACATTGTTTGTCACCTAAAACTACAAGTGACACGTGACAGGGGGCTTTAAATCACATCTCTATAAATGTCAAGATGGCCAATATGACCCCAGTGCATTAGATGACATTGACAAGACAGATCCTGCGAGGACATGGTTGGGAGCAACTCCATCTTGTTTTTCCTCAGCAGCGCACCCTGGCCAGGCTTTGGCTTCGGCGAGACATCAGGTTCACATTCAGATGGCTCACATCTGCTGCAGGGGAGGGTGTCACACCCCACCCTACTCTCAGCCATAGCATATTGCCTTCCCCTCTCTCTCTGCTAAACCAGATGACATCTACCGTATGACAGCCGGGGGGCAGCTCGCTTCTACAGGAAGTGTTTGTCATGTCCTGTCAGCCGCAATTACTGTACAGTTGGTCTTGCTGTTATAGTAACTCACTCAATTACTTGAGACTTCCTCAAAAACAGGAATTGAGAGGAGAGCAAACTGATCATGAGGTCATATTGTTGCTTTATTGCCTCCAATAATGTCATACAACCTTTTCTCATGAGAATACATTTGGTGATTTAAGTCAGTAACTGTTTTCTTTCTTTTTCTTTTACCTCAGGCACCTAGCAACAGACCAATTGGAGACCAATTCTTTTGACAGTTAGAAAACGACCAAAAGAGTCCTTGTCAGTTAGCCTTGAGCTTTTTAGAAAGCCACCTCTCCAACAGAGCTACTATAGAGGGATAATCATCCAATCTCAAAACAGCTTGGTAATTACTGCAACTTAGCATGAGCTCTCAGAGCACTCCGAATAAAGGCGGTAAACCTGGGGTGCATATATCTTCAACATTTATGATTTATTAACATCTCCTTGTCCACATACACAAATAGAGACTGCAAGCAGGTCCTCAGAGGAAAATGGAAGGGTAACATAGAAATGCACTTCTCAAATGTATTCCAAGTCTTCAAAAAATAATATTAGGTATTGTGACAGAGTGAACAGAGGTATAGCATTAGTGAGGAATCAGTTTTGTCTCAAATGCTTTCTTAATGCAGAAGCTCTCTGGGTGGAATAGGATGGTCTCTTTTCCTCTAACATCTAACTACTGCCATCCAGTGGAGCAAGAAAATAAAGAAAAACATTGCACAGCAATTTTTTTTTATGTACAGACAGGATTGAAACCAACAACCAACTGAACTGAAATGTGATCTTTCTTCGAACAAAACAAACTGTTATTTGCTCAACTAACATGTTATGCATGAATAAATTACACAACATAGTGATGTTCAAAAATGTTAATACTTTAATCATGATGCGACACAGAGGGCCTTCAACAGGAGAAAAAGCATTAAACAGTTTCTGTGTGAAATAACAATACAGTATTAACTCATGGGCTCATTGAAGATGTTACAAATAGAAATGTCTGTTCTCAGAACAGGCTCTCAATCACAGGTTCGGGATGAAGCGTTTGACCTTTGCAAGGTACACTGGCTTGAGATAATCCGCTAATTCACTCCGTTTCACCCACATAAAAGGTCCTTTCTGAGCTGGCAAGGAATTGCTGCTTGAGAGTATTGCTTTGAAGAAAAACACTTTGGCTCCAAGGCAGCTCTCTGTTCGGATGGCTTTTGGAAATTTGTACTTGTAGAAACCACAGGGTGCGTTGCTGAGGAAAGTTGCCTTGAAATCTGCTTCTGTAAAAATGCATTGGCCTCAAGTTTAAATATGAATTGCATTATCAAGCAAATTGATGCAGAGAGAGTATAGTTAGATACAGATCACTGTGCAATGGGCCACCCATGCGCTGCACATGCATGATTCCAAAAGGTGTCAGTCCAACAATGAAAACACTGAGGTGGAAATAGCAAGGCACAAATGGCACTATTGATGAGTGTTACATGGGTAGTAGCAATACAAAACAAGCAGCTTATCCTCTTAAGATGGACGTGCCCATAATTGGGCACAAAGTTTGAGTATTCATTTGATTCTTTTTTTACTTTATCTCCTTGTCACGTGTAGTATGTTATCCTGAACTATGATCTGCGCATTTCCACACAAAGTGTCAAGGTGTTACCCATCAAATGGCATCCAGCTACTGCATCTGATCATCATATTTCTAAATGTCATAAGCAGTTTGCCAAAAAATGTGTCACATAGGGCATAAAGCTGAAGAGGTACTCTTACCTGGCAGTGTGGTGATGGCCCTCTCTGCCGTCTGTCTGAGGGTCTCTCCTGCCTCCCACTGGAGCTGGGGCAGCAGCCACAGTGTGTCGCTGCCCACCGTATGCTCCGCCAGCAGCACCAGCGTATCCCCCAGGCAGCGCTTTACAGAGCCCACGTCTGTAACACCTCCGTCTGAAAAAGAGATTAGATTGTCAGCTTGTCAGTTCTTCAGCTCATCACAACAAATGTCCTGTCAGTTTCGTGGGTTATAGCAAAGACGGCGGCTAACGATCAAAAGGATGACAGTCAGAGCATCCAACAAAGACATCAGGACCAACGATGATCGGGTAGTATCAGTAGTGGACCACCAACCATCTGGAGCATCTGTGGACTGTGTGGCTGGAGGATCTGTGGGCTGTTTGGTTGTCCTAGTCCATCCCTGGATGGTAATTGTAACGACCCTGTGTAAGGCCCTTTAGCAGCACCACCAAGGGACTTAACTCTCTAGGTGTTGCGGTTAGCGTGGCTGGTTTGTAAGCGGAAGGTCGTGAGTTTGATACCCGCTTAGGACAAACAACACTACTCCGCCGTTTGCTACATTGGTGTGTTAGAAGTGGGATGGCGCCTGTGATCGGAGAGGCGAGTCCATGTGAGGGACTCGGTATAGTAAAGCGTGATGGCACCCTCTCCCGAACAGAGGGGATAATGTAACGACCCTCTTATAAGGCCTGTTAGCAGCTCCACCAACGGAGATAACTCTCTTGGTCTTGTAGCTAGCTTGGCCGGTTTGTAAGCGGAAGGTTGTGAGTTCGACACCCGCTTAGGGCAAGCTACACTACCCTGTCGTTCGCTACAGAAAAAACAAAACAAACCTCTGGCACTCAGTGTCGGTTGTAACTGTTTCATCTTCTGTTCCCAGGCATCTTCCAGGTCTTGGGCAGTGACGATGTCTTGCCCCCCGTAATCTTCTTCCTCATCAGAGTCATAGTCGTCAGCCTGCTTGCGACTCATTCGCTCTGCGTCTTCAAGGAGCCTTAGTTCATGGTCAGACAGCAAGCTTTGCTCCAGCTCCATCTGTTAAAACAAGACGGTTACAAACCTTGGGCCCTGGAGGACAACAGGGTGCAATAGGGCGCCTGAGTCAATGTTCTTGATGTTGATTGGTTGAGGACAAGTGTGTTAGTGCAAAGACAAGCTGGTGCATGGCCTGCACAACCTAGCTCTTCAGGACCAGGTTTAGAGACTAACTTTAGTAGATGAATGAATGAATAAGACATTTATATCACTAGCTACAACTGACAGATTTCGTCTTACCTGATGCATGAGGTCAAAAAACTCGTATTCGATTGGGTTCCGCTCTTGCGATATGACAGGTAGCCTTTGCAGACACACCGCGCCCATCAACTTCCATGGCGATGCGACGCTTTCGTTCTGGTTTTTGGTCTGAATCGTAGCACGACAATGATGATTTAAAGAAACATGACGCATCGCTGTCTGGCTCAGCCCTGTCCGGCCGACACCTGTAATACACTGCCATAAAGGGCGACTGGCCATCCTCGAGCAGGGCGCTGCCATCTTCGATTCTCTGGTTTTTACCCACAAGGCTGTGCGAAATCGGACGAGATTATTCCAATAGAGAGGGGCGATACAACATCAAAATAAATGTACTTTCATGGGGAAATGTGTATGCACTATGCAATTGTAATATGACACTTCGTTTTTATATAATTTGATGTTTTATGAACGTACTCTGTTTGAAACTGAAAAGGGTTACGGATAAAATTGGCTGGCATTAAAAATATGTTTACTAGCAACTTGTGTCCACCCCCTCCTCCTAAATGATGGTACCGTCCAGATTAGCGTCTTCCTCAATGTCACACGTGTGTGTTGAGTAGAGCAGCTGTCTTGCTAGCTGGTTTCCAGCAAATTCGTCATGTATAAATTAAACTGTCTGTTTTCAAATGCTATCAGGAGTGCTTGCCAACAAGTAGTTGGCTCTTTGAATACAGGAGGCTCCACGTAAGTGTCTCGCTTTTCATGTTATCGGAGCTCTAGCTAACGTCACTGAAAGCTACCTGTTCTAATAGTGTATAGTACCATTGCATTGTCATCATTTTGCTACATACACTTTTGTTTTGGTTGCTATTGATGATGATGATTATTATAATTATGTTGTATCGATATTAATGATCGCAGTCATCCTAGTGTCGATAATGTCTGATTCATTGCACTGTTCTTCAATGCTGCTCTGTATAGGCTACTTCCTTCTTAGCTTGTTTTTATTGTGAAATGGGTCAATGTGGTACATGAATGTTGTGGTGTGGTAGAGTGTGTATGCAGGTATACACGTTTTATTAGGTGATGCATAACACATTTCCTTGAACTGTTGTGCAATGACAATAAAGCTTTCTGATCGGATCATGTCTGATTCATGTTGCAGTTTGGGAAGCTATGGGTTGCAGCGAGCAGTTTGTTCGAGTGCTGTCAGGTTGCAAGAGGATGCGCCAACCACTCCCACTGGCCCACGTTCCAAACAGTTCAGGTATTTGATTAGCTCTGACGCACAGTCCATCATTTCATGAGAGATGGATAGTAGTGTTATTGGCTGGCCAGAGCTTGCGACTTAATTCAACATGAGTGCCCATCCCTGTTTCGGCAAATGATTTAGAGTGTCCCATCGGAGGATATCATCTTCTAAGTGCCTCTCTTCAGTTCCAAGTTGATTACTTGTACTTGGCAAATAGATGCCATGTTTTTCCCACAGCGCCCGAAAAAATCAGCTGTAAATCTACAGAGCTTTAAGAAAAGCATCTTCAGCATGTCACCAACCCTTGTAAGCAGGCTTATGTCATTGGGTTATAATGACTTTCTGGACAATCATCTCCTTGCTCACTGTCTGCCTTTCTCTCGCCCTCTGCTTATCTCCCTCAGCCACTACCCTCCATTTCCTGGCCAAGTCAGTGGGTTGAGTTGGGGTGGAAAGAAGTTTGAGGAGCTGCCGATTGCACACATTAAAGCCACATATAACAAGTAAGTGGAGGTGTCATGCCAAATAGTGTCCGGGTGCCAAAATGAGAAAGGCAGTAAAATAGGAAACGATTGAATGATCATGATCAGTCATTGAAGGTTTTCACTACTACTACTATTGGCAAGGCAAGTTTATTTGTATAGCACATTTCATACAACAGGGGCAATTCAAAGTGCTTTACATAAATTATTTAAAAGGAGCATAGTAAGAAAATAAAAATTACAATGAATAAAAGCAAATATTAAGAAGTAAATAGATAAAACATTTAATAAGACAATAATTAATGGGGAAAAACATTGATAGAAGTGTTTGTGTTTAATCATAAATGCTGCAAAACATGAAGGTTTTTAAGCTTAGATTTAAATATTTTAAGGGTTTGGGCCTTATTGCTTATTGCTTATTGTTACATCCAAGGCATCCTTGTCATTGTATTATTATAACAACAGTCATTTACCCCTGCTGCTACTACTACTCTGCACCACTTTTGCACTACTACTGCCAGTGCTTTATTATAGTAGTGTATTGTTGATTTATTGATTGCACAAATCATCTTAATGTTGTGTGTGTCGATTCATCTTAAGTGTGTGTGTGTGTGTGTGTGTGTGTGTGTGTGTGGTTGTGTGTGTGTGTGTGTGTGTGTGCGTGTGTCCTCCTTCAGCACACACATCCAGGTAACAGACAACGAGGGCCAGTATATGGTCAGGACGTCTTGCGGCACAGAGGGGTTCAGGAACGTCAAGAAGGCTACACCCATCGCGGCCCAGACAGCGGGCATCTCCGCTGCCGCGGTAAGATGACCTCTTAGTCATGTTAGAATAGAACAAACGTGTTACAGTTTATATCAGTTGTATTGAGAGCCTAGTGTGCAATACATCTGTGTTCCACAAGGTGGCGGTAGGGCCCAACTTCTCATGGTTTGATAATGCAACTACTCCCAGATACACAAATGAAATCAAATTATGGAATGTAGTTGCTGTTGGCTGTCAGTATGTATTAGTGAAATTGCCAATGTAAACAATATGATTCATGATCATATGAATTTTGTACAATCTGCCATTTTCTTTATGCAATCTGCTATAAAAACAGAATAAGATAACGAGGTTGTTTACCACAGCACACACAAACAGATGGTGCCTCGCTGTAAGATCCTCTGATTTGTTATCCTAGCAACTCTTGAACGTAGTCAACAGCAGTCGCACTTTCATTAACGTTAGGTTGAAATTGGCACTTTCACATTTACCTCTGATTGGGAGTAACTCGATGTACATGATTGCTGTAGCTCAGTGGGAATTGCACGCACATCTCATGATTGGTCTGTTTCATCCGCTCTTACATTTTGTACATGACTACATAGCTGGATTTTTTATTTATTTAAAAAATGTTGTGAGGCAGTCCTTTATATTTTTTTACTTTATCGGATAGAGATAGTGAAGACAGGAAAGTAAGAGGGAGAAGGTATGTCAGCAGGGCATGGGCTTCATTTGAACCCATCTCGACATGGGAATATGTGTGCACTGTAGGCTATGGTGCTGGACCACCCCAGGCCACATGGCTGCAGACTACAAAAGCGTGTTATGTGTTATGTGTTATTTCTATTAATCTTTTTCAGTGTTAAGATGATGATTAAAACTCAGGATAGCTATTCTCTACGGAAGCAATTTACCATGAGAGGAAGGTGGAAAACCCTGTACAGTGGCAAATGAGTCCACAACCCCCGCCCTCGAATGGTAAATTGCTTTTTGACAACAGCAACCACATAATAAAATAAATAAATACAGTTTTAACATGAAATTAATTTATTTACAATCATTAATCATTTCAGAATGCATATATCCTTCCTCCCCCCTTCCTGCTTCTGAGTAGAGTAGACATGCTTTCCCTCGCTCCTCTCCTCGCACTGCTTTCTTGCTTTTTTTTTCTTGCTTCTTTTTTATAGTTGTAACTTTTTTAATATAGCTTTTACTACATTCTTTTATATTCTTTTTTGTTTGTTTTGCTTTCTCGCTCGCTACAATTTTCACACACCTGGAGTACCAGCGTGTACAAACAATAGCCTAATCAAGGAGTCACCAGTCCACTGTTTGTCTCTCGGACACCGGGCAGAATATCCTCTTGGCACGGACATGTTGCCTTGCAAAGGCTGCAGCGGATATCTACAGAAGATTGCAGTACTTGAAACAAAGATATTTCAACTGAAGGACTCTGCGAACAGTGCTGCACTGGCACCGAGTCAGAATACTAACGTGAGTAGCACCCGGCCCACTGAAAACGATACTTTACATCTGAATGGCCGTCGGGGAAAGCCGGCGCCCTTGACTCTGTTTCCCGCAGACAGTGATTCTCAACCTGAGATTAGTACTGCGACCGGCTGGCCGTCACTGGCTACCCAACAGCTTCTGTATGAGCCTGCATTAAAGGGGCTGCAAGCTAACGATGCTACAGCACAAGCTAACAATGCTAGTACAGGGCCCACCTCAAAGCCAGCTACCAGGCTTAAGCAACACCAAGGTAATGATGCGACGATACCAATAGCAACTTTAATTATTGGCGATTCTGCTGTAAAGCATATCAATATCGGCAGTAAGAGGAACATAAAAGCATACTGCTTCCCTGATGAGATGGTTTATAACATAACAGAAGAAATCCTGTCTGCCCATGAAGATGTGAACAAGATTATTCTACATGTTGGAACCAATGACATAGCCAAACAGCAATCAGAAATACTGAAACGTGACTTTGTCAAACTCCTAAAGATGCTAATATCCTTGAATGTTGAATCATACATTAGTGGTCCTCTGCCTTCAAAGTTAACAGATTCAGCAGGCTACTCGGAATAAGCACATGGCTATCAACTACTTGTCCCCTGCATGAAGTGAACTATATTGGTAAATGGTAAATGGACTCCACTTCTATAGCGCCTTTTTTGCTGCTCCAATGCGCTTTACAACGGCCTCTCATTCACCCATTCACACACACATTCACACACCAATGGCGGCAAGCTGCCATGCAAGGCGCTAGCCCGCTCACTGGGAGCAATTTTGGGGTTCAGTGTGGCCAGCCGGGGCTCGAACCGCGGATCTGCCAACCTTGTGATCATTAGACGGCGACTCTACCTCCTGCTCCACAGCCGCCCCGAAATATTGACAATTTCAATCTGTTTTGGGAATGCAGAGAGCTCAAGAATTGACTAAACAGAGCTGGAGAGGCGCTATTCACCTCTAACCTACTATACTCCCATCAACCACCCAACAGTAGATAAGAACAAGGACATGCCACAATCAAATGACGACCCAGCCACAGACAGCAGGGACGGCGGTCTCCCCAGCCACAAGGACAGGTCAACAGCTGACGCACCACAAGACGGGGACCTCAAGGAGATGGCCTCTCCCATCCTCACCCGTGCTGGACCCTGCCTCTGCTGTTCAACTCGCAGAGGCGTCAGTTCCAGCGACTCCCAACCCCCCACTCACAAACCCCCAGGCCTCTACCCCTCTTTGGGGTACTCCACCTGCCCCCTTCACAATCCTCCATGACACACCTGATACTGGAAATGCGCTCTGAACTGAAGGTTGTTGGGATATTTACCACTGTTGCTAGCCAATCAGAATCCAGTATCCAAACATGCTGTTGTAGAATCATTGTTCTAACACGGTTTGTCTATATTCATTATACCTGCTATATGTTCTCTGTGTCTCAATGTTCTGTCTCTGTTTCTCTCATACAGAAAGCCCAGGCGAAGGGGGTGGCGTTTGTCCGTGTGGTGGTGAAAGGTCTGGGACCGGGCCGCATGGTGAGTACAGTACCAGCCACCCATGGCTGTGAGGTTCTGGAATAGCTTCTACCCTCGGGCCATAAGGAACTGACACACCCCCCACACACACACTATACTACTTACTGCTGCTACAAAATTCTGTATATTTTGAATATTTCTACTTATTTACTGTTATTACTTTTAGTCCTTATTTATGTTTATGATTATGTTTACTTATTACACTGTATTGTTGATGTTAATTGATGTTGTATACCTGCTCTAACTTAAGCATGTCATTGTACAGTATAGGTACCGTAAATCCTCTAATAGTGGCTATTCCATTAAAGGCCAGTCTCTTATAATGGCCGGGGGCATGATCAACACAAACAAATACAGGCCGGGTCAAAAAATGAAGAAAAATATCTGGTATAAACCAGAAGGTTAATACGGTAAACTCCTGGTGCCTGTTATATACTGTAACTATGGTAGCTTGTATTAACGTACCGGACCGTGTGACATACATAACACAGAGCTACCAGAGAAGGGAAAACAAACATGGCGCCTACCAGACGAAAGTTTGACGTGGATTTTAAAGAAAGAGCTTTACAGTACATTTATGTAAACCAGCTCCTTTTTTTTTTTTTTTTCCTTTCCTAACACCAGGGGAGCCACCCCTCCTAAATTTCGTTGTTTGGTACCTGTACTGTAGCAATGACAATAAAGTCCATTCATCATTCAGTATGTTGCGGAACATTCGGGAGAGCAAGCTGCAAGGCACTTTGACATCGACCCGAAGAGAATCAGATACTGGAGAAAGCAGAAGAATGAACTGCGTTTAGCTGACAAGGGAAGAGCACGGCTAGCTGGTGGTGGGCGAAAGAAAGTTAGCTTGGAGCTAGAAGCTAAACTTTCACACTGGATCTACTCAATGCGGGACAAACACAAGTGTGTTTTTGAGTCTCGAGGTAAATGATACAAAACAAAGCAAAGGTGATCTACTCTTCAGTGGGTGATGGAGCCGGCAAGGAGTTTGCAGTCAGTGTGATTGACAGGAGAGATGATCAGAGGGGTAGAGTTTCCACCACCATCATTACTACAGGGGCTGAAGTATGGATAGAGTTTCTCAGTGAAGGTGCAGCCAGTGAAAGAGTAGATCTGAGACCTGGCCTCCACATCATAAAAGGAGACCTGGCCTTCCTCATAATCCACAAACACCCCCACCTTCTGGGGCTTCTCTCTCAGGAACAGGAGGACACCAGGGCCAGCGAGTGCCTTGTACTCGTTTCCATTTCTCAAACATACAGTCCAGTATCCATTCTTAGGGCTCAGTCCACAATCCCTGTCGACAGACTCTCTGGCCACTCCTAAATCCCACTTAGTCTTCTCCTTCACCTCCACTTCATAGTAAAACCTCCCTGAGGAGAAGCCCTGCTTTCCTAAAACACAGGCAAATTTGGAAAACCTCTTTGACTTATAAGGGAGATTCTTTCTTGTGTCTCCACATCTAACTTGTTTCCCATCCGCAGACAGAAGGAGTTTAGGATGTGCTGTGTCAGGGTCCAGAGTCACGCCCACTGCATACTGCTGAATCGTCTTCAGCTCAGCATCACACAACTTCTTCACTTCACTCGTAAGTGTCTCCTCCAGCTGAGACACAGCTCTCCTCACAGTCCCCACATAGAGATCACTGTGAACGCTGACCTCAGACCAGTCCTTGGTGTGTGGAGGGGTGGACAGGGATGGGAAGCTCTGGAGGAGGTGGAGGTGGTCCTCAGTGTGTGAGAGCTGCTCCAGCTCAGTGCTTCTCCTCTTTAGCTCAGTGATTTCCTGCTCCAGCTCTTTAATCAGCCCTTCAGCTCGTGTCTCTGCTGCTTTATGCTTCTCCTCGATCACATCAAGGAGCTCAGCCTGGCTTCTCTTCATGGAGTCCACCAGAGCAGTGAAGACCTGTACGCTGTCTGCTTTCTCTCTCTCTGCATCTTCTCTACTAAGATCTACTGAGTGTTTGATCTTCTTAACCTTCTGCAGTCGCTCCTGGATCATCTGCTGAACATCTGCCTCTGTCTTTCCCAGCTGAGCCTTCCTCTCTCCATACTCCTCCTCTATGGGGACGGTGTCATGGGTCTTGTGGTCTGTTTTCATGCACAGCAAACACACACACATTTCATCACTCCTACAGAACAGCTCCAGGCGTCTGTCATGCTTCTTACACATCCTGTCTTCCAGGTTCTCCACAGGGTCGATCAGCTTGTGTTTCTTTAAGGCTGCAACTCTCTGATGAGGCTCCAGGTGAGTCTCACAGTAAGAGGTCTGACACACCAGGCAGGACTTCAGAGCCTTGAGCTTCGTCCCAGTGCAGATGTCACAGGACACTTGTCCAGGTTCGACAGGGGACTCATCTTCAGCCCAGACTCTCATTTTCTTGAATTTCTCTACGACCTCTCTAAACGTTGTGTTGACACGAAGCTCAGGTCTTCTATAGAAGGTTTCCTTACACAACGGACACTGACACATTTCACTGGTGTCCCAGTACTTTCTGATACAGGCCATGCAGAAGTTGTGTCCACATGGAATAGAGACAGGGTCAGTGAACACATCCAGACAGACAGAACACAGGAACTGATCCTCAGACAGGAGACTGCTGGAGGAAGCCATATCTAGAGAGACCAGAGGTGACACCATAAAGCATTTCCTGGAATCAATCAGATCTCGATAGTTTCAGCTACGGAGCTGTCAAGACTGTCTTATCAGATTATACAGAGAACAATAATGACATGATATATAACATAATGATATGATATATAACATTATTCTACATCACATAGAAAATAGTCCTGTAAATAAAAATAAAAAACTGTGAGCGTCAACACAATAGTTTATCTTTACTTGTCCATGTAAGTCTCTCAACTCACCTGTCTGTGATTCTGTGAGAGTGTGGACGATGTCCTTTATACTGTATGTGTGATAGATGCCTGTTTTCAACAAGTTTGAGAGAGTCTGCTCTTGTCCACGATACGCTTTATGTCTCTACACAGTTTAGTTTCATTTCAGCAAACTGACGTCGAAATGCTCCTCCCCTCCCAATACAGCTCTTCTCCCTGGAACAGAGTTAACCCTTTACAGGGCTGATCTGTTTCTAATGTGGTTTTAATCATCATTTGGTTTAAAGCTGGTATAAGTTCTGATCAGAAGAATATCTTTTTGTGGCTAGCAGGTAAGCTGCAATATTTTATATATGTATTTTGGTAGGCTATTTTTTGTTTGGACTTTGCTTGGACTTTGCTTGCAGTTTGACTAATGTTTATTCCAACCTCAGGGTTGTTTTGTTTTAGAGTGGGCGTATCTTCCATTATGTATCTTCCATATGCGGTGCTGTTTTGTTACCGTTTTTGCAGCTGAATCTTATTGTTATTAACCTTGGCAGTGCCTTAAATTCAGTGTTTACATACAGAGTTACCTCAGAGTTGTTCTGTGTGTGAATGTGATGTTTTGTTAATATAACAGTTACATTTGGTAATCTCGTTATATGCTGTAAACGGGTTGTTTACATACCGGTAGGCCTCTTTGATTTGTTTTGTTGGATGACACAGGCGTATTTTCACTCTGAAAGATGCAGTGCTCCATATTTTGCAGATATTGACGCTGAATCTGATTCTTATTGACTGTGCTGTAAACTGGCCAGTCTGCCATTTGTTTTGTTTTGATGTGGCATTGGGCACATTTGTTATATTTTGTTAATACCTGTGGTATTGCAGTTTACTGGTAATCTGATCGTTATTAGATAACTTAACTTAAGTTAAGTTAATGTATTTGCTTTGTGCAATGTTTTGCAATAAAAGTCAGGAAATTATGGGATTATGTCCATGAGAGTTAATTTTAAGAAAAGGCCTCCCTGACTGCAACAAAGGCCTGGTGCTCTCTGCGGCTCAGTAAATAAAGGCCCCGGCCAATATTAGAGGATTTACAGTATATGATAAAATAAAGTTGAGGATGTGCTGCTTCACCCTTTGTTAGTCCTGAAGGCCTTTCTGTCCTCTCTGCAGTCCGCCATCAAGGGTCTCACTATGGGAGGACTGGAGGTGGTGTCCATCACTGATAACACCCCAGTACCCCACAACGGATGCCGTCCTCGTAAGGCCAGAAGGATATGAGTACTCCCACCTTGGACCCCAGCAGTCTGTCTTGTTGTAAAATGCTAATAAAGTAATTTCTTTGTATTACATGGATGAAATACATATGATTTTTGGCTCAGATGACAATGATGAAATAGTAATAATGCGAGACACAAATAATGTTTCAAAGAGTGTTATTTGTAGTAAAATACATATACAGCCAAACACTTGTACAACATATGGTATAAATACAAGGCGTACAGCAGGATAGCAAACTTGATTAGAATCTATCTTTACAGTTTAGAGCGCAGTGACACTGCTATCCATGAACCTCCGTAGGTGAGGGGCAAACATTTGACAACAGCGAGTCGAGGAACAGGACAACCAAAATACACATACATGCATGTGCACGCGCACACACACACACAAACCATCAACTGGTTGAAATGAAAACATTGATATTGAAAAACAATGAACAAACTGCAAATTGGGCAAATCAAAGGACTCTTGACATCAC
Source organism: Nansenia antarctica (assembly GCF_963989245.1). NCBI lineage: Eukaryota > Metazoa > Chordata > Actinopteri > Argentiniformes > Microstomatidae > Nansenia > Nansenia antarctica. The sequence continues at coordinate 31,297,512 of NC_137679.1, read as the reverse complement.
ACAGGGAGACTTTAAGCAATATTTAATTTCATTATCTCAGTCCTGTAAAAAATGTTTTGGTTTAGTGTCTGTTAGGACATACCGGTACCCATTCCAATATTCAAGGCACAGCTCTATCTACCCAGGCAGACAATAGTTTCTACTCATTTTCTTTTTCCAAATTTTTCACCAATTAAGGTGAGAATCTGAAAATTGCTATAATAGACTGTCCAATTTCCAGTTCTAGGGTAGCCCATCTCAGTGTAAATGAATAGCACTAGCACTAATGGTGCCTATTGCAGTTGTGCTTCATCTTAAATTTAAATAATTAAATCATTATGATGATAATTAGGCTGTTTTGGTGCCCTACACACAGTGTGTGATGCGTGTATATGTAGCAGGGGCCCTGTCCAAAATACCCAGGTATATAGTAATAACCTTTAACAGACTTTCTACATGACTCAAACTTGGGGCAAGTCTAAGTAGTTTCTCTCTCTCAATACCTTCCCAAAAGTCTGATTTATGACCTCCTCCACCCTGCCCTCAGACAAGAGTTATTGATCATGCCTTGTGGCGCTTGTGTGCAAGTTTCATTTGGACGATGTTTATTAAACAAATGTTGGTGGGGATATTAATGACAAAATAAAGGTGGAGATTGTGATTGTGATTGAGATTGTGTAAAGGTGGTATTGACAGAAATACACCGGTATAAGCTTCAATACCATATTCACCCGGTAATACCTTAAACCTGGCTAACCCCCCCCCCCCCCCCCCAAAAAAAACACCATCACAAACAAATGCATAATAATACCCAACTTCATAACTACAACAGACAAACACATGAGGCAAGTTAGCCCTTTGAAACTATTTAGAGAAGGATCGATCTCTCCTACTCCTGTACAATACGTGTCCTGTATGCATATCAAGTGATCTGCAGAGGAGACGATAGCTATTATACACAGACCTGGAGTACTGTAGGTGTACTGGCTTACTAAGTAGAAGTGATCCACATCACTGACTAGATCACCCAACTAGAGATCATTAACATCAGTTAGACTTGGCGCATCGTTGATCATCTGAAAGGTCAAACTAGTAGCCTATTGTACAGTAAGTCTATTACTTTGCACATTCATTATAGTGATCTTATAGTGATTGTAAATGACTGTCTCTTCAGTAGCATAGTCCCAGCACCTACACACACCTACACAGTGTTTCCCATACATAGACGAGACTGGCGGGCCACCATAGTGTAATTTGTCCCGCCGTAGTCTCATAACGAACCGAAAGTATTTTTTGCGCATTTTTTTTTCTTTTTAAAGTGCATTTTTAAGCGCTGCTCGCTTTTTTTATATACGTGGTCCATCCGCCACAGTCATACACAATCCTGTGAGAAACACTGCACACTTTGAATGCACGGTAGCCCAAATCACTGATCTAGCATCAGTTCAAGAAAAGTGTTCCAGAATCATTGTCCTGTCATGAGTTATGATTATGATTGGGGAGCAATGTACAATGTGATATCTGCATTACACATGCTCTTTGGTTCTCAATATACACAGGAGCTACAAGTCTCAGCACACAACCCAAACAACCAATAAAACAAACGGTAGGTTAAACTGAATATGTAGACAGGTGATATGTACACATCCCAAAACTATACACCTGCACACTGTACCAAGTGCCATCAAACAGCCCTGTACAGTACACCTAAGGCATATGTAACTGCCTTTATTTATAAATATTAGATATTTTTGTTTAAATTTACATCAGGCAAAAAGACAGCTAATAAAGTGCATCATGTCTGAAAAAGGACGACGCACGCGCACACACACACACACACACACACACTTCACTGTTATCCTACTGAAATGTACCAGAATCTGATTGAAATAAAGGAAAACATGGCATGTACACACTCAGCATGACACGACCCCATGAAACCATTATATTTGTTCAACTGATGCTGAGAAAGTTATTAAAAGCGGTAAAGTAAAGAAACTATCAAAATATGTCCTTGGCGGATTGCAATGCATTTGACCACAGCACTGTTCTATACACGATTGTTCAGTCTGATATAGGAGCTAAAACTAATAGTGAAAAAAATAAAATGTGGTGCTTAATATATAGAGGACATTTTGTACACTGTGCCTATACAAAAATACATCCCTTTATTTGAATCTTACCTTGACATCGCACCTCTGTTCCTTTTCCTTTTTTTACAGTCACCCCTTCATTGAGTTAAATAAAGATAAAATCAACACCAAACACTCAACGAGAGGCCTCCATTGGACAAAAGAGAAAGAGCTGCAGTGGTTTCCACCAATGAGATGAGCAGATTTACCTGCTGTTATGTTGACATGTTCACTGTCAACTCTCTTACTGCTCTACCCTGACATTTACACCCCCTGAACTCACCTCCCTCATATACACACACACTCACTCCACTCCAGCAGACTAGTTCAAAGCCACCACAAATACAAAACAAACAAGAAGATGTGCAGTAAATCCATACAATCACACAGTCACACATACAATCTCTCACAAGCACGATGAGCTCAAAAGCGGGGCTACTTTTGAATATCCTATCATCAGATGGGCACAGGAGATCTGGAGCACAGAGACTGGGAGGTGGACTGAGCTGTGGGACAGCCCTGACCATTAACAGTGCTTTTTGGTTTGATGAAGTCTGGGCAGGGGAAGCCATGTTGGAACACCAGGCCAGTCTCTATGATATGATGATGGTGATATGTAGGGGGTGGAGGGGTTAGAGTTGGGGTGGGGGTGGGGGTGGGGGGTACAGAGCAGGAGTGGGGGGCAGCAGTCCCAACAGACAGGATTTATGTCCATGACAACGCTTTATGTCCATGCCACAGCTGGAGCATTTGGTGCCTCACTGATATTGTACTTTGAAAGTGGAGGGGCAGGGAGGTGTGGGGTGGGGTGGTGGCTAGAGGGACTGATTGTGCGTGCATTCCTTTATATAGGAACGAGAGAAGGGGAGAGAACGGTTGGCACTGGGTAAATGGGTACAGGAAAAAGGGCGGATATTATAGAGGGGTGGTGGGGGGGGGGGCAGACTCCCCCCCACTCAGACTCCACCCTTTGGGGCTCCGCCTCACAGACAAGCCCCCTAACACCTCACTTGCCCTGGAAGTTACTGAGCTCCATTTCGTCCTTGCGCCGCCTCTGCTGGGTGAACAGCGAGCTGAAGGGGTAGAGCTTGGCCTTGGCCGGGTAGCGCTGGCCGGCGATGTCCACCTCGTAGTCGCCGCGGTTGATGAAGTCGGGCGTGACCACGGCGGGCGTGCCATCCTTGTTGGGCGGCGGCGACACGAAGCCCAGGCACACGTGGCGCTCCAGGGTGTAGCTGTAGGCGCTGCTGGTGGTGGTGCCGGCCAGCTGGCCGTTGCGGTAGACGGGCTCCCCCCACCAGGGCCACAGGTCCAGCTCCGTGTCGTGGTCCTCCAGGACCAGCATGATGAAACGCCGGGACACGCCCTCCTGACGCTGCTGCAGCAGGGCCTCGCGGCCCACGAAGTCCGTGTCCTGAGAGAGGGAGGGAGAGAGAGAGAGAGAGAGAGAGAGAGAGAGAGAGAGAGAGAGAGGGAGAGAGAGAAAGAGAGAGAGGGAGGGAGGGAGGGAGGGAGGGAGAGAGGGAGGGAGGGAGGGAGGGAGGAAGAGAGGTAGGGGTGTTAGATGCCGAGTGAGTCACTCCTAAGCACCAAGACATTTACATTTAACATTTTTGACATTTAGCAGACGCTTTTATAGAAAGCGACTCACAACAAGTACATTTGTCCAAAGCAAGTGAATAATCTATCCATCAGTCGATCATAAGCAAAAATCTATGCTAGGGCCAGGTGCCATTTGAACCTCCCTGGACTTGTACCTGTAGAAAGCCTCCTGTGACGACTAGTAACGACACTGCGTGTTGAGAAACAGCCGGTAGGAGAAACAGCACAAACATATGAAACAGCTCAAGTCAGAGGTCCCAAGTCAGAGGTCTAAGAGGTGCACTGACCGTGTCAAACTTGACCCTGAACTCTCGGCCACACTCCAGAGGGGTGGTGAAGGGGTCCAGGTCCTGGCCCCAGAAGGCAAAGAATTTCTCGATGCGGAGACTACGCAGGGCGTAATAACCCGCGTTCCTAATGCCGTACTTCTGGCCCACGGACATGACCTCGTTGTACACATGCAGGGCGTACTGAGGGAGAGAGACAGAGGCAGGGGCCCGGGTCAACACTGCAGTGTATACATCACAATCAACATACACACCGCCGCTGACTCATGAAGCAGGAATATCAACACCCATACAAAATAGAAAATAAAAATGCACACGTACACACACAAACACACATGCACGCACACAACTTCTGACTCATAAATATCATCAACACAATGGTCATAGATGAACAAATACATTAGCTGCTAACAGTAGCTACATACAGTACTGCAGACACATGTAGGCTAGCTGCTAGTAGCTACATACAGGACTGCAGACACGTAGCCTAGCTCCTAACAGTAGCTATACACAGTACTGCAGACAGGTAGCCTAGCTCCTAACAGTAGCTATACACAGTACTGCAGACAGGTAGCCTAGCTCCTAACAGTAGCTACACACAGTACTGCAGACACGTAGCCTAGCTGCTAACAGTGGTTCTCACCTCTATGGGGATGTAGAGCATGAAGCCAGGCTCTCCTGTGTGGGTCATACTCATCACTCTGATGCCATTGGCATAGCCCACACTCATTTCCTGTTGATAGATATTTACAGAAACACAGACACACACACACACAGATTTTGACATTGGTTCTAAATAGCGATTTTTGGTTAACAAAATTGCTTATTTCAGATCAAAATGATTAATATACTCAGATTTACTATGGATTTCCGACTTAAAATGTTTTGACTGGGGGGTGCCTTTAACTTGCTCTACCACCATTTAATTACTGTAATTACATTTTTGGCATTTAGCAGACGCCTTTATCCAAAGCGACTTACAACAGTACACTTGTCTAATTAACTGTGTGGTTAGTCAGGAATGTGGCCCCTCTGGGGCGGGTGGTGAAGGCGTGGTACGGTATACTGTCCTGTCCTCCAGCTGACAGCAGGAGCGGCTTAACAATGTGACTGACAAGCAGAGAGTGGAGGTTCCTCACCTTACAGAAGAGAGAGGGGAAGTGGTCAGGAGTCATGGAGACATATGAAAGCTCGGACAGGACGTCCATCGCTCGCGGCCCAATCAGATTCAGAGCTGCATAAGGGGAGACAGAGAAAAAGTACCAATCATATAAAAATGTTTAACTGAGAATTTGAATGCATCATTCCAGACCAGCCTCCCTCCCTCCCTCCCCTTCCTTCCTTGAGGTCTATCGACTGGTTGGTTCACTCACCGGTGTACTTCCAGCTGACGTCCTCTAGGTGGAGCTGTGGGTCGTTGGGCATGTGCTTCTTCAACCAGGACCAGCAGTGCACCTGTTGATCGGTAGGGGAGATGATGAAGAAACTGAGGAGAGAGAGAGAGAGGGGAGGCGAAGGTGGGAGACAGGGAGGGCGAGAGAGAAATATTTACTTCCACATTATCATTGTCGCTGCTCGCTCTAATCTAAAAGTCCCTGAGGACAAAGAGGACAAAGGGGAGTGTTATGGAGACTGGGTTGGCAGGTAAGCTAGAAGTTTGAGAGGCCGGCTAGACCCCCCCCGACCTTCCGGTGGCTAGCCGGCCTCTCAAACCTCTAGGTTACCTGCCAACCCAGTCTCCATAACACTCCCCTTTGTCCTCTTCCATGCTACCAATCCTAACAGATTCTGAGCGGTTCGGGGCCGTTCTGACCTGTTCTTGCTGACGCGCACCACGCTGCAGTCGTTCTCGTAGCCGCCCCTCTCGTTCAGCATGCCTGTGTGGACGATGTGGCCCACCGGCACGTCCAGGTCGTTGGCACACAGGTGCTGCAGCAGCTCCAGAGCCTGGTCTCCTGTAGACTGTAGTGTGTGTGTGTGTGTGTGTGTGTGTGTGTGTGTGTGTGTGTGTGTGTGTGTGTGTGTGTGCGTGTGCATGTGCACGTGCGCGTGTGCGTGTGCGTGTGTTGAGAGGAAGAGCAGTTGAGAAAGTGGCTAAACAACACTGCTCATATCTCACTATGCATCACATTGTACAGTGTCACACTTTAGACAATAACAAGAAAAACAGGATCTGTCCAGAATGTCAACATCCTGTCTAGTATGTACCGTTGGTATGTTTGTATGCATGTTCTGTATCAATAAAAGCAACTCTCTCAGACCAGACTATTATGCACTTCTTAACTTGCCGTCTTAAGTGTTAATTAAGACGCACCGCCAGGTTAAGACCTACCGCCACCCTTATTATGCGCTTCATACGCGCTACTGCTATTATGCAGGTGTCGATAGGCGCCCACACATAAGACGTAAAACTCCCGTGCATATATTGCTCATTGTGGGAGTGTTCATATGTTAATGAAGTGCACTAGGCGCCCCTGCTATTATGCGATCTGACTTTGCTCCTATCGCTAAGAAGTGGTTTGAAAAGTTCTTAAGTTTAGACTTCATGCACGTTTTGAAACACGAGCGCGCCTCCGCGGTTTGCGCATGCATGTGGGCACACATGAACACGCACGTGGCTCCACGGCAAGACGTCAATTACGGTCACAGTATAAATGCTTTATTTCAGAAGGGAGAGGCAGAGAAGCGCGCTGACCTCCTTCTCAGGACTTCCATAATAGCATAACGCAAATGACTCAACGCAGCCGGTTCTTAAAGGGAATGGCACCTGGCACGCTGATTGGGTTGATTGAGAAGACGCCCAAAACACACCCATGACTAATTTCTTTGCTTAGCGCCGGGTTTTAGGCGCCCACTACAGCACGCATAATAGCAAAGTGGCCTTGACCACGCCTCCACGTCTTAAGTTTAGATCTACCGCCTCGTCTTATTGATGAAGTGCATAATAGGGCCCTCTATGTCCCATACATAGACGAGGACATTTTTCCTCTGTTGTGGAAAGTGTTTGGATTCACAGAAAGGCCAGAGCTAGGGCGTTTTAAGTACCTTTTAAAAAATATATATATATTCTTTTTTAAATGGTCCACTCCCCAGTCTCAGAAAGTCCTGTGGGGAAACACTGATAGTGTAGAAGACACTGATAGTCTGCATCTCCCCTGACAGACACAGGCCACACTCACAGTGAGCTCAAACTTGGTGAAGGAGGACATGTCGATGACACACACAGCCTCCTTGCAGCACTTGACCTCCGCCCCCACGATGTCAAACCAGTCCGGCTTGTAGAAGGTCTTACTCTGGTCCAGGGCCAGCAGATCTGAACGCACGAGAGCAAAGACAGACAGACCTTTTTTTTTTACATTTATTTACAATTTACATTTTTACCATTTAGCAGAAGCTTTTATCCAAAGCGACTTACAATTCTAGATTACAGGGACAGTCTCCCTGGAGTAGCTTAGGGCTAAGTGCCTTACTCCAGGGAACACTAGTGGTGGTGTTCCCAGGTGGAATTGAACTCATGACCTTCTGATCACCAGTCAAACTCAACTATTTACTAGCTAGTGATCATATAAAACGATCTGGTCTGGGGGTTGTTGTTGTTTTTTGCAAATGAAGCTTCATCATGTGTGAATGTGTTTGCTCCTCTCTCTCACCCTTCCCTGCAGGGACGAAGTACTTGGCCCTCTCGAAGCCGTGCTTCTCCATCCAGCGAGCGCCCTGCGTGTCCAGGCGGTCGTACAGGGGACTGGTCCGCAGCTGACGCCCGGTCTGGAAGTCCCAGCGAGGAACCTTCAGCTCATACAGCAGGGCTGTGGAGGGATGTCACACACACAATATTGAGTCACATACACACTCAAGCATAAACAGGGTGTGTGTGTAGGTGTGTATATACTGTATGTGTGTGTTAACAGCGTGGTCTAGGTACTCACGCATAACCTCCATGACGCGGTGGCGTAGGAAGGTGCGGCTGCTCTGCAGGTTGCCGAAGCGTTTTATGTCCAGCGGCCAGACGTTAGCCGTGGGGTAACCATAGGTCATCCACTCCGCCAGGTACCTGGAGACAAAACACTCAGCTTTGACGCCGTGTATCCATAGCAACCAGCAAACCGACAGAGACTGAATCATCAACACACGCTTTAATGTGGTCTTCTGTGGCTCAAACAAATAAAAACAAGAAAACCAACACAGATATCCTTTCACACCGGCAAGCCTCCGTGCCGGTTCTGGTTCCCATTATGGAGTCTCAGAACCTTGGTGTTTCTGGTGAACAAGCCCACGTTCATACCAGTTTACGTGGAACCATCAACATCATCAACGGAGGGTGACAAAGGGGCGGGATAAACAAAAATGGCCCAACAAGATGGCGACTACTTCACTCGAAATGAGGATATCTTCTGCTATAGAATCTGAAATAAATATACACTATTTTGTATGGAAAAAAAACAAAAAAACACTTTCTCTTCACGAAGCCTTGCCGGTGTGAAAGGCCTAAGAGACAGAATCATCACAACTAGAAAACCAGCACAGGGACTGAATCATCAAAACATACTTTAATGTGGTCCTCTGTGGCTCAGTTGGTACAGCATGGCACTAACAACTCTTAGGTTGTGGGTTCATTTCCCACTGGGACTATATACAGCAGGGGTCGGCAATAGGCGGCCCGCGGGCCATTGCTGGCCCATCACCAATAATATTTGGCCCAGCAGAATATTTGGAGAATCCACTTTTTTTTTTTTTTTTTTTTTTTTTTTTACAATATCCGACCAACAGTCCCACATATAGCGCCTATAATGTCCGAATAGAGAATCTACCTCCACCTGAATAATGCTTATTGTACTTTTATCCATGTTGAGAGTGAATGACACAGGGACAGACAATCAGGCAGCGGGGTGCACCGAAGCGCACTGACGCTGAACCCCTCATAGTGAATCATAAGTAGGTGGACAACGTGTAGTGCTGAAATAGCCGTGTGTGGTTTGAAAAAAATAACACCAGCTCAGTAAATAATTCAAACGTAATGTTTACGTATATGTGACTGCAACACACATATGAACAGTAACAAAGCAAATTCAGTTTAATATTCTGAAAAACATAGACAACAAAATCGGTGAAAAAAAGAAAAGAAAGAAAAGTAATCCGCTTATGCGAGGGGTGGTGGTGCATAGGCCTATGCTCCTGAAAAGACAGAGCAAACACGCTATTAGGGATAATAATTACAATGAGCCATTCATTCAAAATATACAAAATACAATTAGGTTATTAAATACAATAACGACAGGCTTGGTACTCACTTAATGTGAAAAGTGGCATCTCCCATCGGTCAGTATTTGCTTGATATCTGGTTATATGGACGTCACTTTAATCCGCAGGCAGTTCTCAAGTTTTTTTTTGCATCAATCGATTCCTCTCGTGCGTCTTTATCACATTCATTGAGGAAAAGGACGACTCGCATGTATAGAAAGGGAACATTGTGAGCACGGAAGATGTGAGTCTCACAACGGCTTTGCGTTGATGAAACCAGGTAGGATGAACATTATAGTTCGCTGTCCATTCCTCTTTAAATGCCCTGTTTTCACCGTCAACTTTCCTCTTTACACCTTTGGAGAGTGACATGATGTTTCACTTGCTAGTTAGCAGGTTAAATGTTTAGCTAACTTCACCCGGCAGGCAAACAACCAATCCAATAATAATGTGACCTTGTCTGGGAGGAGGGGGGAATCATTCAGAATGAAAGTATGTTAAATAATTATTAGAATAAGCTAGGCTGCGCTACATCGTCAGTCCACACATTTATTATTCAAAACTATGGAAAAGGGTGAAACTACGTTTCAACGTTGTTGAGAATCACAACACAAACTTGCTAGTCAAGCCAAAATACTGCAACGTAATGGATTGGACTGCTACCTAGTTAACTACAACACTACTTTACATTGTTACCTAGTTAACTACAACACTACTTTACATTGTAACCTAGTTAACTACAACACTACTTTACATTGTTACCTAGTTAACTACAACACTACTTTACATTGTTACCTAGTTAACAACACTACTTTACATTGTTACCTAGTTAACTAGAACACTACTTTACATTGTTACCTAGTTAACTAGAACACTACTTTACATTGTTACCTAGTTAACTACAACACTACTTTACATTGTTACCTAGTTAACTACAACACTACTTTACATTGTTACCTAGTTAACTACAACACTACTTTACATTGTTACCTAGTTAACTAGAACACTACTTTACATTGTTACCTAGTTAACTACAACACTACTTTACATTGTTACCTAGTTAACTACAACACTACTTTACATTGTTAGCAGGCTCACAAAACAAGCTGTGTTAGTTGACTAGCGATGTGTACATTTTTCGAAAGAAAAGTCAAAGCATTAGAATGTGTCACATTTTTTAACAATCAATTACTTATGAATGAATTAATGGAATGAATGAATGGTCTTTATTGTCATTGCTACAGTACAGGTGCCATACAACGAAATTTAGGAGGGGTGGCTCCCCTGGTGTTAGGAAAAAAAAAAAAAAAAAAAAAAAAAAATCGGGCCCGCCATCTAGTGGCTCAAAAAAAATTTGGCCCGAGGCCAAACCTAATTGCCGACCCCTGATATACAGTGTACTGAAAAATGTATGCACTTACTGCACTGTACATGTTTCCACCTGCACACCAAACTGCCACCATAACCCCTGAACCACCCAAGCCTACAGAGGGACCGCATATGCAGTAGTTTGAACTGGTAAGAAACCAACTTTCTACAACAGCATGTTTGGATACTGGATTCTGATTGGCTAGCAACAGTGGTAAATATCTCAACAACCCACTGTTCAGACCGCATTTCCAGTATCAATGCACCTCCCAATCAATCTGATTAAGAACACCTGTGCTGACCTACAATGCAATCGTTGATCTTGTTGTTGTCTTGCAATGATTGTAAATACATGAATTTAATGTTACAACTGTGTATTTATTTTTATGTGGTGGCTGTTGTAGAAAAGCAATTTACCATTCAAGGGTGGGGGTTCTGGACTCATTTACCACTGTACAGGGTTTTCCTACTCGGCTTCGCCTCGTGCTACAACCCTGTACCAGTGGTAAATGAGTCCACAACCCCCTTCCTCTCATGGTAAATTGCTTCCATATAGCATCACTACTTGCCTAAGCTTATGTAAACGGTCTGATTTTGTTTTGGATGAAAGCGTCAGCCAGATGACATTATATATAAATCAATTCAGCCTAGACTAATCAGGAAGCAGAATCTCTTGATTGGAACCGGTTCACTGTGACGACACCCCCCCCCCCCCGACCCCCCCAACCCCCCCAACCCCCCCACCCCCATCCTTACTTGGCAGCTCCGCCAGCGAACGCCAAGCCGGAGGAGTTCATCCCGGCCAGGACGTAGTAGCCGTGCATCCCTGGGGTCTCCCCCATCAGGCAGCGCATGTCTGGGGTGAAGGACTCAGGGCAGTTGACCAGCTGCTGGATCTCACTGGACTCCAGTCCGGGCATGCGCCTCAGCAGGGCACTCAGCATGGGCTCTGTGTGTGTGTGTGGGGGGGGGGGGCGCCAAGAGGAATCATTGATAATAACCAGGGTTCCCACACATTCTGAAACATCAAATTCAAGCACCTTTCAAGGACTTTCAAGACTCAATTCCCTCAAATTCAAGGACCCAACACGGCAGTTGAGACAGAATTAGATGATAATTGATATAATAGGAACTATCCGCTCACAGACAACAATTAAAAAGAGAGGCTTGAATGTGTGAACACTAGATGGTCTCTTGCCTTCTCTACCACAGCACAGCAAAACAATATATTGTGAAATATGTGTAAAGTTAAGCAATACAGAGACTTATTTACTAATTGACGAGCTAAAGTTATATATAAAAAAAGTTTTATATATATCATTTGTTTTAGAGAGAGAGGGGAATTCAAGCACTTTCAATGATCCATGTCTATTTTCAAAAACGTTTAAGACCTTGATTTTTTTTTCTCAAATACACAAACTTTCAAGGATTTCAAGGACTCGTGGGAACCCTGTGTAACACTTTTTCCAAAGCCCTGTGTCTGGATAGTAAGGGCGAAAAACGTAAACAAAGAGAAAGTAACAGTTGGTCTGCATAATAATGGGGAATGGGCGGGCAGTGTCCATATAATGACAGCATGTACAGCCCATAGAGAATTCATAAGTGTCACGGTCACAGTGAAGGTGACTGCAGGCTGGTGGTGTGTGACCCCTGGGACATCCTGACAGACAGGGACACTCCTTGACCTAGTTGGCACTGAGAGAACTGCACCTGTCCACGGCTGTCCACTCTCGCATTTGGTTACAAAAACACACACTCACTCACACACTCACTCACTCACTCACACTCACTCACACTCACACCCTCCTACACACCATATCTGTGGTTGGCAGACAGGGAGATGTAACATAACCCAGATAATGACCTGTCAGCCTGGCTGGGAGGCTGCTATTGTAGCTGTGACATTCAGCTCTGCAGCCCCCTCTCCTCTCCTCTCCTCTCCTCTCCTCTCCTCTCCTCTCCTCTCCTCTCCTCTCCCCTCCCCTCCCCTCCCCTCCTCTCCCCTCCTCTCCCCTCCTCTCCTCTCCTCCCCTCTCCTCTCCTCCCCTCCCCTCCCCTCTCCTCTCCTCTCCGCTCCACACAAAGATCCTGTGTGGGTGTTCCCTCACACTGAGCCTCGCACAGGTTGATGCAAAGATTAGAAACACAACACGTCTGTTTTTCATGCTGCTCAGACACCACAAACACACACAGACACAGAGACACACATACTGACACACACACACAGAGACACTCAAAGACAGAGATATTCAAAGACAGAGACTCAGAAACACACACACACACACACACACACAGTCACACACACACACCTTTGTGGTCCTCTGTGGCTAAATTGGTAAAGCATGGTGCTGACAACGCTTAGGTTGTGGGTGTGATTCCCACTGGGACCATATATACTGAAATGTATGCACTCGTTGCAATGTAAGTCGCTTTGGATAAAAGCGTCAGCTAAATGTCACATGTTATTATGACCTTTCCCCTATCTCTGATGCCTTCCTCAGACACCAGGAATGTTAGACAGGTTTATTTCGAAGTCCTGCAGTCAGACATCGCCAAGCACTTCCCTAGGTATGTGCCACAAGTCAGGTGGTGCAGGCGGAGAGCTTTACTCTCCAAACTGCCTCGGGATCCGTGAGGACTTGTGAATCCATACTCAAGCAGTCAACTCGGGTCAACTGTGAATCCAAAAATAGCCATGGCTCCAGAATCTGTAGAATCTTGTAGCGCCAGCCTCGGCTCATAGCTCAGCTTGCCTCTAGCGTCTATCACCAACATGAACCCCAGCTCAAACCCTAACCCTACCAGAGAAACACATACAAGGACTGCATCCCCACTAGCCACCTGTACAGTTTCTCTACTGTAAATATATATATATTTAAAAAAAAAAAAGTAATTCTGCCTTCTTCTAGCATTGACTACGTTTACATGCACACCATATTCCGATTAAGGTCAATATTCGGGTTATTGTAATATTCCGAATACGGTTTATATGGCATATAATATGGAATATTGGCATATTCCTGTGGTTCGGCGGGAAAATCTGATGAATTCGTCCGGAAATAGTTGTTACAATATTAACGTTAGTGTTGGTAGCTTGGTTATTTTGATGTCTTCTTCCATCTATATACCCCATGATATTTAAATCCTTCATTATTTGAAGGCAGACTGCAGTCTCCTCATTCCAAAAATGCTGGCCCCTGCTAGTCGCCATCGTGGTTGCTATGCTGTCCCTAGCAACAACACAACCCAGGATTGCATGCTCGAGGAGAATTGAGCATGTGCAGACGTAACTGAATATTCCAAAAAGGGTCATATTCCGATTAAGGTGTAGCCTATACATATCACAATATTCCGATTCAAACAGGTATATTCCAGGGGTCTTAATCTGAATATTCTCCAATCGGAATACGGCCGTAATCGGGTTTGGTACGTGTTTACATGACTCTTGAGCATATTCCAATTAGGAATATGGTGTGCATGTAAACGCAGTCATTGACCAGGACCATAATAATTCTTCCAGACAGAATATTTGTGCTCCTCTGTGGCTCAGTTGGAGCATGGCGCTACACTTAAGTTGTTAGGGTTTGATTCCCGCTGGGACCATACTGAAAAATGTATGTACTCACTGCAATCTAAGTCGCTTTGGATAACAGCATCAGCTAAATGGCATATATATATATATATGGTGCATTATCTGACAGGCACCCCTGCACTTCTGTCAGATAATGCACCACTTCTCCCAGAAGATTGTTGCAATTACAAATGCTTTGGTATTCACATGTCTATTTCTTTAGTTTGCATTGGAACAACACAAAAAAGTAGAGAAAAAAGGCCAAATCTGATTCCACACACACATATATACAGTATATAACATTTTATTACTCTTACCAAAGTGGTCCCAGTCCTCCTGCATGTTCTGGATCTCCAGCTGGTTCCTGCCCTCGGTGAAGATGGGTTTGGGGTTCTTCTCAAAGCCCCCTGACAGGATGCCCCCCTGCCAGGCTCGTACGTAGATCCTCCCGTCCATGTCCATCACCACTACGGACAGGACAAGACAAGGTATCAGAAGGTCAAGTTCAAATCCCACCTGTGAACACCACCAATAGTAATTGTAAGTTGCTTTGGATAAAAGCGTCTGCTAAAAGGTTTAAATGTAAATGTAAATTTAAAAAAAAGAAATAATCACTTCATCACTCCATACAGCAATACCTTGCTGAAACCTTTACGTCATCCTGTAACACAATTTAAGGAAAATGGCCTCTCTGCTGGAGCACTCAACCATGACTTTGGATGTGTCCAGTAGTTATCCAGTAGTGTGTCCAGCAGTTATCATATCCAAAGTCTTTCTGCTTGTCTATGGAGTGGGGACTGACAGTCAGAGGGCTGTGTCATGTCTTACCTGGTGTGTTGGGCGGCAGTGGCTGCTCTAGAGGCTTGCTGAGGAGGTAGAAGTGCTCACAGCCGTGTAGAGGTACAGACACCTTCGTCTCGCTGGCCTGGCCTAGCTCATACGCCCACTGTTGACAACACATCGAAAAAGTAAGACCCTTTAGCCTCATAGTCAGGTTACAATTTACACCCATTTACATTTTTATCCAAAGTGACTTACAACAAATACATTTGTCTAATTGAATCATCTATCCAGTCATCGTAATAAAAAAACAATCTAAGTTAGGGACAGGGGCCAATGGCAGTCATAATGCTAGAGGAAGGAAGATATTTATTTATAGTAGAGAAACTGCACAGGAAGGTAGTGGGGATGAAGAGGTCTTAGGAGAGACAGTTAAGGTGTAGCCTGAAGAGATGGGTCTTCAGTCTACGGCGGAAGATAGGTAGTGACTCTGCAGTCCTCGTTCCACCAGCAGGGTGCCAGGACAGTCATTCATAAACCCCTAGAAACATTCATAAGTTCGATGACATTTGGGACTGCTGAAGAGGAACCCTCGCCATCGACAGTTACGATGTTTAATGGTCAAGTGGAAGGGACAGAAGCTCACCTGTCCAGCGCAGTTGACGAAGTACTCGCACTCGATGGGCCCTCTGTCCGTCTCCACCGCCGTCACCTGTCCCTTCTCCATCAGTACCTGCTGTACAGTGGTACGGTCGTGGATCTGCACACCTGGACAGCACGCCGTCGCAGATGGTTAGGATGATGACTGTTTGCATTAACATGTGTGTCCAAGACATAGATCCAAGATTCTAGACTCGTATAGTTAACTGGTAAACGCGGCCCTGTCAGACCCTCCTCACCATGGCCTGCTGCTGCCACGGCGAGGGCGTGGTTGACGTCTGGCGGTGACACCACGGCATCCCCGGGGAGGTGGAGAGCCCCCACCAGGTCGTGGATGTTCACCAGGGGGTGGAGCTTGGCCACCTCTTTGGGTTTGATGACGTTGCAGCTGATGCCCATCACCCTGAGGTACAGCCACAGTCAGACTCACTTTGAAATTCACAAGTTGGGCTTGACAGCAGGTCAGTTAGTTACCATGCAAACCTGGTTGTATATCCTATGCAATATCAGATGGAACTCTCCTAGCCAGAGCAGGCACTGACATAATGAACAAGCAGTACAGTGGATGTGCTCTTCTGTATACAATAGGCTTCCATTGAGAATCATTACGTAACAATGTCACCCTTCAGTGAGAGAATATACAAGGTTTTTAAGTGGGGCGGGGCGGGGGAGAGAGAAGGAAAGGAATGTCCAGTAAAGAGTTTTTATGTGGATCAGGGGAGAAGCGGGTGGCAGTAGGAGCTTACTTCAGCCTGGATGCCAGGCGCTTTAGCGAGAGAAAACGGTCCTGATTCTGGGCCAAACACAGAGAGCCGGTTTTCACGTAACCTGAAGAATATACACACCCAAGCGCGCACACACACACACACACACAGACCATAAAAGTAATACGAGTCGTCCAAATTCCTACCTAAATGCCCTACTCCATTTGGCAAAGCACCATACCACAACTAATCCCAATTTTATGTATCCACAAATCAAAAACATGTGAGCCTTTATTGTTTCTAGAGTGAGACAAAACAAGCCCTTGGAAAAGCATAGAGAGGTTATACCACAACTGGAGAGGGCTACTATTTACTCATAACTTCTGGTAGAAAAAGATATCCAAATAGCAGGGCAGGTTTGTAATACAGTCATATCGTGAGCTCACCAGTCTTGACTCCCGTCTCCTCCTCCAGACGTTCATAAAGAGCGTTGGAGTAGTCGGCCATCTTACACTCAATGGAGATCGGTTTGGCCACACTGACAATCCCCGCACACAGCCGAGTAGTGCCGGCGCCAAGCCTGCACACAAATAAAGAAGGAATAGGATGTGTTGTTTTAATCAAATATGGCATTGTATCCTTCCTAATCCATGCTACCTTGTTCTACCTTTCTATCTATCTGTCTGTCTATCTGTCTCTCTCATCGTTACTCCCTCCCCTCCATGTCATTCTCCCAAAACATCCTCAAATCATCCAACATCATGAAATACTCTTCTACCCGAAAATGGTTAAAGCCAGACGTACCCACAGTGGATGAATGGATAGATATAATTCATGATATATATGTAATGGAAAAGATGTCATACTCCCTTAGAATTCAGGTAGAAAAATTCTATCGGATCTGGACGAAATGGACTGGATATGTTAAACCTGTAAGGTCAGATTTCTGTTGAATTGTTAAAAGAACATGAGAGGGTGATGTAATTGTGTTTATTTTCTTGAATCATTTTCTATTCTAATCTATCATATGTAAGATGAAAGCTCCCAAAGTTCACTCGCTATTGTTTTTCTTTTTTCTTTGTATGTTTTTGTTTTCGTTTTGTCTTGTCTTTACTTTACTTAATATAAAAAAAGAAAAAAAGACTTTGGTCATAGGAACTGAGTTGATTGTGATATGTTGAATGTAATGACGATTGTTGTAACCAATGACCATTGACAATAAAAAGAAAATTTCAAAAAAAAGAAATACTCTTCTACCCACCACTGGGTATTGAATGGACAAGCAGTATTCTAACTGTAAACACAATAATACACACACAAAACATATCGTTTTGGTCTGGTCACATACCTCCCCTGCTCCAATAGCACTATCTCTGTCCAGCCCAGCTTGGCCAGGTGGTAGGCCACAGACGTCCCCATGATGCCCCCTCCGCAGATGACGACGCGGGCCTGGCCGGGCAGGGGGATGGGGTGCGTGTCTGCAGCAGTCGTCAGGCCACGGGGAGGAGAGCACCAGGGGCCCCGCCGGCCCGGCCTGGCCCCCCAGCACCCTGCATGAGACTGCAGCCGGGGGAGGAGCAGGGCAGGGGACAGAGCCCTGGAGCTCCTCACGCAGCTACTGCGCATGGCTCTGCCACCTAGGAGACACCGTGGAACACACAGGTGAGACATATAGGGTTAGGGTTAGAAGGACTCAGCATAGTAGTTGAGAACTAGGAGTCCATGGGTTGTCTGTCATTGTGCGGCAACATTTCGACAACTATTAGACCCAAAAAAAAAAATCTCTATTAGGCCCAGTAAAACATGGAGAAATCATTGACAGATGATAACATTGTCGGGTAGAGCTGACTCAGGAGCTCAAGACAAGCAGGGGGGCTAACACACGGGTGTCCTCAGCCAATGCAGAAGCATGACCCTGGACACCTTTGCTGTGGCTAACATGGATTGTTGTTGACATTTACTGAGCTAACAAGCATGCGAGTGCAGCAACCTTAGTGTCAGTGAGCAACTGTAACTCGAGCAGGTGCACGTAGCATGTAACCATGGAAAAGAGCAGCCAGTAGCTGTATGCCTGCTGCATTTTGAATCATTAGTAGTAACATCTCGGTTTCTTAACTCCCAATAAACTGTGACAAGTCAAGCTAACAAACTAGCTTGCTAGCATTGGCTGACCTGTTGACGCACGCGATAACAGTGACCTGCTCCGTAGACTTATACCATCTAATGCCAACTATAAATCTGTCGGTTTGTTTGTGTCCTTCACCTGTCAACGTGTGCTGCTTCAGTGCCTCCGCGTCTAACGTGTGTGACGGTGGCTAGCTGGGTCGGCCTGCTACGAGCTAACTCAACCTTCAGCTAACAGCGCTGTTGGACACCTTAGCTATCTGTGTTATGGTGTGACATTTCTCCCATGCTCGAGGTCGCTAGATGACTCACCAAATAACACCAGTCCAAAAGTTGTGATAGCTCTATATTCCTGAAGACAGAGTTCAGACTTCGGCCTCAACTGACAGCCGAATACGAGACAGAAACTGCTCTGCGTTTCCGACCGATAGATGCTGTTGCTGGACTAGGTGACGTCACGACGTTTAACCACGCCTCTAAACCCTCAAATGGAGACACATCAAAGGCCCCCAAAATAATAAAAGTGCATTTTTCTTTCCATTCCCCTGATCCACTGGGCCCAATATGTCAACGCTTTTCTTGTCGGCTTATCCAGGATCAGATCGAGCTGTCTGATTTCCCCAATACTACTCAAAATATCTTAACAGATAGAAAAAAAAAAAATCTGGAACAGTCTGATATCGATAATAATATATAACGTTTTGAAATACTCCAGTATGTGGATAGGTGACAGTTGTGACGATGGGTTTGGTGTTTCTACAATAGATGAGGAGGGAGGGAAGGATTGTGTGCGTGTTCATTCTATACAGGCGTAATAACAGCATAAAGCCATGATATGAAAATCTGCAGACAGTTTTATTAAATTGACAAATTTTCATCTGTACAGCAAAAAAAAAGAGCACAATGTTAAATCTGTTACATCTCAATATTACATGGCATAATCTGAAAACAAAAATAATAGCACATCCATAACTTTGTACACAGAAAGAAAATTACAAAATTGGTTGGTGTAGTGACTACATTATGGGTTCATGTTCTCCTCTTACTGTTGGTTGTGTAGTGGGAGGGAACCAGTTCTGGCACTAGGGGCAGAGGGGAGGATTATTAACGTTGCACCTTCCTGTTTAGATACACGAGTTTTGGTAACCATTTTCTGGTCCTGTACTGAGAGTACAAGTTGTTGTTTTGATTAAACAGTTATCATTACGTTGCCTACGTCTTTCCTTTTTCCTCCGGCACTACACTGGTGACCCGACGTGGATTTTTGTTAACGTAATTGTGTACGAAAACCAGCGACGAACATTACAATCCTGCAAAATGTCCGGGCGAGGAAGACGTTCAAACCAGCGGCAGCCATCACCATCCCCTGTCAGGGTAACGCGTGGTGCGCACACTCCCACTCTCAAGCTACCAGAATTCTGGGACTCAACGCCTGCTGCATGGTTTGCTATTGTAGAGGCACATTTCAATAAAAGTGACATCGATGACGACGACGACCGGTACAACCATGCTGTGGCAATGTTGGGCAGCTCCACCGCGGCTCGAGTGGTAGGTTTTTTGTCTGCTCCCCCGACGACGAACAAATATGAGCGCCTCAAGGCCCTGCTTCTAGAGACATTTGAACTGTCCACTGCGGAGAGGGTGCGTCGCCTATTTGCCATGTCGGACTTGGGTGACGAGAGGCCTTCTGCGAGCATGGAGAGGATGCTAAACCTGCTCGGTACAGAAGACCCCATGATCCTCTTCACAGAGCTGTTCATGCGCACATTGCCAGCTCAAGTTAGGATGGCGCTGGCCAACACCGCCATCATGGAGCCCCGCGCCCTGGCCAGGGAGGCGGACCGGTTCGTCTTGGCCATGCCTCAACGGTCCCCCGACCTGCTCGCTCCCGCGGCCGCCCCGCCACCCGACCGTCGCAGGAGAGCGAAGGATGACGCCAGACCTTCTGGCCAGCAGGGTAACGCTGCGGGCCATTGTTTCTACCACGCCACTTTTGGCGCCAAGGCCAAACGGTGCCGCTCACCCTGCACCTTCGGACCGACGGGAAACGGCGGGGCCGGCGCTCAGTAGTGGCCCTGAGCGCTGGCGTCACCAACAGGCTGCTCTTCATACAAGACACCGCCTCTGGTCGCAGTTTCCTTTGTGACACAGGTGCCCAGTGGAGCATCATTCCGGCAGAGAGATCGGATATGGCGAAGGAGGAGCGTGGTCCGCAGTTGGCAGGCGCGGACGGCACACCTATCTGCTCTTACGGCACTAGGGCGGTGGACGTGTGCTTCGGAGGGCAATGTTTTTCGTGGGATTTTGTCATAGCGGCTGTCACATTTCCCCTCCTTGGTGCGGATTTTCTGTGCGCCCACAACCTGTTGGTGGACGTGGGGAACAGGCGCCTGGTCAACTCACAGACTTTCGCTTCATTCGCCTGTACGCAGGGGGAGGCGGTCTACAGCGGGTGGTCCAATACGCTCGCCGAAAGTGACCAGTACCTTCGGCTGCTCGCCGAATTCCCCGACCTTACCAAGCCCACCTTCTCCGCGCCCACGGTGAAACACGGAGTGGAGCACCACATCGAGACCGAGGGGCCTCCCCTCCACGCCAGGGCCAGGCGCCTCAACCCGGAGAAGCTGGCCATCGCCAGGGCGGAGTTTGCGCATATGGAGCAGGTGGGCATCGTTCGGCGCTCGAGCAGCCCCTGGGCGTCTCCCCTGCACATCGTCCCTAAGTCAGACGGCGGGTGGCGCCCATGTGGGGACTACCGCCGCCTCAACGACGCGTCCAAGCCTGACCGCTACCCGGTCCCACATGTCCAGGACTTTTCAGCGAACCTGGCAGGCAAACGCTTCTTCTCCAAAGTGGACCTGGTACGGGGGTACCATCAGGTGCCGGTGCACCCCGAGGACGTCCCTAAGACGGCCGTAATCACGCCATTTGGGCTCTTCGAGTTTCTGCGGATGCCGTTCGGCCTGAAGAACGCGGCGCAGACCTTCCAACGCCTCATGCACTCGGTGCTCCGGGACCTACCATTCCTCTTCGTCTACTTGGATGACATCCTCGTCGCAAGCACCACGGAGGAGGAGCACCTGTCCCACCTCCGGGCCCTTTTCACACGGCTCAGCCAACATGGGCTGATTGTCAATCCGGCGAAGTGTGAGTTCGGACGGAACGCCATCGACTTTCTCGGGCACCGGGTCTCCGCAGAGGGGGTGACCCCCCTCCCCTCGAAGGTAGAAGCTGTCGCTGCTTTCCCGCGCCCCAGCACAATCAGCGAGCTCAAGGGGTTCATCGGGATGGTAACCTTCTACTATCGCTTCCTCCACCACATCGCTCACATCCTGCGGCCTCTGTACGATGCCCAGAAGGGCAAGACTCTGAAGCAGCCGGTGGACTGGACGGCGGAGCGTGTCAAAGCCTTTCAGGACACCAAGGCGGCCCTGGCCCGCGCTGCCATGTTGGCCCACCCCTCGCCCTCGGCACCCACTGCTCTCACCACGGACGCCTCTGACTTTGCTGTGGGAGCGGTGTACGAACAGTGGGTTGGGGACGCCTGGCAGCCTCTTGCATTCTTCAGCCGCCAGCTGTCTCCCAGAGAGCAAAGGTACAGCACATTCGACAGGGAGCTCCTCGGGCTGTGGCTTGCTGTCAGACACTTCCGTTTTTTACTGGAGGGCCGCGAGTTTACGGCCTACGTGGACCACAAGCCACTCACGCACGCCATGTCCAAGGTGGCGGAGCCGTGGTCCGACCGCCAACAGCGCCAGCTCGCCTACATATCCGAGTTCACCACAGACATCCAGCACGTTGCTGGGAAGTCCAACCAGGTCGCGGATTGTCTCTCCAGGGCGGTGGTTGGTGCGGTCCAACTGGGTTTGGACTACGCGCGCATGGCTGCAGACCAGGCCGCCGACCCCGCCGTCCAGGCTCTCAAGTTGTCGGACACAGGACTGCGCCTAGAAGAGGTGGTTTTCGGTGACGCAGGGGCCACGCTCCTGTGCGACGTCTCCATGGGTCAGCCACGACCGGTGGTCCCCGCCAACTGGAGGCGCCCCGCCTTCGAGGCGATACACGGCTTGTCTCACCCTGGTAGGAAACCGTCCTCACGGCTGGTGTCAGAGAAATTCGTCTGGCATGGGCTCAAGAGGGATGTGAGGGCCTGGGTTGACACGTGCATCGCCTGCCAGCGCGCCAAGGTGCATCGACACGTCAAGGCCCCCCTGGAGCAGTTCTCTGTGCCTGAGCGGAGGTTCGATCATGTAAACGTGGACCTGGTAGGGCCGCTGCCCCCCTCGCACGGATACACCTATCTCTTTACCATGGTGGACAGGACGACTCGCTGGCCGGAGGCAGTTCCGCTCTCCTCAACGACAGCCCCCGACCTGGCCCGGGCGTTCATCGCGGTGTGGGTCTCCCGCTACGGCACCCCTGCTGATCTCTCCTCTGACCGTGGCTCACAGTTTACTTCAGAGCTGTGGGCAGCGGTGGCGGAGAATCTGGGGGTCAAGCTCCACCGCACAACCGCCTATCACCCGCAGGCGAACGGGCTCTGTGAGCGTTTCCATCGATCCATGAAGGCCGCCCTTCGAGCCAGCCTCACGGACAGCGACTGGCTTGACAAGCTGCCGTGGGTCATGCTGGGGCTCAGGACAGCGCCTAAGGAGGACCTCCAGTCGTCGTCCGCTGAGCTGGTGTTTGGACAGCCGCTGCGGGTCCCCGGTGACTTCATTCCCAAGTCAACGGAGCCCTGGTCCGCCGCCGCTCAGCGCGCCTCCCTGCTGGACAGCGCCAGGACCTTCGTCCCGGTCCCGACTACGCAGCATGGTGTCCCTACTTCGAGGGTGCCCCCGGAGCTGCACTCAGCGAGGTTCGTTTTCATTCGTCATGATGGCCACAGGACTCCACTACGTCCTCCTTATGACGGGCCTTTCCGTGTCATCGAGGCCGGAGCCAAGAACTTCATGGTTGACATGGGGGGTAGGCCTGAGTGTGTGTCCGTTGATCGCCTCAAACCGGCCCACTTGGACCTTGAACTGCCCCTGGACTTGGCCCTGCCACCGCGCAGAGGCCGGCCTCCAGTCCTACCTCCCCTGCCGCGCCCTGGCCATTCCCCCCTCCGACCCCGACAACCCCCCGCAGCTCGCGAGCCCCCGGTCGTCGCTGCCCCCCGTCCTTCCCTGCGGGAGGACGTGATGGGCGATGTCACACCTCCTCCCGCACCTCCTGACTTTACCTACGATCGTAGGGGCCGGGCCATACGCCCTCCTCGCCGTGAGGATTTCCAATATTGAGGTGAACACTGGGGGGGCTGGTGTAGTGACTACATTATGGGTTCATGTTCTCCTCTTACTGTTGGTTGTGTAGTGGGAGGGAACCAGTTCTGGCACTAGGGGCAGAGGGGAGGATTATTAACGTTGCACCTTCCTGTTTAGATACACGAGTTTTGGTAACCATTTTCTGGTCCTGTACTGAGAGTACAAGTTGTTGTTTTGATTAAACAGTTATCATTACGTTGCCTACGTCTTTCCTTTTTCCTCCGGCACTACATTATCATCATAATCTGATTCAATCAATCAATCTGATTCAAAAAAGTCTCACTTCAAACAGACAAAAAGACAGGGACAACTAATGTTTGTAGAAGAGCTCAGAGCTGCGTGCTGTCGAATAAATCGAAGGAGCGTATCGTTGGGGCATTTCCACCTCCTGGAGTGATATGGGTGTTCCGTGACCCTCATTTCGGTCCAAGAATTCCGTCTCACTGACAGAGACCCTCGAGTCTGTTTGCCTTGTTGTCCAAGCCCTTCCATCCTCTGATGTCATAACGACAGTTCTTGTATGGGACAGTAGGATGGAAGAGCAGGGATGGGGATAGATTTCCAAGCGGGGTGCAGGTCGAAACACCCGCAGTCTCATTCCATACTGTAGGTGTGCCTCTCACAAGAACAGAGCTTAACCTTTCACCTTCCAACCACAGCCACAGAGTGTACCTCACACACAACCTGAGGCTTAGAATTAGGGGGACTTCCTTATTTCACTTACAACATACTTTTCTTCACTTGTTTTTTTTAATGGAATTCTTTAAGTATAACAGGACTTCTACCTGCCCACAAATACACAAGTGGCTTTCCAAAAAACATGATTAACTTAACAGAATACAGCAGATCATTTCACCCCCACCCATACGACAGCATCAAAAGAGACAGACGTTGTGAAACCAATAACTCCTTCTCAGTCTCGCTTAACACTGCACTGTGCCACAAAGGCGCCTGACCCTCCAGTGGCATCTCAACATCACTGAGGCTCAGGTATTAGTGGTGTTGAGCAGGACACAGAGAGACAGGAGTGACTTCTCTACTCCACAATCCCAACTGCACGTTCCGTACTTCCAACATGATCCGTACTCTATAGGGAAGTGACACCATCATCACCACTTTGTAAAAACAACCCCGGTCAGGTAAGAGAAGCATATTTGCAATAAACATTCATTGTTCTTGTACAATATTGAGTTCTGATATAGCATCTACAAAAGGAGCAACATCCATGACCAGGTATCCCAACACAATGCTGCATGACCACTACTGGTGGCACAACACGCTCCCGTTCGATAGATACATAAATACTATTCAAGTGGATGTACTCTAGTAAAGACCATGTCGTACACTGGCTCGGATATGGTCATGGGTCGTGCTCTGTGGGGTTTGCCCCACCTGCTGCAAATTCATTTCTGCTATGTACAAAGACCTTACATTGGTTCATTGATTCCAACCAAATAGCGAGTCTGCCTGCAAAAGCACTCCTGGTGCAAAAATTACACCTATAGTCAAATGATTAAGCTCACTTTTGTATCTGTACAGTGCCAAGGAAAAGAAAAGAAAACTCTATACATAGTCAATTTGTCTCTAGGTTATTTCTGAAGTAGGTGCAGGCCTATATGGAGTTAATGCTTTTCATGGTGCCTCTCCCGTTAGCAAATTGAGCACAAGTTGCAGCCAGTTTGTTTTGTTTTGTATGATGTGACGCGACCAGGCGATAGAGCTACAAGGATGGAGGATGAGGGAGCAGATTCTGGAAATCGGAGGAGAGGTTATTGTAGAGACAAGAGCATTCAGCAACGATAGGGGTAAAAAGATAAACATACAGCTGTTTGTTGATAGACGCCTAGAGGCTGCTATGGAGATATTCGTTTTTCTTATGACGACTGATGTATTGGATAAAGGCCTCTGCTAAATGTCTAAAATATAAATGTAATTGTGAATGAGAGAACCGGGAGCTGCTGTAATGCCTAACACAGTTAAATCAACTATAGTGAGAAGAATAACCAGTGACATCATTTAGATCCTGGTTACTTGGCTAATTCAGCTTCATCTGAGCCTACACCTAACCCCAACTGGTCAATACAGACACCACCACCCAGCCACCTTGTTATCCCTGACCACCACCACCACTGAAGCAGATTAGTTTATCCACCACTAGCAGGTATGAGGGCCTGACAAAAAGAAACACACAAACAAAAAAAACAGAGAAAAACTTCATATGAAACTCAATCAATATCAACAATAAATAAGGCTGTGACCCAAAACAACAGTACAGTACATAATCAGAACATGTGCAATGATTCAATAAGCATAGATATGAAGTACTAAACAAAACAAACGACGTACATATCCCCCCAGATAACATGCATCGTTGGCCCGACGCGGAACTCATATTCACATCTCCCCCCGGTTTGAATCCAGTGATATGGGGGAGCCTTCGATCAACGGTAGTCACGCATCACAGTCCCCTGGCATTCAACAGGGTGGAAAACCCCCCCAACCCCCCACCCCACCTCCAGCCACAATGAAGAGGAACACACAGGACAAACAGATCATTAAATACCACAAATGAAAAACAGTCAATTTGACAGATTAAGTGGAGTTTGGGGGGGAGGAGGGGGAGGGGGGTGAAAAGATCCTGGCTTTAGGCGAACTCTGCACAAAAGACAAAAATCTGTTTTATGTGACTTGAACAAAAACAACTTGGGGGATGGGCAAAAAAAATAAAAATGAAGCATTTAGTTACAGAAGGCCCTCAGGTGACGGGACCATAGAGATCCCATGTCAGTAGGGAAGTCAGGGGTGTTGTATGCAGCGCATATACTCAGTAGAGATAGAACAGGAGGGGGTCTGGGGGTACACAAGAGGAGGTCTGGGGGGGGTACACAGGAGGGGGTCTGGGGGGGTGACACAGGAGAGGGTCTGGGGGGTGACACAGGAGAGGGTCTGGGGGGGGTGACACAGGAGGGGGTCTGGGGGGTGACACAGGAGGGGGTCTGGGGGGGTGACACAGGAGGGGGTCTGGGGGGGTGACACAGGAGAGGGTCTGGGGGGTGACACAGGAGAGGGTCTGGGGGGTGACACAGGAGAGGGTCTGGGGGGGTACACAGGAGGGGGTCTGGGGGGTACACAGGAGAGGGTCTGGGGGGGTACACAGGAGGGGGTCTGGGGGGTACACAGGAGGGGGTCTGGGGGGTGACACAGGAGGGGGTCTGGGGGTACACAGGAGAGGGTCTGGGGGGGTACACAGGAGGGGGTCTGGGGGGTACACAGGAGGGGGTCTGGGGGGT
>NC_137679.1:31247971-31265471 GCF_963989245.1 Nansenia antarctica | reverse complement strand
GTGTGTGGGTGTAGTTGTGTGTGTATGTGTGTGTAGTAGGGGTGCAACGGTTCAGTTGGCCCACGGTTTGATATGAACCTTGGTTTTTGGGTTACGATTACGGAAAAAAAATGCTACTATTTATAACTCGACCTCCGACTTTCAATGGAATGCAGCATAAACCACACACACCTAGTGCGTAATGAACCGTGGATGGCGAACCGTACGGTTCAATATAAAACCGAGAACCGTTGCACCCCTAGTGTGTAGGTGTGTGTGTGTGTGTGTGGGGGGGGGGGGTGTAGGTGTATGTGTGTAGTAGGTGTGTGTGTGTGTGTGTGTGTGTAGTAGGGTTGCACGGTTATACCGTATACCGCAGTTTTTGAAAAATAGCAACGGCATTTGTCAATACCGGCATAACGCCGGCAGAAATTGCTATATATAATAACTATATATAACAAACGCCTTAAGAATGTTTGTCCAGCACCACTGTCTGTGTAGTTGAAGACGCTACTGAAAGTGATGACAGAACTTTTTGTAAAAAGTGTAATTTGTCAAATAAATAACCTGTCAAAAAATACTATTAGAACCAATCATAACCGCGTGTCACATGAACGCTTCTCCTCAGAAGGACACGTGATTCACAGCACTCGTCTGCTGCAACGCGCTCTGCACTCTGTACTCGGGTGAGTGATGGCAGTGTTTCCCATAACATAGTGGAATTTGTCCCGACAGTCTTATTACAAACCTAAAGTATTTTTAGCACTGTTTTTATTTATTTATTTTAAGTGCATTTTTCAGCACTGCTCGTGGTAAGTGTTCACAAATTGGAAACCGCCCAACCCTAGTGTGTAGGTGTGTGTGTGTGCGTGTGAGTGTGTGTGTGTGTGTGTGTGTGCGTGTGTGTGTGTGCGTGTGTGTGCGTGTGTGTGTGTGTGTGTGCGTGTGTGTGTGTGCGTGTGTGTGTGTGTGTGTGCGTGTGTGTGTGTGTGTGTGCGTGTGCGTGTGAGTGTGTGTGTGAGTGTGCGTGTGCGTGTTCCGATACCTGTGTTCTGTGTGATCTGTCTCTTGGTGATCATCTGTTTGCACTTAGGGTCCATCAGCTCGCTGTTCTTGTTCTGTTTCAGACACTGCAGCATGTTCTTGGCATCGGCCTCCGTACAGAAACGCTGACGCAGGCGTCACACACAGGAGGGAGGGGGAGAGGAGAACCACATTATAGCACAGGAGAGGACAGGGGAGTGTTATTGTGTGTGTGTGTGTGTGTGTGTGGGTGTGGCTGTGGGTGTGTGTGTGTGTGTGTGTGTGTTTGTGTGTGTGTGTGTGTGTGCGTGTGTGTGTGTGTGTGTGTGTGTGTGTGTGTGTGTGTGTGTCAGCACACATGCACGCACACACGCACGCACTCTATAGAGCCAGGTGGTGGAGCCTAACCTTGATCATCTGCTTGCAGACTCTCATGAGTTGGTAGTCGAGCTCTGGGTCCATCATCTCCACCTCCTGCAGTTTAAACACCTTCTGGTGACAGCGCTGGGTCAGCTGCTTCTTACTCTCCTTCAGACACTCGATCATCTAGGAGACAGAGAGAAGGGAGAGGGAGAGAGAGAGAGCAAGGGAGAGAAGACAAGGTACTGAATGTGCAGGCCAAAAGTTGATTTAAACTTTTATGTATTCAGGCCAGTCTGGCGCTAGATACAACCACAGAGAGTGTTGCTCCTACAGAGTGTGATACCGGTCACTGCATTAACTCACCAACTGCTAAATAATTCCAGAACACTCACCACCTAGAATGCCACGTGTTTTATGTGGGATTTACCTAGCAACAGTAGTTTGATTGGCTACAAAATAAGGCATCATCATTTATTAATTTTTGGTGAATAAAGTCACCCGTTGACACTCTAGAATGTTGACGATGTGGGCAATGTTTGGGTGATGTGTCACCAAAGTGGTGTTTCTACGTGTCTTACCTGGGCGTTGCCGAAGGCCACGTTGGAGCACAGCTTGGTGATGTCACTCTTACACGCGTCGTACAACTCAGGCTCCAACCTGATGTCCTCAGACTAGGAGAGAGAGAGAGAGAGAGGGAGTGAGGAGGAGAGAAGGGGAAAGAGAAAATAGAGGAGAAAGAGAGAGGAGTGGAGAGGCGAAGGTGGATAGAAAATGAGAGGAATGGAAGAGGAGAAAGAGGTGACGAAGAGAACAGGAGAGAGAGAGAGAGAGAGAGAGAGAACAGAGAAAGGAGTGAAAAGAACAAGATGGATAAATAAAATGGCCAAGGGGACAGAGGAGAGAAGAAGACAGAGAGTTGTGTACTACAGTTCATTCCCAGAAGAGACTGTAAGGACCCTCCAGCCACAGTCAATAGACTGGCGCCAATGGTTCTGACCGCCCATCCATTCTACTGGCTCCATGGTCAATACTGTCAGACAGTGAGGGCAACCACAACGACTCAGGAGTCAATATCAGACTGACTCACGAGTCAATACAGTGTTTCCCACAGGATTTTGAGAGACTGTGTTGGGTGGACCACTTATAAAAAATTAAAAATAACCATTTAAAAAAGCGGAAGGGGGGCGGGGATTTGGTGCGAATCCAAAAGATTGCATCACTCACAAAACGCCCCTGCGAACGTGCTCGGACACTTTCCTGCAACAGCACCAAGCAGCGCTGAAATAAAAAAAGTAGTCTAAAGTGTGTGAGCGAGCGAGCTTCCAGCAGCGGGGCCAGGAGTGAGAGACGCTTTGCTGAAGCAACGGCGCTAAACACAACGTTAGAGATCTTTTATGTTATTATGAGAAGTGTACAAATATTTTCGGTTTGTTATGAAACTGACAAATTAGCCCGCCACAGTCTAGGCAATTAATGGGAAACACTGACTCAGGAGTCAATACCAGACTAACTCAGGAGAAAATACCAGACTGACTCAGGAGACAATACCAGACTGACTCTTATAGCCATGGTAGTGCCTATTGAGTGGAGAATCATCAATTCCAAGGGCTGCATCCCTGGGATAAAGCCGCCATTGTGACATAATTACAAGCCTCATTTGTCCTTTGTTTAATTGGCTCCTCCAGCTGTGTCTGTGTGTGTGTGTGTGTGTGTGTGTGTATGTGTGTGTGTGTATGTGTGTCTGCGCTCTCACCATCTCCAGCTCCTCCACCCTCAGCTGCTTACGACACTTGAGGGAGACGCGCTGCTCCTTGACGTCCTGCAGGGTGTCGTTCCTCACCGTGGTGCTCAGACAGATCACCACGTCCACCCTGGGGGGGAGGGGTAGACAGGGGTAGACAGGGGTAGACAGGGGTAAGTAGAAACAGGAGGTGGCATTGTGAGTGAAAAAGAAAACAAGCAAAAATGAAACAGAAGACCAGAGAGGATACTTGAGAGACTCTCGACAGCTCCACACACACACACACACACACACACACACACACACACACACACACACACACACACACACACACACACACACACACACACACACACACACAGATTACACAGGGCAGGGTAACACCAGTTCTAACCAGTGCCGGTGAAATCATTACAGAAAGCAGGCCTGACGAGTCAATCACTGCATGGATAAGGATCAAATGGAGCCTGGAGGGAACCAGGGGCTGGGAGAACCACGTTCTGAGCAGTGCTCTGGGCTAGATTAGCATAGCCTGTCAATCAATGATTAATGCCGCCTCAGGGAATATTTTTCCCTGGGACTCATTTCTACCATTATGTTGAAGAATGCACATTAAGATTCCCCTCAGACATCAAGGTTTGTGTTGAATAAGTCATTTATTTTTTTCCTGGGACTCTTTTTTTTTTTTTTTTTTTTTTTTTTTTTTACAGTGTCCTGGATGTGACAAATTGGCAAACTCACTTCTTCTTAATGTTGGGGCACAGTTTGAGAACGTCCTCCTTGCAGGCCATCTTGAATTTGTAGGAGAAGCGGAAATCCTTCATTTGGATCTGAGGGAGAAAGAGGAGGGGGGAAAGGAGAGAGTAGGGGAATGGGAGAGAGGCGGGGAGAGGAGAGAGGAAAGGGGGGGGGGGGAGTCAGACAGACGGTGTTGTTTACGGTGACCGGTCAAAGCAAACCGACTGAGGGTAAAACAATCACACACACCAAATCCTCTCCCTTCACATCACATAAATTCATCTGTGTGTGTGTGTGTGTGTGTGTGTGTGTGTGTGTGTGTGTGTGTGTGTGTGTGTGTGAGACTCACCAGCTGGAAGTGTGTGACGCCCACGGTGCACTTGTCATTCATCTCCTTCTGATGCTTGTTCTGGACCAGACACTCCATCAGGTCCCCCGTGTCCACCTGGTTATCTGCCACATCCTGGGGAGGGAGGGAGAGAGAGACAGAGAGAGAGAGAGAGAGAGAGAGAGAGAGAGAGGGAGGAAGGGAGGAGGAGAGAAAAGGAAAGGTAAGGTAGAGGAGAAAGAGAGAGGAGAGCAGAGGCGAAGGTGGATTGATTGATTGATTGATTGATTGAAAACTTTATTAGAAGATTTGCAGAAGTAGGTACATGAAAGTACATATTACATACAAGGTCAACTAAAAGGATAAAAACCCAAGAAAGCCACTGGCTTATTTCAATTGGGGTCCTTGATTTTCAATTCATCGTTACATGTAAGACAGACAGGAAAAGAAAAAAAACTAGTACTATCTACAAGATAATACAGACAAATAACTATTACTATCTCCAAGATAAAAATACATCCATATTATAGAAAATGGAACATGAGCTGGAATACACACAGCTTACAAATAAGTCTAAACATCACCTCTAGTTCTCAGGAAGGGTGTGTAATCATTGGAGGACAGAGGTGGTAGAATTCCGAGGACAAAGTCACTCATCCACGCATTAGAACGACCCCCGTCCTCCGCTTTCCACCTCCGCCAGCCTCCCCTGGGGGGTATTCCATTAACGTTGCTAAAGGACAATCCAGGCTTATTCTGATAAGTCTGAAGTCTCGCGAGAGTTATAAAAATAAGCCTGGACTTTCCTTTAGCGACGCTGATGGAATACCCCCCAGGTGTGCATGCAGCATGGCGTGCAGTGAAACGTCAATATTATCAGGCAGGGAGAGTGTGAGATATGATAGCCACTGAGCACTGAGGAGTGAACTTGAGGTATGTGTGTCACAGGAAGGCCGGAAGGAGGTCGAAACCGGAGAACGGGGGTCATTGTGATGCGTGCGACGGAATGAGGAATGGTATCGGATTCTAACGAGTCCCCCCCCTCCTCCTTCGAGTTCTACCTCCACCAGCCTCCTCTGATATAGTGAACAGTAACTGGACCCAGTGGTCTAGCAGGCCTTGGGTGAACGGTGAGTCTCAGGTGCAGTACTTACGTGGCAGTGGGACTGGATGACGGGCTCACAGGCCCGGATCAACAGAGCCTCGATCTGAATATCCTGTTCCAGAGAAACAGCACAGAGGAATCAGTACAGAGGAATCAGTACAGAGGAATCACTACAGAGGAATCAGTACAGCAGAATCAGTACAGCAGAATCAGTACAGAAGAATCAGTACAGAAGAATCAGTACAGCGGAATCAGTACAGAGGAGTCAGTACAGAAGAATCAGTACAGAGGAGTCAGTACAGAAGAATCAGTACAGAGGAGTCAGTGGTGGATGCGTACCTCTGACTCCAGCTCCGTCAGGTTGCCCACCACGTCCCTGCACTCTGAGATCAGATCATCCAGGTGGTCCTGGAGACACTCCAGCTCCTAGAGAACACACACACACACACACACACACACACACACACACACACATTAGATGTAGTACTGGGGAGGCAGAAATCGGAGGAGGGGTTATTGTAATGACTAATTCCACCTCCACTGCTGTCCTTCAGAATAACACAAGAAACAGCAGTCAGGTCACGACTAGAGTCAAGCAGCTCCCCAGAAAGTGTGAAAACGACAGTTATACAAGTGTATTTTATTGATATTCATTATTCTCGTGACAACTGCACTTTAGCGTCCGCGGCGTTATCTGCCCTATCATGATGACTGTGGCATGATGTCATATATCCTCTGGCTTCTAGCGGTTCAATATGAGTTTTTATGGTTATTGTGATTGTTGTGTTTCATGTTGTTTTCTGCCCCTTTGGGGACAGTAAAGATATTGATTGATTGCGCAATTCTCAGCTCCTACAGAGGAACTGTAGGACAACAGGAAAAGCTGTCTCTCTCTCACTCTCACTCTCCTGTCTGTCTCTCTCACCTGGCCAGTCTGTCTGTCTCACCTGGCCAGTCTGCCTCTCTCACCTGGCCAGTCTGTCTCTCTCACCTGGCCTGTCTCTGTCTACCTGTCTGTCTCACCTGGCCTGTCTCTGTCTACCTGTCTGTCTCTCTCACCTGGCCTGTCTCTGTCTACCTGTCTGTCTCTCTCACCTGGCCTGTCTCTGTCTACCTGTCTGTCTCACCTGGCCTGTCTCTGTCTACCTGTCTGTCTCACCTGGCCTGTCTCTCTCACCTGGTCTGTCTGTCTCACCTGGCCTGTCTGTCTGTGTGTCTCACCTGGCCAGTCTCAGTCTTCTCGCTGCACCACTTCCCCAGGTCGGTCATGCAGCGTTTCTGCAGTTCGGGGTCCAGCTTCACGTCCAGCGCCCTCTGGTGGAGGATCCTCTGCACCTCCATCTTACAGTCACGAGACAGCTGGACATGCAGGGGGGCGGAGGGGTGGGGGACACGTCAGTAATACACACGCATACATACACACCTACATACCCCAACACACACACCTACATACACACCTACTGAATACACGTTCACACACACCTACAGTACACACACATGCACAAACGTGTATACCCATGCACACACACACAACAGAATACACACACAACAGAATACACACACAACAGAATACACACACACACACACACACACACACACACACACACACACACACACACACACACAGTTCTTTTGCCCACTAATAATCATGGGGAATCAAGCTGTTATCCATCATCAAGCTGTCATCCGTCCTCCATTACTTCAGGTGCCATTCACCTCCATTAGCCCACGGAGAACACTCACAATGGCCTTTTACACCATCATCGCCATCATAATCATCACCATTGCCTATCACTAAATTACCCTGCGCAATCACTGCAGCTTTTTTTTGCAGACAAGCACCATTCATTTTATAGGTCTTTACGTATCGACCATAATTGTCATCAATCTTCATCACCATAATTCTTCACACCATCATCATCATCATCCCACCACCATGATCAATATTCACAGACGTTCATGGAACATAACAAACTTACATTTTCCTCTGCAGTTTTCTGTTAAAATCCAAAACACCATATGGTTAACCTAGTTTCTCTACCAGCTGGTAGTCAGGGGGGACCAACCTGTAGCTCCCTCAAAGTAGGCCAAACCTGTATGAAAGGCTTTCGTTGACGTCTGATGGATAGATGACTCACTTACTCAGACAAATGTATTTGTTGTTAGTCGCTTTGGATAAAGGGCGTCTGACAAACATTTTAAATGTAAATGTAAGTCACAACTCCCCTGAAGTCATATGCAGTGACGTCTACCAGCTGTGTTCCACAATGACAGTACAGTTTTGTCAGCTGTCTACACACACACACACACACTCACTGCTAACACGCTGTCATCCCCTCCTCATCCTCTCCTCCTCTCCCCACATCCTCTCCTCACCCTCTCCCTCACCCTCTCCTCATCTTGTCATCTTATCCCTCTCCTCATCCCCTCCTCCTCCTCCTCCGCCTCCTCCTCCTCTCCACCCCTCCTCACCCGTCTGCCCTGCTCCTCTGTGCGGTAGGCGTGGCGATACAGGCAGGAGAAGACCGCGCCGGGGGGCATCATCTCGCTGGTCTCATTCCAGCCG
Organism: Nansenia antarctica; assembly: GCF_963989245.1. NCBI lineage: Eukaryota > Metazoa > Chordata > Actinopteri > Argentiniformes > Microstomatidae > Nansenia > Nansenia antarctica. The sequence continues at coordinate 31,257,628 of NC_137679.1, read as the reverse complement.
TGCGTGTGGCAGAGGCGGGCCGCGTCACCCTGGCACTTCTTATACAGCACAGGGTCCAGTCTAGATGAGGAGAGGGGGAGGACAGGGGGGAGGACAGGGAGGAGGGGGGGGGAGAGTCAGTTTCTACTGGATTTGAATACCGGATGTGTGTCTAGTACGACGGAAGACTTTTTTGGAGACTTATCTACAGTGGTAGAGAGATTATACAAGTGTACCCCCCCCCCCCCGATTCTTTGTCAAGACTAAATTCTAAGTTTCCACAGATTCTTGGCTAAGGTGTTAGGCTCGTTCCGCTTTCGGTGACTGGCTGTAACTGTAACACTCCAGCGGGCAGACCCAGAGACATTTGGAGAACGTCATGGGAATGTTTCTCAACAACAAATTAAATCGGGTTCTTTTTCCGGGGCCGCCAATAACAGTGAGTGGATTAGAGTGGACAGGCAAGAGACCTAAAGACACACAGAGGGTAGTGGACTGCTGGCACTGCGGCCCCCCCAAGCTCTCGCACTGGTTACGGGGCGGGCAGACCCAGCGGTCATGTCAGTCCTTGATTACTACTCACACCGTCTCGTCTGTTGTAAGTCAGCGGCAAAGACAAGGACGCCAGTGGCCAATTAGCTTTAATTGCTGTTAAGGTCTCCCAATTAAAAACACCATTAGACCTAATGAACTGTGAACGCAGCTAAAGACTAAAGAGGTTACTCTGCGGGCTGCGCGAGTGTGTTTGCGTGCGTGCGTACGTGTGTGTGTGTGTGTGTGTGCGCACCGACGTGGACAACATAATAAGTTCAGTGGCGGCAGCAGCGATAGTGGCACACTTCAGGGTTGCGAGTCGGTTGTTCATGGTTAAAGTGTTGGGAGATAAAGGGTTGGGGGTTAGAGGGTCTAAAGGTGAAGGGTGAGGGGTCAGGGGTCAGGGGGTAACAGGCTGTGGTTCACTCACTTCCAGTCTCGGGAGATGAAGTACTGCAGCTCCAGCAGCCGGTGCTCACAGTCCTCCACCATCTTGTCTGTGTACAGGTGCTCCATCAGACACGACAGGATCCTACACACACACACACACACACAGGCAAACGCACACACACAGACAAATGCGCACACACAGGCGAGCACGCACACACAGGCGAGAGCACACACAGGCGAGAGCACACACAGGGGAGAGCACACACACACACACACACACACACACACACACACACACACACACACGTCAAGTCCAGGGCCCAACAATCATAAAAACAGTGTATTCATTACACAGTGACTCAACATGGCTGGTTGACCCACCCCCCACAACTGAAAGCAATTCCTTCTCTCTATATATACAGAAACACACACACACACACACACACACACACACACACACACGCAGGCTCATTAGTAACAAGTCTCTCAAGCCTTCCCCTCCCCACCTGAAGACAAACACAACCAGTCATTGTCCTCCTCATGTCCTCTCCCTGCACGGTGTGTGATCGTTACAAACCTGGCTTTCATCAAAGACACAGATTCAGTGGGAAAGTTCACTGGCAGCGCCCATGCTGAATGTAGTTGAACTTTATTTAGAGTAATGTATTCATGTGCGCAGGTTGTGCGAACGAAAGCAGAGGGGGGAATAATTGGATGTGCTTCACAGCATTAATGAGGGGAGAAAAACACGAGGAGCGGAAGAGAGTGAGGAGGAGGAAGAGAGAGAGAACAGGGTTTTTCTCCCCAGCAATAGCATGTTGTGCAACACTGTCACAAAGACACTATCACAGAGACAGGTTAAGGAAGTAATTATACATCTGCAGCCGCTACAATTGAAAACAGAAAGCAAGTGAAAAAGCCTCTAATTAACTGTGTGCATGAAAGGAGACGAATTACAGATCACTACATTGAAATACTGACACAGAAATGTGGAGGCTGGTGGAGGTAGAAATCGGAGGACGGGCTCATTGTGATGTATGGAGTAGAATAAGGAACGGCATCAAACATTTATAAGGGTGTATGTGACAGTATTGACATTTACATTTTTGGCATTTAGCAGACGACTTTATCCAAAGCGACTTGCAACAAATACATTTGTCTAAGTGAATCATCTATCCATCAGTCATCGCAAGAAAAAGTAATCTAAGATAGGAGCAGGGGCCTTTGGCAGTTATAATCCTATTTTTTTTTCTTTATGTTTTCTTTCCGGTAGAGAAACTGTACAGGGGGATGATATAGCCACATAGTGCTCTCCATAAGTATTGAAAAGAGGAAGCATTTTGGCTTCTTTTAGCTCTGTACTCCTGACAGTTTGGATTTGAAATCAGGTTTGGGTGAGCTAGCACAAATAGCCCAGATGTATCCTCAGTGTCCTTTCACAACTGTCAATAATGTGGTTTTCGGGCCTGGAAGTGGCACAGACCCTAATCCTAACCCTAACCCATCATCGCAAGGTCCCTGGCTCAATTCCGGCCATCGTCATATCCTGCATGTCATCCCTCCTCTCTCTCACCCATCCTTCCTGTCAATCTCTACTGTCTCTATTCCAATAAAGCAGAAATGGCCTAAACACATATAAAAAATAAATAAAAATGATCATAATAATAATGTGGTTTCTTCATTAGCATGCTATGTTGTTTTGAGTGTCGGTAAGAACAGGTTTTCACTGCATATCGTCGGCATGGATGCAGAACCTAAGAGCTAACATACTAAAAGCCATTATGACAGACTGGTAGCATTACTAGCCAGCGAGCATCCGCTAGTTGACGTTGAAGTCACTTTAAAGTGTGATTATTGTTGATTGGCAAAGAATATCTGTATTCTGTATCTGTAAAAACATGTAAATATATCAAGCACAACATTCCTACTGGAATGAAAACCCTGTTACAATACAAACAAGTGTTTTAGAAACATCTCACTAATGTGTGACTCGAGGCTACTTTAACTTGGTTGCTATGGACGTATCCAAGTGTGAGTGTGTGTCTGTGTGTGTGTGTGTGTGTGTGTGTGTGTGTGTGTGTGTGTGTGTGTTACTTACATGGGGTCTCCATTGCGGATGTGTTTGCAGGCGGTCTGGATGACAGACTCACAGGCCTCATTAAGGGCCCGGTCTATCCGGTAGTCTGCCCCGGGGTCCGCTGACTGGATCAGAGTCTGGAGCTGTGACACACACACACACGCACACGCACACGCACACGCACACGCACACACACACACAAACACACACACACACAAACAGCATCAACACAACAGCTGGGAATTAGTCAATGTGTGTGGTGACACAAAATGTTCCAGACTGAATAGATGGAGCACAAACATATCTAAAGTTTGGTGCTGCTGTCCCAATTCATTTTCTATGGGGAGTTCTGCAACCTAGTTAATATCTTCCTGCACCAAATCTTGACAATTTTATAATTTTACATTTTAAAATGTTTTGGCATTTAGCAGACGCCTTTATCCAAAGCAACTTACAACAAATACCTTTGTCTAAGTAAAGTGAATCATCTGTCCATCAGTCATCACAAGAACAAGTCATAAAGGTTAGCACCAGGGGCCATTGGCAGTCATAATGCTAGAAGAAGGAAGAATTAAGCCTTAATTAAGGGTAGTTAAGTTTATTTTTTCTTCTTCTTTTTTGTATTTATTTATTTTAGTAGAGAAATTGTAAAGGGGAGTAGAGGGGATGAAGAGGTCTTTCGGGGGGACAGTTAAGTGTGTGTGTGTGTGTGTGTGTGTGTGTGTGTGTGTGTGTGTGAATGGTGCCTGTGCGTGTGTGTTTGTGTGTGTGGGTGGGTCCCTGTGTGTCTGGACCTGTGTGTGTGTGTAGCCTGTGTGTGTGCCTTTTTGTGTGTGCCTGTGCAGTGTCCTCACCGCGCTCTGACAGAGGCTGTCCACCGTGCCCTTGTCCCCCCGGCCCACCCTCATCAGGCAGTGGAGGGTGCGCCCCTTGCGGTGCAGGCCGGAGCAGTGGGCCTCGATCTCCCCACGGCAGTGCAGCACGATCTCTGGGCTCAGGGAGAAGTCCTCCATCAGCATCCTCCGGTAGTCCAGCATCTCCCCCTGGCAGTCCCCACTCACCGTACGACCTGGAGGGAGGGAGGGGAGTCAGCTAGGGGAGACACACATCTACACACAGACACATGTATGTATGTATGTGTGTATGTGTATACACATACACACATGGACACACACACACATCTACACACAGACACATCTACACACAGATACACACACATACACATCTACTCACACACAGACTAGGGTTGGGCAGTGTCCGATTTTTTACACTGTTAAACCTTCCCCAAAGTTTACCTCTGTATACGTTATTATCGCAGGATTAAGGATCACATTGTAGGGCTTTGAGGGAGCTGCCAATTTCAAATGAATTAAATGACGTCATGTTGCCATTCGGTCGGAACCCAAAATGCTGCCAAATTGCAGCAGTTGCATTTTTTTTTTAGGGACCAACTCGCTTGCGCTCGCCATCTGTTTTTCAGATTCTCCCTTCGAGGCGAGGCTGTCACATGACACACGATTATGATAGCTTCTAAATAATTTGTCTTTTTTGACTGGTTATTCGTTTGACAAGTGACGTTGTTTACAAAAAAGTTCTGTCATCATTTTCAGAGCATCTTCAACCGCACAAACAGAGGTGTTGGACAAAACCCTAACACGGCACACACATGGACACACACACAGCCCTACACACACACACACACACACACACACACACACATGGACACACACAGACACACACGGACACACACGGACACACACAGACATACACAGACATACACGGACACACAAGGACACACAAGGACGGACACACCCTTACACACACACACCCCTACACGCACGGACACACACACCCCTACACACACCCACCCCTGTGCACGGCAGATTCCAGGCAGAGCAGCAGGTAGGAGAGGCGGGCCTCGCGGGCGCGGGGCATGTTGGTGTCCAGGTTGCAGCGGTACTTCCTCAGGTCTGTCTTGCAGGCCTTGGCCAGGGAGTAGCTCACCTTGTAGTCCTGGGCTATCAGCTTCTGTCTGGTGGTCAGGGCCTCTCGACACTACCACGGGGAGGGGGGGGAGCAAATGTGAGAGAGAGAGAAAGATGGAGAGAGAGATGGAGAGGGGGGAGAGAGATGGAGAGAGAGAGATGGAGAGACAGAGGGGGAGAGAAAAAGAGAGATGGAGAGAGAGAGGAGGGGGGGAGAGAGATGGAGAGAGAGAGAGAAAGAGAGAGAAAGAGAGAGAGAGAGAGAGAGAGAGAGAGAGGCCTTATTCACGGCCCCAAAACCACCTCTCGCCACTCTACGTCCTGCCAAACACGCATTCTTGAGGCGGTTTCCTCCTGAACAACACCGGCCAGCAGCGGCGGCCTTCTTCTCAGAATAGAAGCTGATCTGCGTGCGTGTCTCCTGAGCTCCCGTCCCTAAGGACCCTCCTCCACCCAGGTGAGAACAGTTACAGCTCTTTGTTGACTTAAGATGCTTTAGTTACATTAGAGTCCAGAGAGACAGGGACAGGGTATTAAAAGGAGGAGGTTTAAGTACACTATGGCTGCGCGGTAATATGAACCGGCAAGCCTCAGACCGCTGCCTCTCCTTCAGTGGCCTCCACATACCTTCTCAGACATGGCCTCCTCAAACTTGTGGTTGAAGAGACACTTGTAGACTTTGCCCTCCCCTGCTTGGGTCTGCAAGTAAAACAAACACATCTGTCGTAAGAGAACATTCTCTGTGAGTCATTTTTACTCCTGTGTGTGTGTGTGGGCGGGGTGTACATGCACACACCCATGCACGCACACATATACACACATACACACATATATATATATACACACACACACACACACACACACACACACACACACATACACACACACACAGTGTTTGCTCTGTCCGTCTCATCCTGCTGCAGACAGAGGATGGAGAGAGGAGGAAAACAGATGAGACGAGAGGAAGTGAGAGGAGGAGAGGAAGCGGAGAGAACAGGCTGAGAGGAAGGGAAGAGTGGATGGAGAGATGGAGAGAGAAGACGAGAAAGAAGGAAAAAGAAGAAGAAGAGAGGAAGCAGAAAAAGAAGGATGAGAAGGAGGAGGAGGAGAGACAGAGTGAGAGAGGAGAGAGAGATGTGCGTGTGTGTGGCGTTGTACGTTTTCACAGAAGCGTTCGCGGTCCTCCCGGCAGGAGAAGTACAGGTAGCGGTCCAGGTGGAAGTCGTCGGAGGACAGCTCCGCCACGCGCATGATGGACTTCTTACACTCGTCTCTGATTGGATGGGCCTGGTCCACCTGCTCCGCCTCCCGCACCAAGCCCTTCTCCAGACAAGAAATGACCTCGCCTTGAGAATGAATGTCCTGAGAGGGGGAGGAAGAGAGACAGAGCGAGAGAGAGAGAGAGAGAGAGAGAGAGAGAGAGAGAGAGAGAGAGAGAGAGAGAGAGAGAGAGAGAGAGAGAGAGAAACGGTTTATTAACTGCTGCAGGTGAGATCCAGACGGCCACAGTCCACTGGCCCACAGACAGGGAGAGAGACAGACAGGGAGAGAGACAGACAGGGAGAGAGACAGACAGGGAGAGAGATAGACAGGGAGAGAGACAGACACCGTCTCCAAATACAGGACGAGTGGAAAACTAAAATAAACAAACGTATTAGATGAAATGAAAAGAGAAAAAAAAGACAAGAGCAACCCATTATATCCCATGAATTCCACATGCAAATCTGTTAGCGATAACATCCCATTTATTCCATTCAAAAATCCCCTGCTTTTCACCCTAGGCCCTGTCCGGGCAGGGCAGATGGGATTGTGTTGAAGCTAATTAAACTGTAGGTCCGTCTGGAGCACTACAATGGAAGGCCAGTGACGCAGTGACACACAGATACAGACACAGACACAGGCACAGGCACAGACATAACAATGAACAGTCCTCTGCTGCCCATAAATCTGTTTGGACGAGCAAGCAGGAACATCTCGTACTTTCTCTCTCACACACACACACACACACACCTACCTCTGCTCTTCTCATCTTGTACTTTTACACACACACACACACACACACACACACACACACAGACCTCTGTCCTTCTCATCTTGTACTTTCACACTAGCACACGCACACACATTTTTCTATTGACACAGATGGACATCCACCGACAGTGGACCAAGCCAGTTCACCATGACACACACACAGAAGGAGACACACAGATGACTTCCCTCAAACACGAGAGAGACACAAGAAACAGAGTGAGATAGAGAGAGATAGAGAGAGAGACAGAGAGAGAGAATGAGAGAGAGAGAGAGAGAGACAGAGACAGACAGAGAGAGAGAGAGACAAAAAGAGAAAGAGACAGAGAGGACAGGGTAACACTCCTAAGATCCTCTCATGCTACTCCTGGCCAGCAGAGAGAGTGAGTCTTCTGTGGGGACACTCCTGTGTGTGTGGTGGAGGACCTAGTTGACTAACTGACAGCATCTGGTGTTCCTGGCGGGAGGACCTCCACGCTGGGCTCGGTATGTCTGTGTGTGTGTGTGTGTGTGTGTGTCTGTGTGTGTGTGTGTGTGTGTGTGTGTGTGTGTGTGTGGGCTGTGGTGCTGACATCATCACTGGCTCTCTATTCAACCCTCCTCACAGACCTCTTCTGGGACCTCATATCTCTTGCCTTTCCCTCTGTGTCTGTGTGTCTCTCTCTCCCTCCCTCCCTCCCTCCCCTGCCTCTCTGTCTGTTTCTCTCCCTCCCCTGCCTCCCTCCCACTCTCCGTCCATTGCCTCTCCCTGTCTCCCTCCTTCCCACTCTCCTTCCCCTGCCCCTCCCTCCCTCCCACTCTCCCTCCCTTGCCTCTCCCTCCCTCCTTCCCCTCCCTCCCTCCCACTCTCCCTCCCATCCACGCCCCTTCCCCTGCCCCTCCCTCCCTCCCACTCTCCCTCCCTTGCCTCTCCCTGTCTCCCTCCTTCCCACTCTCCTCCTGCCTCTCCCTCCCTCCCACTTCTCCCTCCCTCCCACTCTCCCTCCCTTGCCTCTCCCTGTCTCCTACCATCCTTCCCCTGCCTCCCCCTACCTCCCCTCCCTCTCCCCCTCTTCAGGACATACCACAGGATTCAGTGCAGGCCAACAGTAAAACAAGACCGACAGGGCCCTCTCCTCCCTCCATCCATCCATCCATCCAGCCACTCTGTGAATACTTCAACAGAGGGCTGAACTAACAAGTGGCACCCTCTCCAATCACTCGCTCCCGCAGAGACAATGGTGCTTACCTCTGGGACTGAAACAATGACGAGTAGAGTGTTTTTCTCTTAAAACCCAAAAGATTTATTCACAAACACAGACGGGCAATTATGGGCTCAACACTTTAAACTGTAAGGCTTACGCATCAACGCAATCCATCAAATTGTCTAGATGTCTCACACACACACACACACACACACACACACACACACACACACATACACACACTTCTAGTAGCAGTAAATATCCCCCCTCTGGGGCTGATCCACATAAAGCAGAGGATTCAAGCTGTTCCTACACACACCACACACAGACTATGCACACACCACACACGGACTACGCACACACCAAACACCGCTACGGCACACACGCACGCACACACATACACACACTGCAAACACACACTGCACACACACACACCACACACAGACTACGCACACACCACACACCGCACACGCACACACCCACACGCACACGCACACTGCACACAAACACCCACACGCACCCCCCCCCCCCCCCCCCCCAGCTCACCTTCTCCCCGATGTTGATGGAGCCACAGTGCAGGGTGTTGATGTCCTCCTTGCACTTGTCCATGAAGCCGCAGATGAGGCGGTAGTCGCTGAACACGATGCTGGTCATCTTGGTGATGTACTGGTGGCACTGGTACTCTGTGATGTTGCCACGGTGATCCACCAGGCACGACACCAGGTAACCCTTCCCGCGCTCCTCCTCGTTACACTCCTTAATCTGGGGGGAGACAGGAAGTGATGCCACACCAGGGGTCAGACACGCAATGCCAGCCTGTCGACCGCTGAGTAGAAGGTTAGTCTAACTACAGTACAGGACTAGACCAGGGGAGGTAGAAGGTTAGTCTAACTACAGTACAGGACTAGACCTGGGGAGGCTGGTGGAGGTAGAAATCGGAGGATGGGACTCTTTGTGATGCATGGAACAGAATGAACACACATGGCTCCACTGATACACTGTGTGGTGGTGTCCCTCAACAAGCCAGACCGGACGTTAGTCTTTATATTATTATTATTATGAGTTAGTAGTAGTAGTAGTAGTAGTAGTAGTAGTAGTAGTAGTAGTAGTAGTAGTATTATTATTATTATTATATAATAAGAAAAAATAAATCCACTGTCGACTGAATGAATTCAGGCCCGTGTCAGTTAGTCGCTCAAACAATGTTGTCACCACACACTTCTGAACGGCTGTAAAACAACAAGCGAACGGCGAAACACAAAGCGAAATCAATTTCGCGGGCACAGTTGAACAGTCAGGCTGTGAACAGGGCTGTTGTTGGGTTTCTAATCTTTGCGTCAGCCCGTGCGAAGCAACACCCACACAGGGTCTTTGTGTGGAGAGAGGAGAGGGGGCCGCGGAGCTGAATGTCACAGCTACAATAGCAGCCTCCCAGCCAGGCTGACAGGTCATTATCTGGGTTATGTTACATCTCCCTGTC
>NC_137679.1:31092971-31237971 GCF_963989245.1 Nansenia antarctica | reverse complement strand
TGCTGGGCCTGCGCCCCGCCAGACGGCTCTCTGCTCAGAAATGCACTCAGCAGCCAGGAGGGCCTGGACAGGTACTCCAGGATGAGGACGAGGCAGGAAAATAATAACAACCTTCTCACTTTGTCACGGCGACCTCGTCGACCCCACGAAGCTCAACAGCAGCATCAGGCTCGAGGCCTCGCAACCCTCACGACAGTGTATGTGTGTGTGTGTGTATGTGTGTGTACACATGTCTTTGTGTGTGTGTGTGTGTGTGTGTGTGTGTGTGTGTGTGTATGCGCGTGTGTGTGTGTACACATGTGTCTTTGTGTGTGTGTGTGTGTGTGTCTTTAATAGAGCTCATCAGCCAAACAACATCAGCCAGCCAGAGAGACTCTGGAGAAAGAGGAAACTGCTCTGGACTGGCAGAGACAGGGACAGTCCCACACACCCATACCAGAAATAGCTCTGAGCCCAGTTCTGCTGCCAATAACCGCTCCTGCTGCTGTACAAGATACCCAGCAGCCACACCCTGGCAGGCATGTTGTCCCGAAGTCCAGCACACACCACTGACACAGGGCCACGGCCAAACTGTTAGGGTTGGAAAGAGCAAGTGAGGACAGTCGAGGGAGCTGCAGGCATACCAGCAGAGGGAGAGGAAGAGGGAGACAGTTACTGCCCTGAGGGCGGTGAGGAGTGGGGTGAGGAAGGGGGGATGTTTTCAAAGGGGGAAGACAGTCTGAGTGCCTGACCTGAGCCTCCACTCTGGGTCCTTCCTTCCTTCCCTCCATCTCTCCCTCTCCACACCCTTACACAGTCAAAATGTCACCATGCTGTTCCCATCATACAAATCATTGGCTGGCCTCTGAGGATCACCCACAAACATGTGATCACCCACAGACACTTGCTCGCACACGCACACCTCGTAGTATTCAGACCCAGACCAACAAGTTCTGGGACCGCTTCTACCCTCAAGCCATACAACTGCTCAACCGGCAGCACCTCAGGCCATAACTCAGGTCTACTGCCACTCAGCCCACACTGCACTGTTGAGAAGCTAGCTTCTTCACTCGATTTATTTATCTATCAAGTACTTGTATTTCCGACTATTTTATTCACAAAAAGTTTTTCACTTAATGTAAAAATGTCATTTGACATGTCATATGATTCAGCAGCTTAGGACAGGACAGTATATAGTCCACAACAAATGGTAAATGGTAAATGGTCTGCACTTATATAGCGCCTTTATCCAAAGCGCTTTACAACGGCCTCTCATTCACCCGTTCACACAAACATTCACACACCAATGGCGGTAAGCTACCATGCAAGGCGACGGCCCGCTCACTGGGAGCAATTTGGGGTTCAGTGTCTTGCCCAAGGACACTTCGACATGTGGCCAGCCGGGGCTCGAACCGCCGATCTGCCAACCTTCCGATCATTAGATGGCGGCTCTACCTCCTGCACCACAGCCGCCCGAGACAACAACAGTTGGCTATTAAAGACTGCCAGGCTTTAAGCAACAAAAAGAGTACTCTGCAGTACTCAGTGACCAACTGGTTTAAAGTTAAAACAATTTAAACAGCAGCATTCAGCATTGTAGAAAAAAAAGAGGTACTATCTGATTTCTAGGTTTAGTGCCTTCAGGTTTTTATTCTATTTATCTTCTCTTACAAATGGCAAATCAATTATAGCACCCTTTTTTAAAGTGTAGCCTAGTGACGCCCGCTGGTGAGACCATAAACCAGTCGCAGAATCAAAGGGATGTCAACAATATCTAGTTTTCGTATTTTTCATAACAGGCAATTTGAAGTTTTAAAGTACCCAGTCGATATAATATACAACAGTTTAACGATCACTAAAAACTTATAATCTGTGGATTGGATTCACTGTTGCCGGAGGCTACCGGTAAGTGATACATGGCTTGTAAACATACTTTCGTTTTAGAACGTGTTCAAAAGCAAGAACTGTGTGTTCATCTAGTTATGCGTAGTTATGTATTTTTAGCATGTCGATGTTCTCTCAGCATGTTGTGATGTTATAAAAACGCAGTTAGACGTTCCTAGCGATGTACCACTGTTAGCCGCTAGCTGTTAGCAGCGTTTGTTGTGGTTTGATCAGATGCTTTTCTCCTCGCATTCCCATTCTTGAGCTGTACCAACATTCAAATACTCGTGTTGTCATTAATGTAAACAGCCGAAAAATGTTGTGACCACTGACTACTATTGTTGTCATCACGATCACGTGAGTGACACGCCAGATCGGGAGAGCAGATCGGTGCCTATTTTTTTTCCGTGCGATCTGCGATCCAGCATTCAGGACCAACATTGCAGATATCCGATATCAATATCGGATCGGGACATCCCTAAATGAATCATCTAGCCATCAGAGATCATAAGAAAAATAACTCTATGACAAAACCATGGGCCATTGGCAGACACAATGCTAGAAGCTATAATTATGCTATAATAATCTTTACCTTATTTTATTTTTTATTATTATTTTATAATAAAGTAGAGAAAATGTACAGTGGGGTAGTGGGGATGAAGAGGTCTTCAGGAGGGACAGTTAAAATGTAGCCTGAAGAGATGGGTCTTCAATCTATAGCGGAAGATAGGGAGTGACTCAGCAGTCCTGACAGCAGAGGGAAGCTTGTTCCACCAGCGGGGCACCAAGACAGTCAAACTGTGATCGAGTAGTGCGACCATGGTATCCATGTAGCCCAGGAGAGGCCAGAGTAGCCTAGGTTCATTAGAAGATTCAGGGTTCACCCTCTACACCTCAGTAATGTGGCTTGACTGGTCAGTCTTAAGCGTTTGAGAATCATGTGAGAACATTAACCTCATTTGGCCTGTATTTATGATAATAATAATATTCTAATATATATGCCATTTAGCTGACGCTTTTAGCCAAAGCGACTTACATTGCAGTGAGTGCATACAGTTGTCAGTATATATCCAGCGGGAATCGAACGCACAACCTAAGCGTTGTCAGCGTCATGCTCTACCAACTGATCCACGGAGGACCAGGTTTGCATTACCAGCTCTCAGGGGAACCATTGGCTCATGTTTAAAACATATGCCCTCGATTAAATCAACAAGTATGATGTTGTTTCTGACAACTTAAGTGTTCCCCGGGGAGTGTCCCACTGAAAGGGAGGCACAGTGATTTCAGAGAGCAGAGGGTTATTTAATGTTTCCTGCAGCCTGTAACAGTTTCACAGTGCATAAAACTGTAAGATTACCTCAGCATTTATACAGATAGGCATGAGCACGCACGCACGCACACGCGCACACGCGCACACACACACACACACACACACACACACACACACTCAAACACACACTTCCCTTCCATCACACTGCTGTGAACGTACTTCCTATCCCTAAGCAGCCTTTAATGGCCATCGCTCAGCGGTGAAGGGGTTAAGATCCCTCTGCTCGCGAGCCAGCCAGCAGCCGCTCAATTATTAAAGCCTAGGCCTAAGCAGCCATCATTACCACTTCCTGCCCTCTTCTTCTGCAACATCCTGTATCAGAGTGGTTGCTTCCATTAGCACCATTGGGCCAGGACAGGCTTATGGACTCCATCCCAAGGCATTTCCATGGTTTTAGGTTTTCTCCTATTGAATATTGTTAATTACTTTGGGCAAATCTCAGCAGCTCTTTGACTCCCTTCCAGTCACAGCAACCCCCTCCCTCCCTCATCTCCGTCTCTTCTCTTCCCTAACAAGAGCAGACCATGTCTTCCTGTTAGGGCTCCATTGTCTAGTTGGTTGAGATAGAACCGTATCTCTATGGTCCAGTCACACTCTGATGTAGCAACACTCTGGGCAGGCAGTCACAGAGCCCGTGGCTTCAAACCTGCAACGCCTTGCTCAGGGGAAGACAGCATCATTAGCATCAGCGGCAGCGGTAGAGCAGATATGACTGGCCGGTGCCACAGCAGTCTCTCTCTGTAAGGCGTCACACCGCTGAGCCACACCAGCCGCCATCAGTTTAGACACACAGCAGCAATGAGACTCCTCAGGGGAGGGGAGCTCCGTGTCAGATTACCACCAAGTGAGAGAGAAGGAGAGGGGAGAATGAGGGAACGAAAGCGAGGAGAGACAGTCCAACAAACAGCAAAATTCCCCTCTAACAATGATCTCAGTTCTCCTCGCCATGCCAATTCTGTGACACCATCCTTCAAACAAAGCACCGCACTGTACGCTAACACACACCCCGTAGTCATAACAGATCCCCAGTCAAATGAAACTCTTGCAGTTTGTCTGTACAATGATACGAGACTGGTTTTGAACTAATTGCGGGACCGCATTTCTCCAGTATTAGCATAGCCCGTTGGTACAACGCCAATGTTTAATCTACGCAGTTAAGTGAGGACAGATGGTTGATAACGAACCGCGGACCGCAGTAAAATGAGAATCGGGCAAGAACTGATTATACTGCATTATACGCTAGTGTTATGGGAACTGAACAGACAAAAAAAAGAAAATCACCTTTAGCGGGCCTGAATAAACCTGTCGCCCATGCCCAAAAGAATGCAAGCGCAGCACTCTGCCACAACAAATAAAGCTGTTTGAAGTTTTTTGCTCCACTGCAATTGTTTAGTCTGGTGCCTGCATGCTTAGACTGCCTTCACCACCTTCAAAGAGCAGAGCTGTACCCCCACCTCCACCTCTCCTATAGCTGTACCCCCACCTCCACCTCTCCTATAGCAGCATCCAGAGCAGAGCTGTACCCCCACCTCCACCTCTCCTATAGCAGCATCCTGTACCCCCACCTCCACCTCTCCTATAGCAGCATCCGGAAGAAGCTGAGCGAGGAACGTAGCAAGCTTCTGTGCTGCTCGAGGAAGTGAAACGCGAAGCAAAGTAATGCAGTGCTCTGGGTGCATCAGGGAATCAAAGCCAAGCAATTAAGAGTATGGAGTCAAATGCATGCAGATAAGAGAGCTTTCTGAACTATGGAAACTGCAACAGAGGGAACAACCGGGGTCTGAGAGTAGGCCCCTGATGTGGTAAGAACTGACTTGTTGGAAGCACATTTTAATTTTCAAGGCGTAGCCTATTAACTTGTGATGACAGAGCAAGAGCCCGCTCTGTATTGTTGTGAAATAAAAGTTAGAGGCTAGGCGAGGCTATGGTATGCATGGCCAGAAGGTCACAGCAGCACACAGAAGACGGGTGCGGCTGTGGCTCAGGAGGGAGAGCCAGCGTTCTAATGATCACAAATCGTGATTGATGATTCTAGTGGTGTCGAAGTGTTGCCTTGGGCAAGACACTAAACCCCAAATTGCTCCCAATGAGCGGGCCGGCACCTTGCATGGTAGCTTGCCGCCATTGGTGTGTGTGTGTGTGTGTGAATGGGTTAATGAGAGGCCATTGTAAAGCGCTTTGAAATAAGGCGCTATATAAGTGCAGTCCATTTACAGGACATTTCTGATCACTCTCTGTTGGCCACGTAATGGTATAATAATATGACTTATTGTACTTTGCACAGCATTTTGCACTATTGATTCCACTGTAGTACGACTGGTTCCGCTGTAGTACGACTACCCAATCACTTCATCATTATTACTTTATTATTACTTACTTTACTTTACTCTATTATTGTGATGTTGTATCTTGATGCCAATGTTGAGGAACCTGAGCCCCAGGTCTTTACTCCTGTACGTTGGGACGGAGCCTAATAAAAGCAATTCTGATTGAGATAGATAGAGATGAAAATCTGATAGAGATGAAAACACTGCAGACTTTTCTTCCCCATTTTGATCCCTCTCCACATCACCTCAGCTTCCATGCCAGAATCAACTGAAATGGCGGCACTCCCTCCTCTCCTCTCTGCCTTCAGATTGTTTCCCTACTAGAAAGGAATCTGGCTTGAGACAGACACAGAAGAGGACAAGCTGCAGTCTTGATTTGGAAACAAGTTGATATGACCCTGAAACCTCATCCTCCCTCATCCTCCCTGGGTCCCAGTAGTCTCTCCTCCATCCTCACCTCCTCCTTCCTCTCTTCCTCCTCTCCTCCTTCCTCTCATCCTCCTTCCTAGCCTCCTTCTTCCTCTCATCCTCCTTCCTCACCTCCTCCTACCTCATCATCTCATCCTCCTTCCTTTCTTCCTCTCTTCCTCCTTCCTTCTCCCTCTCTTCCTCCTACCTCTCATCCTCCTACCTTCCTCTCATCATCCTTCCTCTCTTCCTCCTTCCTCACCTCCTCTCATCCTCATCTCACCTCCTCCTTCCTGGCTTCCTTCTCAAAATGTATTGAAGGAGGAGATTGCAGGTTCCTCCACCATTGCTTTTTGAAAAGGGAGTGAAGGTGTTGAGGTGAGATGATTGGGTGGCTTCCTGTGTCTTTCTGTACTTTGCTGAAAGGCTGCAGGAGGCCAGTGGCTCAGAGGTGAATCACTCGTCTACAACCTTATTCTCATTCTGATCACAGCCGCCTCCCCTTGATAGCCATCAGCAGGCAGCAGGCAACACATACCTCAGGCACAGAGGCACACACACACAGGCACAGGCACAGTCACACACACACACACAGAGAGACAGACACAGAAACACGCACAGGAACACGCACAGGAACATGCACAGGAACACGCACAGGAACATGCACAGGAACATGCACAGGAACACGCACAGGAACACGCACAGGAACACGCACAGAACACACACACACACACACATACACTGTGTGAGAGTGATTTCTAAAGGTGTCCGGCCCAGCCTGGCCAAGTCTCTGCTTACAACCCTCAAAAACAGGATACAAGCTTACTTAAAAATAGACCCCTGCACAGACCAGGGGCTGAGGCTGAGGACTGAGGTGTTCTGGTCGGTTTGGGATTGAGCCAGGGTCAGGGGACCGTGTTCTCCGTCCACTACTGGTTCGCATCCTCTAATAGGACAAAACCCTGAGATCCCATGCCACCACCACCGCCACCACAGCCCTCTCCGTCAGGACCGCGCTTCCCTCAGCAGCGATGGAGATGGATCTGTGAGGCTCCCAGAACAGAGTGGGATGATGAGCAGTGTGGCATGACAGCTCGGGGCGCAGAAAACCCATCCATCCTCGGGCGCGAGGGCACACACTGCGACAGGGAGATAACACAGAAATCAGAGCCGCCCGGAGTATGAGTGTGACGTGTGTGTGTGTGTGTGTGTGTGTGTGTGTGTGTGTGTGTGTCACTGAGTGTCCTTATCAAAGTGTCTTTTCTCCAGCAGAGTAAACATCTCCATTCTCTAAAGCCTACCTCAGTCCTTGTGATGCTTAAGTGTAGGTTTGTTTGCATAGAGCAGGGGGACCCGTGTGATTTCCCTCATCAAGGGAAACACCCTTCCCACGTAACACCCTCTATTGCTGACCGATTATCGTTGCCTTGGATATATCCATATCCAAATTCTGCAAGGCCTTCTACAAACCTGCTACAGGAGCAAAATAATGCTTAAGCCTTTACATTTTTGACATTTAGCAGACGCCTTTTTCCAAAGCAAAGTAAGTGAATCATCTACCCATCAGTCATCATAAGAAAAACAAACCTATGGTAGGACCAGGTGCCAATGGCAGTCATAATGCTAGAAGGAATAATTACTTTTAAAAAAGAAATATTTCCAGTAGAGAAACTGTATTATAATTGCTGGGCTACAGTCACTTTACACTGCTGTCAAGACCTTTCAAGAATCGAGCCTCTGGCCATCAGAATACCATCAAGTAAGAATGAACGCTGGATAAGGCCTCTGTCCGTTTGAACAGCTGTGAACAGAGCAACCTCGCAATGCCATGCAAGTCTTTCTTTTTTTCCCCTACACAGAGATAAAGAAACAGATGAGAAACCGAGAAAAACAATCTGAGCAAACTTCATCATCATCAAACACTTCAGTCTGCCCTCAGCAGCCAACTTCAAAACCTCCCACGCAACACCCTGCAATCATGCAAATGGCGAGACGATAGCCGCACAGCCACACATTTAACAAGGCACTTACAAGTTCATCTGGGTAGAGGAAAGACAGCAAGCGAGAGAGCGAAAGAGAGAGAGGGGGGGGGGGCAAGTTAAGTCCTGTCTGTGAGTATAACACTAAACACCACTTAATGCATGTGTCACTTTCTAGTTAGTTCCACAACCATCACATTCAACAACCCTTATCTTGACTTCCCCCAGCCCCATATCCCACTCCCTTGCGGAGGGGGTACCCAAAAAGAACTTCATGATCGAAAAGGAAGAGGAAATCAATGAACAAGAAACATTGATAAATCATTCACCACGATACTGAGTTTACACCTGTTATTCATCTACACAACAACAACAGATGGGCAATCGTGCTGTGGGGTATGAATCTTTTATGGGGTTGATTAAGAGAGGAACGGTGTCAGAGAGAGAGAGAGAAAGCTTCTGTAGTAGGCACCAGTCGGAGTGTTGATTTTAGATTGAGCTTGTAAGGTAGAAGAACTGACTGAGACTACCCAGTGTCGAAAGAACTCTGCTCAGGGAGGACTACCAATGCCACCGAGGTCCAGCCCTGGGCGCCACTGGGGGCGGGCATGTCACAACGCTGTCCAGAGAACGCCATCCAGAGAACAGGAGCCACACCGCCACAGGAAATGAAACAGGACACTGCCAGCGGGGTTATGAGGGTGTGTAATAGCATACCAGGGAGGCAGGCTGGGGGAGGCAGAAATAGGGGTTTGAGATAAAGTTTGGGAAACTTTCCGATAAGATTCCATATGGAAGGATTCCCAAACCTACAGGAATTTTGCAACCCTAGTTTGATATCCTTCCTCATTCCATGAATTACAATAAATATGTCCTCTGATTTCTACCTCCACCAGCCTCCCCTGGAGTGTACAGTACAGGAGGAGGGAGTGTGGCATGTGAAGAGGGATAATGAGGGGGACTTCCACCTAGGATTCCCTGCGGTGTTGTCACAACTCAGTCCCCGTCTGTTTAGGTTGCAATACGGAAGTGGACTAATCGTAGGGAAAGAGAGAGAGAGCATAAAAAAGCTTAACAAAACGAAAAACAAAAAATGTCAGTAACACTGTCAGCCCTGACACCAGTGTAGTAACACCTTCATTTCATTAACATGGGTCAACATGGGTAACATGAGTCAGTTGGTATTCGCTAGGCTATACGGCACATGGATTTGAGCTGAGTAAAGAACAGTTGTGTCATTCTGGGTGCCCTCTCACCCCTCTCAGCACCATGACCAAAGGCAAAGGTGACGTTCTCTGGGACACAGGGTGGGCTGGTAGGCGGTGCACGTCCCCCCATTCAAAATGATTGTGGCCCCACTGCCAATGGAGCTTAGCTTTTAGTGACACAGGACAGAACGGTCCATTTTGCTGTGTGATCAACGTCATCACCATTACCATCATCATCACCATCGTCCTGTTCATCCTCCTTCTCTTCATCCGAAGCAGTAAGCCTATTGTGACTCGGCCCATTGACTGTCGACCGCTGAAGGTACTAAAGGTGGAAAATAGATGTACTCTGCCGCATTTCAGAGCCATTAAACCTTCACGGTGCCTGGCTGAGTAACAGGATTACAGAGGGAGGGACGGTGACAGGATGACTGGACTGTTCCGCTCAGACGGAGAACAACGACAGTCCTACTGCCTCGCTGCTGACATCATCACAGGTCTGATTACAGGTCTGAGTCCTCCTCGCTTCCTGTGTGTGTGTGTGTGTGTGTGTGTGTGTGTGTGTGTGTGTGTGTGTGTGTGCATCACACACAAATCACATCCCTCATATCAGTCCGAGGAAAAGCCACCCTTACTGAACATCCGTCACACCGCTCCCTCACCTCATCTTATCGACAACAAAACAAAAACCAGCTTCTTTTTTTTCCTTTTTCGATTAAAGGGTGGTGAACCAATCTATTTATCCCCATCATTGTCTCCCACCACCACCCCCGCCCCCCCACCCCCACCCCGGGGGACCTTTCTCCAAATCAGTCATGCTCTCTCCCCTTTTGTTTACGGAGCAGGCCGTCCGTCGAGGATTCTGCTCAAAATGCAGATGAGAAAGACCGGCTGATGCCAGGAGACTCAGACACATCGCACGCTGACTAGCAGCTGCCGCCAACCGTGTGAGCGTTACCACTGCTCCTGGGGACGTACAGGGAGGGGGAGAGACTGGGTCCCCGCCTGGAGGAGATGAGAGAGATTTATAGTTACCATTTACCTCTTCAGAAGGCCACAGCTGTTACGGAGTCTTGAGCGAAGTCATTATTTCAATAATTAAGAGTCTCACTCAGGGCCACGTTGCAGGAAGCTGGTTAAAGCACTTCCACATCAGCGGTGTCGTTATGGAGACTTGTGATGGGAGAAAGGCAACAGAGGGGAAAGAAAAACAAATGCCACAGCATTCAAAGCATTTCTAAAGACCCACTTCAGGACAAAATGGGTTTCCGCACACGTTTTTAGTCGAAGCAACAGCCGCGACTGGTCTTCCAGCGAGTGACAGCAAACTCCCACGTACGTACGATGATGATTGATGCGGCTGGTTTTGGCTACGGTTTTTCTGCAAGCCCTCATTGTCAACACCAGCAATCTGGAACCAAACTGACATAAACAAGCCCTGCAAGGCAAGCCAGTGCTGCAACATCATAGTTGGCCTAGTAGGCCTACAAATGTAGCCAAGATGCTGTAAGGGAAGAGAGAGAGAGAGTGACCTTCTGTAACCTACATCTTTTGACAAGGGTCAACTGTTGATTTGGGTTTAAATTGAATTCTGGACAGGCATGAAAGCCTATTGGGAAACAAAATGTTGTAAAGCACAGGTGAATGGAGTCTTGTGCAATCTGAGGAAGCTGTGTTGGGATGACATTTCAAACCTAGGCTTCATACACAGCTGACAAAGGTCCGCAAAGGAACATTATGGCTGTGCTCAAAATCGCACGAAGCAGACCAAAACCCATCTCTTTCTTTGTTCCCTAAAAGACTCGCAGAGAGAGACAGAGAGAGATGGAAGGGGGGAATCGAAAGTAAATGAGAAAGCAGCAGAAAATATTTCAAAAAGCAGCTCCCATTTGGCACCATCAGAGAGAACAGAAGACAGGAGAAAAAAAAGAAATTGACTCAATAAAATAGGTCACAAGGCTCATCAGCACACATAATCACTCCCTATTTCAACACACTCCTCTGGTGCAAGAAGCAGCCTTCCCAAAGTGACAGGCTACCCCCTCCATCTCTGCTAATGAGAAGCCTGCTTCCCTGAGTTAAGAAAAGGGGAGAGTGAGTGAGTGAGTGAGTGAGTGAGTGAGTGAGTGAGCGTGTGTGGGGAGGGGGGGGGGGGGGTGCAGCGCTGCAGCCTCAACGCATAACCAACAGCGTCAAAGGGTCACAGGGGTTAACCTAAACTTGTGACCGAGTTGGGGGAGAGAGGATAAAACGCTTAGGCCCGGGCCAAACACACTTCAGTGGTGTTTCAGCATTTAATCTGAATGGGCTTTTACAGTCAATCTGCTTTGAAACTGCTGTTCAAGGGCTTTTCTCCCAGATAACTGGCTTCCTGCCTCGAAGCTGCTGAACCTTTGCCCTTGTGCTTGCATTATGAAAATGGAGACCGTCCAGAATGAAGTTAAGGATGATAGGTTGAAGAGTTTTAGGGCTACCATCTGCAGGAGGAATAAAAAATGAATATTTCCTTTTCCTTATGCTATTTAAACAGCCTAAACCTACACACTGTCCTCAACAGCAGGTCTCTCAATCTGAACACAGCCTGACCCCTCCAACCACCACGGCATCAATTAGAGAAGGTCGAGACCTTGCACGTCCACACCGGACCTGTCGCGGACTAACGGTTCTGAGGCACTAACCAAGCACAAAATGATACCGAAGGGCTGCTGCAACCACACGGCTCCAATCAAAACGGAGGGATAGGGGTGACTCATGGGCTGCTGTTGAGTAGCCACAGACAGGATGGAGAAGGAGAAAAATATGAAACTCTGGAAGCAGGGGGTGGTGAGTGCACTACAGCTGCACAACACAACTACGGACTATTACGCTGCAGGTGTATTTCTGTTCCGTTGGAAGGAAGGAGGGAGGGAGGGAGGGAAGTAAGGAAGGAGGGAGGGAGGGGAGGAGGGATGGAGAGAGCATTGCAACAGCAGGATATAGAGTTCTTGACAGGGTTGGAGCATGGTTGGCTGCTAAAACTAACACTGTAACCTCATACACCACAAGTAAACAAAAGAGACGGATGCAGCTAGCATACGGATGTAGCTAGCATACGGATGTGTTATTTACGTAGTCAACTGTCCACCTTCCTCTTGACCAACCACTATACTATAAGACCCGGGGGAAATTAATAACTTGCAAAAGCCAATAGGGATGAGGAACGGGGAGCATTCCACAAGTTCAGCAGAGGGCAGGAGGACGTTAATGAGATGTGTGGCTATAAATCTTGATAGATAGTCCTACTACTGGGCATAATTCAGTAGTTCGTGCCACGGGCATGGTTTTATGTTCCATGCATGTGGCCTTTACAGCCTGTATCTCTGGCTTTTGCCATTGCACATTAAAACGGACTGCTCTTCATAATGGTTTTGCAGTAAAACTCCCATAAACCATAAGGCCAGGTCAATTCTGTTCCGCCTCGCTGTGCTCTCTCTACCACAGACTCAGGGTTTCTTCCTTGTGAAAATACTGACAAGTAGGTGTGAAAAGCTGTCTCTCTCTGTGTGCATACCGCCCAAACAGATCCACAGACGATGATAGCAATCGCTATGACACTGCACACTTATCTTTCCCACAAGAGAGAACATCTATGTAAGAATGCTGTTCATTGACTACGGTTCAGCATTCAACACCATTGTTCCCCTTCCGAGCATGTCACCAAGCTCAGGGATCTGGGTCGAAACGCCTCCCTTAGCAGCTGGTTCCTGGACTTCCTGACGGGCAGACCCCAGGTGGTGTGGTTAGGCAGCCTCACCTCCTCCACACTGATTAACAACACGGGGAGCCCCAGGGCTGTGTGTTCAGTCCCCTCCTGTACTCCCTGTTTCCCCCGCACAACTCCAATTCTATCATCAAGTCTGCTGCTCCTCTTCACTACAGACAGTTTCCACTCACCCCTGCACATCACACACCACACACACACACTTTCATTATCACTGCTATAGGCTATGTAAACGTATTCAACCATACCAAGACCACACTTATTGTATCGCTTGACTGTTATTACTATTTATTGTGTATATTATGACACTTTAAAATTCCGATTCTTTGTCAATGCCCTGAGAGGTAGCTAGTAATAGCCTAAGCATTTCATTATACCGTTAACAACGGTATATACTGGATGATAAACTTCGATTTGGTTTAGCAGACGCAGATTATCCGGGTAAAGACTATCACTGGAAACAAAGCTTTGCATTGCAAAACACGGCTAAGAAAGATACGATCACAAACTGCAGGCAGCCAAGCTGTGCGATTCTAAACAACGCTCGCCTCGGGAGAATCTGGAAAACTAACCCACCGGTGAGCAGAGGTGTCCCCCTGATCGTTGTCGCATTGACAGCACAGAGGCAATAAGAAACACAGCAAGCCAGCCTGTCAGACGATTTTTGCACACAAGAATATTCGGATTGTTCCGCGACTCAAGCCGAGGCACACCCATGGTGCACACAGCCTCTCCCGCACCCCCAGCGTAGCTACCTCTTTTCTATCCTGCAAACACTCCAGCACGGCCAGGTTGTTGCTCCAGGTGTGCTTCGGACAGAGCCGGGTCAGGTCCTCCCGGCAGGCCTCCTCTTCGGCCAGCTTCCAGCCGGTCATCCTCCGAGTCTGCGAGGCCCCGACCGGGGCGTCTTTGACCGGCACTGCCGCTCCTTCCACAGCCGGAGGTTTGGGTGGAATACCGGCTACATTTCCAATATTATTGCTCGGTGGTTTCAATCCTTGAAATGCATACGAGCAGGATGACACGGACATCAACAGCAGCAGCAGCTGAACACGTCCACACGCCGCCATCTTCGGGGAAATTGCTGTAGCAAAGCGGCAAATACGCCACTCCTGGTCAGGCTGGCAGATAGAGCTAGAGGCAGTAGATAGGTCGTGCTCAGTGATGACATACTGTGAACATTACAGAATAAAAGTGTTGTGTTTTGTTATAGAATGGTTCATAGTTACATTACAATCGCGTTTTATGTTAGCACAAGGCGAGTATCAAGCAGTGTCCTGATTGTGCTGGTTTGGTTAGTCATAGATCTGTTACCCCATTCCCCCCACCTATAATAATAATAATAATAATAATAATAATAATAATAATAATAATAACAATAATAATAATAATAATAATATTAAATATAATTTAATTTAATTTGGAGGAAAAAAAGAACACTGTACAAAAGAAAAGCACAAAACAAAATATGTGATGAGTAGTCTAGCTCTACATTACTGTAACTACTGTAGCCCTGGTCTAATTTAACTCAAAAACTTAGCCTATAAATGATTGATTTATAATGTATTACCTCCTGAGTCCTGACCTATGTGTGTGCTATTTGTAATGTTGACATGATATCAATAAATGCATTATCCCACCGTTAATTATTACAGCCTATGTGTATGAAAAAAAACATGACCGGTGCAACCACTGCATGTTTTGAAAATAAACTAAAAATGAATATGAATAGCCTATGTTGCAACACACAGACCAGTTTTAAAATCTTTGCTTCTCTTTTGTCATTTTGACATAAAGACATCTGGAACTGGGGTATGGACATCCAGCTCTGGAATGTATGTATATTTTCTTAGATTAATATTCGGCCTACCATGAAAATTAGCCTAGTTTAGTTTCTAAGAACGTCAAAGAGGTAGACTCATATTATCCTGCATTCCATGCTGAGGTGGGTTGAGGAGACAATAGGGAGCAGTGTCTGACATTTGTGAGAGACTGCAGTATTTCTAGCCTCTGCAACCATCTGATTCTGTCATCTTTTTTGTGTGTCTGACCCCAGAAGCAACCACTGAGTCCGGATATAAGAGAACCACCCCCTCACCTTCTCTCTCCAGCCGCCCAAATTGTTTCTGTTTCAGGGCCGGCTCCAGGGAGGTTTGGCTGAGTTGGCGGATCGGTAGAGGGCAGGAAGAGGGCAGGAACTACAGTTCTTAATGTCATCATAGGCAGGAGAGGTTGCCAAACAAAAGCAGATCTTTATGAGATTATCAGCGTTGGCAGGAGGCACCAGGTGGACTGGTCTGAAAAACAACATACTGTAACTGTGTGAGAAACAAGACAAGGATGCATACACGGAAACAACCCCACATGAACAAACATGATACACACAGGGTATGCGGATACACACACAGGTACACAGGTACACAGTTTACACAGTGTACACACACACACACACACACACACTATACTGTACCTAATCCATTTAATGTGAGAGCATGTTTATTATGCATATTCACATGTATTCCTCCTATACATAACATTATACATATATGTGTACAATATGATCAATTAAAACACATACATCCCTCAGATGACAGATACTTTATGAATGAATGAATGAATGATCTTTATTCTGGGGATATAAATAAAAAGGTGGTCGGTAGACATCTGAGAATGTATCTATTATGTGAACTTCTATACTTCTATACACTATATGGCCTATTCACAGGGGGGTATATAGACAGGGGGGAGTTAGCATGTAACTGTGTACTTTTATAAACATATAAACATATGGACTAGTAGACTTATATACAGTATATTACCCTTATCACAAGAATGTAAACATATTGCACGGTTATAGAACATTGCACTATTCCCATGGTTATTGCACAGTAGTTTCTCATATTGCACAGGGGGGGTTACAGGGGTTACAGAGGAGATTTTTTGTTTTGTTTTTCTAGATCTTAGCCGAGTTTAGTGCACTTATGGCCCTGGGGTTAGAAACTGAACTTTAGTCTGTTAGTCCGGGTGGGCATGATACAGAAGCACCTGCCTGAGCGCCTGAGAACTAAAGTTCAAACAAAAAGTATGGAACATTGAGGGTCAGCCCAGCTTCGGAGGTGGTTTGGTACTCTGGAGAGCATGTCAGCCATAAAAGCAACAATATGAGGCGAATTATTATTATATTAATATATTAATTTATTTGTTTAATAACTGCTTTATATACAACTAAAAAACAACGATAAGCCCCAACCCACACTGATATAAAAGACAATGGTGGGTGTGTAAAGTACTGTATCACTGGAGATGAACAGAGCAAAGCAGAGTAACAAACCGAGTGTAACAGTTTGAGAACTGAGGCTGCCACGTGCATGTACTGTAAATGTGTCACCATAACCAAGGACGGGGAGGAGTGTCACCTAGATGATTTTCAAACCGTTGCTGAAGGTCAAGAACAGCCTGCTGAACTGAGGGAGCACAGGAGTATACAACAGTATTGTCAACAGCATAAAGATGCAATTTACAATTGTTCAAGGACAAACCAAAATTATTTATGTAAATGGTAAAAAGCAGTGGAGCTGGAATCTAACCTTAAGTAACACCTTTATTAACACTAAGAAAAGTTCTACTATAATACATTGAGTCCTATCCTGCCAGAAACCAATTGCAGGCGGCTGATCCAAACCAATAGCAGATAACCTCTAATAGAAGGGCATGATCAACCTTATGAAAACCCTTACAGCGGTCAATACATACATGGCTGCACAATGCTGCTTCTTATCATTTATAATATGTCCCAGACCTAAAACCTGACTGGTGCACATTTCAAATGGAATTGGAAGCAAAACATTTCAGATATGCAAATCTAAATAATTAAATGAATGAAGTAAATTGGTACAAACGATGATAAGATTTCCTGAGTTTCGGATGGCCGAAACTTGTATTGCAAGATCGTTTTCTGGATCCCACATGTTTCCCGATTCAACCACGTTATTTTAAGACACAATAACCACCACAGCAGATATGAAACACACCCTTCCTGCGCATACTTTTCTGCCACCAGACAACCTCAACCCAGTGTTGGAACGCATTCTCATCATTACTTTGTTTGCATTGGATGGCGGACTTTCTTTTATCCCCATAGGCAGAAAGAGGCAGAAACATCAAAAGAATTGGCTGTAATGCACTGTTCTGTAATTGAATTCAGCATTCGCTGGGGGAGCCTAGCCGCTGTGCATGTGTGATGATTTGTGAGTCAAATAGTAATTGGTGTGGGACCACAGAAGCTGAGTCAAGAGTACACCCCCTCTAATAATAGTTTGCCACAGTGTGCCGGCTGATGCCTGCTTCCCTCATGCTGAGTTTAGTTTAGAAGTGAGACGGGAGGGAATTTATACCCTGTTCCCTAAACAAGCATCTGCCTTTGTTCTGTCGTCAGGAGAAGCCACCCAGGAGGTTTCAACACACCCCAGGGGAAAATGAAAGGACCTCAGCTTGAAACATATTTGTAACTGACAACACTTATAAAGATGTTCTAGATTGTTTCGAAATCTGCATCGGTATATCTGAAAATATTGTTATCCCCAAATAGGGTATGTAGGGAGAGAACTGTAGAGTGCTCCATTGACATGGATCATTAGGAGGTTTAGGATTTGAAAAACATGATGTGATGATATGTTTTGATCACAGGTGGCCAAGAACTGAGAAATGAAACTCAGAAGACTTGTGTCAAGGGGACATAAACTGCTGTAGTTGTTATTCTTCAAGCTTGTGTGCAAGTCGAGTCTGGACAGACTTGGCACTGATTGAAAAATCAATCCAGCCTGATTACAAATCGAGGAATGGTCCTGTGTAGTGAGACGTGAAGAAGACTTCTCAATTCAAAGCCACAGCAATATCTTTCACATCTAATTTCTCCATCTGAATGAACCCACAAAGTGAAATCTATCATGAATATTAATCATTTTTATTACCTACTTATTTCTCATATGCCATCATAGATTTTTGGTGGTGACCCATTCAAATCTCATTACCCTCCTAATATCCGTCTCTGTCTGTTTTTGCTCTGTGTGTTTTTAGCTCTCAGGGAGCTGTCAGGGCTCTTTTTTATGCTCTTCCATTTCTCCTACTATCAGATCCATATTACACAGGGATTCAGAGAGGCCAGGCCAGGGGCTACAGGCAGAACCACTGCAAGTGCCATGCTGAGACAGAGAGAGAGAGAGAGAGCGAGAGAGAGAGATAGAGAGTATAAAAAGGGGAATAGTGAAGTGTGAGTGAGTGAACGTAAACAGAGAAAGAAGGAGGGAAAGAAAAAATAAGGTAAGTGGGGGAGAGAGAGTCAGAAAGTCAGAAAATGTAAGGGGTGGAGGAGAAAATGACAAGAGAGAGTGTGCGAGAGACAGAGACAGCTTGATTGATGGCCGTGGACTCTTGGCTCTGAGTTCCAGTAAAGCCCTCATGTCATCTGCTGCTGAGCCTCAGCCCCAGTCATATATCTATGATGGGAAATATATTCCATGTTCACAATGCATTACCATGACAGGCACTGGAAACAGGTGAGTCTGCAGCTTTATTTTAACCGTGTGTGAAACAAACCTATCCATCATAGTGTGCGACCACGGGCGGCATTCTCCAGGAAGGAAGGTTGTATACTGTCTGCAGCAGCGGGAGGCTGTTGGAGGTAGAAATCGCACCAGCCTCCCCTGGTCTGCTGACCCTGAGATGACCTTCAACCCCTCTGTGCAAACTGGAGAGGGCTATATGTAGCATCTTTGTCCCCAACCCTATGTGCCCCCTAAGGCAATGGAATTACACTTTTGTGTATATTATCAGTTACTTCATCCAGCCTGTCAGTCAGTCAGTCAGTCAGTCAGTCATCCAGCCAGCCAGCCAGCCAGTCAGTCAGTCAGTCAGTCAAGTCAGCCAGCCAGTCAGTCAACCAGCCAATCAGTCAGTCAGTCAGTCAGTCAGTGAGTCAATAAATCAGTGCCAGGCTGCTCCACTTTTTAGCTTTTCAGTATCATCAGTTTCATCTCCATCTGACCCATGAATCATATCTGATAAGACATTGCAGACGATGAGCACCATGCATAATGTAACTCTGGTACTTTCCGGAGTTAGCTGAAATTAACATAAAGATAAAACCACAGACTATCACAAGGAAAGTCCCTTGGTGCACTCCCTCTCCATACGTTCTGCACTACAGTGTATCTAAATCTAATCTCTCTCTTAACCATTACCTCACAGCTAGCAGGGACCCTGTGACTGCCTGCCTCCCACGTCCCTACCCTCCCCTGTGAGACTGAAGAGGCATTTTTCAAGCATCTCCCGTCCCACACAAACACAGCTCTCTCTAGCCGGTAGCCACAATCTCTCAACTCACACACGCACCATGTGAGGCTCTCCACCCCTCCCCTCCCCATCCTCCATCCTCCCCCCCTCCAATCAGACAGTCATGCCACTTCCCATTAAGCACGCGATTCCTTTTCATTTGACTTCGGGGTGCGCTTGACACCCGCCTTTGATTCTAGGCGACAGCATGCACCCTGCAGGTCTGTGCTCTCTGGCCCAGAGCAACTTCCAGAGGCTTCTCCCACAGCTGTGGACACCCGGCCAGTCAGATCTAATCTCGTTAGCCTCTCTTCTCCTATAATCCTCCTCGCACAATGGCTCTAGTGTCTGAACCCCTACCCTCTTCTCACACGAGGCTCTTTCCTTAGCTCCGAACCTGCCTGACGACTCAGGAACACAGGCACGCAAGCATATACAGTACATGTACTATGAAAGTACACACACACACCCTTACAGTGACTACACACACGCACACACACAATAACAAAAAAGACAGTGATCTGTGAATTTTGACCTATATCTATCTTCATACTGGTGGAGGCTCATTGTAATGCATGGAATGGAATGAGGAAAGGTATGAAACACCAGTTTGATTCTGTGCATTACAATGAGCCTGTCGTCCCATTTCTACCTCCACCCAGCCTCCCATGCGGTAAACACACAGAGACACATTCACGCTGTGGTTGCTATGTAGGCAAAAGACAAAATGTGGCCGCTCACACATACACGTTGTGTGACCACATACAGTCAGACTCACAACTCTCTTTCTTAACACACATAAAGTACATAGTGTGTACAGTATATGCACATACATATTCATTAGATGTCTTCTTTGAAATGTAATTGGTTCTGTAGCGGTCACCTTCGTAGGGTCCAGGAGTTCATTGTACTGTACATCAAAGAGCAGCTCTGAGCAGTCCCCATTATGGGGATTCACCCTGAAATTAACATCAGTTGATCAGGGGAGAACGGATTCAAAACGGATCCTCTGAAGTCTGGTCTCACAGTAGCAAGAGGAATTAGCTAGTTAATTAGTTGAATCAATAAGAGATAATTAGGGATTATAACTATATATGACTATGACAGATTATGTTGAAATGCTCCCATTATGTGTGAGCATTATTATTATTTATACATAATAAAGTAATTAAGGAGAGCACCTGTCCAATCAAACTAGAATACACAGTATATCGAATATCTATGCCAATAGCAGCAAACCCACAGATGGAACAAGCCAGCCACAAGAATACAATAAAACTTGCTTGCAAATGTTTACTTTCCTTGAAATTGTTCCAGCAGAACTCGTCTCTGCTTGTTAATGTGCCATTGCGCCTGTATATAACGATTATGAATTCCAAATGCTTCAATAAGTGTGAGGTTTGGCATTCACCAAGAGATGAGCCTGGGGCATCGGCGGTCTGAGCTTTGATTCAGCAGGATAATACACAGTCATTTTTTCCTCACACACAAATCAATAATGGAAGCTAAATGAATTTAGCTCTCACACAAGGGACAGAAATCAATTGGCACTCCTCAGAGAAAGACGATGGAGACGAACAATGGGGGGGGGGGGAGACGTATTGTGTTATTTATTCTAGACCTTGAGAGTTTGATTGTGTGAGGCACAATGAGTAAATAACCCCTTTCAACCTCAATCAAGGTGACTTAAGTGTTAAGCCCATGCTCAGCCTGTTCTAGGACATTGCAGTGAACTGAGGTGAAGAATTTATGTATAGGGAAGGTCAACTTCGGTTGCACATTTGGGGTCCTAAATAATTTCCCTTCCTTATCCATCCTCCATTACCAGAGAGAGAGTCTGTTAGAGGGTGGGAGTGCAAGGAAAAGGGAAAGTCAGCACACACATGCACGCACACACTCACACACTGCTCACTCACCGTCCGTCCTTCCCTCCCTGCAGAGTGACCCCTCTAATTACTGACGCTCAGGATGACAGTGCTGTCAATCAAATCTTGTCCAGAGGGCAAGGACACGCACACGCACGCATACACACGTCACAGCAGGCGGCGCCATCAAGACACAATCACTCTCATGTGAGATATTGATCAGTGAAGGGTACTGTGACGTTGGCTATTGATTGGCACACTGTTTACGAAACAGAACCATGTCTCAGCGGTTTGTTAGAGAAGTAAACAGCTGCCAGGCAGACTGCTAGCACAGCAGGGCCTGTTAGCATCATGCTACTAACTGTAATGGAGACCACTAATTGTTTCTTATAGGGACAGAACCAACTGGGGGAGAAAATACTGTAAGTGGAAAGAAAGACAAGAGAGATACCTAACTGTATATGAACATATTCGCCAGCTAGACTTTTTAGAATATAGGTAGAGTGAAGATTTTTTAAATTTTATGTAACCTTTATTTTAGCAGGGAGTCCAATCTTTTACAAGGGAGCCCTGCATACACAGTTTACAATAATGCATAATAAACATAAAAAATTACAACATAATAAAACACAATCAAGAGAAACAATTTTCACACATATACACATGTAACAGGTTAAGGAATGAGTAATATTTTTGTAACCTTTCATTTTATATTTTGTGGTTATGTAAGTTTTATTTCACCAAAATCTGGTATTATTGTTCATTGTAATTT
The DNA here is from genome assembly GCF_963989245.1 of Nansenia antarctica. NCBI lineage: Eukaryota > Metazoa > Chordata > Actinopteri > Argentiniformes > Microstomatidae > Nansenia > Nansenia antarctica. The sequence continues at coordinate 31,216,129 of NC_137679.1, read as the reverse complement.
GTAGGTATTGGGAGATTTGTGTGTAATTGCGCCCCTACAGGACAGTGGTGGCAATAGGCTGCATTTTTCTAGTTTCTCTAGTCTGCATTCTATGAGACGGAAAGAGGTACGTGTCTACAGCAGTGCAATGTAAACTTGTAATATACCTGTCATAACTTTAATTTGAGTGCACATGAGAAGTTGTACATGCATTTAAAGATGAGTGCACATAAATTCTGTCGTGTTGTATCGAAAACATTGGTGTTTTGAGCGTTTTAGAGACTGTTTAATTTAGCTAACCTCGTGGTAAATGTTTCTGTATGCTAGCGCTCGTCACTGTTCTCCGTGTCAGCTAGCTCAATGTTTCAGTTGTCCTTTTTTTGTGCTAGGTTGACTCGTGCTGAGAAGATACCTGCATGTGTTGATGTTTTCATTATTTTCGTGTGCATTGTACAGGTATGTTGCTACTCCCAATACCAGGTTCAAAATGTAATGTGTTGACATGTTTTCTTTTGTTCAATGTTCAATGGCACTGAACTGCTAGATGTAAAGCATGCGCATTTTGTATCATACATGTCACTGGACGTGAGGGGAAAGTGATTAGTGAAAAGAAGGTGGTTTATTTCGTTGTAAAATGTAAAAGCCAAAATCAAAATATTTTATTACTATTAGATAGCAGTCTGCATTCTATGAGACGGAGAGAGGTTGACTCGTGCTGAGAAGATACCTCCATGTTTTGATGTTTTCATTATTTTCGTGTGCATTGTAGGCTACAGATTAAAAGTGCCTAAAGTACACATCGGCGTCCTGTCATCGGTCAAGCACAGAACACAACGCAGGTAATCGACTCGAGACAGACCGAGCCGGCTACACACACATACAGTATAAAACACCAGGTTCGGAGCCAGGTTCCTACCGTCTCCAATGTCAACATTGTTTAAAAGGAACTTTGTGAGTTAACCAATTTCTCTCTCCATCTTTAAATGGTCTCCGTTGTTAAAGGTCATGTTCATCTAGAAATGAAAGTCAAAGGCTCTGACGCATGAGGATGTATAGCGAACCCCCATAAACATCCCTCGCTCATTTGCCTCATTAGGCCGAACGTTGATGAAGATGCTCGTTTGAGAACAATAAATAAATAGATAAATGGGACTTGCTCACCCCTGACATGACTCATTAAAGCCAATTCAATTAACCATCAAGGCTAAGCTCACGTTCAGCAGTTTTGCATCCAGCCTTGATGTCTCCAGCAGGAGACAGACAGACAGACACACACACACACAAACACACACCAAAACAGAAGATACATGTATTCTGCGGGGGGCCTGCGTTACGACTGTAGGACAATGGAAATCGCATCATTGTTTTCCATAAGCAAAAACTAAATAAAACATGAAAATACTGTTTTTCCCTGGAAGCTGTCACGGTCAAACATCTAATGTATGACAGTTATAGTATCATTATGATTTATTTCAAATCAATGTATAAACATTTTTTCGAGATGCATCTATATACTACACACCCTCTGCAAACCATTGTTCCTAACACCGGAATGACTCAACATACTGTGCATTGTTCTGTATGATATTCAGCACCGCAAAATATCCCAATTCATAGTTGGACTCAAACAATGGAGTAGCTACAAAACCCACATTCCATAGATGTCGACGGTGCCTGTCTCCACATGACTGAGCACAGCCTGCCTATCCCCGCCTATCCTCAGACCATCTGCTTGTCCACAGGTGGGTATTCCCTCCACATCCCCTATTCATTCACTTCATCAGCATCCTGTAGCGCACATGGGCTTCTGAGAGACACGTTCCGTAAAAACTAATTATCTGACTGGCCTGTTACTACATTACCATTCTCGCCTCAGCTCACGTGAAAAGATCGCATCAATGCACAGGATGTTCGCAAATTAGTTCTTTGGTCTTCTGCGCTGTACAAACAATGCCGAGACGCGTGGGATGACGTTGACGACTTGTAGCCGAGAGCCTTTGGCGAAAAAAATGAAAAAGAGTTTCTCTCGCAGCAGCGGGGAGATCTGTTTTTCTCACTCTCGATTGATCTCTTCTACTCCCACTGAAAAGCAAAGGCACAGAGATAGTGGAACTGGGCTGAGCTGAGTTGCTCTGTTGTTGAGCATACAGACGGAATGCTAGGACAACTGATGCATAGCGAACAGGACCCTGTCATATCAATCAGTATCACAGCCACATGTTGGCAGAAGCAGGGACCGAGTTAAACAGCATAGCTACCTTTGAAGACCAGCCTCCACATTGGAGCTCTTGGCATCGCAGCACCAAACTCAATGCTGGATGAATGGCTGAGATAAGAAAACTGGATTATATGGGTCTGTGTGAAAAAAGGCTGTAGCAAATGTATGTCTGGGAGCTTCTATCTGTTCTCAGCTGTCACACTTATTTGTCTGGGTTTTGAGACAAATAAATAAGTAGAAGTGGAAGTAGTTTTGGATAAGGCTATTTGTGTCTAGGCTGTGGTTTGGGAAGTTTATCAGATCTAGCTCTAACAATGAGGGGGAAGTGGGAGGGTGTCGAAATGAACCCTATTCAAGTCTTTCATCAACTTCCCAGCCGGCACATGATCAACCTTTAATGTTGAAATGTGGTTGAAATAATGTCAGTTGTTGTTTCAACATTGAAACAAAACAACATTGAAGCAACATTTCCTTTTAAGATCAAAACAATTCAACAGTGATTCAACCTTGCTCCAAGACGTTGATTCACCCATGAATAAACGTTAAAATGCTGGCTGGGTTTGATCCTCTGGAGTGAACACAGCTGACAGAATCATAGAACTTGAAAATAGCTTAAATGCCAGTCTGTTTGTTTCTGCTGTCAGCCTTCAGGCCCTGGCCTTGTTCTGAACAGGAAGGTAGAGCTTGAACTCGGCAGGTAGCTCGTCCTCTCAATACAGGCGGTCAGAGAAGTACACCCTGCGGATATGGCAGTTGGCGTGAATCTGAGGGAGGGGAGACAGAAGACAAACACAGTCAGTAGTGTCTGTCAGTTGAGATTTTTGTCCAGTTGTGGTCCTCTGTGGCTTAGTTGGTAGAGCATGGCACTAACAACGCTTAGGTTGTGGATTCAATTCCCGCTGGGACCATAGGCACTGGAGTCTGGGACCATATATACTGAAAAATGTAAGCACTCACTGCAATGTAAGTCGCTTGGGATAAAAGTGTCAGCTAAATGGCGCATATACAGACTTGGACGAATTTGTTGGTACCCTTCGACAAAAAAAGAAGCCACAACTTTCTCTAAAATAACTTGAAACTCTCAAAAGTAATTGGCATCCATCATTTAAGTTTATTCCATATTTAAGTTTATTCCATATTATTACGTTTATTCCATATTTAATAGAAATCAGACTTTTGATTCAACAGAATATTTTAAATAATAAAAATGAAAAAAAAATGAAAATGGCATGGGACCCATAACCTAATATTTTGTTACACAACCTTTAGAGGCAATCACTGCAATCAAGCGATTTCTGTAGCTCTCAATGAGACTGTCACCTGTCAAAGGTAGTTTAGCCCACTCTTTAGCCCACTCAGGTTTGAAGGATGCCTTCTCCAGACAGCATGTTTCAGCTCTTTCCATAGATCAATAGGATTCAGATCAGGGCTCATAGAAGGCCACAGAATGGTCCAATGTTTTGTTCTAATCCATTCTTGGGTGCTTTTAGCTGTGTTTTGGGTCATTATCCTGTTGGAGGACCCATGACCTGACATTGAGACAGAGCTTTCTGACACTGGGCAGTACGTTTCGCTCCAGAATGCCTTCATAGTCTTGAGATTTCATTGTGCCCTGCACAGATTCAAGGCACCCCATGCCAGATGCAGCAAAGCAGCCCCCCAAAATAACCGAGCCTCCATGTTTCACAGTAGCTATGGTGTTCTTTTCTTTGAAAGCTTATTTTTTTCGTCTTTTAACATAGAACTGATGTGACTTGCCAAAAAGCTCCAGTTTTGACACATCTGTCCAAAGGACATTCTCCCAGAAGCATTGTGGCTTGTCAATATGCATTTTAGCAAATTCTAGTCTGGCTTTTTTATGTTTTTCTTTCAAAAGTGGATCTTCTTCCATGGAGCCCACTGTCTCTCAAAAAGCGACGGATGGTGCCATCAGACACTGACGTACCTCTTTGGAAGTTGTCCTTGGCTCTTTTTCTACCATTCGCACTATCCTTCTGAAAATCTGGGGTCGATTTATTCCTCTTGCGGCCACGTCCAGGGAGGTTGGCTACAGTCCCATGGACCTTAAACTTCACAAATAATATGAAGAACATAAAGCATTCATAGAGTTTCATAGAGCTTCGTAAAGCCTTCATAGAATTTCATAGAGCTTCATAAAGCCATCACAGTTTCATAAAGCCTTCACAGTTTCATAAAGCCTTGAGTTTCATAAAGCCTTCACAGAGTTTCATAAAGCCTTCACAGTTTCATAAAGCCTGCACAGCGTTTCATAAAGCTTTCATAGAGTTTAATAAAGCCTTCATAGAGTTTCATAGAGCTTCATAAAGCCTTCACAGCGCTTCGTAAAGCCTTCACAGAGTTTCATAGAACTTCATAAAGCCTTCATAGAGTGTCATATAGCTTCATAAAGCCTTCACAGAGTTTTATAAGGCCTTCATAGAGTTTCATATACAGTATATGTCTATGGTGCTGACCTGGACTCAGGGTCTCTGTGTAGTTGGTACCGTAGGCCCGGCGGGTGAAGTCAGACAGGTTGAACTGGATCTGGTTCCACCCATCGTCCAGCCGCATGGGCATGGTCCAGATGAAGGGCTTGACCCGCGTGGTGCTCTGGTAGTTACTGGCATGGAAACGTTGCCCCAACAAGCAGTGTTATTCAATTAGACTGATAAACCCATTCAACATTGACCTAAACCACCAAGATCATTGTTGGATACAGTATGTATATATGCCATTTAGTTGACGCTTTTATCCAAAGCGACTTACATTGCAGTGAGTGCATACATTTTTCAGTATATACGGTCCCAGCGGGAATCGAATTCACAAACTACACTATATGGACAAAAGTATTGGGACAGCCGAACATCACACCCACATGTGCTTGTTGAACTTCTCATTCCAAAGCCATGGGTATTAATATGGAGTTGGTCCCACCTTTGCTGCTATAACAGCTTTCACTCTTCTGGGATGACCTTCTACTAGATTTTAGAATATGTGACTGCTCCTGGTGTTTCTGGACACCTCTCGGAAATGAGAAAGACGTCAAATTCGTCTTGAAAGTTTTTTTTTTTTCCCCCAGATTTTCGTTTTTTTAGCTAACATTCAACTCGAAGATGTGAAGTACCCACTCGTTATTTTTCCGAAGTTTTACGTTAATTAAATAAGTGTAATCTATAACACAATGACTTCGTTTCTTGTTGTTTGATGGGGATTCATTATCTTTGATGGGGATTTTCTGTGCTTAGTGATTTCAGGTGTAGCAACTTTCAAATACTCATGTCGTCTTCAATTTGTTTCCGATTTCAATGTATGATGCATCATTTGAAAGCTTACAATCTGTAGTTTAAGCACATGTAAAAAACAGAAAAATGACTTCGCCTACAGGTAGCCCTTTTCATTGGCCTGTGTCACATATGGTTGCAGGGATTTGCTCCCATTCAGCCACAAGAGCATGAGGTCGGGCATTGATGTTGGGCGATAAGGACTGGCTCGCAGTCGGTGTTCCAATTCATCCCAAAGGTGTTCGATGGGGTTGAGGTCAGAGCTCTGTGTGCAGGCCAGTCAAATTCTTCCAGACCAAACTCTGCAAACCATGTCATTATGGACCTCACTTTGTGTATGGGGGCATTGTCATGCTGAAACTGGAAAGGGCCTTCCCCAAACTGTTGCCACAAAGTTGGAAGCATACAATTCTCTAGAATCGCATTGTATGCTGTAGCATTAAGATTTCCATTCACTGGAACTAAGGGGCCTAGCCCAAACCATGAAAACAGACCCAGACGATAATTGTGTCCCAATACTTTTGTCCATATCGTGTTAGCACCATGCTCTACCAACTGAGCCACCGAGGACCACATTGTTCTAAGTTAAGCACAATAGTTAGGATCCTGCCTCTTACCTGAACTTCAAAGAAGTACTTCTTCAAATTCTTTATGATCATCACCAAAAAAGGCAGTTTGATGCCAAGGGTTTTCTTGGGATCTGCTGGGCAGGTGATGTATGTTTTGCTGCAGTGAGAGAGAACAGAGATTACAGACTTTATCTAATGAATTGATAGGGTGAAGGAAAACATTTTCATTGTCATCAATAAAGCCAACTGCTGGGTTCAAATGTACCTGACGTTAGTTCCTTCAATCTCCAGGACCTGAGACTGAATATCAGTGTCTGTGATTCTCTTGATTTGGCCATTTCTCACCTGAAATGAAAAGATAACAAGACTACATCAGGTACCTTGTCAGGTGTCATCAACAGAACAGGTTGTAGCATGGGTCTCTACATCCCACTGTCAAATAACCAAGTTTCCTACCTTTTTATCCCGTAACTGCAGGTCCTGTAACCTTTGTGGCCCTAAGCGAGATTCTTTTATGTGCCCCCCCCCCCCCACACACACACACACACACACACACATTTCTGTAAAATTTAAACACAGAAATACTTCATGTGCATAACATTTGCTAAAAAGAGTGAAAAAAATGTCATCAACAAATCACTCAGTAAGTTGAATTGAGTTCATCTTAATGCAAGGATAATAGATAATGTAATTTTGGAATCAATATCCAACTCAGCAAATTGTATAATCTTCTCTTGATCCTGACAAACTCCTCAGTCCCTGCCAGTGACAAATATACCCATAAATTGATACAGCTACCACTATTCTTCACACCAGAGATGGAGCAGAAACTGGGAGCATCAAATGTATTTTTTTGGGCCACTTGGTTATAGACCAATTATGTTTTTGTAAGTCTCCTCAGGCCTCAGGGTCGCATTCCTGAGCAGTTTTGTTCCTCTCCATTTGCTCAATTTATAATGACAACCTGATCCACATTGATTCCTATGCAAATCAGAGACCCTATAAAAACAAAGATATTAATTCCAAAATTACATTGACTATTATCCTTGCATTAAGATGGACTCAATGGACCATCCAACATCAGTCAAAAAAAAAGTTTTTCTTTTTGTTTAAAGTGTGGCCCCCTCTAGTGGTTGTGGCCCTAAGCGACCGCTTAGTCCATATATCGCTTGGGCCGGCCCTGCGTAACTGCAAAGGTTTACTACCGATACTGTAAAGAATGGATAGAAATCCACTTTGAACAGTGGCGGACTCAGGCTGCTTGAAGGGCAGGGGCGAAAAGAAAAAAAGGGCACCTACTGCACAACATGGGACCCCATCAGTGCACATGGTCAAGTTTAAACCTTTGGAAGGGCAGCCAATAGGACACGTCCTCTGATTTTGCCACTCAAAAGTGCACTTTAGTGCGACGTTTTTCAACTGTGGGGGCACATGGTCAAGTTTAGACCATTGGAGGGGCACCAATAGGGCACACCCTCTCATTTTCGCCACTCAAAAGGGCATTTGTACCACATAAGGGCACTTAAGCGAGACTTTTCAACCGTGGGGGCACCAGGAGGGGCGGTCGCCCCCCCTGCCCCCCGCTTGGGTCCGCCAGTGACTTTGAAATATGTTTTTAAACATCGTAGAAATAGAAATGTTGAATCACTGAACAACAAATTGCGATAAAGGAAGATTCGCTATTTCAAAATATTCGCAAGGATAAATAAGGTGCAATTATGTTTCAAATCTACTGTATCATCATGTGCCTAAAAAAACGAATCATCCCTTGTATGATAACCCGGCGTAAATCAATAATGACAATGATAATAATGGATGCTTCGCAGTGTTAATTGTGAGTTCTATTTCTCCCGCTAGAAATTGCTATCACATGCAATATGCGCGCCACTCTGCTCGATGACATTGGTTGCGTTCGTAAATTCACTCTGGAAATCTGATCAGCACTCATGGAGTGCCTCTTCTCCAATCAAATGACTTGGTCCCTTTGTGACGTTGAACCCAGTGTGCGCTCCGGTGCTCTGAGCGAATTTACGAACGCAGCCCATGCAGGTGTCATGGCAACAGATGCTAGAAACCATGTAGTAAGTTAGGGATGCTCCGATCTGGATTTTTGGGGCCGATACCGATCACCGATTTGTTTCCTCAAGATCAACCGATACCGATACCGATACCGATTTTTAAAAAAATACATAACTGACTGGATAGCCTAAATATTTTTTGCTTTTTAGACAAAAGTTTTGATCCATTAGGCACCAAGCAAACGCAGACCCATTTTTATGGCATAGTAAAGGTCTGGCCTATCACCCAGTTAGGGCCTGAAGCCCAAGTCAGTCGATATGGCTGTATAAAAGACATCATAAACGTGGCCTTCATGGTTTACATACTGTTACGTCCTCCTATGTTTTCTGTTCAGTTATCTGTCTTCCCCAGGAAAAAAAAAAAAAAAAAAAATCGGTTTTTGCGATCGGCCATTTTTGCCGATCACCGATCGAGTCATTTGGAGTGAAATCGGCCGATTTAAATCGGTGGCCGATAAATCGGAGCATCCCTATAGTAAGTGTGACTTGGCTGACTGACCACGTCACACTTTCAATCTCATCTTGTAAAGGTTGATTCCAATAAATGTGCATGCACTTCGGAGTGACTGAATAGCCAGAGAAATGTTGGTGGCTGATCTAACTTGGTCTCTATATATTCTTCATCACACAGCAGACAGATGAAACATAAACATTATATTTATTTACATATGGCACATAATCTGTACAGAAGTATTTTTCCTCCAATGTTTGAGCTTGAATGGAGGACAAGGCTATTTAGTCAGCACCAAACATTTTCACATTCATCAACATAGCCCTAAAATATCTGGGTACGGCATGAATATGCCATGATACCATACAACATAAGGCCATTGTTTAGTTGCATTTTATCTGACAGGACATGAGCTTTAAAGAAAGAAAAATCTACAAACTCAAATTTAATTAGACATTATTTAGTGTGTGAACAAAACACTTCCCTTGGCAAAGGCCTTCATATTCGACATTCAAGCATTTGAATTCTGCGTCTTCCCTGTGATAAGCAAACAATCAATAAGGGCCATACCACTCCTATCAATAAATAAGGGCCATACCACTCCTATCAATCAATGAGGACCATACCACTCCTAGAGAGCCCAGGTCAAAGTCCAGTGCTGAGACAGGGCCCTCTATGTTACATTTTATGTCAGGCATACACTTCCTCGAGACTCAGTTGGATGTGGTGTGTGTGTGTGTGTGTGTGTGTGTGTTTGTGAGTGAGTGAGTGCATGTGTACATACTTTTATGTGTGCATGCTTGCGTTTATGTGTGCGTACATGCATGCATTTGTGTATTTGTGTGTGTGTGTGTAAGTATGTTTATGTGTGTGAGTGTGCCTGTGTGCGCACGCGCCCATGCGTTTATGGTAGTGTGTTTCTCAGAAGGTGCTCTGGAGCAGACAGTGGCAGCCGCAGCCTGTGGGACACTCGTCCTGCGAGCGGAACCACTCCATCATGTGACTGGTGTGGCCGCCGTGGCCGCAGTTCAGGCAGAAGTTGGAGGAGCCGCGCACGGCCACGTGACAGATGGCGCACTGGAAGGTGAAGCGCTTACACACGGCGCACTGGGTCCCCCGCGCCTGGCTACGGCAGTGGTAGCAGTACACCCCAAACTCTAGAGGGCGGAGGGAGGGTAGAGGGGAGGGTGGAGGGGAGGAGGGAGGACATGGAGTCAGGGGTGGCGGGAAAGAGGAGACAAAATGGGATAAGAGATCAGGAAAAGGGGACATTCTCTACACTCAGTTCCTGAAATATCAGCTGTCAAATGAAAGAAAAATGGAGGTCAACATTATCTATTGAGATGTTGCTCATGTGCCGTTGGGTCGATAACAATGTGTGTGTGTGTGTGAGTGTGTATCTCAGACACTAACCGATGCCTTTGTGAGGTTCCGGAGGGCAGGAGGTGAACTTGAGGACGTCGGCCCTCTTCTCCTTCAGGCCCCAGCGGTGGAGGATCTCTCCGTAGCACTTCTTAAAGTCGTCAAACTGCAGCGTGTTGGCAGGGTCCAGGAGCCTGGAGGCAACAGGAGGAATGTCGATGGCAGCAGTAGACTGAAGACATTTATTTACATTCCATTTACATTTTTGGCATTTAGCAGACGCTTTTATCCAAAGCGACTGACAACATTCAAGTAGTGTAAGTGAGTCATCTATCCATCAGTCATCGCAAGAAAAGTAATCTCTGCTCGGGCTAAGGGCCATTGGCAGTCATAATGCTAGATGAAGGAAGAATTTCTGTTCTTTTTCTTTTTGTACAGACCCGTCTTTTCAGGCTACATGTTGATTGTCCCTCCTAAAGACCTCTTCACCCCCCACTACCCCGCTGTACAGTTCCTCTACTGTTCATAATAAAACAGTAATTCCTCCTTCTTCTAGCCTTGTGACTGCCAATGGCCCCTGGTCCTAGCATAGATTTTTTTCTTATGATGACTGATGTATATATTTACTTTAGACAAATGTACTTATTGTTAGCTGTTTTGGACGAAAGCATCTGTTAAATGTCAAAAATGTAAATGTACATCTAGCTAAGGGAAGGTGACATATGGGTAGTCAGGTGCTTTTGATATGATTTACCCGCTGACAGCCTCTCTTACCTTTTATTCATGTCGTGCTGTTCCCGCTCTCGCTCCCTCGGATCAGTGTAGACCTGGTTGGCATAGCGATAGTCGTCAGGCGAAGACTCTCCCCACGGGGGTGGGTGCTCCGAGTCTCTACCTGAGAGAGAGAGAGAGAGAGAGGTCTCATTATACAGAAGAAGAGGAAGTGAAGAAATTAAGTCTCATTATACAGTGATGTCTTATCTTCAATCATCTCAATCATACAATATGGATAGCCCTCGAAGCACACCTGGCTTATGAGATTAAATCAAAAATTCTAAAACGTCATGTATGAGACGGTGTTATCTTACCCACGTTCCAGGTAGTGGTGGTGAGGGAGTCGGTGGTACTGGAGCAGGAGCCCGAGGTGACAGAGCTTGAGGTGAAACTGGGCTGAGATAGGGGGCAGTAGAGAGCAGGGAGAGTTACACACTGACCGAGTCCAACCTCAAACAACCCACAGACACTCAGATAAAGCTCAACAACGGATCTCAACACCACATTCGAAATGCCATTCATAGGGACGGATAACATCGACGATACAGTTCAGAGACAATATTATTGACAACAGTATTACTCCTCCTGTTCAGAGAACACTCCTGTACTCCTGCCAGGCCTTACATAGCGTGAGTGGTATGGGGGGAAGGCGGAGGAGCGGGGAGGGTGGTGTCCGTACAGAGACAAGTGGTCCTGGGGGCTGCCGTGGGTCTTGAACACACTACACAGCATGGCCAGGGTCTGCACATCGCTCATCTGGCTGTAATGGTCCAGCCTGAGGAGACACACACACGCACACACACGCACACGCGCACACACACACACACACACACACAGAGGGAGTCTGATGATTGATGATGATTAGTGTGTCTTCAGACCATTATCTAATCTAATCTAATGTTCTATGGAAAGAAAGATAATTTTACGGTTAGGAGAGGGAAATATAAGGGTTTTCACAATTGGTGATTTATCATTCACTGAGGCGTCCTGGGGTGACTCGGGAGGCTTAGCTGCCACTCACAGTGTCTCCAGCAGGTGGCGCCCAAAGGGGTGTCTGGCCCACGGAGTGTCAGCGTCCGGGTCTGCGTCAGGGCTAAGGTCAAGGCTGGTGGCAGCAGAGGCCAGGGCCCACACCTACAATCACAACACACAAGAAATGACCTATCAGTGGTGGCGGCAGTAGCCAAGAGGTGCGAGAGGCCGGCTAGCCATCAGAAGGTCGCTGGTTCGATCCCCGCCTCAGAAGGGAACTTGCATGTGCCCTTGAGCAAGGCACTTATCCCATAATTGCTCCAGGGGCGCCGACTATGACTGACCTTGTGCCTTGAGCAGAAAATACCAAATTCCAACAATTGACTGACTGCAGTTGATTGCATGGCAATAAAACAATGATTGTATTATAAAATAAATAAATATTATTATTATAATTATTATGATTATTTATTACATATCAGAGCATACAGAGCTTACACACTGTACATGTTAAGACAGGGCACCCTGGGGTGCGTAAGTGCGTAGCACATTAAGGCACAGACCATACCATCGCAAGGTCCCTGGTTCGATTCCGGCCATCGACATATCCTGCCTGTCATCCCCCCTCTCTCTCACCCACCCATCCTTCCAGTCAATCTCTACCTCAACAAAGCAGAAATGCCCTTAAAAACATATATTTAAAACATTTTAAAAAGACAGGGCACACTTTGTCTTGGATGTTAGGTTTGTTTTGTTGGTCCTGGGCCCAGTTGTTCAAAACTTTTAATCTGGATCGGAATTATCCTTTTTTGCTACCCAGGATCAGATTTGAGCTGACTGATGCTCCCTATAAGAAAAAAATAAAATCAGCCAGATATATCTGATCATAGAGAGCAAAAAATAATCAGGATCATTCTGATCCAGATTAAATGTTTTGAACTACTGAGCCCAAATGGTTTGTAAGATGTTGTGTTGGGAGTGTGGGTGTGTGCGACAGTGTTGTCAGGGTAACTGTGTGTCTATGTAACAGTCAGTCTGTGACCAGTGTTGTCAGGGTAACTGTGTGTCTATGTAACAGTCAGTCTGTGACCAGTGTTGTCAGGGTAACTGTGTGTCTATGTAACAGTCAGTCTGTGACCAGTGTTGTCAGGGTAACTGTGTGACTATGTGACAGTCAGTCTGTGACCAGTGAGCAGACCTACCTTGGCCACGTCTCTGCGACCCGTTGCTAAGGCGGCTGCTGCATTCTTCTGACACGTGTCCTGGATGTCGTTCACATTCAAACTGCAGGGGGTCACATATGCCACTTAAGAAACACACATATCCCACATAAGAAACACAAATTCATTACGGACTCAAAATGCAATGCATTTAAAATAGGTTTGGAGATTGTATATACTCTCTGGGGGGGAAATGTTTTTTCCTCTCCACTTTCAAAGCAAGAGTAAAAGCTGCAGTGTTTGCCACAGGATTTTGTGAGACTGTGGTGGGCGGACCTCGGAGGGGTGCACATCAATATCACTAAATCGTATGGACCAACAGTAGAAGCAGTGCGAATCCCAAAGATTGTGTAAAGGAATATTTTCAGTTCGTTATGAGACTATGGCGGGACAAATTAGACTATGGCGGGCCGCCACAGTCTAGGTAATTAATGGGAAACATTGAGCTGCAACATGTCTATGGATAAACCTGCAATAAAGAGGCTCATCATAGTCACCCACATGTAGCTTTCCCCCAGGACCTTGTGTACAGGCAGCAGACAGGAGATCTCCTGGATGATCACCTTGCCAGCCAGCTTGATGGGCCTGTTGCCGAAGTCTGCCCCCTCCCGCTTGGTCTTAAACCGCCGTGATTTCTGGACGGACAAAACAGCAAACAGCAGAGATAGGAAACCACACAAGAATGATGAAACGCCATGTGATCAGAGGTGCTTTTTCTGTCTGCATCGTGCATTTACATACAGTATATACGCAAGGAGAGGTTTTACCCATGACTCCAGTTTCTGAAACTGAAGATGCTGGTGAATGTATACATAAAAAAAAGGAATTTGAACATATTTCTCAGCCAGCAATCGTCCAACCTTACCTCACATTGTTACAATGTGTTAGTAGAGAAGCGTTAGCCACCATTGGAGGTAGAAAGACGTACATGGAGAGAGAGAGAGAGAGGAGCGAGGGAGTGTGTTGGAGGGTTTAGCCACGGTGGTTAATGCACTAAGGTTACCCATGCTGGTTGTAGTGACATAGGAATCAGGGCCCAGTCGTTCAAAAAGTGAATGATTCCGAAAGAATGATTCCAGAATGATTATTTTTGGTTATCCAGGATCAGATCTATCTGGCTGATTTTGAGTCGTATAGGGGGAATCAGCCAGCTCGATGTGATCCTGGATCAGAGATCCAGATTTAAACATTTTGGGATGCAGACATCTGCTGACGGGCTCATTGTGATGCGTGGAACGGAATGACACATGTTTGAAACCCTTCCTCATTCCGTTTCGTGCATTACAATGGTCCTCCGATTTCTACCTCCACCAGCCTCCCTTGACAGGAGTCAGAGTGACATGCAGGCTACAGATAAGAGGACAGGGACAGAACAGACCCTGGTGGAAAGGCCCAGATACAGGAGGGGTGTCCCGTGTAAGAGTGGATGAGAGGGAGGGTGGGAAGGAGGGAGGGAGAGAGAGGGAGAGCTCAATACCGGACATTCATGAACGGTCTGCACAGACCAGCGGCGAAGGACAGGCATTGTGGGCTTCTGATTGGTGGAGATTGGAGGGATAGAGTGGACCAGACCACAGCAACATGAGAGACGGGGGGGGGTTGGGGTGGGGTCGGGGGTTCATGCCAGTCAGGCCAAGACACAGGGAGGGGTGCGGGGGGGGGGAGAAAACAACACAGAGCAGAGATACAGCTAAACACAGGAAACACAACGCTCAGTCAGCACCAGACAGTCAGACAATCTCACACAACAAAAGAGCAGATAAGGGCACATTAAGGCATTTAATACCATTACCAACTGTAAAGACAAATTGGATGTGTGCGAGTGTGTGTGTGTGTGTGTGTGTGTGTGTGTGACCTCCACCCTGGCCTCCCTGATCTCACCCGTTCCTTGTAGTAGAAGGATGAGATGGACACGATCTCCTTGTCTGAGCGGGTGGGGCTGCCGCTGTAGAGGCGAGTCAGAGTGCTGCTGGACTCACTACGCATCTTCATAGGGGTCAGGACACCACTGTGGTACGCTGACAGGGCTGACAGGGACCTGGGAGAACATGCACGCGCACACGCACGCGCACACACACACACACACACACACACACACACACACAGAGACACAGAGACACAGACACAGACACAGACACACACACAAACACAAACACACACAAACACACACAAACACAAACACACATACACAAACAAAAAATAGTGAACGAGATCGATATCAACAGCAACATGCCAACAACTCTTTCAGCCTGTGATGAGGTCCTCCAGGACTAGGGGGGGGGGGGCGTACCTGGGCGTGGGTTCAGTGTTGGGGACAGAGCGGTGCATGGTGATGGGCCTGGTGAAGTACACCAGACAGCCTGTGCCACAGAAGCGCGCCCCCGAGGTACGTGGGAAGGGGATGTTGGCGTCCTGGTAGGAGCCGTAGGTGTTGGTGGGAGGGAAGGCGGGCAGAGCCGGGGTCACCGGGTTGGAGAGGACGTAGGGGTTAGCAGCGGCGCCGTCGTCCTGGGTCTGTGGATGGCATGTAGGGATGATGTGACGGAGGAAGAGGAACCATAGATACCATACTCTGTGTGTGTGTGTGTGTGTGTGTGTGTGTGTGTGTGTGTGTA
This sequence comes from Nansenia antarctica, assembly GCF_963989245.1. Taxonomy (NCBI): domain Eukaryota; kingdom Metazoa; phylum Chordata; class Actinopteri; order Argentiniformes; family Microstomatidae; genus Nansenia; species Nansenia antarctica. Next base: position 31,200,610 of record NC_137679.1, on the reverse strand, counting down.
TTATAGATGGAAGGGCTCTCACCATGTAAGACTCCAGACAGGAGACCAGCTGTCTAACACAGGGCTCCAGACAGTTCTGGTTCCTCTTCACCTTCTGCAGCGACGTGTCTGTCAGGATCTACACAAGGAAACACAACCATGAGGGCAAGTGGCAACCAAAAAGAGCCCACACGTATCTAATCAACACTTTGGCAGCGGGCGGCCTTCTTCAAGGTTCCAAATGAAGTCAACATCTGAATCATAATTGGACCCAGAACAATTATATACGACACACTCAAAAACCTCATTCTCCTGATTGAAACTCTCTTTAATGAAGTTTCGGAGTCTGTCTTGTCTAAAAAGAAACATGTTGTTTTTAGTCAGATCAGATTGACAGTTTAAAAACAGTCCTACCCATGTTTATCAGGAAGGGGGGGGGGGGGGGTCACGCTCTACCCACGGCCGTAAGATTGGTGAGCCATCCCGTTGAACACACTCTCCCGCATACACACACATACTCAACAACATGCCGCTATTGACTTTTCTATGGACTCTAATTATCTACTGCTTCTACCTACAGGCGATTTTGCACTACTGACAGATATTTATTTGTTTTAATTTATTTACTATGCACATAACTGTACTTGCACTGCCCACTATCCCCTTCCTTGAATTGTTAATGTCACAATCCATTGTGTTCCAGCATTTTATTGTATTTATATTGTGTATTTAGTTAGGGTGTATTTTAGCATTCAGAAGTTTATTGTATGTGTATAACACTGCTGAGGCCCCGGGCGGCTGTGTCTCAGGAGGTAGAGCCGCCGTCTAATGATCGCAAGGTTGGCAGATCGGCGGTTCGAGCTCTGGCTGGCCACATATCGAAGTATCCTTGGGCAAGACACTGAACCCCAAATTGCTCCCAGTGAGTGGGCCAGCGCCTTGCCGCCATTGGTGTGTGAATGTGTGTGTGAATGGGTGAATGAGAGGCCGTTGTAAAGCGCTTTGGATAAAGGCGCTATATAAGAGCAGTCCAGTGTAAACCAACATCTGGCTGTTCTGCTGGCAGCGTGTGACAATAAACAACCATTGACTTGGGGAGCTTAGTGGAGTAGCACACTAATGTGCATTCCATATCATCGCAATGTTCCTGGTTCGATTCCGACCCTCGACCCATAGTGGCCCATATATTGCATGTCATCCCTCCTCTCTCTCACCCATCCTTCCTGCCAATCTCTACTGTCTCTATCCCAATAAAGCAGAAATTACCTAAAAATATATATATAAACATAAAAATAAAAATAAACTGACTTCTGTCCCCCCCCTTTAAGACGTACCTTCTGTATCTTGGTCCTCATGGCGGAGGGGATGGTGGTGGGGGTGACGAACTGGAAGGAGGGTGCGGCGTTGTTGGGGTAATGGGCCGGAAACTTCACCACCAGGCGGACCTGCTTGGTCCCAAAGTGAGCTGATACGATGCAGCTCCGGTTGACTGCATCCATCTGAACTCAGGACCAGACCACAACTACATCAGGAACAACCCCCACATACCAGACCACAACTACATCAGGAACAACCCCCACATACAAGACCACCACAACTACATCAGGAACAACCCCCACATACAAGACCACCACAACTACATCAGGAACAACCCCCACATACCAGACCACCACAACTACATCAGGAACAACCCCCACATACCAGACCACCACAACTACATCAGGAACAACCCCCACAACTACATCAGGAACAACCCCCACATACCAGACCACCACAACTACATCAGGAACAACCCCCACATACCAGACCACCACAACTACATCAGGAACAACCCCCACATACCAGACCACAACTACATCAGGAACAACCCCCACATACAAGACCACCACAACTACATCAGGAACAACCCCCACATACCAGACCACCACAACTACATCAGGAACAACCCCCACATACCAGACCACCACAACTACATCAGGAACAACCCCCACATACCAGACCACCACAACTACATCAGGAACAACCCCCACATACAAGACCACGGCACAACTACATCAGGATTTCTTTCAAACTGACTTATAGTAATGAAGGAAAACGAAGGAAAACGAAGGAAAACTTTACTCAAATGATCTGTTGTTATAGCCCTACATGTCCCTGTCATGAGTGTTTAAGACCTCTTCATCCCCTCTACCCCCTTGTGCAGTTTCTCTACTGTAAAAAAATACAAATAAATAATAATAATTCTTAATTCTTCTAATTTCTTCCAGCATTGTAACTGTCAATGGCTCCAGGCTCTACTATGGATTACTTTTTCTTGCTATGACTGATGGATAGATGATTCCCTTACTTAAACAAATATATTTGTTGTAAGTCGCTTTGGATAAAGGCAGGCGTTTGCTAAATGCCAAAAATGTCATAAGGGCGTCATAACATGAAGCAGGTTCATGTCTCTGTTGTTAATTTTTTATTAATTTAATTTTGCCATTTAGCAGACGCCTTTATCCAAAGCGACTTACAATTACGAATTACAGGGACATTCCCCCTGGAGTAACTGAGGGCTAAGTGCCTTACCCAAGGGCACACTAGTAGTGGTGTGGCTTCAGGCGGGATTCGAACTCACAACCTTCCGATCACAAGTCCAACTCACTATCCACTAGACCACCACTACTGTTGTCCTGGTAGGGGTACAGTGACTCACCTCCACGTTGACGTTCCTGATCTGCAGGTTGACCAGGGAGAACTCCTGCTGCAGGGTCTGGGGCAGGCCCGGGGCCTCGTGGCGGCTGCTGGACGACAGCCCTGATTGGACGCCATCCTGGTCTGAGAGAAAGGACACACACAGAAACATACATGGGCATTCATCACCTCTTTATCAAGTTACTTTGATTAAATTCTAAAGAATGATGCAGAGAGAGAGAGAGAGTAAGAGGATAGATAGATAGATAGACACTTTATTGATCCCTGAGAGGAAATTCACGTGTTACAGCAGCTCAGACCACAAAACAACAAGAACAAAATAAAGTAACAATTGAATAATTCACTTGATGGTGAATATAGGCTGAAATATGTTGCATATGTGGGGGATATCTAATGAAATGTAAATGGTATATAGCGCCTTTTTTGCTGCTCCAAAGCGCTTTACAACGGCCTCTCATTCATCCATTCACACAAATGTGTGTGTGTGTGTGTGTGTGTGTGTGTGTGTGTGTGTGCTGGTGGCCTCACCTTGGAGGTCTTCTGCTGAGAGGCCTGAGCTGTGCTGGGGCTCAGGGTCCTGAGACGGGAGGACCTTCTCTGACTCTGTGGCTAGAGACATGCCCTCCATCAGATCCTCCACCATGTCATTGGCACACAGCTTCAGGGGGGGAGAACGTTATTTACCATGGTTATCAGTCATAGATCTGAGCAACATAGAGGCAAACCCCCCCCCCCTCCGCAAAAAAACCAAAACCTAATCTACTAATTTCCATTTAGAGTGTTTTTTAACGAAACTCACCTTTTGTAACTGGGGATCCACGCGCCATATTCTCAACGTCTGATCCCTGGACAACGTGACTAACTGATAGTCTTTCGAGCCTAGATTACACATGGGACAGAGAAACCCAGGGCCTCAGCATTTCAAGCAATTGAGACGCATGAAGACTGTCACTAGACTACCAGGCGGGCATATCGTATCTTCAGAAGAGAAAGTTTGTTTGGCGGGTGGAGATAGTCATCGGAGGAATGGTATCAAACACGTGTCTTTCCATTTCATGCATTACAATGAGCCCATCATCAGACTTCTGCCTCCACCAGCCCCAGGCACCCGAGGTCAAGAGGGACTCACCCTCCTTCTGTGGGCGCCACTGGAACTCCAGCACCACGTCATCATGCCCAACGAAGGCGTGGACGGGACTGTTGAGGTCCAGAGTGCTCCACAGCAACAGGCTGTTCTCACGTCTCAGCTGGGGAACCATCACTGTCACCAGCCCGTTGGAAAAAGGCTGTGGGGGAAAGGGAGAGGGACAGAGGGACAGAGACACACACACACACCTTATCAGAAATCACTCATACACAGGCATGCATACACTCGGCATTCATGCATTCACATACGGGTGACTAGTGGAAGGTTGAGAGGTCGAGACACTTACAGTGTATCGAGCCTTCCACACTGGCACCTGACACGACAGGATGTTGAGGTACTTCCTTGGTTGTCTGTAGTCCCAGAACTGCACAGAGGAGAAGGAGACAGAGGGAGATTACAGAAAGTGCAGGGAAAGTTCTAGAGAGAAAGAGCAGTTTCAATAACGAATGTCGACGACCCATTTTAAAGTACACTATTATCTACGGTCATTTACCCGCACTGAGTTGTCCTGACTGGAGGTGGCTAGAATATACTCATTGTCTGGGTGCCAGTCCAGACCGTGGATCTTAGACAGATGGGCTGCAACATACTCCACCGCTGTGTTGGGTTTCTGGAAGAGTAAACGAGGTAAACAAACCTTCCATCACCAACAGAAACCCAGGGGGACTTCACATCTTTCCTTATCAAGTGTAAAAGACAGACTATGACCACGCTCCCGGTCAGATCAACTACACATAGCATGCAATGGACTGGAACACTCACCCTCTTATCCCAGATACGGACATCTCCATCATGGCTGGAGGCTAGGAGATACTGATTCCTCCTGTTCCATTTCACCTGGGACGCTCCCGCTGCAGAGGCGAAAAGAGACAGACTGTGAATCTAGGACAGATGACCAGTAACCGGGGAGACAAAAACAAGGCCACGTCTAAAAGTGCATACTCACCAACAGCAGTCAACGCCACAGTCGGTTTCCGTGTGTCTCTGTGAAATCACATTCAGACAGGTTGGAATCAGCAACATCACTAGAACGCATGCATCATGTACTGAAGGCCGCGGCCCTCTGAGGGTTCGTAGTGTCTCTGACATCTTACCGTGTGTCCCAGATATAGATGTAGGTGTCCACAGAGCTTGTAACAAGATACTCCGGTTCAAACCAGGACCAGTCCAAGTCACTGCGTGGTGGAAACACAGCATTTAAAATATCAATGACTCTTGTGTGAGTGTGTGTGGTGAGAGTGAAAGAGAGGAGAGAGGGGGAAAGGAGACACACTTTCACTTTCCCACACTTTCTCTGTGTGTGTGTGTTTGCGTTTGCGCGTGCGCGCATGTCTGTGTTTTATGCACTGTGAAACCGTTACAGGCTGCAGGAAAATTAAATAATAACACCAAAAGAAAATACCCAGAGGTGTGTGTGTGTGTGTGTGTCAGCCATTTGATGCATGTGTACATGTAGACGGCCAGTTCCACTAGAGATCCACGAGAGCTTCTTACCTGATGACTCGTGTATGTCCCTGCAGGGAAGTGTGGACTTCGCCACAGCCATCCCTCCACATGTACAGGTCAACGCGTTGGTTACTCTGCAGTGACAGAGGACACTTGTTGTTAGAGGACAGTCGTTTCTGAGAGAGATTCATCTTTTGAAAAATGTTACAGTGCCACCATGTGGCCACAGCTCTTCAACAACACAGTTCGGACCGGAGCAAGTAAGGAGCACACAAACTTTTTTTTTTTTTTTGTAACTTGTTACTTTTGTTACAATTGTTCTTTGTGTAGTTTTTGTCTAACTTGTGACTCACAGAAGCAGCAAAGACGTGGGATTCTGACTTGTGAGGATTCCACTGCACTGTCCCCACGTCCCACTTGCTCTGGCGTGCTATTTTCCGAGGAGCTTCAGAGGGGGTCTCCAAGTTCACCACATACAGAAAGCGCCGCCTGGAACAAGATATAATGCACTAGATGAATATGTAAACACTTTCTTTCATTTAATATTAAATATGCAAATGCCTCAACAGTGACATAACACCTTTTGGTACAGAATATCTGATGTAGTAAACCAGTTGTTTACTGGGGAAGAGGAACCAACAGGGTATTAACAGCTAGAGCTTGTATCCTGGTGAGGAATGTCAAGCTTCCTCACTACAAGCTCAAGTGAGATCTCACTGGCTGGTGATGCAGTGTGTGAGATTGTGGTACACACCCGGATAGAACGGCATGGCGGCCCAGGCAATCCACGGACATAGCAGTGGCCTGCAAACAGAACACACAACACATTTAGTATTTCTATATTTATTCATAGTATTTATTTATAGTTATCTGAAAACAAGTGGTTTAATGAGTTCATATGTCCAGTTATGTCATAGAATAATCAGTGTTTCATATCTCATGTGCATTGGACAAGTTATTCCCCACCAGTTAACACACACTTGGTTACCATATGTTACCATGTACTGGAGGTGAGTAAAGGATAAGACATGAGATACAATTAGAGGTCACAAAGATAGAGCATCACTTGACATAGATAGAGTATCATAAGCATTCAAAAAAGTAACTTATTGACAGAAAGTGAATGAATGAATGAATGAATCAATCAATCAATCAATCAATCAACACAGAGTAGGAGGGGGCGAAAGAAGAAGTTCTTAACCACAGCACTCATTTTTCTTGTGTTGCAATGCACCTACCTAGGTAGGAATATGTACAGACTATATAATGTATCAGGTCTGCGGAGTAAGAATTGCATTGCTAATCTAGGTAATACCTCTGAAATGCGATTAGTTGCAAGTAAATAATACAGTGGCTTGATCATGAAATAATGTAATCCAGCCATTCTTGTGACAGTCACATTTCTAGAGTGCTGCTCACTACGATAACAACCACTTTTCCACACAATTTCAGATTTGGACAATATTGCACACATCATCATGCATACAACATAACATACAAATGTGTCACATGTCTTTGCAAAAGTACCTGTACATCTCGGAATTCCACCACCACATTCTCACTGCTCCAGCGGGCCGCCATCTTTGCCCTAACCACAACATCAACATCAACATGACGTCACATTCTCCGTGGAAAAACGCGAGAGCTACATCTCTTCTGATTGGTTGATGGGCGTGGCTTCTCCATCCAAGATGGCTACTACTTTAGTGGAGCATGTTGTCGCAGATGCAGGAGCCTTTTTGAAGAAAGCACCTCTTCAGGTGAGATTGAGTTCATGTTTAAGACACTAGATATGCTTCCCATGATACATTCTCTTAGGATATAAACTATTGCACCACAGTGTTTTAGATCACAGTGCAATGGTTGTCTGATCTGATGACTTGGTCCACTGATTTGGTCCATACCAGCCCGTCACCTCTTGTTCATCATCGATGGTGTGGCATAGCAACATTTGACATCTCCCTTCTTGTGTTTCTCTGTTTTAGGACATTGGGAAGAATATCTACACGCTGAAGGATGTCGTCGAGGAGATCCGAGACAAACCAACCAGAAAGAGTCTGGCATTCCTACCATATCAACTCAAGTTGAAAGAACCCTTCCCTGAGTACATTCGATTAGGTAATACTTGGTATTATTAGTTGTACATTTTGTTATTTTGACTAATTGGTGTGGCTCACTTACGTCACGATGTAAGCGACACATGTCAACAACAACTGCCTGGGGGGTATTCCATCCAAATAAGGCTGGATTTTCAAAATAAATCTTGCAGGATTTATCAAAATAAGCCTGGATTTTCCTTTAGTGACGTTGATGGAATACCCCCCTGTTCAACAACAGTGTCTTATGCGCTAAATGTTTGGCCTGTGTCCTGCTTTCAGTAACTGAGTTCTCTAAGAAGACAGGAGACTATCCCAGCCTCTCTGCCACAGACATCAAGGTCTTGGCTCTGACCTACCAGTTAGAAAAGGAACATGTTGGGGTTGACCACTTAAAGAAAGAGCCCGATGTCAAGGTAAGTGAGAAATATTTAGCATGCCAATTTACCTATGCGGATTAATGGGATGACTACCTGGCTACATCATATGTGAATTTCATGTGATATTAGGTCCAAGTACACAGCACAAGACAACACCCAGAGGCACCAGTAAACATCGCAGGGTTCCACTTTCCCAAGGTAAAGTTTAGAGTGTCCCAAAATCAAGGACTATTGCGTCATTTGTGCATACCCTCTCTAAATCAAAACTGTGTACTTTGGCGGCTTATATGTACTTACTAACTTACTTACTGCTAAAGCCTATGAGATAAACGATTGAGAATAAACATAATAAAAACTCACCACATTGAGGATAATTGAGTAAATTGACCATATTGTGCCTAATGTGAGAATTCTTTCCTACTTTTTGGTCCTACCAGAGACACAGGGAGGAGCCAGCGAGTGAAGGGCAGACCCCAGCACAGACAGCTGCCTTCCTGGACCAAGGAGAGTTCAACAGCTTCCAGTTCTGGAGGACCCCTCTGCCCTGTATAGACGCTGATCTGCTGGATCTATTGGTGAGCAGGAGACATGCTCGCTCTCAGACTTGTTATAATGTAGTAGTAACACATACATACTGTGTGTCATAGCACACACATCAAGCTTTCAAGACGAGGTCTACAGACTTGGTAGCTGATTCTACCATATTGTGTATTGTTTATTTCCATGCAGAATGTGGAGGACATCTCAGTGTCAGACTGCTCAGGAGTGGCGGCTGAGACAGACCACATCCACACAGTGTCTGACACAGGGTCCGAGGAGCACTCTGAAGAGCACCACAGTGGGTCTGAGGAAGAGAGTGAGGAAGAGAGTGAGGAAGAGGATGAGGATGAAGAAGATGAAGAAGGGGGGGAAGATGCTGATGGTGGTGGTTGGATCACCCCTAGCAACATCAAACAAGTCACCATGGAGACAGGACAATGGGCACCTCCAGTAGATGTCAAAGTGGGCTGCTTGACCACAGATTTTGCCATGCAGGTACTGTTCCTGACTAGACTGTCCAGAAAGGTCTAGTAAGTTTGTTTTGTTTGATTAGGCATAGATATTCATTGGTAGTAGGCTTATTCCATTCCATTACTATTTCCTTCTGGTTCAGTTTTTCTTTGAGCTCCTATTGGTCAATGTGATCACTCTTTACCCTTTGCACTACTGATGTTTACAATACTATCTTGCATTCACATACCGTATTATTGCACATACCTCTTTGATATAGCTTCTTTTATACATCTGTACATTACACACTGTACATAAGCTACCTTAACTGTACATAGCTCATAACGGTATATACCTCTACCTCTATATACCATTGCCATGTTTTTAATATCATGTTCTTATATCCAGGGCTCGACATTAACGCCGTTTGACTTGTCCGGAGCAAGTAAAACTTTCGCCGGGTTTGGAAGGAAGAACAACAGACGGCGCAGGCGAGAGACTAGACTAGATGATCGTGAGTGAAGATATTATCAAAGCGTACTCGCCTGTCGATCACCCGTACGCTTTGATAATATCTTCACTCACGATCATCTAGTCTGGTCTGTTGTTCTTCCTGCACACAGGTAAAAATATCCGGGATCCAGCAGTGTCGTCGGGCTCGCGCAAACAAACCCGGCGAATGTTTTACTTGCTCCGGACAAGTCAAACGGCGTTAATGTCGAGCCCTGCTTATATCACTATTTGCACTTCTGGTTAGATGCTAAGCTGCATTTCATTGTCTAGTACTTGTACTCTGCAATGACAATAAAGTTGAATCTAATCTAATCTATTAAGTGATCATGCTGACTGATTCCAATCTCTCTTCCAGAACGTTATGATTCAGATGGGCCTCCATGTCCTCTCTATTAACGGGATGCTTATCAAGAGAGCCAGAAACTACATCCTGCGCTGCCACGCCTGTTTCAAGTGAGTGCAATGTGCATCTCATCCAAAACAAAGACCTTCCGCAAACATCTAATAACAGTCACACAAGCATACTGTAGGACTTGAACACAGCATGGAAATATTTCACTTGCATTTCACTGTCACATTTTCTTTCAGAACCACAACTAACATGAACAAGGTCTTCTGTACACATTGTGGGAACAAGACACTGAAGAAGATCGCTGTCACCATAAATGAGGACGGCAGCATGCAGATGCACCTATCTAAGAACCCCAAGGTGATGAACCCCAAGGGAAAGAAGGTAAGATAAAAGCCCATCATGTGTAGAGTTCAAATCACATAAATACATGTTCAGTAATTCTTTCTTCACTTCACCACACAGTGACTGATATCCTTAATTTAGTCAGACTGTTGCCATCACTATTTAAAATGTTATTATTTGTGTACATATCAGCTAAAAGTGAAAGACTATCATGGCCTAGTCAAAACCTTTACTCTGGATCAGAATGTTCCTGATTATTTTTTTGCTATCCAGGATCAGATCTATCTAGCTGATTGAGTCGTATTGGGGAAATCAGCCAGCTCGAACTGATCCTGGATAGCAAAAAAGAATCAGGATCATTCTGATCCAGATTAAAAGTTTTGAACAACTGGGCCCAGGAGATAAGACCAAGGCCTAACTATATTATGCACCATTCTCTGTTCTTGCACTGTGTAGTACTCCCTGCCCATGCCACAAGGGGGCAAACACGGCAACAACCCCCACCTGGTGGAAGACCAGCGCTTCCCCCAGCAGCGGCTCTCCCGCAAGGCCCGTCAGAAGACCGACGTCTTTAACCCAGACTACATGGCGGGCGGCTCGCCCTTCTCAGAGAACGACATCTACAGCCGCGCCGCCAACCTGAACATACGAGACGGGCAGAGCGGAGGGGGCCGGCGGCGCACCAACCCCAACGCCGCCCGCAAGAAGTTTGTCAAGAACAAGTGAGGAGGAAGAGGAAGAGTGGACTACACCAGAGTAGAAAATCAGTCAACTCTGGACTACAGAATGGAACCATGTGACGTCACAAGGAAAGCAAGTGTCGAACGATCACCAGCAATCACGAGGCAGTCTAATTCCACAAACGCCACGATAAAGAGAACTGAAAAGTGTAACAATATAATTTAATACTGACCTTATGTTTTGTATGAATGCCTCAGCTATATTTTCAAGGGTAACTTTAAGAAATGCAACGTTTGAATAACATTTGTAAAAAACCTTGTGCATGTGAGCTGCTCCTAACATTTTGATTCCCTAATAAAGAATCAAGGCAATTGAAGGTGTTGAATTTCATCTTTATTTTGAATAAGAACACATAACTTAAAGACAACTTTTCAATAGATTTTAAATTATTGGATTCATTCATCAGATTTACAGCAGAAAGACAAGTACATACAGTTATGTTAAATAGTTCCAATACAATATTACTCATGACATACCATTCATACATCCCTAACACACATTCACATGACAGTATAAAAAAAAAAAGCTAATGTACTAGTCATTTCAATTCCCCATCAAATACATTGATTGAGCCATAGTGCATACCATTTAATAATGGAGAGAAACTAACGTCTGAGTTGTGGAGCCATCCGCATCTTGCCAGCAATGGTCAGCCCCCAAACACCTGCCTGATCACTCCGCTCTTCCACCTCTGCTGGCCGACTGGTACCGCCGCCTCTACGTGGATGCAGCAGTCACGCTACTCGGTCACAGCTTTTCACTGAGTGTCTTGGCGCCCCACTGGTTGAACGAGCTTCCCACTGCTGTCAGGACTGCAGTCACTACCCATCTTCCGCTGTGGACTGAAGACCCATCTCTTCAAGCTACACCTTAACTGTCACTCCTAAGACCTCTTCATCCCCTCTACCCCCCTGTACAGTTTCTCTATTGTAAATACATTTATATTAAAAAAAGAAAGAAAGACAGGCGTATTTGTTTTAAGTCACTTTGGATCTATTTAGCTTCTGATAAATGCCAAAAATGTAAATGTAAAAGCCATCAGGCCTCTGAGAGCTCAATGTCCGCCTCTACCACAGACCGGCGCTCAGGGTTTGACTCAACTTCATTGAATATAGCATCCAACTCTGGATCCAAGCTAAAGGCTGACTCAGTGATTGTGGGGTCTTCAGACATGGGCTCCTCTGTCGGCTTGAGGTCTGACGTTGGTTCTATCTCCAGTTCTTCTGGAAGTTTCAGGTTGTCACCAAGCACGGGTATGGGTTCAGATGTGGTCAGGCCTTCAAATTCAGCACTGAGGTCTAGGTCCACCACTGGAGCCACAAATTCTCTTTTGGGGAGTATGAACTCTAGCGGTTCCAGCACTGTGCTCACGTCGATGCAACCCAGACTGCCGTACTTGTGGACCTGTGTTGGAGGAACACCTAGGAAGGGAAAAACAACATTTCACAGGTGTGTTTCCCATTAATTACCTAGACCCGCCATAACGAACCGAAAATATTACGCGTGAGCAACGCAATTTTTACATGTGAGTGACAGGATCTTTGGGATCCGCACAGCATCTACTGTAGGTCCATATGATTCCGCTAGCACCCCCCACCTGCACATTAACGTAATGGTCACTCTGTCTGAATTGATTCTGTGCATTGCACAAATACATTTTCTATCATGTTATTCTGGCTTTAGTTTTAGTGGTAGTTACGGTAAGTATGGTTGGGAGTGGGTTAGGGTGTGTGAGGTCTACATACCCAGTATGAGTGCCAGCTGGGCGGGGGGGAATAGGACCTGCAGACAGCGGTTGAGGAAAGGCACCATGTCCTCAGCGAAGGCACAGCAGAACTGGACAAACAGCTCCTTCTCCCGGCTGCTGAAGGCCGTCTCCTCAGCCCTGTGGAACACCAGGATGAGCTTCGTCACCTGTGGAGAGGAGAACACAGCTGGCATTTACATTGTTGCCATTTAGCAGACGCCTTTAGCAGACACGACTTACAACAAACACATTTGTCTAAGAAAGTGAATCATCTATCCATCAGTCATCATAAAAAATAGTAATCGATGCCAAAACCAGGGGCCATTGGCAGTTACAATACTAGAAGAGTGACTAGGCCTAATTCATTTGTATTTTTTATTTATTTAATTTAAATGTATAGATAAACTGGACAGGGGGATAGTGGGGATGAGGGGGTCTAGCTGTGTTCATACTGCACAAATATAAACCATTCAATAATTGCATTTAAAAGAGGAATTCCACCACCAAAGAATTCGTAGTACATGCGATCCGGCTATATGCACTACGGTAAGATACGATTTGATTTTGATCCCAATGTATTTGTGTAAGATACCCTCGCTACTATGGGCCTCTTTTACATGTTCCTCATAATGGCCATTGGTAAAATGTTGGTATGGGTTAGCTGATCCTAGATGTATTTCTAAAGGTCGTCTCCCCAGAGCCCCAACAAGGGTCATGTCAATAATAATAATAATAATAATACATTCCATTTAGCGGACGCTTTTATCCAAAGCGACAAAGCGACATTGTAGTGAGTGCATACATTTTCAGTATAGTCCCAACGGGAATCAAACCCACAACCTAAGCATTGTTAGCGCCATGCTTTACCAACTGAGCCACAGAGGACCATATTAGCGAGGACAGCATAAATACAGCCTACCTTAAGCAGGGCATCCTCCAGGTGCTTGGTGACCTCCTGGGCCAGACCGACGGGGCAGCACAGCCGGAGGTCATTGAAGGCCGTCAGGATGTTGTTAAGAAAGCAAGCAAGGGGAGGGAAGTCTAGGAGAGCCATGGGGGGCTGCAGGGTGCCAGGCTGGGTACTGGGCACCACGGGTGGGATGGCGCCCCCCAGCATAGAGGGCAGAGAGATCAGCGTGTAGAGGTTCATGTCCTCCTGGAACTTGTCCACGGCCTCCTGAACCGCTTTACGGTACGTATCCGTGGCGACCCGCTGGAACATGGGCGCTAGCTGTCCGCGGAAGTCCGCCCCCACTCTGCTGAAGGACAGGCCGAAGTACATACACTGGCCCAGGAGGGAGTCGAGGCGGCCTCCGACCCCGCGCTGGAGGTCCCTGTCCAGGGTCTCCAGGAACTCAGACACCTTCTGCACCACCCAACCGTGGAAGATGGCGCTCTCGTTCACCACCTGGCCACCGGGGGGCATCAGGGGGTCCTCGTCGGAGAAGATGGCGCGGTACTGGGTGATGATGTCGAAGAGGTGAACGCGGCAGGCCTCGATGGTCTTGGTGATGTGGAAGTAGGGGTCGTCGTCGGGGATGGCCGAGAGCATGGAGTGCAGCCAGCTTCCCCGTGCCTGCAGGAACTTCACACGGAGCTCCGCCTCCGTAAACACGTCCATCCTCCGCAGGTAGCCAATCACACGCAGGCACACGGGAAGCTGGGAGTTGCTGCGCAGCTGCTGCAGCAGCTGGTTCAGCATGAGCTGGGCCGACTGTCGCACCTCGTGGACAATTCCCTGAGCATGACAGAATTAGAGTTTCATACAATAACACAACATGTGAGTCACATTCTGTTCATGCGAATCAAACTGTAAGATGTAGCACTACTAACTACAAGGATGATACAGGCAGAGGGCAGATACTAAATATCTTGGCATTTTTATATGATAGTAGGGAACAAAGTCACTCCAGGGTTCCCACACCTTCTGAAACATCAAATTCAAGCACCTTTCAAGGACTTTCAAGACTCAATTCCCTCAAATTCAAGGACGCAACACGGTATAGTTTGAGACAGATCTAGATGAGAATTTATATAATTTGAACTATCCGCTCACAGACAACAATTAAAAAGAGAAGCTTGAATGTGTGAACACTATGGTCTCTTGCCTTCTCTACCACAGCACAGCAAAACAATATATTGTGAAATATGTGTAAAGTTAAGCAATACAGAGAGAGAGAGGGGGGGGGGGGGGGGGGGAATTCAAGCACTTTCAATGACCCGTCACCCATGTCTATTTTCAAAAACTTTTAAGACCTTGATTTTTTCCCCCCTCAAATTCACAAACTTTCAAGGATTTCCAGGACCCGTGGGAACCCTGTTTATATGATAGTAGGGAACAAAGTCACTCCCTCAATGTCACAACTTGACTCTACAGCGTCCTGAAGTGAGAGCAGAGGACGGAGTTAGTCATACCTGAATGACGGGTAGTGATGAGTGCTTCTTCTCGAGTCTCTTGACGTACGCTGCCAGCTCCAGCGCCTCCTCGTAGTACCCGTTACGGACGCAGGTGTCCATCAGCTGAGGGATCTCCAGGATCTCCAGGATCTCCGTGTGGCGATTCAGCGTGAGGCTGTTCATCCGTCGACTGCCCCCGATCTCCTCTGCCTCCTTCACAAAACCCCTGCAGTGACGGAAATTGACATGAAAAAGCTCCATTTCGGACAGGTTTGCAATGATCATGACATGTCGTGACGTTAGAATTATAAGGTTCTATCTCAATTTTTGTAAAAATTGAGTTTTTTTACATAATCTGATCCATTAGGTGTTTATTAATGCCTGTGTGGTGTTATTTTTAAAATGTTGACGTTTTTTAGTTAGTAATTCATAAAATACAAAGGTTCCATCTCACAAAACATAATGGAATGTAAAAACTTTGACGCTCAATATCTCTGAACTACCCTAAACGGATAGAACCTTATAATTCTAACCTCACGATGTGGCACGCAAATGACATGTTGTCATTTATTACTGTTTGTAGTGTAGGCTATTCCCAGACTAGCACAGACCACAACGCAATCATGCAGGAGCACATTGATGCTTGTCTGGTGAGCACAAGAATATTTTTTTTTTTTTTTTGATTGATTGAAAACTTTATTAGAAGATTTGCAGAAGTAGGTACATGAAAGTACATATTACATACAAGGTCAACTAACAGGATAAAAACCCAAGAAAGCCACTGGCTTATTTCAATTGGGGTCCTTGATTCTCAATTCATCGTTACATGTAAGACAGACAAAAAAAACTAGTACTATCTACAAGATAATACAGACAAATAACTAGTACTATCTACAAGATAAACATACATCCATCATGGGAAGAACAATACAACAAAACATTAGGTATGTACAGCGGGTAGGACAGGTGGGGACATACACCACAGGTGGGGGCGGGGGACAAAACACAAAGTATGTACAGTGGGTAGTTCGGGTCTTTTAATCTGATTTTTGATTTAGAGGGTCCAGTTACGGATTGCAGCCTCCTGTAAATGTTTTTTGAGAGTGGTTTTGAAGGTGGGCAGTGTTTTGCACTCCTTTAAGATTATAGGAAGGGCGTTCCACATTTTTATGTGTGGATGACACAGTGACTCCTGTAATGCACAGATGACACAGTGACTCCTGTAATGCATAGATGACACAGTGACTCCTGTAATGCATAGATGACACAGTGACTCCTGTAATGCACAGATGACACAGTGAGTGACTCCTGTAATGCACAGATGACACAGTGACTCCTGTAATGCATAGATGACACAGTGACTCCTGTAATGCACAGATGACACAGTGAGTGACTCCTGTAATGCACAGATGACACAGTGACTCCTGTAATGCACAGATGACACAGTGACTCCTGTAATAATGCATGCTGGAAATAACAAACAGAACAATGACGACGCGTCATGATCACTAAAGACTAAACCGATCCATGTCTAACCTGCATCTTTCACCAAAGCTGGGCAGCTTGTCGAGGAGTTTGGACACGCTGTTCTCCACTCGGCCGAAGTCCCTGTAGATCTCCTGGGTGCAGTCGGCCGTGCGGATGAACGTCTTGTAGTTGGAGAAGGCGAGCTCTCGGGTCTGCTGCAGGATCTGCGCCCTCTCCTCTGCCAACCTCTCCGGCTCCCGGTTCAGTCTCTCCACCCCGTACGAGCTGAGCTCAGACAGATAAGCAGCGAAGTCCGGATTGTCCCTCCAGTTGTCGGGGAAGCTGTCTCTGAAGATCGAAGCCAGGATACTCTCATCCTCCACGTCCACAGCTGCCATGTTGGATCAAATCTGTCACTTGACTTCAGTCCTTCATCAGTCACACAACTACTCCGATGTCAACGTAAACACTGCGCGATCAATGCAGATCGTTTAAACACAATGTCGAATTGAAAAGAAATTGAAATGTCAGTTGTAACTGTTTTGCAGTAAACAAATCTACCCGGCTCACTTGCCACAACAGGAGCAGCAGTAGTCGCTTTCTGATCGCGTCGAGCGTGTCGACTTCCGTCGCGATTGTAGCGTACTCTCTCTTCCCCCACGTTGTTGCGTCTGAAGTACTTTCATTCAGCAGGCAGTTGTTCAAAACGTGTACAAAATGAGGCCGTTAACTGACGAGGAAACGAAAACTATGTTTCAGAAACTCTCCAAATAGTGAGTATTGAACTATGACATGGGATTTCTTGACAGGCAATTTCTGCAAATAGTTCCATGCTTGATAGCTAGCTAGCATGATCAACTTCGTGTCGTCTATGGCCCTGCTAGGATGACTGGATGAGGCTCTAACATGAGCAATATCTGCCTTTAAGTCACTGCCTGGTGCCTACATTGTTTTATATCGTGATATGGAAATATAAACAACACTTACACACATTTCCCAATTGGGA
Source organism: Nansenia antarctica (assembly GCF_963989245.1). NCBI lineage: Eukaryota > Metazoa > Chordata > Actinopteri > Argentiniformes > Microstomatidae > Nansenia > Nansenia antarctica. The sequence goes on along the minus strand of NC_137679.1, from coordinate 31,183,310 downwards.
CAATAACGACATTTGATTGATTGATTGTCCTTACAGCATTGGTGAAAACATCAAACTCCTTATTGATCGACCTGATGGGACGTATTGCTTTAGACTTCAGAATGAACGTGTGTACTATATAAGGTAAGTTGTCATACAAGTTATGTTGTCATGATGTCAAATGGAGCACTGCATGCATGATATTTCAACAGAAATGGGGATGATACAGTATTAATTGTCATTATCCATAACATGTTTCCATAATTAGTGAGAAGATTCTGAAGCTGGCCACTAATATTTCCCGTGACAAGCTGATCTCTGTGGGCACATGTTTTGGAAAGTTCACAAAGACCCTGAAGTTCCGGCTGCATATCACAGCATTGGACTTCCTGGCCCCCTATGCCAAGGTAAGCCTGCCAACAACAGAACCCCTTCCTCACATCTGTTCAGTGACCAATTGCCTTTGCCCTTTTTATGTTCAGACACATCGCCATAACTACCTAGTTAGTGTAGAGTAGTGGGGATTACTCACCGAATCCATTGCATTGCAATGTTTTGGCTTGACTAGTGAGTGTATCATTTATTTTAAATGTTCTGAGTAAAAGTCAGAACATTTTGATTGCTTGCCGACTTGTTCCCTTTCACCAGTTGCTGTCACATATTCAGATTCAGCAAACATTATTGCCTTACACTGCTTGTGGGGAATTGGTTGCGTACTTCGCTCTATCTGACTAACTGAGCTCTTGTCCGTGGTCAGTTCAAGGTGTGGGTGAAGCCGGGGCAGGAGCAGTCCTTCGTCTATGGGAACCATGTGCTGAAGTCAGGCCTGGGGAGGATCACTGAGAACACGGCACAGTACCAAGGGGTGGTGGTGTACTCCATGTCAGATCTGCCCCTGGTAAGTCTACACCCTGGGTTGAGGAGGTTCTCAGAAAGCTTCGTAGCACTGGGATCATCTTTAGTTCATGTATGTATGGATGTATGGATGGATGTACTGGACATGAAGATGATCTCAGCACCACACAGTAGATATACGGTACAGCACCTGTAAGTACATGCACACACAGCTTATGGGAAACGTATCTGTAAGTTGTCATGTCCATGACAAAGACTGGACCGAAACACGGTGGAGAACAGATAACCAATATTTATTCCAACACAAATAACTTATAAATACTATATACGGTACATAAGAGTATGACAGTCAGGAGTGTGAGTGGAGGGTGTTGGATGTGTGAACCATGTACATGAATGATGTTGAAAATGCCAAACTAAAACTAAGAGGGACCAGTGTCCATGGTTACCAGAGAGAGAGGGAGCCCAAAGGCCTCATGGGCTTTTATAGGCCCACAGGTAACCATGGACAGCCAATCAAGGCTCCTGCTGCCACTCCCTGCCTTGCACTGCAACATCAAAACAGACAGAACAGAACACAAGCACAGAGCAACTACAAACCACTATAAAGACCATTCATTCATTCAAACATGATATAACTTTGCAGGGTTGTGACAGACTGCATCAATGGATGGCTATAATTTTAACCAGTTTTCCTCTAATGTAAGCCATGTCACTTGGCAAATAACAGTCACCATCATAGAGCGTTTCTGTAGCTAGTTCAGAATTGCTTTTATTACATCCAATGTACAGGTACACAAGAGTAAAATTATTTGGCTAAGTAGATAATAATAGAATAAAGTAACAAAGTGATAGTTTTACCACAATGTGTGATCCAGCTAAACATGTGCTCTGCCTTCCTTCCCCAGGGTTTCGGAGTGGCAGCGAAGTCCACACAGGAGTGCCGGCGGGTAGACCCCATGTCCATCGTTGTGTTCCACCAGGCAGACATAGGAGAGTTCATTAGGTGTGAGGACACTCTGACATAAGTGTTAATAACTGAATCGTAACAGAAATGTCTCCCTCCCTGTATTTTCTTTGTAAATTGACTGGTGATGTTCTGACAAAATGGTCTGGACCTAGGAATTGACAATACTTTTATTGCTATAAAAAACATGCTACTTTTTTATGCAGGTATTCAGAATATATTATAGAAACAGAAAGCTTGAACAATTCCAACAGTTGTGATAACATACTGAAATGTTTTTCTTTTGTAAATGATTTGTACAATAAAATAAAAACATGACAAAGGCATTCATCACCTTGTTAGAGAATGTGTAGCATATGTGATCATTGTGAAAAACATGCTGATGACTAATTGCTTTGTGGACAGTCAGAACTCACAAAATAACTGAACAATTTTGTTAAATCATCAATTAAGAGACCATCAGCTAGTGATTGTAGTCTAGAAAGACATTTTGTTGGCTAAATGATTCCTGAACTAAGAGACAAGAAACAAGTGATGTATGATAATTTTAAAAAGCATTTGTATAACAAAATGACATTACCAAAATGTTCTCACATACATTTTCAATGAGGCCCAGTTTGATGAATATTCCTGCTTAGTGCAACTGCAGGGATTATGGTAAACAGCACAAGTCATAGAAAACATATTACAGTCAGGACCCTTATAAAACACACATTAATCTCAGAACTGATGTGTGCTTGCCAAGGAGATGATATTAAGTAGAGCTGTGGGAATATACAAAAAGTCAGTTCCAGGCACAACATGGATGTCTCTATCTTCTTCCACCATCAGAAGGGCATTGACCCCCTCACACACTGCAAAGGCAGAGTTTACAGTAGGCCAGGGTCCCCAATAGGTGGCCTGCGGGCCACGTCTGGCGGGTTGATTTAAAGCCTGTGAGAATTTTTGGGAGAAATGCCTTCAGGACCAGGGCCGCTTCCCAACGCTGTCATTTCTCCCACTGAGAGGTGAGTCGATGTGGAATCCTTTATTTCTTAGTAAAAGTAAGACTAGTAGCCAAATATACCAAAAATGTATGGAAATTGTCTGTTTAAATTCATGAAAATATTAATATCGCACACTTCTCTCCATGCAATTGCACCATATTGTATTATAATAATAGTCTACCTTCAATGTATGGGTTACCAAAACAAACCAATTGGCAACCTGCCTTCCGGTAGATGTTTTTAACAGTTGTTTCCTACAGTTAAAGGGAAAAATGTATGAGATTTGGCCAGTGCCGCCGTTAGGCCTGGGCATCCTCAAGTCCTGAATGTTTCATGTATAGCCCCGGATCTCCAGATGCTGGGGGGGGAACTCCAGCTGGAGGTTGAGGTGGCCCACGGTTTCCCTGTTCATTTTAAATGCGGCCCGCTATGAAAAGTAATGGGGGACCCCTGCAGTCGGCCCTTCCCAGCTTATTTTACACCATGTTTAGCTTCTTCATGGTCCTCCATCTGTCTTTTATGTTGCCGGTCGTGCGCTGTTTGAAGGGGAAAGACCGATGAATTCTGGTCCAATTGCCCTCACCGTAGCGGCAAACCCCTTGTTTAAGCCACTCCGTCTCCTCAGTCGTCCACTTCTGCAACAGGCCAGGTAGGACAATCAAGATCAGCATACACAGCATGTTAAAATCAAAGTTTGTCAGATGTATTCAGACATCTTTAAACCGAAATTTTCTCGCTTATTTGCTCAAATCGTTTTTAGATAAATAGTATTTAGACAATAAAGACTAAAAGACAATCTGACATTTTCCTCCAAACATTTTAAGTTACAAAAGTATCCTGTGCTTACCCTCTTCTTGTTGCCCTTTTCTCCAGACCCTTCAGGTTCTGCAGGACAAGAGAAACAAAAATTAGTAAGTGGAAGGGAGCTTAAATGACAAGTATAACAGTATATGATAGTGCTATAAGCAATAATACTATTAGTATTATGAATCAATGACAGTACCATCGTTGCGAAACTCAAACAGTGATTCTTCATCACTCCAGGTATCTTTGGTTTGAGTCGCCTCTTTAATGAGCTGCTTCCTGCAAACAAAAGAACCAAGATGAGGTTCAAGATGAACCCTGTCCACCTCAACCTAAGTATACAGTACATAGAACCCTGTCCACCTCAACCTAGGTATACAGTACATGGAACCCTGTCCACCTCAACCTAGGTATACAGTACATGGAACCCTGTCCACCTCAACCTAGGTATACAGTACATGGAACCCTGTCCACTTCAACCTAACTATACAGTACATGTATGTACAGAGTAGTGCTGTCCCAAACGACTATTTTTCTAACGATTAATCTAGCGATTATTTTATCGATTATTCGATTAGTCTAACGACCAATTTATCGATAAGTCTAACGATAATTTTTGTACTGTAAAAAAAAAAAAAAAAACACCTCACTGCTATGTTTAGCCAACTTGAATGCCAACATGGCCATTTAGAAGTCTGTCCATCACCACAACACATAGCTAGCTAACGTTACTCTCGCTGCTATGTTATGATTAGCTAAATTGATGCTAACGTAGCATGCGAGCTACGAGCTAGATAACGTACAGTAGGTGCTCGCACCACAATGACAATAGGCTACTGTAGCTAGCCAGCTACATAGCTAACGTTACTAACACCAGAAGACAAGACATACGAACTGTGGTGAGCTACATTGCTTGTGTAACATTAGCTAGTAGCTATCCATTTTCACTCATACACTTAATTGTCTCGCCTGCTAAAATAAAGGTAAAAAAAAAAAAAAAAAAAAAAAATATTTGCGACTAACCGACGCATATTACGCTAACCGACGTATTGACGTAGTCGGTGACGTCGACGACGTCGAATAATCGTAACAGCCCTAGTACAGAGTATTCATACTGACCACGTTTGTGGTGTGGAGGTGGCTTGGCTGAGTCGACTGGAAAAGCGAGTACGTGTAGCTGGGGGGTCTTCCAGAACATGCACAGACTCCTCACTGTCAGATGTGGTCCTGAGTGTATAAATATGCCGTTTCAAATCATACACAAAAATCATCAACAGGGATGATTAAACCAGGTCAAACCACAACTCACAAAGAATAGCTATGATCAGAAAGAGAATGGCGAATCCATTCAAACAGTATGGGATTCCTTTCTCGACTTACTCTCTGATTTGGTTGCCGGTCTTATGTTTGCGGCGCCTTCGTACGATCGGCGAGCATGTGCCAGACGGACTCATCGGGTCCTCCCCGCTGACTGATGGTCGTATTGGCTCCTCTGACCTGTCTGGGAGCACCTCCTCCTCCAACCTGGCTGGGAGCACCTCCTCCGACCCGGCTGGGAGCACCTCCTCCTCCTCCTCCTCCTCCGACCTGTCTGGGAGCACCTCCTCCTCCTCCTCCTCCGACCTGTCTGGGAGCACCTCCTCCTCCTCCTCCTCCTCCGACCTGTCTGGGAGCACCTCCTCCTCCAACCTGGCTGGGAGCACCTCCTCCGACCCGGCTGGGAGCACCTCCTCCTCCTCCTCCTCCTAGGACAATCAAGATCAGCATACACAGCATGTTAAAATCAAAGTTTGTCAGATGTATTCAGACATCTTTAAACCGAAATGTTCTCGCTTATTTGCTCAAATCGTTTTTAGATAAATAGTATTTAGACAATAAAGACTAAAAGACAATCTGACATTTTCCTCCAAACATTTTAAGTTACAAAAGTATCCTGTGCTTACCCTCTTCTTGTTGCCCTTTTCTCCAGACCCTTCAGGTTCTGCAGGACAAGAGAAACAAAAATTAGTACCGGTAAGTGGAAGGGAGCTTAAATGACAAGTATAACAGTATATGATAGTGCTATAAGCAATAATACTATTAGTATTATGAATCAATGACAGTACCATCGTTGCGAAACTCAAACAGTGATTCTTCATCACTCCAGGTATCTTTGGTTTGAGTCGCCTCTTTAATGAGCTGCTTCCTGCAAACAAAAGAACCAAGATGAGGTTCAAGATGAACCCTGTCCACCTCAACCTAAGTATACAGTACATAGAACCCTGTCCACCTCAACCTAGGTATACAGTACATGGAACCCTGTCCACCTCAACCTAGGTATACAGTACATGGAACCCTGTCCACTTCAACCTAACTATACAGTACATGTATGTACAGAGTATTCATACTGACCACGTTTGTGGTGTGGAGGTGGCTTGGCTGAGTCGACTGGAAAAGCGAGTACGTGTAGCTGGGGGGTCTTCCAGAACATGCACAGACTCCTCACTGTCAGATGTGGTCCTGAGTGTATAAATATGCCGTTTCAAATCATACACAAAAATCATCAACAGGGATGATTAAACCAGGTCAAACCACAACTCACAAAGAATAGCTATGATCAGAAAGAGAATGGCGAATCCATTCAAACAGTATGGGATTCCTTTCTCGACTTACTCTTTGATTTGGTTGCCGGTCTTACGTTTGCGGCGCCTTCGTACGATCGGCGAGCGTGTGCCAAACGGACTCATCGGGTCCTCTTCGCTGACTGATGGTCGTATTGGCTCCTCTGACCTGTCTGGGAGCACCTCCTCCTCCAACCTGGCTGGGAGCACCTCCTCCGACCCGGCTGGGAGCACCTCCTCCTCCTCCGACCTGTCTGGGAGCACCTCCTCCTGGGAGGCTGTGGACTCCTGCTCCCTCGGCTGACTGTCTGGATCTATCACAGTCCTGGCGATGGTGTACTTCAGCCTCCTCCGCCGTGGGGCTGCCTCCACTGGGGAGACTGCCTCTGCCACTGGAGCCTCGTCTGCTGGGGAGGCCTGGTCTGCTGGAGAGGCCTCCATGGGGCTTCCAGAGTCCCTCCACGAGGGAGCATCTTGCTCGGGCTCCGCGTCAGAGCCCTCCAAGGGGCTGGCAGAGAGACTCAGGGAGATGTCCTCATCTGCCGCATCTTTCTGCAGCTCTCTTTCCAGGGTGACACCCAGCTGGAGAAAGGTGGTGGGCTCTTTTAACTCCTCGGCCAGGGAGGTGAAAGAAGTGCTCAGCTTGGTGCGACTTAGCTCGACATCAGTGGAGACACTTGGAGGAAGAGAGGCACTACTTCCTTGATCACTCCACTCCACTCTCTTTTCAACAAGCTTTATAGCAGCCTGTCAATCACACAAGGACATGATTGGTTAAAAACCAGTGCCCCTGAAAGACTATGGAAATCTACAATAAGTGTGGTGTTAGGCAAGATCAAATAAAACAAATGATGTTAGATATAACTATAAGTAAAACTACAAGGTTATGTCCACTTGACCAACATAAGTAAAATGTGCAAAATATTACTCAGCATATAAGATCTTTCAATGGCAATTACAATGCATACATACCTGGGTCAGAAAGGGAACAGAGTTGACATACAGGCTTTCACTGAACTGCAGCATCTCTTCTTTGAACTTCTGGTAGGTGACCTGCTCCAGGACTGAGTGCTCACTGCACTTCTGCTTCACCAGACCCATAAAAATAGCTTTCTGTTGGACACACATCAAGTAGTTCCAATCAAGATGTTTTTTAAATTGCTAGGTAAGCAGAGGGCTTGATTTCTGTAAAAAAAAAAATCCCCATGAGAGTAAAATACAGATATTGATGTCTCTGTGTATCTTAATGCTGCCTAAATTAGTTTCCTCTCTCTGAGCTCACCTTGCCAACCATGCCTTTGGGGAAATGCTTCGTCAATACCTCCTTTGCTTTGTCAAACTCCTTGTTCTTGATAAAAACTATCACCACCTGAAAACATGAAAATAGATACATCCTGTAAAGTCAAACCATTATACAGTAGCATAGCCAACTGAACAGATTCTGAGGGAGTTCACCCGAGGTCACAAGGAGGTCGTGAGCAGGGAAGGGATACTTATCACATGGGCCAAATAGGGCCACAATGTGGAGCTCTCACCATTTCTCTGATGGATGTGTGTACTCTCTCCAAATCTGGTTGGGGAATACTAGTAGACTCCTGGATGTCGTCCAGCAACTTTAAGGCAGATTCCAATGGAGTAAGGGTCTCCTTGACGTCAAATGTGAGGTCTGTAAAATAAAATAAAATGTTGTCAATGAGTGAAACGTTTTTGCCATTTCTATTCAATCCAAGCCCAGAGTCGAAACATTAACAAGCTCCTCTTGTTTTGAAGAATTCGATTTCGTTGTCAAATAACGCGAGACTTCTCTAATAACGTGTTGTTGGCCCATTGTTATTGTTGACTTTGTGGCTGTACCCCTCACCAAGTTTGTCACCGTCATTTATCCTGGAGAGAAACTGCAGTGCCCGAATTTTGTTGGGCAGGAGGTTTTTGTAGTCTTCCATAGGCCGACCCAGCAGAGCTGGAAAAGATGGGGAGGAAATGTTTAGCTAGATAAGCAAGCATGGCAACAAATGGAGTGTGTGTCTGAACGTAACGTGACATCGAGTGTAAGCAAAGTAAAACAGCCAACGAAACTCTGTTCAATCCCAACATTAGCAGCACATATTATATATTACAGATATTTTACACATATTACAGAAAAACATGGTCGTGCTAAAACTCTTGGGCTAGCTAGCCAACTAGCCAACAACAACAGCTGGATTTTGGGGGTACTCACCTTGAAGTAGGTCCCTGATTTCACAGAACTCAGAATATTGTTCATTTCTGAAAGCGTTAAATGCTGCAGACAGATAATAATCCACTATCCAGCGATTAACTATGCAATCATAATCTGCCTTGACATCGTCTGACGCGTCCATGTTTTCGTTTGCCGCCATATTTGAATCACGAGCAGCTGTCCCATGAGCCACAATAATGGAACTCCGCCCACTCGGCAGGAGGATATTCATTTCTTCAAAATAAAAGCCCTTGTTTAAATGACAGACTGGTGAACTCGATCTTCAGAATGATCCTGATTCTTTTTTGCTATCCAGGATCAGACCGAGCTGGCTGATTTCCCCTAAAAGACAAAAAAAACAGGCAACGAATAAAAGCAAATATAAGAAGTAAACAGATAAAACATTTAATAAGACAATAGTTGTTAAAAAGTGGAAAAACGTGTTTGTGTTTAATCATAACTGCTGCAAAACATTAAGGTTTTTTAGCTTAGATTTAAATATTTTAAGGGTTTGGGCCTGTTTGGTTTCTTCAGGGAGTTTGTTCCAGGAGCTAGCAGCAGCGTGACTGAAAGCTGCTGCACCGTGTTTTGTTTTTACTATTTTACTCTTGGAATGATTAGCTGATTAACCTCAGCTAACCGGGACCTTGCGGGAATATAGGGTGGGAGGAGATCTGATATGTATTTTGGTCCAAGACCATTTTGTGATTTTGAATTAAATTCTCTGAGAGACTGGTAGCCAGTGCAGGGATCTCAGGATTGGTGGAACTCCAAGTTAAACTTTATTTAGCTTTTAACACAAACCATGGGCGTCACCACCATATATTTGGGGGGGGACGTGTCCCCCCCACCTTTGAAACAAGGTCGTTTGGACCCCCCCACATTTGCCATCAAAAATATGTTGCATGACTGGTCAGCGTTATTTTCATTGCTTCACAATCAAATCCGTTCCACTTTATGAGTAGGGGATTGCCCATATCCAGAAGTCCACTCCGCGTTTTACTTCTGTTTTTAACACGGCAGCAGCAGAATCAGACACGCACGCAGATTCAAAACATTCAGACTGAGGCAAGACGATATTTAGATCATCCACCAAGATGGATATAAGGAAAAAAAAATCTAAGAAGAGAAAAGTAAGTCAAAGTCATCCAAGTTTTCCCGTGAGTGGCCAAACAGCAACATTGCGTTCTCCCAAGGTCAAACACAGCCAGCTTTTCTGATAAGAATGTTAGCACCTTATGAGACATTCTCTGTATTAGCAATAGAATTAGCATAGCCTACTAGCAACCAAATACGAGCTAGATCAGCTATATGGCACTAGCAGTTTTGTTAGGCATTACTAGTGCGGTTAGACATGTTTAAATGCAGAACAGACACAGGCGAAATGTCATCAAAAGCACAGAATGGCGACAAACACCTCACAGTGCTTACCTGTCCTGTCATTATTGCATCTCCTGCCCGTGTTCATTGCCCTGAGCATTTGCACAATTTAATTTGGCCATTGCACCCACCCAAAGAATCAATTTTGCATCTGATTGCTTGAGCTAGGGTTAAAAAATAAGAAGAAAACACCTGTTCCATTTATTTTTCTATTTCTAAAATGCTTGTGATTGTATTTTTTGTATTGATGATTGTATTTCTATGTCAAATGTTCTATTAGAGAAAAACAATATGAACAAGTGCTCAATGCATCCCCATTTCTCCTGATATAGGTGGTTGAGAATGAGAGTGAGTCAGAGGCAGGGGCAGCAGGCAGGGGCAGTGGAGACAGCTCTAATTCACTCTTTGATTATTTATTTTTGTTATAGTTGTATGTTCTGCAATGCACTGAAGAGGGCTAAGTTTGATTGTAATAGGCTCTGAGTAGCCTAGGTACATATTTTATGTTTCCTCATAACTTTTTATTCAATTTGTTGACTCAAAGTTACCTCATTCTTTTCTAATTCACTCTTTGATTCTTTTTGAATCTTCATATTTAATAAAGTACCTAAAAAGTGCCACGTGTCAGTGTCAGGCCTCTGTGAGTTAAACCAAAACATAATAGTAGTCAGTAATTGCAGACCATGCCAGCTCCAAGGAAAAACAAAGAAAGAGGGAGATTATTTTGGGTGTAAAACGCACCAGAATGCAGGAAATTGAATCTACTATTTTAAAAAATTCGGGGGGGGGGGACCCCCCGAAAGATAAGTGTCCCCCCACATTCAAAAAGCTGCTGACGCCCATGACACAAACAATATACTATTGTCGTAAGAAATATTAACCTGTAATATCAGGTATAGTATTGCCCTCAGTCCACACAATGCCCCATGACAAAGAGCAAACTTTTTTTTGATTAATTATTAATTTATTATTATTATTATCAAATATAGCCTCATTTTCTCACATGAGAAAAGTTTCTTCTGTCACGAGAAAATATGACACAGAGGTTATTGTTATTAATTAAATATGACTGAATTTTCTCACGTAATCTAGTTGGCATATTCATCACTAAACCCGACACATTTGTCATTAAACGGAGCCGAAAAAGACAACGCTGTCGGAACAAATTAAGTGCCCAGGCCCAGTCAACATGCCAATTGTGTGCTACCTCAAAACTTTGTGCTGTGTGATAAAACTGCACGTTTTAGAGTGGCCTTTTATTCTGCCTAGCCTAAGGCACATCTGTGCAGTAATCATGCCGCCTAATCAGCATCTGGATATGCCACACCTGTCAGGTGGACGAATTATCTTGGCAAAGGAGAAGTGCTCACTAATACAGATTTCAAGTAAGAAGAATAGGCCTTTTGTGTACATAGAAAAAGTCTTAGGTCTCAGTCATGAAAAATTGGAGCAAAAACAAAAGTGTTGCGTTTATATTTCTGTTCAGTGTATATTCACTTCTCGTTCGTTGGTGTTAGATAGTCGGAGCATTGTTGTAGGGTTGTCCTGTGCACATAATGCATACATTTTGAATTTGATTTATTTCAAAATTAAGTACCTATGTCTACATTTATTTATAAACTTAAAATACATATATAAAATATGACAGACCTTAGGCTGGGTTGCACCATCATGGTTTAACTTTTAAATTGGATTAAATCAAGGTTTATGTACTAATCCTTTTGCACTGAACTTTGATCTTAAATGTAGTTAACAATTAATCCTGGTTAAATCTAAACCTTTGGCAATCTCAGTTTAATTTCCATTTAAACCTAGATTAAATTGAAGTCTGTTGCACCAGTCATTTTAAACCTAGCCTAAAAATGGATTAACAGTGATATTTAAACCACCTCTAGGGTAGGTTCATGTTGGGTCTATTTCTGTTTTATTGACAAAATTACTGCACATCTTTGCTGCAAGATGGGATTAGAGGAAAGAGCTTCTTGCAGGAAAATTGTTTTCCCAGCGATATAGACTTACAAAATAGTCTGTCATATACCTCAATGGAAAGGTTGGACCAGCTATCAAGCATGGAAGTGAGAGGAACTCTGCTGTGCCACCAGTTCTCCAGCTCCTAGTAGTAGTTTTTATGCTACAGGGTGTTTTCAAATGGTTGACAGGGGTCTTTTTGGAGTTCACAAGTCCACAGTCTGCAGAAATGTCAGCAGATTGTCAAAGGCAATTGCATGTTTAAGAGTCAGTATATTCATTTTGAACAAAGGAGGGAGATAACAGCTGGATTACACAGAGGAGGTTTTCCTGGAGTAATTGGAGCTATTGACAATCAGCACAATGACACAATGTCTCAGCTATCTAAACAAAAAACATACAAACCCATTAGACGGCTACTTACAGCTGTATGTACATTGATTAGATTAAAAATGTTCGTCATTGCAGTACAACAAAATGTATTTTTCTCTATGCACAGGATCAGCACATAGTCAGCGCGCCTGGAGCAATTAGGGCTTGCTCATGGGCACAACGGTAGTGGTGGGCACCTTAGGTATGATAGCAGCATGATATCTAAGGTGCCTACCCCTGCCATTACCCCCATCCCTATCTCCCCACCCCTCTTTGACGAAGCACGATGATGAAACAGACACGTGTCCATTCTTAGACCAATAAAGTTTATTATGCAAAAGAACAACACGTTATAAAGACCATTTATGAGACATGTTTAAAAAAATCTCTCCATAATCTGTAATATATTCATAAATATACTGTAGTAGACGACAAGTAACCTGTATGCTCTCCCCGTAATAAAGCTTGATGATTTTATTTTTGCTCTTGTTGAACATATGCATCTGTTGGTTCTACCCTGAACACTGAGCATCTATTTTCTGACCCAAATACAGTTTGTCAACGTCCAGCATCTGGAGTTCTGTTTGGCCACCGAACACTAAGTATAGAAATGCCTGAATCAACTGCGGAACACTGGGATAGTTTCTCACATACTGTATTTCCACACATTTTAGCATTGAACATAGCTACACCATACCCAATTCAATGTATAGAATATGTCCAATATGCAGCCATGTTTTACTAATAATGTAACCAACCATGTAAGTTGAAAACAATGAATCGTACTTGTGTGCATTCTGTTTCTACAAGCTATGCAATGCATTAAGCTTGCCACAGGGCCATGTTGTGTCACTGGTCAACAGTCCTGCTACAGCTTTCGCTATATGACTGGTTGCACTCAGTGGTGTAACCAAACAGGAATAATGAGGAAAGTCATTGCATACGATCTGAATACTAGGTCACACCGAGATGCTGAGAAAGAGCAAACCAGTACATTCACAGGACAACTTGCAGTGCAGTTGATAATACCATCACAGAACGTAGAACTGTGGAAAATAGCATTACAGGTGCCCCAATATATGTCTATGGTCATCATGATTGAGTTGATTTTCAGTGTATTCCCTGCTTCCCTTAGTGCCAACATATACAGAACATAACATAACCTAACACCAGGGGAGCCACCCCTCCTAAATTTCGTTGTTTGGTACCTGTACTGTAGCAATGACAATAAAGACCATTCATTCATTCATTCATTCATTCAAAAGGAAGAACATACATTCTCATAACAGCATTCTAAGAAAAGGCATGTGTCGTCTTAAGATACGACGTAGTATTAATTATGGCCGGCTTTTTTAGTCCCTTAGTCTTAAGACAAAGATGCACACCAGTTCTAGTCTCACCCAGTCACTTCCATTCTTCTTAGTTCCAGTCGACGAAATCTGAAAACATTCCAGTGCAGTTTCAGCTCACAAAAACATTTTAGTCTAGCCGTAGCCATTGACGAAAACTCGACAAAAATATGTTGCCGTTTTTGTAGACCAAAACCACACTAAAATGCCTTCAGTCTTCTAAATGTGACAAAAACCAATGTGCATCCTCACCCAAAGACCAAGACTAAACAACTAAAAAGCCTGTCAAAATTAACACTGATTTAACGACGCCACGGAGCGACACATCTTTGATATCATCATTAGGCATTAAACTAAAGTATGGGGAAAATTAGGTCCTCTTCCATATAACCACCTTCTACACATGGACAACATTGCCTGTTGCTTGCCAGGCTATGATTTCTTACATTACAAATACCTAACTAGTGATCTCTACAATTAGAATTTAATGGATGAAACACCAACAAATATGGCGTTAATTGCTGATCAATATATGTTCAATATAAATCTAAATGATTGTATGATTTAAAATAAAGAGCATGAATCTACATGGACAGATAGATGATTAAACTATTGGAAATGGAGTACCCTGTGTGGCGTTGGTATGGGGTCAGGTATGAGGTCATCATTTAAAAGGGTAATGGAGCTGAGGTGGAACAAAATGGTGGGCTGAGATCTCTCCTCAGCTGCTGTCTTGAACGTTTACTGCAAGCTTCTCTTCAGCCTTGAGGTTTAAAGACCCTCCCCTTTATTAAAAAAAGAAATGGAATAAATTCTGTTAGTATGAAAGCCTACCATGCCATCCAACTGGAATAGGGATCAGACTGAGAGGGCACATGAGAAGACTGACTCTCGAGATCAAAGCGCATGCAGACTGCCAAGAGAGAAAGTGCGCGTTAAACAGCTCTCTTTCACACAACTTGGCCATTAAAGTGGCCAAAGACCACACAAAGCGGACCCTGTCTGAGACTGGGTTCAGCTTCAACGGACGGCGGAAAGGCTTTTGTTTGCCTCTAATTCTCATGGGTTTCCATACTGTGGCGTCTGAAGGACTGGCGTTGGCTGGGAGGTCTAATGAGATATCAGCATTTCATTGTTCTCTTCCATTTCTAGCATTGTCACTACGAGTGGTCATTTAAAAAAATATGTTTAAAAAAAACAATTATCCACCAGTGCTGTGATAAAGCTTCTTAAACTCATGTGACTCACATAACAACGTAGAAAACAGGACGACAGAGAACAATACATAGAAAGAATAAAAAAGGGAAAACCAAAATCATATGATCCAAGTGGGGGGGGGGGGGGGGTGGCTTGTGCTGCTGTGTCAATCCATAAACAGCGACTGCACGCCCCTCCCCCTTAGCTGGCTGAGAAGCTGCATGAATGGGCTGCTCTACATGCAAATCCATGGGTCAAAGTTCAGGTGTAGTGCACTTCTAGGCTCAGGGCAGAGAAAGCACTGCCACTGCACCTGTCTCAAGGTCATTCCACGTGAGAACACCCAGGTTCAGGTGTTCTGCTTAGTTCTTCCCTCATGAGGAGCATCACAGACCCTCACACCTCCTCCTCCTCCTCCTCCTCCTCCTCCTCCTCCTCCTCCTCGACTCAGAGAGGTTGTGGTTTGGGTGTGCATGTCCTGGAGTGTATTTGACTTCTGACATAAAATTTGAGCATCTTTCGAGTACTGTTTAACCCTCTCAGTTCCATACTGCTGGTTTTTACTTAAAAAAGCCAGGAGAGGAGTTCCTTAAAAAACAACAACCACACATTGACATACTCATGTAGACGTGTGAGGATAGGTCTACATCAGTATGTTTCAGAGTTATTTCCAGAGTGGCAACGGGGCTCACAAACGAGTTTCTCTCTGTTGTTCTCTCCATGTCTTGATGGGGGCCGACCCTGGTGTAGGGTGGGGGTCGCCTCCCACTCAGAGTCCCCTCCACAGCCCCTGCAAGAGAACTGGCGTCCAAGGAGACCCCGTTGTGGACGTCCAGGCTCCGGGGTGAGACGGCGGACGGCGGCGGGCTGGGACAGGCCTCTCTGAGCCTCAGACGGAGAACTCCACCCCGCCGCGGCGAGTGCGTGTCATCAGTAGGCGCCGCAGACGCAGCCCCGCGAACGGGTTGAACCAGAGCAGGGAGGGCGGGCTCCCGAACACGGCCTTCATCCCCTCCCAGCGTGTGCGGCGCTCCCACGTGGGCTTCTCATTCTTCAAACGCTCGATCTCCTGGAGGGAACACACACAGTTAAAGGGAAACATACCTCTCTTGTAAGACAGCTCTATACTGAAATTGGAAGGGACTCTCACACAAGCCCTATCAGCTTTGACATAGATAACTACCGTATTTGCATACAGTGTATTGCATACAGTCTATGAGAATTCATTAGAAGCCGAAAGGTTTAATTTGCGACACTCTGTTGCCCATTCTGCGTCGCCTCCTGATGCATGCCAGCTCTTATGCACAGAAGCACATTCATTTCCTCATGGGTATCAGGGGAATTGGGCCTGGGCTGATTTGCAGTCCAGACAGATTTGTCTGGAGACCCAACAGTTCTTAACACTAGGTAGTGACTAGGCTGAGGGACCAGGCCAGGGGCCCTGCAGTACGATGACTCATCTCCACTGAACAGTGATTTCCCTGTAGGATGCAGGGGCAGAACGGAGGATCTGCTGCAAAGCTATTGTAACTGTATTTAACCGCGTGTGTGCTCTCTCTCTCTCTCTCTCGTCATAGAGAAATAATTAGGCCTCTGGTACTACTGAGGGTGGGGCCAAACGCGAGAGCTGCAGTGTTTCCCATTAATTCCCTAGACAGTGGCTAATTTGTCCCGCCAGTTTCATAACGAATGAATGGTTCACGGCAAGGCCAGAGCTAGGGCGTTTCCTCCTCCTCCCCCTGGCGCTGAAGCGACGCAATCTTTTGGATTTGCACCCCCCCCCCTATTACTATCAACCATGACTCACCGTCTCGTCATTGCAGATGGAGTGGATCTGCGTGCCGAACATGACGGCCGTGAAGGTGAGGAAGAGCAGGGCCTCCAGGCAGAGGAAGATCATCAGCATCACAGCCACACCCGGCGAGAAATCACTGCATTCTGGGAAAGAACACAGAGAGAGTTGGTCAATATGTTATTTTCATTTTCTTTTGTCAGCGGTAGCAGGGGTTGTATTTTATAATGCTACTACACTGCCCAGTGCCCGCTATTTGCAACTACACTGCCCTCCAAATAAACAATAATAACAGCTACCCCAAAACCCACAAGAAAGTCTGAAGTAGCTGTAACTTATCTCTGTCTGAACGGTCATTACAGAGCTACAACAAACCTTCATCTTTTCTCTCACTTCCCAGACTCACGGGGGAACTGAAGATCAATAGCATCAACTGCTTAAATCGCCTCCAAAGGCAGAAATGTCTCAGCATGGACGTCTTTATGACGTCTGTATTTCATCCTACCGTCTTTTACACAATCTATTGTGTTTTTTCTTCCTTCCTTTTTTTTGTCTCATACTGTTTGTTTGGCTTCAAAAAGACAAATGTAATGCTTTTTTTGTAACTAATAAACAATTGGAATCGGAAGACACAACAACAATGAAAACAACCGGACGTGAGAATGACACGGTAGAGGCGTACCATTCCACTGGACCTTGACACAGCTGTAGAACTGCAGCGCACTGAGGGTGAGGGCATGCCCTGAGATCAAGGCTATGTACATCTGCAGGGAGGAGAGAGACAAGGAGAGGGGGAGGAGGGGGAGGGGAAAAGAGGGAGAGAGAGACATGAGAGGGGAAGACGGTGGGCGGGGGACGACATCAAGAGAGAAAAGGAGGGAGAAAAGAGAAAGAGTGAGCTGGTGCTTACTACCCACACATTGCGCTAGCTGAACTTGACTCGCTGATATTAATGGTGGCAATTCTTTCCTCCTGGTGTGAGTTATTGTTTCTGTGGAGGGAGTGAGTCTTCCCATCCATCACTGTCACAAAGAAGATGACGGCAGCACAGTCTAGAGGAGGAGCAGGCTCACTGCACCACCACACACTGTTTCATTAGTGGATGATACCTCACAGAGAGTTTCAGCAACTAGACCTCTCATGGTGTTTCCTGTCCATGTGCCAATGGCTAAGTGCTAATATAATTCTAAGGATACTCAATGCTAATATCAAGGCTAATGATAATTAGTAACATACATCTTGGATAGAAAGAGAAACACTTTACTTCGGAAAGGGTAATAACGCAGTGTTTTTACCCAGTGTCATGAAACATGAAACAAAAATGTAACTTTTGATAAAACAAGTATCTAATCATTGGGTGTGCTTTAGGGAAAAGCAGGTTTTATGCTTCAACGTCGTTAACTCTGAAGTTCCCTTGACCGAAATGTCAATGATCGTTAATTAAATGCTGTGATCTTTTTTAAAGAGAGCACTGTTGCATGATGTTTTTCTCTACGGTTAAATACGTTTTCTCTATATTTCTCTGTATTTGCAGTGACAGAATCCGGTGTGCAGATACTTTCTTTACTCAACAAACCGCAACAGCTGACAGAATGAAAGAATGCTGTAAGTCTTGTCAGACAGACTCCAGACACTGCTGTCTTGTTGTTGACAGTAATCAACCACCTCTGAGCTCAGCTCTCTAGTTTGACTGGTTCTACTTTGTCAGATTCCTCCCTGGGAGAACATCTCACGTGTAGTCTAAGAGGAGCTCTGAGGAGTTTGGGCTGAATATGAAGGCGACATATCGTGTTATTGGGGCGCTTGGTGGCATAGCACACTGTGGCGTCAGCCATGTAATCGCAGTGTCCCCAGTTCGATTCCGACCGTCGACATATCCTGCATGACATCCCTCCTCTCTCTCACCCATCCTGTCAAATCTCTACTGTCTCTATCGCAATAAAGCAGAACTGCCCTAAAAATATAAATAAATAAAAATATCGTGTTATTAAACACTCTTTCTGCAAGATGAATATCCCAGTCAATAGATGAAATATTTCATACTCATGTAAGTTTGAGGACATACGTTTGTTCTGAATCCAACCGGACCCATGCATGCCTTTCGATGACAATTAACTGAACTCTGCTCAGAATAATGACGTCCATCCATCCATTCAATACTGTCCACTTACAGTGAAAAGTACAAAGAACCTCTGATTCTTTTCTCCCACGCAGTTGTTCACCCAGGGACAGTGGTGATCCATCTTACGGATGCATCGCTTACAAATACTGAGGGGAGGAGAGAAGAGACTTCTATTACTGAACAGCTGGACATGCATTGGGGATGGGCATTTGGAAACTGAAGCAATGTCTATCTCAATGAGGAAGAGCGAGTGAGCGAGTGTGTGTGTGTGTGTGTGTGAGAGAGTGAGAGTGTGAAAATGAGAGAGTGAGTGTGTGTGTGTGTGTGTGTGTGTGTGTGTGTGTGTGTGTGTGAGAGTGAGAAAGTGAGAGTGAGTGAGTGAGTGAGTGAGTGAGTGTGTGTGTGTGTGTGTGTGTGTGTGTGTGAGTGAGTGTGAGTGTGAGTGTGAGTGTGAGAGAGTAAGTGTGTGTGTGTGGTGTGTGTGATGTGTGAGTGTGTATGAGTGTGTGTGTGTGTGTGTATGTATGTGTGTCAGAGTGAGAGTGTGAAAGTGAGAGAGTGACTGTGTGAGAGTGTGTGTGTATGTGTGTGTGTGTGTGTGTGTGTGAGTGAGTGAGTAAGTGTGTGTGTGTGTGTGGTGTGTGTGAGAGTGTGTGCGTGCGTGAGGGCGGCTGACCTGCAGTGGTGTGTCCTCTCTGGCTTGATGCTGCAGCACTTGGGGCACTTGTAGATGACCTCACCAGGCTTCAGCTGCAGACTCTCCATGTACTCCTTTGTGGCATTGCCTTTGGGGACAGCACCCTGAGGAGAGGGTCAGGAACAACATCACAATGGACTCAGTCACAGGGGGGCAAGGGTCGTCGTCTGCCTTGGGAGATCATGTCTCAAAAGGAGGAAATGTCATCTAATGGCTTCATTCAGTCATGTCTCGTTTGGGTCAACGCTGTGGTGGTTCTAGTCCTCTGTGGCTGGGTTAGTAGAGCATGGTTTTGAACACAGCGTGGACATATTTCACTTAAATAGTTAAATGGACTGACTTGTGTAGCGCCGTATTCCAAAGCGCTTTCCAATGGTCTCTCATTCACACCAATGGCAGCAAGCTACCATGCAAGGCGCCGGCCCGCTCATTGGGAGCAATTTGGGGTTCAGTGTCTTGCCCAAGGACACCTCGACATGTGGCCACCTAGAATTTGAACCGCCGATCTGCCGACCTTGCAATCATTAGACGCCGGCTCTCCCTCCTGAGCCACATCCGCCCATAACAACCGCAGCTTAAGGTAATCCTCTGTGGTTCAGTTGGCCGTTCAATTCCCGCTGGGACCATATATACAAAAACATTTATGCACATCTAGATTTGGACGGCATATATGATTAGTCTATGGCAGTGAACAATGACCTTTCTTGCTCTTTTTCTACTATAGGCCTACAGTAATATGGACATTTGGACTTCTTCATTGAACGCTATAGAGAGGCTTTTTTCTGTCACATCTGCACACGTCTTTATCCTCCTCCGCAGATGATGCACTCTGGTAACCACGAGGAATGACGCGTTCACTTCAAACTGAAAAATCTAAAAAAGGGAACGGACCGTTAACTGCCAAACGAGGCGGGCCCTACTTACACCATCGACACATATCCTTCCCTATGCTATTTGTGGCTTTAAAGTGGAGCAATCACCTTCATGTACCGGCACCATTTGCAGGAACAGGATTCCCTCGACTACGTTGCTTACGCTAGTGGTTCTGCGTGAGATGACAATGCCAATTAAGAGTTTAGAGAACCATGGATCCTCTAGGCACTGTCACAATTCCAGACCCTAGAGCACTCTGCAGTCATTCAGTCGCTCTCTTTTTCCCCTCCATCCCTCCATCAACTTCTGTCCTCTTTATCCGCTGTGACGGCTGCTTTATGTGCCCTGCCAGGACACAATCTACCCCCAGGGGAGACAGACTGGCCATCACTTCTACTATTAAAGCACTGGGAGTAACTCCTGTCTGAACTACCCGGTCCCTTATCATGAGAGGGAAAGGGGGGGGGGGGGGGGGGGGAGAGAGAGAGAGAGAGACAGAGAGAGAAAGAGAGAGAGAGAGACGGATAGGGAGAGAGAGAAACACCCCTCTCTAGGAATGGGAGAAAGCAGAGACGAGGGAGGGAGAGTGCCAGATGTTTTAAAAGGGGGGGGGTAGAGGAGACCATAATATAAGATCTAAAAATAGGTTTACCACACAAAGGCAGAACAGGAGACCTCGGTCTGTGTGTACGACCCTTGACTGATAATCTGATTAATTCATCAAAAACCTGAAAACACTCCCATCAAAACCCCCGGTGGTCTCCAAAAACACCTTACATAACACATGTTGAATGACAGCCAGACACACCAGCATATCTGCTTTTGGCCCAAGACAACACCAGCCCTATCGGCTTAATATCTAGGCCATTATATAGTGACATGACCCAGTCCTAACAGGGCTGGATGCAGACATAGCCCTCAGACTGTTTCCTAGCTCATGATCAGGACAGTGTTGCCAGATTGGGCATATTCCCGCCCAATTGGGCTACTTATGATCACACTGGGCGGCTTTTAGACTGTGGTTAGGCTGGAAAACAATCCCATCTGGCAACACGGGTCCAGGAGCACCAGCACCAGGCCCGGCCCGTTCATTGTGTAAGAGTCCTGACAGGAGGACAGATTAGTGGGCAGCCGAGCAGGACAGGGAGAGACACTGAGAGGCAGATTAACCTGCTCTGTTCTGACCCTTTACCCATTCACTCAATGACTGACTGACAGACAGACACAAACAGAGACAAACAGACACAGACAAACAAACACATAGCCAGACAAACACACGGCCCAAAACTTTCTGACTCTCCCTGCCCTAATCACTGCTACACCCCTGGCCCAGTCATACTGGTTTTTAGTCATTATACAACAGTTAATTCCGACCAAATAATTTGATTGGACAAGAGGCATTCCATGAGTGCCGATATACAGTATAACAGCACTGGGACTTTTAACTATATGTATCATTAAATGACCGTTAATACAAAGTAACTAGCCTGCGGATGTTTATGTTTGGGTTACTAGGCAACAGTCCAGTCCAGAAGTTCAGTTGCGGAACAATTTTTTGTTGAAATATAAAAAATAAATGATTAAATAAACAAACGAATCATAATCTGTTGTCGCTTATTACTGTTAACTAATAAATGGCGCTGTAGAACTTTTGTATAAAAGCAACATCACACTCGAGGTTGTGCTGTTATACTGAATATAACAGGCCTGCGGCCGCGTACCTACGACCGAATCACACCGTGCTGAAATTCAGTATAACAGCACTCCCTCTCGTGTGATAGGGCTGCAACAACGAATCGATGAAATCGCGAAAAATCGATAATGAAATTCGTTGGCGACGAATTCCATTATCGATTCGTCGGGTCTTGTTCCATAACAAACCTACTTCCTGTTGACGCACGCCACGCTGTCTTGCGGTAGGCATCGCGAATCATAGTGAATCATAGCGCTACCTATGGCCGGAAAGGGCAGAACCTATGACCGGAACCGAAAAAGTGGGAAAATCTGGTAGGGTGAAAAAATCCGGTACCTACACCGGCGCGGCGGCTACATTTAAATCTGTACTTGTGAGTTCTGGCGAAGCGTCAGCTAAATGACTGTAATGTAATGCGATTGCCAGTGAGTGTTTGCTCGCATTCATGAATTCAATATTGCATGACAAGTAGGGATGGGACGATTATCGTTTTTATCGTTAATCGCGATAAAAACACCCGCGATAACTTAATCGTGGAGAATTTTAATTATTTGAATAATCGTCATAATCGTATGTTATGAATAAACTGTGTTTAACAAATGTCTGCCGCTATTTTTCAGCCTAGTCTACATTACTTTTGCAGTCAAGTTAGCGACTGTTACTGTAATATAATTGCAATTCCTCACATGAGCCGCGCGCGAATATCCTCACAGAACTTGTCTCGCACTATTGTTCAGCCTGCATGGGTAACGTTACTGTCAAGTCAGCTTTGTCAGTCAGTCACTAGGTAACGTATGCTAGCCTTCTCACCATGGCTGGTGAAAAACTTTAGACGGGATACTGTCATTGGCCTTCCTTGTTATTACCAGGCAGTGACAGTCTATGGCTGCAAAAGGCACGGTCGCCCCTAAGCTTTAGCAAATATATTGTGGTTTACTTAATACTGTTCAGCACTTGAGGTTATATGCGATGCATGACTTGTGCTATAGGCTAAATACAATTATTAAAGCGGCAAGTAGCAAGTGTGCGCATCAAAGGCATTAGGCACGTAACATCCATGCTGTATAAACACATGACAACCGTCCGTTATTTCCCGAACTTTGTCCGAACCCCCTGCGAGGACCCGGGGAACAACGGTACGCTCCCCGCGGCTGCTATCAGACTGGCCGCGGGAGTGAGTGTTGAGGGAGAGAGGAGACGGCAACCCTCGCTCGCCATAGACTGTATCCCTACTCGTCTCTCCTGAGCTCGGTTGTAACGTGAACCGTAGAATACAGGATATGTTAGATGCTTTACAGTAATTCCCCAAATGACGAGAAAAGGAAGTTAGATTTGTCGCTGGTCGCTTTTGACTAATTAAGTCGCCAAGGGACTCTGGAAGTTGGCAACACTGGGAGTGCGAAACTTCCTTGGGTACGTTAATGAAAGGTGCTGATTGGCCGAAAAGGAATTGCTCTTTCTTAAGGACCCGGATTATGGCCAGAGATACTATGTGCCACTAGAATCTGAATTACTGACTTAAAATGTCCTAAAAATACAACAAAATCTAAGTTAAAGTGATTACAGTGTGTTTTATTGGCATTCAAAAAACAAACCCAAAATTTTTTCTTTTATTTTATTTAATTCTCGTGATAATATCGTGGATCACGATTATTTTGCCCACGATAATCGTGACATGACATTTTCTAATCGTCCCACTGCTAATGACAAGTGTATTTAGTTAGCTGGCTAACGTCAGTGATAACTGAACATGAGCCAGCAGAGGTGATAAGCTAAAGGCTAGCTAGTGGTAGCCTACCAAGCTACCCGTGAGTTAGAGTGAGGCACTGACTGTAGCCTAGCCTATTGTATGGAGTGAGAGGACACATTGCATTGTTTTGGAGCATATCTGCTATATAAAAACATTAGTGTCTTGTCTGTAGCCTATATTGCACTTTGGGTTACTGACCTTTACATTAAGCAAAGTTATTACCTAAAACAATGCATGTATTGAGCTAGAGTTCAACTACTTTATTGAAACAATCTACCGCCATAGTCCATGGCCTGTTGTTAAACCTATTTGATGTAGCAAAGCCTTTTTTATAATATAATATATTTAATTTTATTTTTTATTTTTTTATTAATACTTATTCATTTTGCACATGTATATGTTTAGGCCTGGCTGATTTAGAAAACATAAAATAAAATTTGCAAAAGAAATCTTTATTTTTATTTGTATTCGATTAATCGAAAAAATAATCGGCAGATTAATCGATTATCAAAATAATCGTTAGTTGCAGCCCTATCGTGTGATATTGCTTAATCATCCACCCCCCCCCTCCTCCTCCTCCTCCTCCTCTCACCGGGTCAGACAGCATGGTGCGCAGGTGGGAGGCCAGGGCCATCACAGCCAGGAAGTTGAAGGCCACCCCGTTGACCAGGGAGTACCAGAAGTTCTTGGGGGGCAGCAGCATGACGAAGTTGACCACAAAATCGGCGTAGAGGACCATGAACCAGGTCATGAAAGCACACACCATGCCGCAGCCGTCCTGGATGAACCACATCCTCTGGACCTCCACCGGGGGGCCCGCCCCCCCCGCCTCCTCATCGGCCGACAGCAGCGGGTGATGCTGCTCCATGTCCCGCAGCCGGTGGCCGGAAGACTGCATTCTACCCTGGAGGGGGAAGGAGGGAGGGGGGAGAGAGAGAGAGAGGGAGGGGGGGAGGGAGGAAGAGAGAGAGAGGGGGGGGGGGGGGAATTTCATTACACGTTTCATGGCCCATCAAAAACCTTTCTTTCTTGGTGTGAATGACACCAAGTGCATAAATAATAACCAGGACTAAGACCCAGATGTAGATGCATCCAATATGTAGCCAGGAATCTGAATGATTCATAGACTACACTCTTTCCCCCCAAAAAACATGAGCCAACCTTGGACTCAACTTCCCAAGAACCCAAGGGCCAATTTGGAGTATGTCACTCTTACTTACAATCAGAGACATGAGTCACTGATGAGGCCTCCGACTGTCTCAATGTAGATGTGTGTGTGTGTGTGTGTGTGTGTGTGTGTGCGCGAGCCTTCCTATCTGCCCTCGACGTGTATGCCTTCTTTGAAACACACTTATGGAGCTTTTCCATTGACCAGACCGGTACGGCTCGGAACGGCACGCATTTGAAAGTACGGTATGGTACGGGTAGGATACGCTTCTCCATTATACACAACAGACCTGGTGCGAGCGGGGATAGTAGGAGGAGTTAAGTGTCATAAGAGCACTTCACTTTAATAAGTGCCGCTATACAGCTCAACAGGGGGAAATGCGCTAAGAATCATGTCATCATGCACAGATCAGCCTTAAAACATGTAACGTTAGCTATATAACGTTAGACAGGGAGCGATGTATTTCTACGGAAAGGCTGTGCTTGACGCTTCCATTGGACTGATGCCGGGGCTCATACAATCTCCGTGTTTGTTATAGATACGAGTGCTCCGGTGTCTTGCTGGTAGTCAAATATATAATACAGCATATGGATGTTACGTGCCTGTTACTTGCCGCTTTCAGTTCTAGTAGATCTAGTAGTTCTAGTTAGATTGCGCAACCAAGGAATCGCCAATATGTGTGAAAGGGAGCAACACGGAAATCTACCATAATAGCGAATTTTTTTGTTATGCTTGTTGTAAATAAAAGTTCTATGATGCATTGAAATGACATTAAACTAAGATGGTTATCATAATTTTTCAAATCTTTATTAATAAGTAATTACAGAAAAGGTAAATTACATTTTCCGAGAGCGAAATCTGTTGTGGTATTTAAAAATGGCGGTTAGCGGTGAACTCTATGAACATGGGATGACGATGTTGTGACCAATCAATGGTCTGCAGCGTCACACGTCACACACAGCCTGGCAAAAAGTAGCTTTCGCTACTCCTTCCGAAGCGTAGCTAAATCGGCCCGGCTCGGTTGGCAGTGGAGAAAGCAAAACAAACCGGGCTCACGCGGTACGGTAGTGGAAAAGCGCCAATACACACACTCTGTCCCATCTCTTTTGGGTACCCTGAAATAGGGGGAGTATGCACAAATACCACCAAATAAAAGCTGAGAATCTCTACTTTAACCTCATAGTCATTGAGGTCACACACACCCACATCCAGGACAGGCCCAGGTGAGTGTCAACTCAAGCAATAATAAATGTCTTCAGCCCTGACGGCACAATCTGTTATTACCAGCGCAACATGACTGCAACCAGACTCTCACTATTACCCGCTCCAGCTAGCCAAAACACATACACACACACACACCCACCCACCAACCATCATTTTAACATCAAGCAGGCATTGTGTGATGTACGGGGATAACGAAAGTGAACAGTGTGCTGGGTCGCCCTGCAGCTAAGCCAAACAGCTCCTGTCAAACGAGCTTCACACATCTGCTCTAATTGCTGCTTAGGAAACATTACTAAACCGCAAATTGACTCCGGGTGGGTGGGTCGCGGGTCCTTCCGTGAGAAGTGCGTCTCTTTTTAAAATACATGCTGCTGCGCGATATAAAACTGCCACGGAAGACTGCTATTTTCCCTGAGCGTCTAAATCAAATGTGACGTTTCCATTAAGGCCGTGGCAGGCCTGTGAGCACGAAGCCGTCATTCTTTAGCTGACTAGGCCTGACTACAAATACTCTGCTGCTGTTGACTGTTTTGTTGTGTGTGTCTTTCTCCCAGTTTTACATATCAATGGGGTAGAGACGGAATGCTAATTTGCAAGCGGACAAAAAGGAAATGTCAACACGGAACAAGGAAGCTGGGTCCAGTCTAAAGACGGAGGCCTGTACTGAGCCAACAGGAGCACACTGCCAAAGGGGTCCAGATCCAGGAGGGGGCGGGGGGGGCTGGGGATCTGAGGTCCATGCAGGGGGCCTCTGTTCTTATTATGTCCATGAGGCTATGGGATGGAGTGAGCTCGGCGCGGGATGGGGGGGGTGAAGCAGAGAAGCACAGATCTGCCTAGAGGTTCACACAGTATCACGGTACCACAGGGCCTGACTAGGGACAACTCTGGGTCCTAGCGGTAGCCGAGTCCACTTAACAGCTCTGTCCTCCCACCCCGACACGTCCCATCCTAGCTCCCCCACCCGCCCCCTCCCTCCACCCTATGGCCCAAGTTTGTTAACCAACAAAGTGGGTCACACTAAGTTGGCACTCCCACCAGGTAGGCCTACATGACACAGAGCAGTTCACTGGAGGTTACATTTCTCAGCTTCAGTTGACAGGGTGCCAGCTGTGAACTCACCCACCCCCCTGGTCTAAACCAACTCAACTGAGCAGAAAACACCCTCCCTTCTCCCGACTTTTGGAGTCGTTTGTTTCATTTTCCCTCTGTCCGGAACCACATCCACTGCATATAGCTTCACTAATGCAAAGCTAAATAATGTCAAAACGCAAAACAAGTTTGAGATTGACATTAATTAGTGAACCAATGTAAGACATGAAAGACTGTCTTTATCAGGTGACAGGGGACTGCCTTTCAGAGGAATAATACTACTCTGCAAAAAGGTTCATCTGTCAGCTGCTTCTATAAGCTGCCATAAGCACATGCATGGCAGGAAGCCTGTGGGAGAATTATACTTATTATACTATAACATCAAGGGAGGCTGGTGGGCTCATTGCAATGCATGGAATGAAATAAGGAGTGTGTGTGCGTGTGTGTGTCTCCGCGTCTTGTTTGATACCATTCCTTATTCCATTCATTACAATGAGCCTGTAAGTCTACATCCACCAGCCTCCCATGTATAACATGTATTATATAATATGTACTATACCAGCTTTAATGCTACAACTGGCAAGCTTACATAACCATGTACAGGAGCCTGAAACTAATACATCAGACTAGGACAATCTAGCCCAAAACACCACAAACAACAGGCAATCCTGAACACAGTCATTGGAATAATACGGCAAGCACCAAACTATCATCACTATCATGTTCAGCGTTACTCCCTGAAGGTGTGTTCCATTAACTATGTGTTCCCAAGGGGTGTTGAATATCATGTTATGTTTTTTTTTCCCAGAAACGCTGCCTATTTAAATGGAGGGTAAAAGTGTGTGCCGGCCAGTTTTAGACGCATTGATTTTATATCATCCAGTAAAAGGCCCATTAGGACTGGACCACCTCCCATCATCCCAAAGCTTGTAACAGAGTTTGAAACAGGCCTGAAAACTGACACCTGACCCGACCCGACCTCGGACTCGTTGAGATGAGGCCCAAGCCCGTCCAAGCCCGTCCAAGCCCGCCCAAGCCCGCCCGGCCCAACATCAATAAATGTTTATGAGTCGTGGCACCAAAACAGCCAGATGGGTCCCGACTGAAAATACAAACTGATCCCTGTAGGTCCCGTTTAGGCAGCCAAAAAGGGAAAGTGAAATCTTTATCTTAGCTCAAGCAAGGCATAGCTTTAACACATATTAGGTCTAGTTCTGGCATAGCAACCAATGCAACCAAAACACCTACCACCAATTCAAAGCAATTTGAACTTGTGGTTACACATTAGATCGGAAGCACCCTCGGCAGCTCCAAAGCAACTCACCTCACTGTCTCCTCCTCACAGTAACATGATGTCTGCCCCTCGGCCAGCGCTCATGGAGTAGGGGGAAGTTGTTGGCCACACAACAGCATCCAGGGGTCAATTCCTGCAGGTGCACGCACGCACGCAAAAACACAAAATGTTATGTTAAATCTCAATCCAGGGAAGTAAGTGTGTCAGCAGTGAGTGTGGTGCACTGCAGGGCCCTACCTACCTGTGTGTGTGTGTGTGTGTGTGTGTGTGTGTGTGTGTGTGTGTGTGTGTGTGTGTGTGTGTATTGTTTGCCCAGAGATGAAACAGAAATCTCACTGGCCTCTTTTTTCTTCTCAACTAATTCCCTGTCACGGGAAGGACACACACACACACACACACACACACACACACACACACACACACACACACACGGGGGGGGGGGCTAGTAGGGCTAGTAAACACAGGCGCACATGGCTGTCTGCTGATGAACGTTCTGATTCAGTTGCATATGAAACCAGTTAGGGTAAGCTGTCAAATACAATTCAGATTAATCCTCTCTATGCAGTTACCTAAGCATACAGGTAAAACTGCATTCACTGGGTTAGTATCGATAGCTCTCTCATTCAGGATCAAGTTCCATCAAGTTTCACCCTCCCCCCCTGCAATTGTAGCAAATCATTGATTTACAATACCAGTGTGTGGTCTCCACCCTAGCCGGCGTCACACAGATTTGAGAATCTTTGCTTCCTCAAAAGATGGCATGAAAACAGTGAAAGACACGTCCGGTGATTCAGCCCATTTTCTCTGGCAACCTATCGCCCACTATGATGACCGCGGTTCTTTCTTGGTCTGTGTATCTAACATGTTAATAAACGACTATAACAAGAACCAAGGCCGATGAGGACAGCAGGTTCTGCCCAAAGGTGATCGCGATACAAGAAAGCAACGCTCAGTAGATGCGTGAGACGGATCACATGTGGAGGTCTCGCCAATGTGTTCAAGAAACACAAGCGGCTTCACAAAAGGATTATGATCAGTTCACTGAGCTGGAAGACGTCGACGACAAGCTAGGTGGCAACAAGGGATCAACAAGATTCCTTCAGACATCTATTTGTGCAGGGACGGAAAACACATCTCGTTGTCAACATGCTGCCACTTTGTCAACATGCTGCCACTTTGTTATAGTTCGTATTGAAGCATGTTCTAACGTGCACTAGAGCCGTGTGTGCAACGAATACCATCACCGGTAACTAGCTGGCTAGCTGTCTGCTAGCTAGCTGTCAAATGTGACCGATTGGAGAAACGATCAAGCAAAGCAATGGTACTACTCATGATCAGTCGCCTCTTACCGCAGTCCTTGTTCCAGACGTGAATTCACTCAGTTGCCGTTCACTCAGTTCACTCAGACAGCTGACCAAATCGCCACTATTCTGAGACGGTGAATGACCGATTTCATTTCAACCCCAGAGACACAACCTCCTCCCGCTGCTCCTCATCTGGGATCCGTCACCGACAACAGTGGACCTCCTCCTCCCTCGGTGTCTGTCTTCTTCTTCGTCTTCGTCTTCGTCTTCTTCTTCTTCTTCTTCGTCTTCTTCTTCTTCTTCTGTTGGATTTAACGGCAGCTTGCATCCTTCGCGTTGCACTACTGCCATCTTCTGGATTTATCCAATTCCCACATTGTCCATCTCGTCACAGCACCGCTGGACTGGCCATACAATCTTTCTGCCCGCTGGCAGATGGGCCGCGCTAGTTTTGGGCCGGTCGGGCCGCCTGACCCCCCCCCCCCCCAAAAAAAAAAAAAAAAAAAAAAAAAAAACTAGCTCGGCCCAAAATAGCGCGGCATCAACTAACGCTGAATCAAGCGGCGGCCCCCGTTTATACTAACACATGGGCTGGCCCAATCACATGCTTAGGCCCTGCTGTCCATCGGCCCCCTCCCCCACTCTGATCCCTCGGCCGACAACCCAAGTACAGTGTCATAGATAGATAGATAGACTTTATTTGTCATTGCTACAGTACAGGTACCAAACAACGAAATTTAGGAGGGGAGGCTCCCCTGGTGTTTAGGAAAGGAAAAAGAAACACATTTTAGAAAAAGCATAGATGCATAAAATCACAAGAAGGTAAGGAGTTGGTTTACATCAATAAAGGCTATGTACACAATCCACTGTACTATACTGCACAGATAGTCAACTAGGGTTGTCATATTGCACAAGAAAGTCTTTTTTCACATTATTTTAAAGTGTCACAGTTTGCAGGCTTGAAAATGTACATGTTTGTGCCTCAGCACTAGCTGCCATACAATCCGTCCGGACTGTCCTGGGCCCAGAACTTAGGCCTTTTCTGTGTTCAGGGCCTTGACGGCCCTGTGGTAGAAGCTGTTCTTCAGTCTGTTTGTCTTAGCGGCCGGGGTCCTGTACCTCCTGTTCGAGGGCAGCTTGACAAAGTGTTCGTGCCCAGGGTGGGTCGGGTCCTTGGAGATATTGGAGGCCCTCCTGAGACAGCGTGTTTTGTACAGCTCCTCCAGAGAGGGGAGGGGGGCGCCGGTGATCTTCTGTGCTGTTCTCACGACTCTCTGTAGCTCGTTTCTCTCCGCTGTTGTGCAGCTGTGGAACCAGTTGGAGATGCCGAAGGTGAGGATGCTCTCCACTGCGCCGTGGTAGAAGGCCACCAGTATCTCCTTCTTGTTGTGTTGTTTCCTGAGGCATCTCAGGGTGTATAGCCGCTGTTGTGCCCTCTTGATGGTGCCTTTAGTGTTGTCCTTCCAGGCCAGGTCATCCCGCATGTTGTGTCCCAGGAATCGGAGGGTTGAGACTATCTCCACGCTCTCTCCGTCGATGAGCAGGGGCAGGATCTCGGACTTTTTCCTCCTGAAGTCTACGATGAATTCCTGGGTCTTTGACTTGTTTAGCAGCAGGTTGTTAACCTTGCACAGCTTGCTCAATTGCTCTACCTCATGTTCGTAGATAAGATAGTGAAAGGGGGTGCCCAGAAAATTAGGGAGAAAAAAAGTAAGAAGCTAGCAGAGGATGCCTCAAAATGTCAGAAACTGACAGATATGTTCTCTGCATCGACTGTGGGGGCTAGGCCTACTACAGCTGCGGCTGCCACAGCAACATCTTTACCGCTAACTAACGTTAGCACTGATGTGCCGTTAGCAATTGAGGAGGAGACAGAGGACACAGCTAGAGAGGTAAGCAATGTTGTTACTTGGTTTTACAAAAGCAAAGTTATGTTAGTCGCTTGCATTGGCCAGATTAAGGGAGCAGCAGCAGAGAATGTCTTATGACTTATGCTAACCCGTACAGGCAGCATGATTGCATTGCGCTTCACCAGGACTTGGCTGGAATTCATGCACACACAATGATCTCTCTCGTGGTGTAACGTTAGTGCTGCTTGGCTGTGGACTCTATAGCTAACGTTAGATGGGGGTGTTCTGCATTTTGTTGCTAGCTAGCAAGTTGAGGTATCACTGTCACTGACATAAATGCAATACCAACAATGGGTGTTAATAATACTTTTTATTTGGAAAAAAAAGATATAAAAAAAAAATCTACACTAGCCTAGTTCAGAACTAATGAATGCTTTTTATTGCATGGAGAAATAAAACTCATGCAGTCTGCAACCCAATAATGTTGTCTTGCAACCTTCCATTTGAAATGACTGGGCTTCTGGTGTAACATAATGCAATCATGCAGCCTGTGTGTACATGTGTAGCAGTTTCTAGGCACAGAGGGAGGTTGACACAGAGGAATGGTGCAGAATAATAGTTTTATTTAGTCCAGCACGGCTCAGCACCGTCACTGACGTGCTGAGCGAGTCTTTTCCCCACTCCCGCTGTCTCTCCCTTTCGGGACCCGCTCCGTCCGGCGGAGCCCTCGCTCCCGCCCCGCTATTCCGCTCCCGGCAGAGCCCTCGCTCCCGCCCCGCTAGTCCTCCCTTTCGGGACCCGCTCCGTCCGCTGCTGGCAGAGCCCTCGCTCTCGCCCCGATATTCCGCTCCTGGCTGAGCCCTCGCTCTCGCCCCGCTAGTCCTCCCTTTCGGGACCCGCTCCGTCCGCTGCTGGCAGAGCCCTCGCTCTCGCCCCGATATTCCGCTCCTGGCTGAGCCCTCGCTCTCGCCCCGCTAGTCCTCCCTTTCGGGACCCGCTCCGTCCGTCCGGCTCCCTGCACCTCACCCCCTTTCGGGGTCTCGTGCGTCCTCGCCGCGGCTCTCTCTCTCTCGGTCTCTCCGTGTCTCCGTGCGGCAGGTCCTTCCTGCCCTACTCATCTCCCGAGGGAACAAACACACACAGGTTAAATAGACCAGTGGGACAATGAGTCTGATCACTGACACCTGTCCGTAATCAGCCCATCATTCAATGAGTCTGATCACTGACACCTGTCCGTAATCAGCCCATCATTCCCCTCCAATGGCAGTCTAGCTCCCTCTGCAGGCCAGAACGCGCCATGTTCCCCACAACATGTAAATGAGAACTTTGCTGATTTTGACAACCAGTTAGTTTACTTCTCTGTCCATGTCTTGTTGAACCAGGTTGAGCTGCTGCTGCCCTCCCCAGAAAAGCAGAGTGTCAGGGAAAGAGAGGAAAAGGAGAGAGAAAAAGATGAAACAGAGGAAACAGAGTGCCACGTTCAGGACTTCAATTACTTTGCCTGTCCTGAGCCTTCCATGCTAGATCACTTTTTAGATTAGGTCGATAGATTTTTAGATTATTAGTCTTTCAGACTGCCAGCATGTTGATCGGCGGTGTCGGACCGATTGTGTTGGGCCGGTCTGAGCCACATGGCAGGGCCTAATTTTTGTCCCAGTCCAGCCCTGCGTCACAGTCTCCCTATCAGGCCAGTTCTACATTGTGGAGCTCCGCCCCATAGGGGAGCTCTGCTCCTATTGGTTTACCCCGCTACTTAAAGTAGCAATTGACTGGAATGTTCGATGTCCGCGCCCGCCCTGTGGGTGCTATAAAAGGGGCGTCCTCGTTACCTCATTCTCCCCAAAATTTCAGCACGGGTTGAAATCTGAAGACGAAAAGAAGGAAATGTAAGAAAGACTGGAGAACCCGCCAGACCTTCCCTTCAAGAGATGGATCGCCCACCCCCGAAGCAATTTCTCCGGGACGCCTGCTGCTGCTGCGACTTCCTGGCAGCAGACGACAAGCATGACCTCTGCCACGTCTGCCTCGGCCCCCAACATGCCGAGGCGGCGTTGGTCGCCTCCCCCAGCTGCCTCCCCTGCTCTCTCCTTACCGTCGCGGCAAGGCAGAAGAGGATGGCCTGGTTCAAGGAGAAGATCCCCCTGGCGGACGCAATCTCGGGGATGCTATCCGATTCGGATAGCCTATCCGACGATGCGTCCGCACAGGTCCCAGAGCGGCGTTCTGGGCAGGCACCTCCCCAAGTAGCAACGGGTCCGCCCGCTCAGCCGGCCCTGGCCCCACGCCGCCCTCACCCAGCTGAGTGGTCAGTGTCGGTGTCAGGGTCAGACAGCTCTGATGAGGCCGAAAGGCAGGTAGAGGCTCACAAGCTCCCCGCCCTCGCCCCCCCATCACTCCACCAAGACTTCCAGGGCCTCCTGGAAGCTGCGGCGGGCGTGTTGGGGATTCCCCGTCCCGCCTCTCCTCCCCCAACGACTACGTCTTTCTGGGAGAAGGACCTCTACTATGGGAAGAAGGCGAAGCGGAGCCAGCCTCCTAACGCTGTCCTCCCGGGCCTGGACAGGTTCGTGGAGGGCGCATGGGGAGAACCCCTCACATGCAGGGCGCCGGTGAAGGCGTTCCTGCCCTTTACCAGGGTGGAGGGGCTCTCGGAGGGTATAGCAGATGGCTCCCCGCCGCTCGAGCCAGCGCTGGCGGCCTAACTGGTGCCAGGGTCCAGCGCTTGGACGGTGCCCAAGAACAACATCGCCATGTTCAACGCTGCCATAGCGAAAATCACTACAGACAGACCCGACGGTTTGTCTGCGGCGGAGGCGGAGCTATTGAGCAAGCTCAGCGCGGCGACTATGCATCTGGCCCAGGGCGTTGCAATTTGTGGGGGTCGCCTGATGGCCAACGCGGTGGTGCAGCAAAGGCACATGTGGCTGTCCCTCACCACCATAACCGGGTCGGACAGGATGGCCCTGCTGAACGCCCCGATTGCGGGAAAGGGACTATTCGGTCCCGCCATGGACTCAATGACGAAGCACTTGGCCGAGCTGGATGAAGCGAAGAAACACCTGGCCAAACATCTTCCCCTCCAACGACCCTCCACCACTTCTTCCACCGTGGTGACGGCTAGACAGCCATCAACAGCTACGAAACGGCGGGCTCGCCGTAATGCGGCACTGGCTCTACCTCCACCAACTGAGCCGTACCCCACTCGGCCTCCCCAGCCCCCGCCGCCGACCACTGAGAGGGCCCGATACGGCCCCCCACGCCAGCGTGACCCTCCCACAGCATGGCATGGGGGTAAACGTAAGAGGCACAATGTGAAGTGCACAGCAGGACTGAGATCTTCTCCCCAGCTTCTGATCTGCTACGCCACTCTCGAAGCAGCGGATGTCCCATTGGATTTTCGAGGCGATTAGCCTCGCATACGAATCAAAGGGGCAGCCCGTGCCAACTGGCATTCGAGCTCATTCAACCACCAGGGGCATGGCCACGTCTGTGGCCATTCTCAGGGGAGTGGGAGTGGAGGAGATATGTGAGGCGGCGTCTTGGTCGTCGTCATCACCTTTTGTACGATATTACTTGAGGGATATTTCTTCCTCATCCTTTGCTCATTCTGTCCTCAGTTTTGCTGATGACTGATGTAGTGGGGATGGCACTTGGATTACCCAGGTCGTGGGGAATTCTATTCAAGTGCCGTCAAGAATAAATACGGATGTTACCTGGGGAGGGGACTCTCCTCCAGGACGTGATCCGTTAGATCAACAGCCCTGCATGCTCACGTAAGGGCTAGATTAGTGGAGCAGACTCGATGTGGGTTAGGCCAACATTCAAGGTTGTCTTGAACCAACATCAGTGGTCAGCTCCGGGTGCCGCTGAGATTATGTTCTGACTATTGTGATATAGGTAGGTCAGAGGTGTAGGGAAGAATAGGGCTGTGTTTGTTATTTTGTGACACCGTTCGCATGGTCCTTCTCCCTCCCTTCTCCTACCCTTTGTTAGTCCCCTTTGTTAATTGTTTACTGTATATAAATGTTGTAAATATTCTGCACTAGTAAATATACTTTTCACCACAGCAAATAAATCATTTTATTTAAAAGGTACCCTTTTTCGTTTGGTTATCAATAAGCAAAAAGGTCTTTGGACCCAAACAAACTCCAAATCTAAATATAACATCATCTTTTAGTGGAGCCTCTACCACCCACTGCCGCCAAGTGCAATACTTATGCTATTTCTAGTATTTGTATTACTTCCACTATTATATTGCTCAATGTGTCTCTTGTCCTATTTGTTTCAACTATTGTCACTTTATTAATCTTGCCTTATCTGCCCTATTGTTTCTTTTCTTTTTTTATATAACTACTGCCACATTATTTCTTATATACTTGTATAATGGGATGTAACAATAAACTTGAAACTTATGTTTCTTATTTGAATTGGTGAGTGGCTTCTCCTACATCTTTCGGGTAGTGCCAACATTGAAAGGTGGTGTGAAACAGAAACACTCAACACCTGGCATAAAAGAGACAATAAAGAATGAGGTTGTAGCTGAGGTATTTAGGCGTTGAAGATATAAGAGGCCAAGTAAATGACAAGACGGATAATGAAGATGAATGACCATCAATGACTGCTACGCTAATGCTACTCTGTAACTCTGCTTGGCTTGAAAGGCGGATTTTCGTGAAGTTAGTTGAAAGGCATATTTGTGTCTGTATGTTTTCATGATCAATAAGCTCTGTTGTCACATGTCTACTGTACATTCTTCAGTTGAGGCGTCTTTGAGAGAGAGGTTGAGTGGCACACCTGCTTGTTGTGACTGTCTGAAGATAGCGTTAGTTCAGACAGGGGGCTGGAAGTCAGGTGACAGAACAGCTGGATCACACAGAGAAACCTGGAACAAGTCGGCAACCAATCAAATTGTCCAGACTTTTATTATGAACAATGTAAATAAATGTCAACGTTGGGGAAATCAATAACACACTCGCTGGTTAAGCCAACATATTGCAATGCAATGGATCCGGTTAGTAATCCCCACTACTACCTAGTTAACTATAACACTAGATTACATTGTTAGCAGGCTCACAAAACAAGCTGTATTAGTTGACTAGTGAGGTGTCATTGATTGACAACGATTTACAGAAGTAATTAATGGAGAGCAACATGTATTTCTCTTGTAAGATTGGAAGTCATCAGGAATTGATTTATTCCCCCTGAGAAATTCCTGATTAATTTGTATTGATGTGTTTTTAGGTTAGAACTGCATGAACTTGAAAACAAAACAAAATAAAACCTTCTCCATCCTACCAATTCAGTCAAAAGCAGAGATTCAACACGTCTTATTTTGAGATGAAATCAGAATGGTGTATTTTACAAGTGGTGTATTTCCTTGGTGTATAACACTTGTACAAATTATGAGAACTGAAATCATCATTCTGTGAAGGGAGTCTAATGGAAGTGGTAAAGGGTTTCTACTCCAAACAACTATCAGATTTGGTTTATAAATGTGAAAGAGAGGTTGTGTTAATACTGTAATGTGAGCTCCACCAAACTCAGCTGTTTAAAACAGTTATAGTAACTAGAGAGAAAATGTCCAAACTGCATCTTCACAGGCTCAAGTGCAGTGTGATGTCACAGCGATGTGATGTCACAATGATGCCATACATAGGGATAGAGTCTTGGGATGTGAACATTCTGGGAGTCAGGCAGTTGGAGAAAGACTACGCATTGGTAAGTCCTCTGTACCAAATGTTCCAAATGTTCCATTGAAAAAGCAATGATTGTTATCAAAAAGGCAATGTAAAGTCCTGCTAATTTGTACAGTATTGTGCACAGCAAAATTGCATCAGAGAAATACATGCTGCTTACCAATGAATTGGTTTGTTAATGTTAATTCACATCAAGACAAAACTTGAATATATGTTTCTGAACAACTTGAATTGATATGTTTTTTGCTCAGGGTATTATGCATGAATTCCCAAAATACCTCTGAAAAGACTTACTAGTGTTCCATGTATATGTTGTTTGGTTTTTAATATATTGTTAGAATAAAATGAAGACTGGATAAGTGTTTGCTAACAGATAGTTGGGGTATTTGTTTGTTTTGGGCTGTGTAGGTGGGCATTGTAGGTGGTTTTATCACTATGCAGGCCCAGTCTGTCAGTGTCCCATGTAGCTGTCTGTCTGTCAGTGTCCCATGTACTTGTATGTCTGTCAGTGTCCCATGTAGTTGTCTGTCTGTCAGTGTACCATGTAGCTGTCTGTCAGTGTCCCACGTAGCTGTCTGTCTGTCAGTGTCCCATGTGGAATGGAATGGACTTTATTTGTCATTGCTACAGTACAGGTACCAAACAACGAAATTTAGGAGGGGTGGCTCCCCTGGTGTTAGGAAGGGGGAAAAAAACACATTTTTAGAAAAAGCATAAAATCACAAGAAGGTAGGGAGCTGGTTTACATCAATAAAGGCTATGTACACAATCCACTGTACTATACTGCACAGATAGTCAACTAGGGTTGTCATATTGCACAAAAGTATTTTTTCACGTTATTTTAAAGTGTCACAGTTTGCAGGCTTGAAATGTACATGTTTGTGCCTCAGCACTAGCTGCCATACAATCCGTCCGGACTGTCCTGGGCCCAGAACGTAGGCCTTTTCTGTGTTCAGGGCCTTGACGGCCCAGTGGTAGAAGCAGTTCTTCAGTCTGTTTGTCTTAGCGGCCGGGGTCCTGTACCTCCTGTTCGAGGGCAGCCTGACAAAGTGTACGTGCCCAGGGTGGGTCGGGTCCCTGGAGATCTTGGAGGCCCTCCTGAGACAGCGTGTGTTGTACAGCTCCTCCAGAGAGGGGAGGGGGGCGCCGGTGATCTTCTGTGCTGTTCTCACGACTCTCTGTAGCGCGTTTCTCTCCGCTGTTGTGCAGCTGTGGAACCAGTTGCAGATGCCGTAGGTGAGGATGCTCTCCACTGCGCCGTGGTAGAAGGCCACCAGTATCTCCTGCTTGTTGTGTTCTTTCCTGAGGCATCTCAGGGTGTATAGCCGCTGTTGTGCCCTCTTGATGGTGCCTTTTGTGTTGTCCTTCCAGGCCAGGTCATCCCGCATGTGATGTCCCAGGAATCGGAGGGTTGAGACTCTCTCCACGCTCTCTCCGTCGATGAGCAGGGGCTGGATCTCGGACTTTTTCCTCCTGAAGTCTACGATGAATTCCTGGGTCTTAGACTTGTTTAGCAGCAGGTTGTTAACCTTGCACAGCTTGCTCAGTTGCTCTACCTCATCCCTGTACGCCGCCTCGTCCCCCCCCGAGATACATCCCACCACGGTGGTGTCGTCTGCAAACTTTACGATGTAGTTGCTGGGGTGGACGGGGGTGAAGTCGTGGGTGTAGAGGTTGTAGAGGATGGGGCTTAGCACGCAGCCCTGGGGGGACCCAGTGCTGAGGCTGAGGGCTGTGGAGGTGTGGGGGCCCACCCGCACCCTCTGGGGGCGGTCGGTCAGGAAGTCCTTGATCCACGCACATATAGAGTGTGATAGACCCAGGTCTAGTAGTTTGGTCACTAGCCTGTCTGGAAGGATGGTGTTGAAGGCAGAGCTGAAGTCCACGAAGAGCAGTCTCGCGTAGCTGTTTCCCCTCTCCAGGTGGGATAGAGTGGCGTGGAGAGTCGGCGCTATGGCGTCCTCTGTGGACCTGTGGGCTCTGTAGGCGAACTGGTATGGATCCAGGTTGGGCGGGAGGCGTGTGAGTATGTGGGCCCGGACTAGTTTCTCGAAGCACTTCATGATGATTGGTGTGAGTGCCACCGGGCGGTAGTCGTTTAGGCAGCTCACCGTGCTAGTATGTAGCTGTCTGTCTGTCAGTGTCCCCATGTAGCTGTCTGTCAATGTCCCATGTAGCTGTCTGTCTGTCTGTGAATGTCCCATGTAGCTGTTTGTCTGTCATTGTCCCATGTAGCTGTCTGTCAGTGTCCTTTGTAGCTGTCTGTCTGTCAATGTCCCATGTAGCTGTCTGTTTGTCAGTGTCTCATGTAGCTGTCTGTCTGTCAATGTCCCATGTAGCTGTCTGTCAGTGTTCCTTGTATCTGTCTGTCTGTCAATGTCCCATGTAGCTGTCTGTCAATGTCCCATGTAGCTGTCTGTCTGTCAATGTCCCATGTAGCTGTCTGTCTGTCAGTGTCCCATGTAGCTGTCTGTCTGTCAGTGTCCCATGCTGCTGTCTGTCTGTCAGTGTTCCATGTAGCTGTCTGTCAGTATCCCACGTAGCTGTCTGTCTGTCAGTGTCCCATGTAGCTGTCTGTCTGTCAGTGTCCCATTTAGCTGTCTGTCAGTGTCCCGTGTAGCTGTCTGTTTGTCCCATGTAGCTGCCTGTCTGTCAGTGTCCCATGTAATTGTCTGTCTGTCAGTGTCCCATGTAGCTCTCTGTCAGTGTCCCATGTAGCTGTCTGTCTGTCTGTCAGTGTCCCATGTAGCTGTCTGTCAGTGTTCCATGTAGCTGTCTGTCAGTGTCCCATGTAGCTGTCTGTCTGTCTGTCAATGTCCCATGTAGCTCTCTGTCTGTCTGTTAGTGTCCCATGTAGCTGTCTGTCAGTGTCCCATGTAGCTGTCTGTCAGTGTTCCATGTAGCTGTCTGTCAGTGTCCCATGTAGCTGTCTTTCTGTCCCATGTAGCTGTCTGTCAGTGTCCCATGTATCTGTCTGTCTGTCCCATGTATCTGTCTGTCTGTCCCATGTAGCTGTCTGTCTGTCCCATGTAGCTGTCTGTCAGAGTCCCATGTAGCTGCCTGTCAATGTCCCATGTAGCTGTCTGTCTGTCCCATGTAGCTGTCTGTCAGAGTCCCATGTAGCTGCCTGTCAATGTCCCATGTAGCTGTCTGTCTGTCCCATGTAGCTGTCTGTCAGAGTCCCATGTAGCTGTCTGTCAGTGTCCCATGTAGCTGTCTGTCTGTCAGTGTCCCATGTAGCTGTCTGTCTGTCAGTGTCCCATGTTGCTGTCTGTCTGTCAGTATCCCACGTAGCTGTCTGTCTGTCAGTGTCCCATGTAGCTGTCTGTCAGTGTCCCATGTAGCTGTCTGTCAGTATCCCATGTAGCTCTCTGTCTGTCCCATGTAGCTGTCTGTCAATGTCCCATGTAGCTGTCTGTCAATTAATACAGTTGCAGTTACTAGTAGCTGTCCCATGTTGCTGTCTGTCTGTCCCATGTAGCTGTCTGTCTGTCCCATGTAGCTGTCTGTCAATGTCCCATGTAGCTGTCTGTCAATGTCCCATGTAGCTGTCTGTCAGTGTCCCATGTAGCTGTCTGTCAGTGTCCCATGTAGCTGTCTGTCTGTCAGTATTCCATGTAGCTGTCTGTCAATGTCCCATGTAGTTGTCTATCTGTCAATGTCCTATGTAGCTGTCTGTCAGTGTCCCATGTAGCTGTCTGTCAATGTCCCATGTAGCTGTCTGTCAGTGTCCCATGTAGCTCTCTGTCTGTCCCATGTAGCTGTCTGTCAATGTCCCATGTAGCTGTCTGTCAATTAATACAGTTGCAGTTACTAGAGCTGAAATCATCATTCTGTGAAGGGAGTCTAATGGAAGTGGTAAAGGGTTTCTACTCCAAACATCTATCAGATTTGATTTATAAATGTGAAAGAGAGGTTATGTGTTAATACTGTAATGTGAGCTCCACCAAACTCAGCTGGTTTAAAACAGTTATAGTAACTAGAGACTAGAGACAATGTCCAAACTGCATCTTCACAGGCTCAAGTGCAGTGTGATGTCACAGCGATGTGATGTCACAATGATGCCATACATAGGGATAGAGTCTTGGGATGTGAACATTCTGGGAGTCAGGCAGTTGGAGAAAGACTACGCATTGGTAAGTCCTCTGTACCAAATGTTCCATTGAAAAAGCAATGATTGTAGTCAAAAAAGCAATGTAATGTCCTGCTAATTTGTACAGTATTGTGCACAGCAGATATTCAAGTTTTGTCTTGGTGTGAATTAACATTAACAAAAAATTATTGCTTAGCAGCATGTATTTCTCTGGTCAGATTTGTTGCATTTTTAAAACAATTCAAAATGTAAAAAACGAAAATGTGTGTATTTGCTAAGAGATCTGTCTGTCCCATGTAGCTGTCTGTCAGTGTCCCATATAGCTGTCAATCAATGTCCCATATAGCTGTCTGTCAATGTCCCATGTAGCTGCCTGTCAACGTCCCATGTAGCTGTCTGTCTGTCAGTGTATCATGTAGCTGTCTGTCAATGTCCTCATATAGCTGTCTGTCTGTCAGTGTCCCATGTAGCTGTCTGTCTGTCCCATGTACAGCTTTCTGTCTGTCAGTGTCCCATGTAGCTGTCTGTCAGCGTCCCATGTAGCTGTCTGTCAGTGTCCCATGTAGCTGTCTGTCTGTCCCATGTAGCTGACTGTCTGTCCCATGTAGCTGTCTGTCAGTGTCCCATGTAGCTGTCTGTCAGTGT
Organism: Nansenia antarctica; assembly: GCF_963989245.1. NCBI lineage: Eukaryota > Metazoa > Chordata > Actinopteri > Argentiniformes > Microstomatidae > Nansenia > Nansenia antarctica. Next base: position 31,141,342 of record NC_137679.1, on the reverse strand, counting down.
CCCATGTAGCTGTCTGTCAGTGTCCCAAGTTGCTGTCTGTCTGTCCCATGTAGCTGTCTGTCTGTCCCATGTAGCTGTCTGTCAGTGTCCCATGTAGCTGTCTGTCTGTCAATGTCCCATGTAGCTGTCTGTCAATGTCCCATGTAGCTGTCTGTCAGTGTCCCATGATGTAGCTGTCTGTCATTGTCCCATGTAGCTGTCAGTCAGTGTCCCATGTAGCTGTCTGTCTATCAGTGTCCCATGTAGCTGTCTGTCAATGTCCCATGTAGCTCTCTGTCAATGTCCCATGTAGCTGTATATGTCCGTATACACCACCCCTTGGCCCATACACACACCATTCCCCACTCCACTGACATTCTCTTATCTCTGTCTATCTCTCACCTCGATACCCTCTATCTAATTGAGACAGCGTTAAAGGCTGTTCTCCAACAGGGGTCACGTGCTGGTAACCTCTGTCCCTGAAGAAGCAACAACCAAGAAGACGTCGCTCATTAAGTGCCTTTTAGCTTGCTATGTGATTGTGCTAAAAAGTTGAAGTCTAATTGAGACAGCGGTGAAGGCTGTTCTCCAACAGGGGTCACGTGCTGGTAACCTCTGTCCCTGAAGAAGCAACAACCAAGAAGACATCGCTCATTAAGTGCCTTTTAGCTTGCTATGTGATTGTGCTAAAAAGTTTAAGTTTACATTAATCTCTCACATCTATACCCTCTATCTAATTGAGACAGCGGTAAAGGTTGTTCTCCAACGGGGGTCACGTGCTGGTAACCTCTGTCCCTGAAGAAGCAACAACCAAGAAGACGTCGGTCATTAAGGGTCCTTTAGGTGCTATGTGATTGTGCTAAAAGGTTTAAGTATAATTGAGACAGCGGTAAAGGCTGTTCTCCAACGGGGGTCACGTGCTGGTAACCTCTGTCCCTGAAGAAGCAACAACCAAGAAGACGTCGCTCATTAAGTGCCTTTTAGCTCTATACCCTCTATGTAATTGAGACAGCGGTAAAGGCTGTTCTCCAACGGGGGTCACGTGCTGGTAACCTCTGTCCCTGAAGAAGCAACAACCAAGAAGACGTCGCTCATTAAGTGCCTTTTAGCTCTATACCCTCTATCTAATTGAGACAGCGGTAAAAGCTGTTCGCCAACGGGGGTCACGTGCTGGTAACCTCTGTCCCTGAAGAAGCAACAACCAAGAAGACGTCGGTCTTTAAGTGCCTTTTAGCTTGTTATGTGATTGTGCTAAAAAGTTTAAGTCTAATTGAGACAGCGGTAAAGGCTGTTCTCCAACGGGGGTCACGTGCTGGCAGTGTTGCCACAGTTACTTTGAAAAAGTATTCTGATTACTGATTACTGATTACTCCTTTAAAAAGTAATCTAGTTACTTTACTGATTACTTGATTTTAAAAGTAACTAAGTTAGATTACTAGTTACGTTTTTAGTTACTATTGGCAGCTGCCTAGGCACCCGACCCCCCCCCCCCCCCCCCCGCAACATAAAAATGAAAACTGGTTTTGCCAAAACTCACTTTATTTTAACAGTAACTTAAATTACATAATTAAACTTTAAACAATAACTTAAAACAACAAAATAAAGAGTCTTTCTTTGCCTCACCCAACATAAATACTTGTTTTTAAACAATAACATAAATATAATCTTTATTTAACAGTAACTAGCAAGGAGTGGTTTCACAAAACCTAAAACCTACCCTGACCATTCAGATATGATCCTAATATAATCCTAATCCTAAACTGGGTGAGTCTGAGTTTATCAATTAAGAGTGAACTCAGCTGTCAAGACTGGAAGGAGGCCATGAACACGCTATGGAGGCCATGAACACGCTATGGAGGCCATGAACATGCTATGGAGGCCATGAACACACTATGAGTGAAACAGTGGAGAGGGGCGAGTAAACCAGTGGTTGTATCTCATTAACAGAAGCTTCTCAAACCTCTTGTCAGAAAGTCTGTTCCTTCTAGGCGTGAGCACCAAACCTCCCAGACTAAAGAGCCGCTCTACAGGAGTGCTAGATGGGGTTGGAGTGTTATACTTCAAGAAAGTGTTCTTAATGTTTGGATACTGATTCAGAATCTGAAGCTCATGCCCTGACCTCAAGTAGTCCATGACTTCCTTTTCTGCCGAGAAGGTCTCCTCTGGCTCCGCCTCAAAAGCAAAAAAGTCCATCTCGCCTTGGTTGGCAGTCGTGGTGGGTACACAGGCAGGGCTCTGTGCTGCAGGAGCAGTTTTGCGACATTCTGCTGTGAGAAGCTCCTTTACTTGCTCCCTCCTACCTTCATCTCATTTTACCACAGGACAATATTTTCTTGCCAGCACAGAGTGTACAACGAACATTTATGTTCTTGTCATCCTTTGCTGACACAAACTCAAAATAATCCTTATATTTCCAGCTATTTAACGCATATCTCTGTTCTCGCTCCATTGTGTAGGCTACGCTTCTGTTTACACTGTGCAATCAGCGTGGTGATACACGTGAGCGATTCTGCTGCAACCTCGTGTTGAAAACGTGAGCACTGACGTCATTCCCCAAGACGCGAGAAAAGCAAACAAATGTTTGTTTACTATCGAACATTACAAAGAAATGCATTTAGCCTGCATTTAGCCTAAGTTATGAGGTAGTAACACAATAGTAACGCACAGTCACTTGAATAAGTAACTTTAATCCGATTACTGATTTGGAAATAGTATCGCGTTAGAATACTCGTTACTGAAAAAAGTATTCAGATTAGAGTAACGCGTTACTTAGTAACGCGTTACCGGCATCACTGCGTGCTGGTAACCTCTGTCCCTGAAGAAGCAACAACCAAGAAGACGTCGCTCATTAAGTGCCTTTTAGCTCTATACCCTCTATGTAATTGAGACAGCGGTAAAGGCTGTTCTCCAACGGGGGTCACGTGCTGGTAACCTCTGTCCCTGAAGAAGCAACAACCAAGAAGACATCGCTCATTAAGTGCCTTTTAGGTTGCTATGTGATTGTGCTAAAAAAATGTAAGTCTAATTGAGACAGCGGTGAAGGCTGTTCTCCAACAGGGGTCACGTGCTGGTAACCTCTGTCCCTGAAGAAGCAACAACCAAGAAGACGTCGGTCTTAAGTGCCCTTTCGCTTGTTATGTGATTGTGCTAAAAAGTTTAAGTTTACATTAATCTCTCACCTCTATACCCTCTATCTAACTGAGACAGTGGTAAAGGCTGTTCTCCAACGGGGGTCACGTGCTGGTAACCTCTGTCCCTGAAGAAGCAACAACCAAGAAGATATCGCTCATTAAGTGCCTTTTAGGTTGCTATGTGATTGTGCTAAAAAATTTAAGTGTAATTGAGACAGCGGTGAAGGCTGTTCTCCAACAGGGGTCACGTGCTGGTAACGTCTGTCCCTGAAGAAGCAACAACCAAGAAGACATCGCTCATTAAGTGCCCTTTAGCTTGTTATGTGATTGTGCTAAAAAGTGTACGTTTACATTATTCTCTCACATCTATACCCTCTATGTAATTGAGACAGCGGTAAAGGCTGTTCTCCAACGGGGGTCACGTGCTGGTAACCTCTGTCCCTGAAGAAGCAACAACCAAGAAGACGTCGCTCATTAAGTGCCCTTTAGCTTGTTATGTGATTGTGCTAAAAAATTTAAGTGTAATTGAGACAGCGGTGAAGGCTGTTCTCCAACAGGGGTCACGTGCTGGTAACGTCTGTCCCTGAAGAAGCAACAACCAAGAAGACATCGCTCATTAAGTGCCCTTTAGCTTGTTATGTGATTGTGCTAAAAAGTGTACGTTTACATTATTCTCTCACATCTATACCCTCTATGTAATTGAGACAGCGGTAAAGGCTGTTCTCCAACGGGGGTCACGTGCTGGTAACCTCTGTCCCTGAAGAAGCAACAACCAAGAAGACGTCGCTCATTAAGTGCCTTTTAGCTCTATACCCTCTATCTAATTGAGACAGCGGTAAAAGCTGTTCACCAACGGGGGTCACGTGCTGGTAACCTCTGTCCCTGAAGAAGCAACAACCAAGAAGACGTCGGTCTTTAAGTGCCTTTTAGCTTGTTATGTGATTGTGCTAAAAAGTTTAAGTCTAATTGAGACAGCGGTAAAGGCTGTTCTCCAACAGGGGTCACGTGCTGGTAACCTCTGTCCCTGAAGACGCAACAACCAAGAAGACCTCACTCATTAAGTGCCTTTTAACTAGCTATGTGATTGTGCTAATAAGTTTAAGTCTAATTGAGACAGGGGTAAAGGCTGTTCTCCAACGGGGGTCACGTGCTGGTAACCTCTGTCCCTGAAGAAGCAACAACCAAGAAGACGTCGCTCATTAATTGCCTTTTAGCTTGCTATGTGATTGTGCTAAAAAGTTTAAGTTTATATTAATCTCTCACCTCTATACCCTCTATCTAACTGAGACAGCGGTAAAGGCTGTTCTCCAACGGGGGTCACGTGCTGGTAACCTCTGTCCCTGAAGAAGCAACAACCAAGAGGACGTCGGATATTAAGGGTCCTTTAGGTGCTATGTGATTGTGCTAACAAGTTTAAGTCTAATTGAGACAGCGGTAAAGGCTGTTCTCCAACAGGGGTCATGTGCTGGTAACCTCTGTCCCTGAAGAAGCAACAACCAAGAAGACGTTGATCATTAAGTGCCTTTTAGCTCTATACACTCTATGTAATTGGGACAGTGGTAAAGGCTGTTCTCCAACGGGGGTCACGTGCTGGTAACCTCTGTCCCTGAAGGAGCAACAACCAAGAAGACGTCGCTCATTAAGTGCCTTTTAGCTCTATACCCTCTATGTAATTGAGACAGCGGTAAAGGCTGTTCTCCAACGGGGGTCACGTGCTGGTAACCTCTGTCCCTGAAGAAGCAACAACCAAGAAGACGTCGCTCATTAAGTGCCTTTTAGCTCTATACCCTCTATCTAATTGAGACAGCGGTAAAAGCTGTTCGCCAACGGGGGTCACGTGCTGGTAACCTCTGTCCCTGAAGAAGCAACAACCAAGAAGACGTCGGTCTTAAGTGCCCTTTCGCTTGTTATGTGATTGTGCTAAAAAGTTTAAGTTTACATTAATCTCTCACCTCTATACCCTCTATCTAATTGAGACAGCGGTAAAGGCTGTTCTCCAACGGGGGTCACGTGCTGGTAACCTCTGTCCCTGAAGAAGCAACCACCAAGAAGACATCGCTCATTAAGTGCCTTTTAGGTTGCTATGTGATTGTGCTAAAAAATGTAAGTCTAATTGAGACAGCGGTGAAGGCTGTTCTCCAACAGGGGTCACGTGCTGGTAACCTCTGTCCCTGAAGAAGCAACAACCAAGAAGACATGGCTCATTAAGTGCCCTTTAGCTTGCTATGTGATTGTGCAAAAAAGTTTAAGTTTACATTATTCTCTCACCTCTATACCCTCTATGTAATTGAGACATTGGTAAAGGCTGTTCTCCAACGGGGGTCACGTGCTGGTAACCTCTGTCCCTGAAGAAGCAATAATCAAGAAGACGTTGCTCATTAAGTGCCTTTTAGCTCGATACCCTCTATCTAATTGAGACAGCGGTAAAAGCTGTTCGCCAACGGGGGTCACGTGCTGGTAACCTCTGTCCCTGAAGAAGCAACAACCAAGAAGACGTCGGTCTTAAGTGCCCTTTCGCTTGTTATGTGATTGTGCTAAAAAGTTAAAGTTTACATTAATCTCTCACCTCTATACCCTCTATCTAATTGAGACAGCGGTAAAGGTTGTTCTCCAACGGGGGTCACGTGCTGGTAACCTCTGTCCCTGAAGAAGCAACAACCAAGAAGACGTCGGCCATTAAGGGTCCTTTAGGTGCTATGTGATTGTGCTAACAAGTTTAAGTCTAATTGAGACAGCGGTAAAGGCTGTTCTCCAACAGGGGTCATGTGCTGGTAACCTCTGTCCCTGAAGAAGCAACAACCAAGAAGACGTTGCTCATTAAGTGCCTTTTAGCTCTATACACTCTATGTAATTGGGACAGTGGTAAAGGCTGTTCTCCAACGGGGGTCACGTGCTGGTAACCTCTGTCCCTGAAGAAGCAACAACCAAGAAGACGTCGCTCATTAAGTGCCTTTTAGCTCTATACCCTCTATGTAATTGAGACAGCGGTAAAGGCTGTTCTCCAACGGGGGTCACGTGCTGGTAACCTCTGTCCCTGAAGAAGCAACAACCAAGAAGACGTCGCTCATTAAGTGCCTTTTAGCTCTATACCCTCTATCTAATTGAGACAGCGGTAAAAGCTGTTCGCCAACGGGGGTCACGTGCTGGTAACCTCTGTCCCTGAAGAAGCAACAACCAAGAAGACGTCGGTCTTAAGTGCCCTTTCGCTTGTTATGTGATTGTGCTAAAAAGTTTAAGTTTACATTAATCTCTCACCTCTATACCCTCTATCTAACTGAGACAGCGGTAAAGGCTGTTCTCCAACGGGGGTCACGTGCTGGTAACCTCTGACCCTGAAGAAGCAACAACCAAGAAGACGTCGCTCATTAAGTGCCTTTTAGCTTGCTATGTGATTGTGCTAAAAAGTTAAAGTTTACATTAATCTCTCACCTCTATACCCTCTATCTAATTGAGACAGCGGTAAAGGCTGTTCTCCAACGGGGGTCACGTGCTGGTAACCTCTGTCCCTGAAGAAGCAACCACCAAGAAGACATCGCTCATTAAGTGCCTTTTAGGTTGCTATGTGATTGTGCTAAAAAATGTAAGTCTAATTGAGACAGCGGTGAAGGCTGTTCTCCAACAGGGGTCACGTGCTGGTAACCTCTGTCCCTGAAGAAGCAACAACCAAGAAGACATGGCTCATTAAGTGCCCTTTAGCTTGCTATGTGATTGTGCTAAAAAGTTTAAGTTTACATTATTCTCTCACCTCTATACCCTCTATGTAATTGAGACATTGGTAAAGGCTGTTCTCCAACGGGGGTCACGTGCTGGTAACCTCTGTCCCTGAAGAAGCAATAATCAAGAAGACGTCGCTCATTAAGTGCCTTTTAGCTCGATACCCTCTATCTAATTGAGACAGCGGTAAAAGCTGTTCGCCAACGGGGGTCACGTGCTGGTAACCTCTGTCCCTGAAGAAGCAACAACCAAGAAGACATGGCTCATTAAGTGCCCTTTAGCTTGCTATGTGATTGTGCAAAAAAGTTTAAGTTTACATTATTCTCTCACCTCTATACCCTCTATGTAATTGAGACATTGGTAAAGGCTGTTCTCCAACGGGGGTCACGTGCTGGTAACCTCTGTCCCTGAAGAAGCAATAATCAAGAAGACGTTGCTCATTAAGTGCCTTTTAGCTCGATACCCTCTATCTAATTGAGACAGCGGTAAAAGCTGTTCGCCAACGGGGGTCACGTGCTGGTAACCTCTGTCCCTGAAGAAGCAACAACCAAGAAGACGTCGGTCTTAAGTGCCCTTTCGCTTGTTATGTGATTGTGCTAAAAAGTTAAAGTTTACATTAATCTCTCACCTCTATACCCTCTATCTAATTGAGACAGCGGTAAAGGTTGTTCTCCAACGGGGGTCACGTGCTGGTAACCTCTGTCCCTGAAGAAGCAACAACCAAGAAGACGTCGGCCATTAAGGGTCCTTTAGGTGCTATGTGATTGTGCTAACAAGTTTAAGTCTAATTGAGACAGCGGTAAAGGCTGTTCTCCAACAGGGGTCATGTGCTGGTAACCTCTGTCCCTGAAGAAGCAACAACCAAGAAGACGTTGCTCATTAAGTGCCTTTTAGCTCTATACACTCTATGTAATTGGGACAGTGGTAAAGGCTGTTCTCCAACGGGGGTCACGTGCTGGTAACCTCTGTCCCTGAAGAAGCAACAACCAAGAAGACGTCGCTCATTAAGTGCCTTTTAGCTCTATACCCTCTATGTAATTGAGACAGCGGTAAAGGCTGTTCTCCAACGGGGGTCACGTGCTGGTAACCTCTGTCCCTGAAGAAGCAACAACCAAGAAGACGTCGCTCATTAAGTGCCTTTTAGCTCTATACCCTCTATCTAATTGAGACAGCGGTAAAAGCTGTTCGCCAACGGGGGTCACGTGCTGGTAACCTCTGTCCCTGAAGAAGCAACAACCAAGAAGACGTCGGTCTTAAGTGCCCTTTCGCTTGTTATGTGATTGTGCTAAAAAGTTTAAGTTTACATTAATCTCTCACCTCTATACCCTCTATCTAACTGAGACAGCGGTAAAGGCTGTTCTCCAACGGGGGTCACGTGCTGGTAACCTCTGACCCTGAAGAAGCAACAACCAAGAAGACGTCGCTCATTAAGTGCCTTTTAGCTTGCTATGTGATTGTGCTAAAAAGTTAAAGTTTACATTAATCTCTCACCTCTATACCCTCTATCTAATTGAGACAGCGGTAAAGGCTGTTCTCCAACGGGGGTCACGTGCTGGTAACCTCTGTCCCTGAAGAAGCAACCACCAAGAAGACATCGCTCATTAAGTGCCTTTTAGGTTGCTATGTGATTGTGCTAAAAAATGTAAGTCTAATTGAGACAGCGGTGAAGGCTGTTCTCCAACAGGGGTCACGTGCTGGTAACCTCTGTCCCTGAAGAAGCAACAACCAAGAAGACATGGCTCATTAAGTGCCCTTTAGCTTGCTATGTGATTGTGCTAAAAAGTTTAAGTTTACATTATTCTCTCACCTCTATACCCTCTATGTAATTGAGACATTGGTAAAGGCTGTTCTCCAACGGGGGTCACGTGCTGGTAACCTCTGTCCCTGAAGAAGCAATAATCAAGAAGACGTCGCTCATTAAGTGCCTTTTAGCTCGATACCCTCTATCTAATTGAGACAGCGGTAAAAGCTGTTCGCCAACGGGGGTCACGTGCTGGTAACCTCTGTCCCTGAAGAAGCAACAACCAAGAAGACGTCGGATATTAAGGGTCCTTTAGGTGCTATGTGATTGTGCTAAAAAGTTTTACTCTAATTTAGACAGCGGTAAAGGCTGTTCTCCAACGGGGGTCACGTGCTGGTAACCTCTGTCCCTGAAGAAGCAACAACCAAGAAGACCTCGCTCATTAAGTGCCTTTAACTAGCTATGTAATTGTGCTAATAAGTTTAAGTCTAATTGAGACAGCGGTAAAGGCTGTTCTCCAACAGGGGTCACGTGCTGGTAACCTCTGTCCCTGAAGAAGCAACAACCAAGAAGACGTCGCTCATTAAGTGCCTTTTAGCTTGCTATGTGATTGTGCTAAAAAGTTTAAGTTTACATTAATCTCTCACCTCTATACCCTCTATCTAATTGAGACAGCGGTAAAGGTTGTTCTCCAACAGGGGTCACGTGCTGGTAACCTCTGTCCCTGAAGAAGCAACAACCAAGAAGACGTCGCTCATTAAGTGCCTTTTAGCTTGCTATGTGATTGTGCTAAAAAGTTTAAGTTTACATTAATCTCTCACCTCTATACCCTCTATCTAATTGAGACAGCGGTAAAGGCTGTTCTCCAACAGGGGTCACGTGCTGGTAACCTCTGTCCCTGAAGAAGCAACAACCAAGAAGACCTCGCTCATTAAGTGCCTTTTAGTTTGCTGTATGTAACTTTTCTTAAATAAATAGTCTGTAACACAGAAGCTTTGCTCGTGATCTATTTCAACCAACTACCTACGTAAATATCCTACACACTCTCACGCACACGCACACACACGCACACGCACACACACATACACACACACACACACACACACACACACAAACACACACACAGTCTATATGCTCTTCACTACTCTAGCATGGACTATATGTCCAACCTGTCGTCAGATTCTTCCCATCCTACAGAAGTCGGAGGGCCGTTATTCAGCCCAGACAGAGGACTCCACATTGGACAGGAACATCAAGGAGGAGATTTGGACCGATCTCTCCACACGTTACCAGGTCCTGTGTCATTAAGTGCCTTTTAGGTTGCTATGTGTCTAACGTTACAGTAACGCAACGCTGCATGAGCATTTCAGTGATGTACAATCATAAATCAATTATTACCTGTGGCGTTTGACAGCGGATGATGGTACACATATGTAAAGTTATCTATCAAACGTTAGTTTAATGTCATTACAATGCATTATAGACATTTTCTTTATAACAAGCATAACAAAAAAAATCGCTTTTATGTCGAGGTGCTGTGTCTAACGTTACAGGCTGATTTGTGGACAGCATATGACATATTTCCATGTCTAATATCTGATGTCTAATGTCTGATGTACTAATGTCATTTCAATGCATTATAGACCTTTTCTTTACAACAAGCATAACAAAAAAAAATCGCTGTTATGCCTGATCACTTCCATTAGACTACCAAAGCAAGACACCGGAGCACTCATATCTGCGCGTTTGTCACAGGCTGACAGTCACCCTGTTCCTCTGCCCCGGCAACTGACCCATAGAAATGTGCGCGATTAACATTTCAGAGATGTACAATCATGTTTATTTAGAAATAAATTGTGGTGTTTGACAGCGGATGATGGTAGACATATTTAATGTAAAGTTATCTATCTAAAGTTTTCTATCCACAGGCTGATATGCGAACACGGAACCGGAAGTCTTAATGTCGGAAGTCTTAATATACTATGTTATATCCACTCTTGAAGCCACTGCTTGAAATGGCGAAAATGCACAGGCCTATATCAAAATTGAGTGTCTCATTAAGCATCTGCTAACTATTGTGTGCATAAAACCTGTTTCCAGTGGCTTTATATTTGCACTTCTAAATGAATGCTGTATTTTCCTGCTGCATCAGGTGAGGAGTTGTACTACAAGGACAAGTACAAGGACAAACTTCGCTTGGTGGTGTGCAACAAAGATGGAGTTCGTGATGTCCTGATGGTAACTTTCTTATCTGACTTGAGTTCTTGTCCATCATCTTTCCCAATTATGACAAGATTATCATTGTTGGAGACCTCAAAACCTACTTATTCAATCTCGCCTTTTAAATGTCTGTCTTTATTGTTGTTTCATCTGTACTATTGTTGTTTTATCTTCTTTGCTCTCTGTGAAGCACATTGTGTCACATTTTTGTGAGAAATGGGCTATACAAATGAAGTTTGATTTGATCTGAAGGAGTGCCACGACAACCATGGGACTGGGGGTCATCCAGGGAGACGCCGAACGCTGGAGAAGGTGACGGCGTCCTACCACTAGTCCACCTTGCGGGAGGATGTCACAAAATGGGTGAGTTTTTTATGTTATTAGTGCATGGTGTGTGTGAACATTGTAATTTATACACTGCCCATTAGCAATGATCTTTTACTCAAAGATCTCCAACTCTTGTGTAATTCTCATACTGACCACAATCTGATTCTGCACTGGAACACCCAGACCATCATACAGGCCGCGGCCCCTCAACCACAGCGGTTCTGCACCTAAGGCACTAAGCCCAGCAGCTGACCACCACCACCACCAACATGACACCTCAACCACATCAAGAATTCTCTGACTCTAGATAATTTCCTCTGAAATGTCATGTTAATCTCATGGTTCTGCTTGTTTGAGGTTTTCCCCAAATAAGATATATATGTATATGTACACATGCTATATTTCGGTTAACCTACACAATGTTTTTACTTGATTCCAGCTAATTTGTGAATGAATACGTTTTTGTTTGTGTATGGTCAATCCATTTTTATATGGTTTCATGCTGTATTGATTTACAATAAATTCATTGCATTTCATTAAATCGTGTTGCTTTACTACAAAAAACACATCTGATTGAGGAAGACTACAAAACATTGAGAAAGGATTTGGTAAACCAAGTATTTCATGCGTCATATGGTAAGAAGAGGGGTGTGGCCATAGTAATTAATACATCTCTACCATTCTCTGAAGAGAAAGTGATAAAAGATAATAGGAGAAGATATGTAATGGTTGACCCTATTACATTAACCATAGCTAAAGGTAATGAATCTTTTTTTCATTTCATACCTATTAGAATATGTAGTATTTTTACTATGAATTGTATAATAATGGGCCTGTAGTCTTGCTTTTGGCTCTGTAAGATTCTACTGAAAATGGGGGTTTTATGACAGCTTGTAAACACACACACACACACACACACACACACACACACACACACACAACACACACACACACACACACCCTTTTTTAGCCAGATGACCAAACACACACACACACACACACACACACACACACACACACACACACACACACTGACCATGACCATATTAGGATAAAGAACGGGGGAAAGGCCATTATTGGCTAAAGAAGCTAGGAACAAGCTGTAGAATCTTTTTGACCATACCTCTGTTTTTGGTTGGCCCAGGGGTGAAGGTATTTGCATATGAAAGGGTATAAATCCCCTGGGCAACAACTGTTCTCTCTCTTGACTTCCTGCGACCCCCGCCCAGATGACCTGATCTCTAGACCAGACGACCATTATGCTGTGTAACCGGCCGCCTTGTTTGAATAAATAGTCTTAAACTGCTCAAGAACTATTCTTCATTTTTAGCAGCCAACAGATAACTTAATAGACAACATTTACTCTAACGAATTAAAATGATTAACAAGCATAATGGCACAGAGAATGCAGAGATGTGTATATACGGTATACAAAGGGTTGAAATATATGTTATTATTATTATTACTTTATTATCACATAACAGCTATTTGAAGCAAACTATGGAAAATGTATAACTGAGTAGTGAAATACTCAGAAATAGTGAAATACATTCTTAGAAATGTCTATCGTGTCATGATTACAAAGATACCACTTCAGTGTTTCCTCTACATGCATTTCATCGTGGCGCGCCGCCACGATGGAATTTCCTCCGCCACCATTCAGATTTCTCAACCCAAAAAAAAAAAAAAGATTTAGGCCGCTTTTCAGACCTTCACAGCGCTAGACACACCCACAAGGACCAAGGACCCCAATTGAAATAAGCCAGTGGCTTTCTTGGGTTTTTATCCTTTTAGTTTGACCTTGTATGTAATATGTACTTTCATGTACCTACTTCTGCAAACATTCTAATAAAGTTTTCAATCAATCAATCAAAACAAGCGCTGAAACTGGACCAGTCCGTGTGTGTCGCGAGTATTGAACTTGAGGCTGCGTTCGTAAATTCGCTCTGAGAGCCCCGGAGCGCACACTGGGTTCAACGTCATAAAGGGACCAAGTCATTTGATTGGACAAGAGGCATTCCGTGAGTGCTGATCAGATTTCCAGAGCGTATTTACGAACGCGCCCTGGCTGTCACCCGAACACCGCGAGCTAGCGTAGTGTAGTGTAGTGTAGTGTAGTATGGAGAGAGAGAGGAGAAGCCTCTCTATGTGTTACCTATGTCCAGTGTACTAGAACCACTCTAACAGGAGTGTTTGTCCGTGAATAACACCGGCTATGCCCGGGGTAGAAACACAAGACTATAGCTGGATAAGGTCTACAGGTCTACACGGTCATTTTAAGCCGTCGACCAGCCCTCTACGACCACGGGAAGTCATGTTAAAAGTGAAGATACTTCTGTTAAACTAAGCTAAGCTAAACATCGCTAATCGCTAACTCCCTCCTGGGCTTAAAGTGACAAGTAATAACGTTGTGAAAAAAACCGTCAGATCAGTGTTTTTGTTTTTATTGACAACGGAATTACATGCTGGAAAAACATGCAGACACAGACAATAAGAGACACACGGGAGAAGTACAGGAAAACACACAACACACAACACACAGTTTCAGATCTACGGGTCTTCGTTGGCATCGCGAATCATAGCGAATCATAGCGCTACCTATGGCCGGAAAGGGCAGAACCTATGACCGGATCTGGTAGGGTCGGAAAAACCTCCAGGGTCGAAAATCCGGTACTTACACCGGATTCACCTCCACTCGTTTCTCTCCGCTGGGATTTCATTCGTGGATTTCCGCTCTCAGTAGAAGGGTGACGTTTGTTGTTGAACAGCGCCACCCTTTGGTTCATGATAAACATTACGTGCAGTAACCACAACACAGACAGAGAGCATCTGGTCCCATATATTTAAGGGATAGTTCACCCGAATTACAAAATCACATATTTGGTTAGTTAAGGTGCCCAGATAAAGAGAACCAAAGTGTGGATTGAAGTCTATCCTGGTCCATTTCAGGGTCCATTTCCTTTCAGGGTAATGAACCAAATATGTGTTTTTGTAATTTGGGCAAACTATCATTTTAAAGTAAAGTTCTTCGACACATGGCATCTTGTATGTGTACAACTGCAAAAAGGTCAGGGCCCAGTAGGATGCAGCTGGGAGGGCAGAATGTCTGTGTGAGAGTGCCCAGGTCTGCTGTGTGTGGCATGGCATGGTAGGGCAGGGCTCAGCAGGGGGCAGCAGGGAAGGCATCCCTGGTGTCTGGCGTGTCTCCCCCGGGGGATTATACCTCTCCCTTCTCTGCTCCGCAGCTGCGTACTGGGAGCAGAGGCTTCCTGCTCTGCCCTGTCCTGGCGCCCGGCCAATTCAGCTGTCTGCTTTAGAGAGAAAAAACAACTCCCAGGCAATCCTCTAAAGCAGCTTAAAGGCTGAAGGCCTTTCCATTTCCGTGACTGCTGCTCTCCATTACTGCAAGATGAGCAACTAACTGGGCGTATGAGCAACTCTACTGCAGCTACCCCCCCACCCTGCTGAAGGAACTCTCTCTGCCTTCACTTAGAAAAACACTTAAACAACAAACTCTGTCTGTATTAAAATCAGGGCAGGGCCAGGCAGGGCATCTTAGAACCATGAACTAAAACTGTAGCAACCCAGCCATGCAGTGATATTTGATTTGATTTAATCACATCTTTGTATTCGATTAAATAATAAATGCCCTAAAGTGCTAGTGTAGGCTACTGAATAAAATCTCTTGACGTCGGGGGCTCCCTTGTGTATTATTTGGGCAAAGGGCGTTTGTTGACGAGGACAGTCGGCAGGGCTGGGCTTGCAGAGAGTGAAGTCAAGTAGAGTGGAGGGGATCTGTGGAGCGGCCCGAGCAGGTCGAGCAGCAGCATCCTGCAGGGATGAGAGGAGATGAGAGGTTTGGCTTACATTAGAGAGGATGAGAGGGGCATGTGATGCTGGCCAGGCCACTCCCAGACAGGAGTCAGTGTCATTATTACATACTGTAGATAGGTCTGTAGACAGGTTATCAATCTCTACACTACCAGGTGGTGTTGGCTGTGATACAAACATGTACACTAAGGGTGTATTTTAGTTGATCTTGCTGTCGCTGTCTTTGCTCTCTGTGTGGGATTATATAGTCTACACGTGGTATTATAAGGGCACATATCAGGAGTCTGATTATGAATGACTAGCTGATTGATTATTTCAATCAAGTTTGGCTGGTCATTCCACAACATTAACAGCATACAACATAAACAGCATAAATCTGACAAAATATGCATGTGCATGCATGCACACACATGCACATGCACACGCACACGCACACGCACACGCACAACACACACACACACACACACACACACACACACACACACACACACTAATATATTGACACAGTGATTCACATATCTGACTAAAACCTTAACAGTGCATCAGTTTACACAGCAGACACTTTTACCTAGATCAACCTGCAGCGAATCCAATGGAACAAAGGTTAATAGGCCAAGCAAGGAGAAATCAACCATACACTGTGGGAGACAAAGGCGGTGACCTCCCCTCTCTTTTCCTTCAGTATAATCCCCTCAGTTTCTTACAGGAGCAGGCTACAGAGATTCCCAGAGACCAAAGTACAAAGAGCACATGACAGGCTTACTGGGAGCCCAGGTCATTTAGAGGAACCAGGCGAAGAGGTTTGGTTCTCGATCGGCGGTCTGAAGGAGTTCACAGACTCACAGATTGGTGTACTGAATGACGAGTGACCTTCCACACGATAATCTCTGCCCTTTCCCCTCTTGTGTGCTTCCACAAATCCAGCCCAGCAAGCCTTTTAGAGGGGATTTTCATGGGAAGGTCAAGCTGGAGCCTTTACTGACAGGGGCATGGTTAAGAAGGTTAAATAAGACTTATTGGCTAGCCCCTGCTGAACCATAAACACGCTCAGTCGGAAAAGAGCCTACACTGAGGTCAGGGGCTGCTGGTGGAGGTAGGAATCAGAGGACAGGCTCATTGTAAATGCATGAAATACCATAAGGATCCCACGAGCCTCCCAGCCTACCTCCACCAGCCTCCCCATATCTCTGATCTTTGGTCCTCTGTGGCTGAGTTCGTAGAGCATGCCGCTAACAATGGTTGTGGGTTCAATTCCTGCTGGGACCATATATACTGGAAAATGTATGCACTCACTGCAATGTAAGTCGCTTCGGATGAAAGCGTCAGCTAAATGGTATATGTTCTATATTATTATTATGATCTCTTATGGCTGAGAGTGGAGTTCAGCTATGGGAGCTATAAGGCTTATTTAGCCCATCCTCCGATTACTAATTCCACCAACCTCCGCTGATTGAGACAGAGTACACCACAGCATGCTTGATTTAAGTATGTATTCAATATACTTTATTTAAGTATAATGGGTTAGGAGGGGAAAAAAGGTCAAAGCGTTGTGTCACTTGTATTCATAATGTCAATAGATATTTCTGTTAATTGACTGAGTAGTAGGCATAGTATTATGTGGTCACTTAGTGAATCCATTTCCTTTATCACAGAAAGTAGAGCTTATAGTGTGGGTTTACCATAAAGCCCTAGTGTGTGTAGCCAATGGCAAAGTTCGATCCAGACCAGAGTATCCAGAGCACTTCCTCTTTCAGTCATGTGGCCACACTGAGCGGGCTGAGCAGCAGGCCGAGGCAGGATGTGGGGTGAGGGTGATGCGTGAAAGAGGAGGGGGAGGAGATGAGAGGAGGGGAGGGGGGGGAGTATAGGTTGTATGTAGATGTGTAGGTTGTGGGCTGGGCTGGCTAGGCGGGCTGGCTGGCTGTGGGGGAAGATGTGACAGGATTAGTGGTAAGCCTGGTACCAGCAGATGCACCGGCTCCTTTGAGCTCATCTCAGTTAAGCATGGAAAGCTCATAACACACTAGAGAGGCTTACTTTATTTAAAAAAGGGCAGCAGAAGTTTGTGTATGGTTGAGGGGGGGCGGGGGCTTTTTTCTCTTGAATAACATTTTTTATTTTCCTGAGTGCTGCATCACATTCCAACCCACAATCAATACTAATAGTACATACATAATAGTTTATGGGGCTTTTAGGGCAGGTAGGCTTTCATTCTGGAGGGAGATGAGTACTGCAGAGTGTGTGTGTGTGTGTGTGTGTGTGTGTGTGTGTGTGTGTGTGTGTGTGTGTGTGTGTTCCTATGTGTATGTGACAGCAGCTGGTGTTTTGGGGAACAAGTAGCCGAGGTAATTTTTCTGTTTTTTTACCGATTCTGAAAGGACAGATTGTACGTTTTCAAATGATGTGTCACATACATTGATGTGTGTGTGTGTGTGTGTGTGTGTGTGTCTGTGTCTGTGTGTAAGTGAGTGTGTGTGTGTGAGAGAGAGAGAGATAGGGTGTGTGCTCACCCGCGCACATGTGTGTTTCAGTGTCAAGTGAGGATCCTCTGCAGTGAGTACTCAGTATTGTAGAAGCATGACTGCGTGCTGCGTTGTGTGAGAGTGAGAGACCACATAGTGTGTGTCTCCGGATTGGATTGAGGTGCATCAATAATTCAATTCAGACTTCCTCTGTCTCACTCTCTCTATCTCCCACTCTCTACTTTTTTTCTGATTGACTGAACCTTCATGGCACCGAAACCCTCCATGTCTCTGCTTCCTACTCCCCCTACGCCCCATTAACTCATATCCCCACCACCACCACCACTTTAAACAAATCGCCCTGCCCTTTTCCTAAATCCAAGTCATTGGGTTTTTAAGAGATATTCTTTTGGTAACAAGACATCCCAGTCCACTCTGTCATCAGTGGGATTATGGTCGAAGAGTGCTTGGTAATCCTTCTGAAAGCACTGGTTTGAGATCAGTTCTGGGTGTTGCAAAGTCAAGAGGGGCTGTTGGAAGTGTGTTCTAACTGGAGCCTTCTGTCAGTAATCTGATTCCAGTACAGTTCTCCTACTCACAGGCACACAGGACACTATGATCCACATACGTAGAGGTCTGATTGGTCGATGTGGTTGTCTTTATGCTGGTGTGAATGTGAGATTATCCTGGTTATTATACAGAGTGCAAATAAAGGGAGTGGTTTGTGTGTGTATGTGTGTGTGTCTGTGTGTGTATGTGTGTATGTGTGTGTGTGTGTGTGTGTGTGTGTGTGTGTGTGTGTGTGTGTGTATGTCTGTGTACTATTTGCAGTGGAGGCTGTTGGATGCATAAATCAGGGGACAGGCTCATTGTAATGAATGGAAGGGAATGAGTTAGATCATGGGATATTCCATTCAATGCATTACAATGAGACGGTCCTCCGATTTCTACCCCCACCAGTCTCTCTCTCTGGCAGCTATTCTCAGGCCAATAAAACCATGTGGGAAAGTGGAGGCCTGCCATAAACCATCCCTGCTCCACTTGTCCAGAATGGAAGGAGGAGAAGGAGGTTGCCTGTGTTAAAAAGGGCATTAGTGAGCATTATAGTGCTAAACCTAGTGCCTTTAACCTCTTAATCTGGATTACAGAGGGCGCAGATCATTTATACGGCCTGGGCTGGTGACCCCCCCACGCCAGGTCACCTTACACTGCCAGCGATCATCCTCCCCTCTCGTTCACAGCCCGTCTCCTGAACCAGAGCCAGCGCCAGAGTGGCGGCTTAACTTAGGCAGTATGTCTAAAACAAAAACAAAAAAGCTCCATCTTCCCCAGGCAGATGTCACATTAATATGTAAGACGCTTTGTTTGGGTTCCCTCAGGGGTTCACAAACAGTCTGATTGATCAAGTGGTCCAGGAGAGGAGGATAGTGGCTCAGAGAGCTCCAGATGGATAAGAGGAGAGGAGAGGAGAGAAAGAAGCCTTATGTAACTCTGTTCATCCAGTATGTAATGAACTCCTTGTAGATTATAGTTTGTGTGGTGTGAAAAGTTCACTGTAGTAAAGTCCATCTGTAATATCCATGTATTATGCCTGTAGTATCCCTGTAGTATCCCTGTAATATGCCTGTATTATGCCTGTAGTATCCCTGTAGTATCCCTGTAGTATCCCTGTAGTATCCCTGTAGTATCCCTGTAGTATCCCTGTAGTATCCCTGTAGTATGCCTGTAGTATCCCTGTAGTATGCCTGTAGTATCCCTGTAGTATCCATGTAGTATCCCTGTAGTATCCCTGTAGTATCCATGTAGTATCCCTGTAGTATCCCTGTAGTATCCCTGTAGTATCCCTGTAGTATCCCTGTAGTATCCCTGTAGTATCCATGTAGTATCCCTGTAGTATCCCTGTAGTATCCCTGTAGTATCCATGTAGTATCCCTGTAGTATCCCTGTAGTATCCCTGTAGTATCCCTGTAGTATGCCTGTAGTATCCCTGTAGTATCCCTGTAGTATGCCTGTAGTATGCCTGTAGTATCCCTGTAGTATCCCTGTAGTATGCCTGTAGTATCCCTGTAGTATGCCTGTAGTATCCCTGTAGTATCCCTGTATTATCCCTGTAGTATCCCTGTAGTATCCCTGTAGTATCCCTGTAGTATCCCTGTAGTATGCCTGTAGTATGCCTGTAGTATGCCTGTAGTATCCCTGTAGTATGCCTGTAGTATGCCTGTAGTATCCCTGTAGTATCCCTGTAGTATGCCTGTAGTATGCCTGTAGTATGCCTGTAGTATCCCTGTAGTATCCCTGTAGTATCCCTGTAGTATGCCTGTAGTATGCCTGTAGTATGCCTGTAGTATGCCTGTAGTATCCCTGTAGTATCCCTGTAGTATGCCTGTAGTATGCCTGTAGTATGCCTGTAGTATGCCTGTAGTATGCCTGTAGTATGCCTGTAGTATCCCTGTAGTATGCCTGTAGTGTGTTCATATCTGAGGGTGTTTGATGGAAGAGAGAGGTGTCCTCAGAGGAAGCCTAATAAGTGACTCATCAGGAGTCCCAGTGGAGGACTGGATGGCTGTGAGTTATCCAGGTGCTTCATTGAATGTATTCTATAGTATGTATCTCATTACAGGAACACAGCACCTTAGAGACAATGGACACTTTGTGTTCACAAGTGTGTGTGTGTGTGTGTGTGTGTGTGTGTGTGTGTGTCTGAAAGTGTGTTTGGGATTCTATGTGTGCAGTGGGTCAATGTGGGACAGGGAGAGTGAATTAGATTTTTCTGTGAAAATTCTGACTGATTAGTAGATCCTCCTCAATGGTAAAGCATGGTCTATACTGTGGACAAACGGATGGATGGTCATAACTGGACCTGATTCATTTAGGTGGTGTAGGTGAGAATAAAGCAGAAAAAAAAATAGCAGACAAAACCCTTGGAGTGCACATAAAAACAAATGGTTGCCAATGGTGGTTAGCTGTAAAGAAGCCCATTCTGAGCAAAAAATAAGTTCCATTATCTGTAAAATCAACAAAATGTCTGACTCATCACTGAAGTCTACACCCCTGTGGTCGGGATTAATCTGTAGGAGATGATTTTGAAGATAGGAGACCTCACCTAACCAGACACCCAGGCGAAGATGGAATCGACTGAAGAGTTGTTGAAAGAGTATGATGAAATGAAGAGTGAAGTGGATTTGGATACTAGTGTGTAAGTAGTGAGAAATGGGGAGGGGGTGGGGTGGGGGGGGGGGTGGGCACAGGGAATTTAAAAACAGTTTGAATGATTAAGCTATGCAGAACGGACAGACAAGAGGCACTGAGCAATCAACCAAAGAGGGAGATTTGGAGTTAAGCTGGACCACTGCAAATGTTCAAAACATACTCAGAACCCTGTGCCACCAAAATCTAACAGGTACAGGGGAGGTGCAGAAGCAAAGTGAACAGTGTTAATGGAAAAGAGAGGTGATATAAATAAGTATTCATATATATATATGTATTCATATATATGCCACTTGAAATGCATGTATTCATATATATATATGTTACGGTACATGTGGGAACACGGTACATGTGGGAAAACTAGGGTTAGGGTTAGGTGCTAGGGTGCTACGGTTAGGGTTAGGGTTAGGGTTAGGGGTAGGGTTAGCGTTAGGGGTAGGATTAGGGTTAGGGTTAGACATGCCAGCATGTACCAAGTCGACGTAGCACCTAACCCTAACCCTAGTTTTCCCACATGTACCGTAACATACAGTATATATAATCTGTGTATATATATACATATATATATATATATACAGTATATAACACATCAACAACATTTTCATTGGACATATTTCCATTGCAGCTATTCACATGAAATTTAGACCAGACATTGTTACTAACTCAATAAAACTACACAGCAAAATAAATTGTAGCTGTAATGGAAATATGTTGAATTACATTTTTTTTGATGTGTTGAATACTTATTTCCCCCACTGTACCTCCCCAGGCTCAATTATTTTTTCATTCGACATATTCTGCGACATATTCTGCTCTAGCATTCTGCATTCTGCCTGTGTCACTCAATCTGACCCTGTTGGTCACACGACAACTAG
Organism: Nansenia antarctica; assembly: GCF_963989245.1. Taxonomy (NCBI): domain Eukaryota; kingdom Metazoa; phylum Chordata; class Actinopteri; order Argentiniformes; family Microstomatidae; genus Nansenia; species Nansenia antarctica. Next base: position 31,119,855 of record NC_137679.1, on the reverse strand, counting down.
TGATTTACTGGTGTACACACTACCCTGTGTGATATGTCAGTGTAGGAGGATTCTAGAATGCTACAGGAAAACTGTAGAATGTGAATAGGAAGACTCTAGAATGCTACAGGAAGACTCTAGAATGTGAATAGGAAGACTCTAGAATGTGAATAGGAAGACTCTAGAATGCTACAGGAAGACTCTAGAATGTGAATAGGAAGACTCTAGAATGTAAATAGGAAGACTCTAGAATGTAAATAGGAAGAATCTAGAATGCTACAGGAAGACTCTATAATAATAATAATAATAATAATAATAATAATAATAATAATAATACATTTTATTTATGGACGCCTTTCAAGGCTCTCAAGGACACCTTACAAGACAGTTTAAAACCACATATCCCGGGCCGATGTAAAAGTTGGATGGGGGGCGCATTATAAATAAAATTAACATTAACATTAACATTAACATATCAAAACATTAAAATCAACAAAGCAAAATGGGATAAAAACAGAAAAACAGCAAAAACAGATATAAACAGCCAAATCAGATATAACAACAAACCAAGTTGTTATATCAGGAGATCAAACCAAGTAAGCCATTGTGAAAAGGTGTGTTTTAAGACTGGATTTGAAAGTGGTGAGAGTGTCAATATTGTGTATGTTAGGTGGCAGAGAGTTCCAGAGGCGGGGAGCAGAACGGCTGAAGGCTCTCGATCCCATAGTAGTCAGGCGGGCAGAAGGGATGACAAGTTGGTTGGCAGAGGAGGATCTGAGACTACGGGAGGGAGTGTGAGTAAGAAGGAGTTCAGAGAGGTATGAGGGTGCTAGGTTATGGAGAGCCTTAAAGGTGAGAAGGAGAATCTTAAAATGAATATAGAATTTGATGGGGAGCCAATGAAGTTGTTGGAGAACTGGAGTGATATTATGGTGAATGGAGGGAGTTCTAGTAATGATGCATGCAGCTGAGTTCTGGACCAGTTGGAGTTTATGGAGACATTTGTGTGGGAGACCAAAGAGGATGGCATTACAATAGTCTAAACGGGAAGTGACCAGGGCATGGACAAGAATGGCGGTGCTGGAAGGTGTAAGTGATGGACGGAGACGATTAATGTTGCGTAGGTGGAAATATGCAGACCGAGTGACATTGTTGATGCGAGATTCGAAGGATAATGTGCTGTCCTGGATGACACCCAGACTCTTAACCTGAGGGGAAGGGAAGACTGTGGAGTTGCCAATGGTAAGTGAGAAGCTGTGAGGTTTAGCCAAGGTGGATTTAGTGCCAACGAGGAGAACCTCTGTTTTATCACTGTTTAGTTTTAGGAAGTTGATTGAGAACCAGGATTTAATTACCAGCAAACAGTCGGAGAGGGAAGTGGGTGGGAGGGTGGAATTTGGCATAGTGGATAGGTAGAGCTGGGTGTCATCTGCGTAGCAATGAAACTGTCCAAGTCCAAATTTCCTGAAGATATTGCCAAGGGGTAGGAGGTAAATTATGAATAGGAGGGGGCCCAAAACAGATCCCTGGGGAACACTGGTGGTGACTGGAGTGAGCTGTGATTTTAGATTTTTGAGCTGGACAAACTGAGTGCGGCCAGAGAGGTATGATGTAAACCAGTCATGGGGGTGCCAGTGATTCCAATGGAGGCTAATCTATCTAGGAGGATGTTATGTGAGATGGTATCAAAGGCTGCAGACAGATCGAGACGCAGTATGGTTAGGAGCCCAGCGTCTAGAATGTGAATAGGAGGACTCTAGAATGTTAATGGGAAGTCTCTAGAATGTGAATAATATTGTGTCAAATTGCATGACAGGATTAAATTCATAGGGACATGCTTTGATTATCAGTCTGCTCTCGGAATGATAGTCATTTTGAGAGTATAATTACAATTCATTAGAGGGGCAGCATAAAGTCTAGTGGGTAGGTGTAACATGAAGTGGCAGCAACAAAGAGTTCTACTTGAAGCTGAATGAAAGGCGAAGGGCAGCTAAGACGCCATTCAGACTTGATCTGAACATGTGGTCTGCATCCAAATTCTCCTTCAGACAACGTAATTGAGTGAAAGAGGGGCGCGGAGTGTACAGGTCCAGGGGGCCTTGTCCTCAACACAGATGGATTGAAGAGGGTTTTCACTGTCCTGGCGCCCTGCTGGTGGAACGAGCTGCCCACTCTTGTCAGGACTGCAGAGTCACTACCTATCTTCTGCTGTAGATAGAAGACCCATCTCTTCAGGCTACATCTTAACTGTCCCTCCTAAAGACCTCCTCTTCCCTACTACCTCCCCAGTTTCTCTACTATAAAAAAAAAAATAGTAATCATAATAATTCTTCCTTCTTCTAGCATTGTAGGCGCCAATGGCCCCTGGTTTTGGCATAAATTACTAGTTCGTATCATGACTGATAGATAGATGATTCACTTACATTCACTCACAGTTGGTCATTCCGTGCGGTGAAACCCTTGCTTTTGGTGTACTTTCCCTGTCCCCACTCCACTGTGTCCCGAACTCTCTCAGCTACGCAGTCTTTGCAAACTGGCGGCAGCTTCTCAGTCGCACTGTTCTAAAAGACTGCTTCACAATCACATCTGCGGACACTCTCCTGGACGTCACTGCCTTCAAGGACTCTCAGTCTCGACTGAACCCTCCATTCGTGGTGAGAAAGAGACTTTTTGTTCTTTTGTTACTTTTGATGTCTGGAAATGTTCAGCCAAATCCTGGCCCCATGTCTGTTAATCCTACCATTTGTAACACGCCAGATGATTTTAAGAATATGCACGGGTTACGTTTCATTCACATTAATGCACGCAGTCTCTTACCTAAAATGGATATGATACGTATATGGGCAGAATCGACTGGTGCTCACATTATTGTTGTCTCTGAGACCTGGCTCTCCAAGTCCATATCAGATAGGGATGTTGCTTTACATGGGTTTGATCTCTACCGCTCTGATCGTCCCCGGAGAGGCGGGGGCGTGGCTATCTATGTTAGATCATTTCTCGCTGCTCATGTCCTGCTTTCTACATCTGCTACTAAGCTATTTGAATTGTTAGCCTTGAATGTAGATCTGTCTGGAGGTCAACATCTAACCGTTGTTGGCTGCTATAGGCCCCCATCAGCCTCCCCTGATACATTGCCCTCCTTAATGCAGCTCCTGTCTCAGCTTCATTTTAATGAAATCGTCCTCATAGGGGACCTGAACTGGGACTGGCTCTCCATAGCTTCAGATGACTTTAAAGCCCACTGCTTGTCTTTTGATTTCACCCAAATCATTGAAGGCCCCACACGGCTAAATCCCAAACGTCCAGACAAATCGACGCTTCTGGACTTATTTATCACTAATAGGCCGCATAAATTCACTGCAGTTAGTGTTTTTGCAAATGACCTCAGTGATCATTGTGTAATTGGAGCTATCAGGGATAGCAAAATCCCTCGTTCTAAGCCCTGTGTCATTCAGAAGAGAGATCTAAAGAACTTCATAGAGCAAGCTTTCCTCCATGACCTGCAGCAGGCTCGATGGGACCGTCTGGGAATATTTTCACGCTAGTTTTACAAAACTCCTCCTTCACAAAAGAAACCAGCTCTGGGCTGCTGCCAGGCAGTCCGACTCTGAAGCTGATTGGCTTTCTTTTCGGCAGGTGAGAAATAACTTCACTGCTTCTGTCAAAAAAGCAAAAAGTGATTTCTATCTTTCTCGTTCCACTGATAATCTGAATGACCCCAGAAGGTTTTGGAACACAGCTAAGTCCCTCTCAGCCAACTCCGGTCCTGCTGAGCTACCTTCCCATATTATCGACAACTCAGTACCAGTGTTCGATAAATCGGAGATGCTTAACTGTTTCAACAAACACTTTATAGCCTCCGGTTTACTGTTTGATTCCTTGTCAGGAGCCAACTCCCCACCTTCCGGTCCCCCTCCTCCTTTGGCGAAAACCTCTGGTAGTCTCCCTGGGCACCACTCTTTCTCGTTCTCCCCCTTCTCTGTTAGTGATGTCTGGAAAGCCTTAAGAGAGCTAGACCCTAGGAAATCGGCAGGTCCTGACAATCTTCCTCCTCTCTTTCTGCGCCTTGCTGCAGATTTCATTGCAGAACCTGTATTACACATTTTCAATTTATCTATTTCTAACAATGTGATGCCAGAGGTCTGGAAAACCGCTTTTGCGCTCCCACTTCTGAAGGGGGGTGACTCAAAATGTTTGAACAACTACAGACCAATTTCAAAGCTTTCTGTCCTAGCCAAGGTCCTTGAGCGACTAATTAACGATCAGATCAAGGACTTCCTAGATTCACACAACATCCTATCGCCCCTTCAGTCTGGCTTTAGGAAGCAGCACAGCACAGTGTCTGCTGCTGTCAAAGTGGTTAATGATTACTGAGGCTTTGGATAAGAAGAATCACTGTGCTGCACTTTTTATCGACTTGTCTAAAGCCTTTGACACCGTCGATCATGCCATCTTATGCCAGCGCCTCTCTGATATTGGGTTGTCCCCTCATGCTGTTGGCTGGTTCACCAACTACCTGTCACAACGGAAACAGTCTGTGCAGTTAGGTGATCTCTCATCCAACTTGCTCACTGTTTCCAATGGGGTGCCACAGGGTTCGGTCTTGGGGCCGACTCTCTTCACCAATTATATCAATGAAATAGGATTAATCTCTATGCTGCTGTTCATTTGTATGCAGATGACACAATCTTTTATTGCTTTGCATCCTCTATCAACCGTGCCTTCGAGGCTTTGCAGGCTGCTTTTGATGCCCTTCAGTCCCAGCTGTTTCAGCTCAGACTGGTGTTGAATGCAGGGAAGACCAAAGTCATGCATTTTTCCAATAACAAGCGGGTGCCAAGTGCTCTTCCTGACATTGTATCATGTCAGGGTTCACCTATTGAGCTTGTGCCAAACTACAAATACCTTGGCATTTAACTGGACGACAGCCTCTCTTTTCAACTGCACATAGACAACCTTCTAAAGAAACTGAAATTGAAGCTAAGCTTTTTCTTTAGAAACAAGTATTGTTTCTCAGCTGCTGCAAGAAAACGTCTGGTTGTTGCCACCTTTCTGCTACTCTCTTGGACTACGGTGATGTCTTGTACATGAATGCCTCTGCTACCTCTCTTCAACATTTGGATGCAGTTTACCATGGCGCGTTACAGTTTATTACAGGCTGTAAACCCCTTATGCATCACTGTGTGCTCTACTCTCTGGTTAACTGGTCATCTCTCTCTATCCGCCGAACCCTTCACTGGTATACTTTCATTTACAAATCCATCCTTGGTCTGCTCCCCTCCTACCTTTCTAATCACCTGTCACGCAAGCAATCCGTCTACGGCCTTCGCACAAAGGACATCATCACATACTCCATCCCCTTGGTCCGGACCATGAAAGGCAAGAGGGCGTTCTCATTTGCAGCCCCTTCCTCTTGGAATTCTTTACAGCAGAGTCTGAAACTGTCTCATCTGATCCCTCTTTCCAGTTTCAAGCTCTTGCTGAGAGACATACAGTGCGAGTCTATGATTTGTTCTTGCAATTGAGTTGACCCTCCCTTTTGCCAATTGCTGACCCCTCCCTGTCCCTAGCTCTTTAGCTGTCTAGTTTTAGGTTTTGTATTTTTAATTTAGTTTTAGACTATGTAGGCCAGGTTTTGTATTGTATTTGTTTGTGGTGGATGTTGTTGTATGCCTGTGAACAGGTCACACTTGAAAATGAGCCCTTGGGGCTCAATGTGTTTTTACCTGTATAAATAAAGGTAAAAAAAAAGGATATATATTTGTTGTAAGTCGCTTTGGATAAAGGCGTCTGCTAAATGCCAAGAATGTAAATGTAAATGTAAGACGGCAGTTCCATGCCCAGACAGACAGACTGAGAGGGCTGTTGCGTGAGAAGACCAGTATTTTGACAGGTCATAATCCTCCAACAACAGTTCCAGGAAGGATGCTTTGTTGTGGTTAGAGTCCTCAGTTCCCATTAGTATCAGGACAGGTTATTACATTGTGCTAATCATTAGTTCTTTTTCTGAATGTACCGTTCGTGTTTTAGGCTTGAGAGGATTTCAAGCGAGACAATCTCATGATGAAATTATTCCATTTATTTTGCCCCATGCTGTCCCGGCACTGCGACCAAACTGACCTTTGTAATATCCCAGTTAGCTAGTGATGACTAGCGATCACAGCGCTCAAACAGTACATCTCTGACATAGTTCCACATCAGCTTTTGCCCGAAAAAAGAAAAGCTTAGATAAGAACTAACAGACTAGTGACTCATTGAAGTTTAAGCAAAGCTCCATCCATCCAATTGTCCAGGTACAGTTGTACAAACTATACCATGGAAAAAAAACGTATTCTGTTCAAATAGGTGTTGCCTATCGGTTGCTTTAACACTGAATTGAATAAATTGTTATTGTTGTTGATACTGAGAATTGTTTACAGACAGAGTTAAGTAGTGATCTATTCTGTACACCTGCTGAAACCAGGATCATCAATAACTAGTAGATAGGACTACACCTTTCTGTGTAATAATCTTTAGGAATGATACGTTTTATTTCACCTAACCTTCATCTATCCAGGTTAGACTCATTGAGATTTAATCTCTTACATAAGAGAGAACTAGGAGACTTAAAGGTTCCCACATGCGGGACAGAGACACAGAAAACACTGACACAGACACATCACTCAGCTAACTCTTAGCTTTTAAGACGGTTACTGATGAGAGCAGCTGGATGGGATTGTTATGTGATATGTGACGGCAGCTGGTGAAAGGGGGAACAAGTCAGCAACCAATCCAAATGTTCCAACAAGTCAGCAATCAATCCAAATGTTCAGACTTTTATTCAGAAAAATGTAAATAAATTATTAGGAGGAATTTCCTTACTTGGCAACTGACCAGCCTGTTTTGGTCTCCAAGTGAAATTATGTACTTACATTAACAACATTTTTTTTTAAATTATGCATTAAAAAAAAGAGAAGAATTAAAAAATAAAATAAAATCTGAGTGGGGCAGTCCCACTGATAGTTTTAACTTTATTGGATAGAGATAGTGAAGGTAGACAGGAAAGTGAGGAGGAAAGGGGGATTCGAACCCATGCCGACATGGGGATATTTTTGGGGACATTTTTGACGCCTTATCCCAAAGCAACCTACAATCAATACATTTGACTAAGCAAGTGAATCATCAATCCACCAGTAATAGCAGGAAGAGTAATCTAGCTGAGGCCAGTGCCCACTGGCAGTCGAAGATTTTTTATTTTATTTTTTATTTATTTTTAAGTAGACACTGGAGAAACAGTACAAGGGAGTAGTAGAAATCTTAGGAGATAAGACTTTCAGTGTAATACTCTTTAGGAATGATACGTTTTATTTCACCTAACCGTCATCTAGCCAGGTTAGTCTCATTGAGATTTAATCTCTTACATAAGAGAGAACTAGAGTATAGGGGGAAGCAGGTGTCTCTGGAGACATAGTGCTGGGGGGTAGTAGATGTCTCAGGAGGAGCAGTTAAGGTGTAGCCTGAAGAAATGGGTCTTCAGTCTCAGATGGAAGGGAGTGACTCTACAGTTCTGACAGCCGTGGGAAGCTCATTCCACCAGAGACGTGACTGGGCAGCGTCGTGACCGGGCAGCGTGACTGCTGCATTGGCGTAGAGGTGGTGGGGCCAGTCGGCCAGCAGAGGTGAGATGGTGGGCTGACATCCATATAGAGATGTCAGCGAGACACACAGACACGTGTTGCCACATGTAGGTCAGAGGGGGGAAAGACAGGAAGAGTTGAGTGTCATCTGTGTAGCTGTGGTAGGAGAACCCGTGTGAGGAGATTACCGAGCCAAGAGACTTGGTATAGAGGGAGAACAGTGCACTGTAGACTGTGGTGCTAGACCAATGGACCACCCCAAGCAACAGAAATGATGTAATTCTTTCCACGTCAGCTAACCATCCTGTTTACCTTAACTGGCGTGATTCCCAAAGAAGATAAAAGCCTGCCTAGACCTCCGGGGATACACCAAAACCCTTGTGTGCGAAGGATTTTTTATGACCCACTGATGTAACATGTTTTTCTCTATGTCCACCATCTATAAAGATAGTACACTTCCCTTGGTCATTGCTCATTTGCGTGACCACCACAGACTGTGTGCAGGCCTTTGTATGAGCCCAGATCTGAATAAATTGTCTTGATTCAACTTTCCATTGAGCAGCAACTTTACTTTGGATTTTGTACTTGCTTACCTGTGCATATTTGGGTAGTCGATACTTGGAAATATAGTAAAGACTTGTACTCATGATAAGGTATTTTTTGTGTAAATTTCATCTCAGCATTGTCACATCCCAGATCACTCAGGTTATTGTCTGGTTGTGTAACAGGGAATTATCATTTAAGCAAATCGCTAGGGATTTTCTGCACTTCAAACATGAACATCAATAAATAGAAGAAATAAATGTTGATAATAAACCTCCCAGAGCAGGTATTGTATGATGCAAGACAAACAATGGTGAGTAGCAGCCTTCCAGCCTCCACACCATTAGCTTGGTACTTCAGTCACTGCATCATTAGGCTCCATCCGCTTCAATAATGCAAAAAGAGCAATCCTGCAAACACCACAGTCTAATCTGCCTCTCACGCCTCAACTCAGCAGGGACCTGGCTAGATAAACACATTATCTCCATCCACACAAACACAGGCACGCAGGCGCAGGCGCAGGCACACGCACACACACACACACACACACACACACACACACACACACACACACACACACACACACACACACACCGTTTTATGTCTTCTTAAGCAAATAAGATAAAATCTAAAACTGTCACTGTGGCCGTATATCCTTATCTTACAATATAGCAACAAGCAATACCAACATTGTTCTTAAAAAAGTTATGATTCAATAAATTTCAAAACATTATGACATCATAACGGTTTTACTGATCCACTGAACTTTTGGAAACAGTGTTTAGGCCAGACAGTTTCAAGCTGCTAGCTTCAATTTTCTAGGATTTAGGTTCCCTCAAGATCCTTGAGTGATGTTCATCTTCATTAAACATGGAGGTAAACCGGAAGGCATGTTATTTGTTAAATTGTGTATTTATGCTTGTAATGTAATGTCATTTTTTTCAAAAAATGCTGGTTGAGAGAGGACGCTGGCGTTGGTTGTTCACCGCTTCTCCGCCCAAACTTTGGTGTAATTGCAGTATGCAGAGTAGATTGTCCTACAAAGACACTTGGATTTAGATTTAGTAGGCCTAATCTAAAAATTATAACCAAGGACTTTCATAAAACCTTGATACAAATTTGAGATTTTCAAAAAATGCTGGTTGAGAGAGGATGCTGGCGTTGCTTGTTCGCCGCTTCTCCGCCCGAAATCTAGGTGTAGCCTAATTGCAGTATACAGAGTAGATTGTCCTACACTTAGACTTAGATTAGTAATCAAAAAATGTATTAGACCCCTATACTTTATTTTACTTATCTTTTGTTTCTTTTTATTATTAGCCTACTACTCAATCTTTTCAGTTTGTAAAGCTTCTTTGAGTGTCTAGAAAAGCTCTAAATAAGTCCAATGTATTATTATTATTATAATGTCAGAAACTATTATGTTAATTAAGAGTGTCATTTTCTTACCTTCATCCCTTTGCAGACAATGAGCAGTTTATGGTTAACGCCAACTGTCACATGGTTAACCTGCTCCAGTACATGAGATCTAAACTTGGCATTCCAGATAAAGGTGGGAGACAATCTCAGATTGGGTCATTATGGAGCATGGGCTAGAGGGTCTCAGTGATGATGGTTACTTCCTGGTTTAGATGATACGGATAGATGGCAACACTCGTTAGAGCCAGACCCAAAGTAGTCTCTTTCACATATGAAGCTATCATTACCACTCTCATTACCACTGAGATTAATGGGGCTCACTGATGAATGGGTGTGACCACAACAAGTGCTCCAGTATATATTTATTTAGTATAAATAAACCACTCTGTCCCCTTCATCAGCCATCTTCTGCTAAACTAGCACCGTAAGAATCCACCTGAAGCCTTTTGGTTTTCTAAAAGTAAAAGCTTAGCTAAAACCTTATTGTGTTCAACTCTGTGTGTGTGTGTTTCAGAGCTGGTGGATCTGTGTGATGACCGTGGTGCTCTGAAGCTGCTCTTTCTGGAGCAGCCTCAGGAGTATGCCAGTCGAGTACTTCCTGCCAGAAGCTCCTTTACTGCCTGCGCTGTCAATCGTGAGCAATGCTATACTCTACTCTCTACTACACTATATCAATCATAGAAGTCAAACTCAGAGTGGATATGAGGCACTCTCCTGTTTCTGAAAGAGGAATCTCTCTCTACATGGCTCTTGTTCTGAAGAATGTGTTTATCTTGTCAGGTAATTCAAACAATGGTGCCTACATGTCCATCACCCCCTTAGTGGCCAACCCAGACCCTACAGTTCTCGGTAACAAACTGCTTGTTTATGTGTGTGCATTTGCATAGAGGTGTGAATGTATGTGTGTCTGCTGTGCTATACTGTTATGTTGTATCATCTGTGTTTTGCATATGCACTGTACATTGTTTGTGTGCATGTGTTTGTCTATCAGAGGCCCTACAGACGCAGACCGACAGTCTGGAGAGGGATCGTCTTCGACAGCTCCGCATTCAGGAGGACCACAGACAAGCCATGGAGTCTCAGGCCCAGCCCACACCAGAACCCCAGCGGAGGACTGCTGGCAGGAAGAGCAGGAACTGAGAGGAAACGTCAATAAAGCATTCTTTATTCATACATAAAGGTGAACATGTCAAAGCCAGCCAATGGCCGTCAGTATTCCATGATTAAAGGCCTGTCACAACCTCATTCACAACAAACCAGAACCTGTTAGATTATATGTAAACCATTCAGATTAAATAAGATAATTTCAGAGACGGAGTGGAAAGGTTTTGTTTTAAATGACAAACAAATTGTTGTACCAAATCTTGCGACAAGGGAGAGATATGATGTAACAGGTGGAGTTAAATGCTGGTATGTTTTGTTTATTTCATTTTCATTTTGTCATCAAATGTATTAATGGATTCTTTATGTGTGTGTGTGTGAGAGGGGGGGGGGACGGACATGTGATATACTAAGAAATCAAATGGTAATATTTGGTCCACTCCTACAGTATATATATTTTAAGATGATCCCTTGAAATTAAGTGATGATATTTTGCGAATAACGCTCCAAGTATTATTTTCACAGTTTTTTTGCATGGATTGGATTGAATTCTGAGCATCACCGTAGTAGAGGCATGCTCTGACTGTAGAGGAGGGGGCGGTGTGTGAGTGAGAAACCAATCACAATACGCATTTATTGGAGATGTTGTGTGATGAACCAATCGGTGAAGCATGAGGCTCCTCTTGCCAACGTTACTGAACGCCTCCTGCCTGAATGGCTCCATCTTGTTGTACTCGTATGTGACCACACAAGGCGCCTACTGGTATTTAAATATCAACGACGAGGGTGCTGAAGTGGACAGCTCCCTGAAGAAGAACAACACAGGGCTACCCAATGACATTGTGATTTGTTTTGCTCACCAAGATCGCTCATTCTATGGTGAGCTGAGACGGTTTGCGCGACAGATCATTGACAGGATGTGGGTCTAAAGAAGACCCATTGCTGGACTCTTAATTGCATTTTCACTATCTGTTTATGGCAAGCTATCGCTGAAGTGTTCTGTCTCCACTCGGAGTTGCGCGGATGTGTGACACCTGTAGCTGCATCTGTTATACGTCAGCCTCTGGTGTATATTAAACACAGACACACACACACCTATCTCTACTGCAACGGTGCTCTTACGCCATCGAATTCGAAAGCTCAAAAGTAAAGCCATTTACGCGCCCATTAATTTCTAAGCCCCTCGGCTCTCGCCTCTCTCCTCGCAGACAGGAACATGGATAGAGAGGAATTTACTTTGACCAGAGCGTTGAGTGGATTTGTGTGGCTCGTGTTCTCCTGTGGAAACTAAAAAAAGGACAGTGTCGAGACCACCATCGTGTGGTTGGCCATCTGTTTTACGCATCATCGTATCCATTGATCCATTGTTTTCGTCGGTGTGATAAGCATTCATATTTTTTTTTAACCAACATGGGGAAAGACGAGTGTAAAACCATGCTGGACGCGCTAAACAAAGTGACCGCCTGCTACAGGCATCTGGTCATAGCCCTGGGCAGCACCTCGGACTCACAGAACCTGCGAGAGGAGCTTAAGAAGACCCGCAAAAAAGCCCAGGAGCTGGCCATAGCCAACAGGACTAAACTAACCGCTCTCCTCAAAGACAAGACCATCAGCAAGGACGACCGGGTCGAATACGAGCGGCTATGGGTGGTCTTCTCAAGCAGCATGGAGCTACTGGAGGTGGATATGAAGAGGTCCCTGGAGATCGGGCAGGAGTTTCCTCTGAAGGTCCCGACAAGGCACCTCATCCAGACGGGGATGACCGGCAGCACCACCACCGTGGCGGCCCGGGCCATGAGTGTTCAGAACATGAGGTACGACGGGGAAACGAACATCGACACGTCGGACCTGAAGGAGCTGCAGTGGGAGATCACTCAGGTGGGCCAGATGATGGAGGAGATGGAGATGAAGGTGCAGGTGGCGCCCTGGGCAGTCGATGCCAAGCAGGAGTTGGGCGCGGAGCTGAAGTCCTCTCTCAGTGTAGGGAACTCCTCCGTCGGCATCATCTCCATTTGCGAAGAGGAACCGAAAGAGGACGGGGTGGAGGGCGGCGAGGGGGGCATCATGCGAGTTTTCGCCGGATTCATATTCGCCGCTATTTTACTAATCGCGGGTCTTCTAGGATACTTAGTAATTAACCTCTGAACCCGCCTTTGAAATTAACAAATACACAGCAACTCTCAGGCATCGTCCTTGATGGAGAGCTCGGTTATGTGCCATGAGAAACGCCACTGTTGAACAATGAGAGACCATGCATTTCCATGACAAGTGAGAGTATTAACGGTGCTTTTGAATGTGGGACACATGCAAGGAGTTATTCAGCCTCATAGAGGCTTTCTGAATGTATTCAGCGGTTTTGAGAAGTTGCACTAGATTAATATAGAAATGTGAGACGTTTGGAGAGGGAGTGGAGCGAATGATTTCTCGCAGAGTGTATTACAAGTATTACAGAGGCTGTAGTGTGTAGCCGAATGTGATTTTGTAAGAAGCGAACAAATGTGACAGGCCACATCAGCTAATGGTTAAATAATGTCGGCATTGGCACATCATCTAGTGTGGATTAGTCAAACGAATATGCGTAATGTTGACAGCAAGCCATCGCCGTGACTATACGTACGATGCTCAATTTAGGATATACTGGTGATACCTGAATAAGGATGACTATTACATTATTACAATAGTTATGTTCATATCTATCGCTGTTTGTCCATCACAAGGCACAAACAGGCAAGTGGTTTATTCATTGTTTCGTCATTATTGCAATGAACTAGAATAATATAGCCTACACTTTAAACATACCTGCAGAGGTATATTGACTTGTTCAACTTGATTTCAATTAGAGAATACAGAATATTTGTCATCACAATCAACCATTAATGCTGTACACGGATTTCACATATATTTAACGCAATCCATGTTCTATGTCAGGTTATTTGTTTTCCAAAATACATCTGCATATTCTTTCATTTTCAAGGTTTTGAGCAGTGTTTGAATGCATACGTTGCGATAGATGCATAGTGGGTTTGTACATACTATACAGTGTATTCCTGTTTCAAATAGTGTACATACAAGGAAGTATATTTATTATAATAAAAATGTGAAAGACCTGCAAGTATTACTCAAGTATTCATAATATTGAGACAACCTTGATGGTCTTTGACCCTGTTGGTTTCAACTGACCATGTTGTATTGTGATTTTAATGATAATGTGGTGGTCTATGCTAAGTATAGTGGGGATTGTTTTAGAACTCTTCTTTTGCTGAGCATCAGAGACCAGCGATCCTAAGATGTACAGAACATGTCAAGAACACGTTTTTACCTCACAAAGATAGCCCTGACACAAATAGGGCACTTAAAAAGGTAAATTTGGCAAAAGAGGCCTCAAGATCCATTTGGTCTCTAATGTGATTAGTTGTAAGTCTGTAAAGCCAACTCAGGACAACATGTTGGTGTTGATTCCTGATGCATGTTGGTTAGAGCAAGACAGAGCTCCAGGACATGGTTAGGGAGATAGAATGTGGGATTAGGAGATTAAGAGAGCGGGGGGGAGAGAGAGAGAGAGTGAGAGTGAGAGAGCAGGGAATACGATTGAGGGACAAAGTTAAAAAGAGACCAAATGTCAGTCATTAGACCAATTAAGTTCGAAGACTGAAATTGGCAGGCCGTTGTTGGATTTAAGCATTCAAGCGGTAATGTATCTTTACTGCATCACTTCAAATTAGACCCTCATTGATGTGGGCCATTGTGAGACTGAGAGACTAAGACTCCCTTATAACCTCTGTTAATCGCCTTAATCACCTCTGTCTTGTAATATATACTGCAGTGCAGAAAGATGGAAAGTGCCGATGTGCTCTATTACGCAGCCTACTTAGGACTCTTGTTTTACTCTGCCCATCCAATGCACCATCGATTGCCCCTATAATCTAATCCCTTACCTACAAGATCATTTCCAAATGCAGACCATAAAACTCAAGCCATAGGCATACCACTCCATCTGCCAAAACCAACAGACCTGGGTTCATTTGGAGGTAGATCGATATATTTTGTTCCTTGCTGTGCGACAACGTCTCCGCCGAGGCTCTAATGAGGGGCCCCCTTCCTGTTCAGGAGGTTTCTTCAGACTCACGACGAGGTAAGAAGATCATTGCCATTTAAAGGCCAGTCACCAAACCCAACTGTGCAGGTAATGCATTTCCAGGGGCAGAGAGGTATAGAAATTCATTCTAAGTGGGTGCTGTATTACAGGATTGGTACAGCCACTGAGGATGTGCTGAGAGCCCTTGAGACGGTTTGAGAGGCTGCAGTTTTTCTTCTGGACCCATGCTGATGTGTTGTGTTGTATTGTATCAGGACAGAAGGCTATTCTTCTATATAGAATACCAGAATCTCTCTTTCTCTCTCCCCCCGTCTCTCTCAAGGATGAATGAAATGTTCTGGATCGAAATAGAAAGACTGAGATGGGAGTAAAAGGGGAAAGGCATTACTCCTAAAAGCATGATGGGCACAGAGGCCAGAGAAGAGAAGAAAGACTTGGGAGTTGTGTGCCTGAACATCTGTTGCTCATGATCAACTCTCACACTGCAATCACAAAAGAGGTGACATTTTGTCTTTCGTTTCTCCGTCACTTCAGGCAGACATTAAGCCCTCTCCTCTTCCAACAACGAGTTACACAAACCACTTGAAATTGATGAAAGGTTTACATCATCGAGAGCCTCTCACATCCCGGCTCCTGGAGATCCAAAAATATAAAGGCGATTAATAAAACATGACCGAGGGAGAAAGAGAAATTATTTAAATAACGGATGAGAGAAGGCTTTTTTTTTTCTTTTTCGAAACAGTGCACTTTCACGTCTGTCCCTCAAGGTATGAAAACATTTTCAGGGGAATCTGGCTTTGTTTACCTCCAGAACAGAATGCAGGGGTCATGCAGGACCTTCTCTCAATTTACGATCCCCTCCAATCGCTGATTCACCGGTTTAGATCTAAAGCATTGAGACACAAACACTTCACTGAATGTAGGGTTTTTTGTGTTGAGTATTCTACCATAGCATTTCAATGGTTTGGTCAACAACATCTCTGAAGTTGTCTGAGCTCATGTTGTTTAATTATACCCACGCACAGGCCCATTTTCCCATCGAACGTCATTCTAACACACTCAACGCAGTTCACTCATAGGCCAAGCTCTCCGGAGGAACCTTCACATCTGGACAGCGCAGGCAGGTAGGTACCGAGTCCTGTTGCCATGGATACCATCCACAGCGCTACGGCAGACAGCACGGAAGGTGTAGCACGATACCCCCTACACTCATCCTACGCTCTCAGACACACACACACACACACACACACACACACACACTCTCTCTCTCTCTCTCTCACAGATGGGGCCATGAAAAGGGAGGGAGGGAGAGTGGTGTCGAGACAGATGGCGATATGCATCCAGCTCAAGTAAACACAAGCATATACAGTAGGAGAAGCAAGAACAGGGGCGAAAGGGAGAGCACAGACTGAAACCATTCACACAATCAGCAGGCAGACGGATGAACTGAATTCAATCAATGAAAGTCCATTATTGGGTCTTTGACCTTTAGAAGTAATCATTTATTCATGATTTCCCCCGGAAAGCAATTAATCAGGTAATCATAAATCCTCAAATGTAATATAATCCTTAGGCGTCCAAATATGATCCTAAAATCCTGAAGAGTACTTCAGGGTCAAAATGTCACCGAAACTCTAGCTCTTCCTTCCTGGCAGAAGTGCTTTTGTGTGTCATTGTTCATTACGGTTAAGTTAGAATATCCTATTCAGTTTAATTTCATGGTGACACTGATGAAGAACAGTCTCTTCTCATACTGTCAGTGCAAGAGTGATTTTAAATAATAATAATAATAATAAACCTTTTAAAAAACAATGTTATAACTATCTATTTTCCATTCCTAAGCATACCTACCTTGAGCTCCTTTCCACTAGTAAGCATCACCTAGGCTAATCAGCTCACACACACACACACACAACACTCACCCAGCTCTTCTCATTCAAACAGTGTCTCTGTCTACAGCCATCTCCAGTAGTTCCCCTCCCTGATTGCACTCCTCCATACAGCTACCCTCCTTGTCATAGCCAGAGTGCACTTGTCTGCAAGACTGAAGCAGCTACTGAACTGCATAATAATGACACAATAATGACAACTATTTTGGTAGCCAAAATGTAAGGAAGCCATCGTTACCGACAATGTGATCATCTTAAGTCCAGAGGCATTGGGTTGTGTTCACATTCAGCATAGCATCTTTAGGCCTATATGTCTTTACAACAGTTTGTTTGGTGTTGGAATTTCATATATAAATAGAGTATAAATGGTAAATAGAGTAGCCCTATTGAGACGCAATCTCTGTTTGAACTTCATTACACTATCTACAGTTAATATGTATACTGTGGAGTACAAGGAGAAAACACATTAGAATGGCGAGAGTCTTCAAAACGCATGCAGGCCTATCAACAACAAAACATAATAACAGCTAACCTTTAAATGGCAGACACAGGGAACATCCTGTCTGACGGATTTCTTAGAGGCGATAATTTTACTGTTTCATTGATTTGCCAGAGGGAACACTGCTGCGCTGGGACACCCCCGTGGGCAACACTTGGAACCTCCCACTGTGCTTCCTGCAGTGGAGGATGATCACGACCCCTGTTTTCTTGGGGGCATTCTTTTTTTAAGCCAGTTCATACAGTTGGCAGGAAGCTTGTTACTATGGTTGCATAGCTGGGTTTAAAGAAATTGACAGCAATGCTATAGGCTACAGATCCTTCAGTTCTCAAATAAAAGGCCTAAATCCTATAAAGCCTGAGCAATAGTCAATAACAACAGTACAGATCTAGGTTAAAGCAATAAATTAGCTACAGTGCCTCAATAAAATCTGGCAGAAAACCAATAACAAAACCATTAACCTCGGTCTTCCTCAAAAAAAGAAATACAAAGAAAACCCTGCCATTCTGACCATAGTCAACCCACCATATACAAATGAACATACCGTACACTATATGGACAAAAGTATTGGGACACCCAAACATTACACCCATAGGGGAAGATTCCAACCACTACGCCTTGTGGCTCTGTTCGGAGGCCTTGGCTCTGAAGTGAATGGCACTCCAAAACGAGCCATAGGGGTAGAAAAGGGAAATGGGATTGGCCCTTACACTCTGTCAACTTGTTTCCATTCATTCTCTACTGTACTTCTTGTCACTATGGGCCACTGGTTGATTTTGTGGCACTGTTCTGACTTTCAGTGTTTGAGCAAGCAGAGAGCTACATCTGTGTTTAACTCCAATAAAACCTCTGGTTTTGCGACTTCAAGATAAAAGCACGAATTAAGAGCTGAATGGAATGTGATGGGATCCCAATATGTTGTCTTATTGTGGCTGAAATAACGACAAATCATCTAATAGAAAGTATATACAATTTTGAAAAGTAATTTTGATACAATACTTCATATTGATGGGACAATACTATTTAATCAGGGTAATTAGGATATAAGAACAATGACACACAGAGTGTGAATAATACAATCATAATCAGTGGGGGTCGGGGGTCAACTTTTTCTCCAAGTCGTAAACACATCACAGCTTGCGTGCTTCATTGAACTGACTTTATTAGAAGTCCTAGCATAATTAGTTGAGAACAGAGGAGTATGATTGTTGTGCATCCCATCAGTTCCTGAAAGTACAAAAATACTATTTGCCTGCCTGCTCAGTCCTCTTGACTTCTGCCTGCCTGTCATTCTGACCTCCCTCTGCTTCTTTAATGCATAATAATAATAATCATAATAATAATCATAATAAATGCCATTTAGCTGACGCTTTTATCCAAAGCAACTTACATTAATACAACAGCACATTCTTGTAAAACTCACCATCACCCATGCTATCCTGTTCAGTATTAAGCCTGCATGACAACCACAGAAAATACAGGCTGCATTAACTAAGTCCTAATTATTACAAGTTTCAACTTACTCTTTTTTTAGCATAAAATATGTGTTGGATATCTGCTTTCCTCTTGCTCATGCTGACTCTGTGAATTAAATCTAATCTGAGTTGAATAAAGTAGTGATACATTTGAACTGATACAATTACTCAGCCTTGGATTTTAATATTGCTCAATTCCCCAACCAGGTAAAACTCCTGCATTCCTGAGTGAGACAAGGGGGGGGGGGGGCTATTATGAAGCTACTATCCAAAAGGAAAAAAAACGTTCAGGGTGTCTGATGGCGTTTGCCTTCTGGGGCAATGTTATACCAAATATTATATGGTGATGATTGATTTGTTAAGATAATTAGCATATTGTTTGTGGTTCCTAGATCCCTATTTACCAAATTTAGATGGTATTTAAAATGATTGAAAGATATTTCTGTACAGTCCATTATGTGTGAGAGTACATATGTTTTCTACAACAATGTCAGATGTTTAAAGTACAGTCTTTAACCTATGTCAGTGATAAAGGAATAACATTTTAGGAAGAAATGTTATTTCAGTTCACCATCTCATAATAAACCCCAAACGACCTTCATTAAGCTTACTTTGCAATACCCTTTTCCATAAACGACAGCACAGAACACAGGTCATGTGGTCATTAATTTGTAAGGATATATAAAAGACAAAACACACTTTTTGATTTTTTCGATTCTTTCAAATTCATTATCTACAAAAATAATACATAAGCAATATTTCACACAGTTCGATTTTACAATATTACACAGATACAATTATTACACAATTATACACAATTATACACAATTATACATAATTATACATAATTATACACAATTATACACAGATATCAATGTCTACATTAGGAAGGTGTTTGCCGTGAGTGAATTCCATCAGTCCAATGGGCAGGATATATCAACCACGGGGGGGTTACAGTACCAGTGGTACAAGGCTAACGGGCTACAGCATGGTCAAAGCTTACTGTCTGTGCTGCTTGGCAGGGCCGGACCACTGAAGGGCAGCAGGTGACTGTACTTGGGTGTGATGGTGATGTTGAGAGCTACTGTGTAGGGGTCAAGCATCACCATGCGATGGAACCCTGCAGAGCGCTCCTCATCCAAGCTCTTGCTACCTGTGTTTATGTTCAGGTTCCTCTGGCCCGACCCGTCTTCTGGGTACATCACGTCACCTGATGAGGGAAAACAAGCAGGAGAGAGAGAGAGAGAAAAACACACACACACACACACACACACACACACACACACACACACAAGGTTAGGGTCTAACAGCCTAACTGCCATCCTCAAGATATCAAAATAACACCGACTGTTGTCATTGCAACCTTCTCATCACTTTGTATAGCGCATCAGCAATGAACCAGTCACTTGGTGATTGGCTATCGTGTTGTGATGTAGCAGCAGTTGAGCTGACCCTGACCTGGCAGAACGGATATGTAGCTGTCGTCAGTCCGCATGCGGAAGGGGAGCCAGTGTTCACAGCCCTCTGAGCCACGCCGGCTGGCGAAGCCGTGTAGTGAGTCCAGAGAGGGTTGACGGCACATACGACTGAGGTCGTAGTACTGGGGCGGCGCTATCCACATCTCACGGGCCTGGAAGCTGTGGAGTATCTCTGGCGGTGTGGACCACTGAGATAGAGATAGAAATAGAGGCGGTTGAGTTTGGACATTTCACATCAAATCGGCACTAATTGATGGGGATTGTTTCAACCATGTCACCAACACATACCTGCCAAGTAAAGAGAGAGGGGTTTGAAAGATATTCTAATGCATACACCATCAGTTTATCATCAGCATCAACAAACACACTTTCACGACCATGAAACACATTCACCCCGGCGACGGTGAATTCATCACCTTAAAATGCACAATTTCCTTCTCGTCTTGGACGGCATGAGGTGTCTCTTGCAAGCAGCAAATGTAAAAGGCAGTGTCGTACCTCCTTTGCTTCCCATAGACGCCAGCAGGGGTCAGCCAATTACCCCACTCGTGCAGAGCCCAAATGTTTGGTAAACACTCCAGCTCTCTGCACATTCGGATGAAGTTAGAGGGATTCTTGTTTACCAGCAACCTCCATCTAGCCAGTTCGCTCTCGTCACAGAGGAGCTCGTTAACCTTAGTCAACGCGGGCAGTATTTGATCACCGTCTCTTTTGTCCTCTATCCTTTTTAATAAACTCACTTGATCTTCTTTGGGTACGACGAGGAGCACACCTGATTCCTCGAAAGTCTCCCTGACGGCGCAGATCCGGAATGCGACGTCTCCCGGGATGGGGGAGCCCAACTTCATTCTGTCAGTGGCGAAGATCGGAGGTCTCGTCTCCGGGGGCTGTTTGACAGCTCCCAAACCGAAATTCGGAGAGCGCCGAAAAGATGTAAAGATATCAAGCCATTCACTGGAGAAATCCGAGGACTCCACCAGACCACCGGGGAAAACAAATGCATTGGGCATGAAGCCACTTGTACCGCTGCGTTTCAGCAGCAACACTTGATAGTCAAACGCCGACTTGTCTGGCAAGTTAGACTGGCCGTGTACCTGTGCAGCTGCAGCACATACTTTCTCCACACCCCGATGCCTCGTTCCAGCGGCCAGTATTACAGTCGCTGCTTCCTTCCAGTGCTTCAGAGCTGTATTCATCGTTTAATTTGATTATTTCACCCCCATGAAATGTTTTATTATTTTGATCTTTGAGAACTTAAGTCACATGGGCAGGAAGGTCTGGTCAAGGACAGAGAAGGAAACCGTCTCATAATCGTAAACGAACATAGAGCGCCACCTATACACGTGGATGACTTTATCAAACTCTGAAGAAGAATGTTTTCTGTATTTTTGCGAAAACAGATGTTGCGTTTTTTTTCATTATGTCAGATGATGTGAGATTGCATTAAACGTTTGAAGCTGGATGACTCACATTTAATTCATATAGCAAAGAAATGTTTATGACTGCAAAGCATTGCCAGAATAACATGTTTTATTATCACCTCAATCATGAAAGTTTCCTTATTATCAATGGTCTTTTTAAAAATCAAATGCAACACTTACATTCTGTCAAAAAGATATGCACTGTAAAATATACATACACTTTAAACATATACAAATACACCACCGTAAGAGATCTAAAGAAAAATAATTTGAATTATCAGATAGATATGCAATAAAAACACCATTACAACACAAAAGTGCATGCATTTACAGTACATGGCAGCATGGGGGTACTATGTACAGAAAAAAAATCCTTAGTATTTTAAGTTATTTTGAAAATATTTACATGATTTTGGTTTCACCCTCTGAAAAACCTGACCTGACAGAAAAGATTTCTTCACAAGCACAGCTCCAAATGGCCAGGAGAGGGAAGGAGAGTATTGCCTCATTTGAGAATAAAAATAGCCAGCATTCCCATTTAGTGATATATGTTAATTTAGAACATACATGATTTTGATTACACGAGGCATCCCTGTAACATCCCCTACAAGCATGAGGCCAACATATTCCTCTGGCTTGTGGTTTTCTGTTCCTAGCCAGTGTTTTCACATCAGATCTGCATCCATGCAGTCCTCTTCTTCTCTTCCCCTCCTGTTACTCCTCCACTTCCTCAGTCGTTATTCTCTGGAGGGACTACTTCCATGAGAAGCTGGAGGTGCATGGTGATTGGCCCTGCAGGGGTGACATTTGGGTTAGATTGGACCAATCACAGGTGATCTACTCTCAACACATTCACGACCAGACGCTATTGTTCAGACTCGCCTTCGTACAGCATGGCATAGGTCCTGACTAACACTATCCCCCATAGCTGCCTTTTTGTTTGTTGTGTTTATTTTTGTTGTTTATTGTCCTGATTCTCTTCTTTTTTTTCCTGTACAGAGTCCTTGAGTTTGAGAAAGGCTCTTTTAAATCAAATCTATTATTATTATTATTATTATTATTATTATTATTATTATTATTATTATTATTATCATCTAGTAGGCTCTCTGACTCGTATCAGTTGAAATGTTTCACAATGATCGAAACCAGAGTTACTTGGGAAACTCTATCACTAAGCTGTTTGTTTAGTGGAGATATGATCATGGCACCTAACTTGAAAGAAAAACCTATAGTTTCCTGTCAGTGAGAACTGAATAAAAGTTGATAAGAAACATAGAACTTGTTGTGGTAATGCCACTATCTACTTATTTCATTTAACAATTTCATTTTATCCAAAGCGACTTAGAATAAGCTTATTTGTGCACAAGTGAATCATCGATAGAGCAGTCATCGTAAGCAAAACCTTCAATAAGAACAAGCCATCGGCTGTCACCGTGCTAGAGAAAAGAAGAAACCTTTCCAAAAATGATTTAATTTAAATGTATCTACACTACAAAGTGTCTGAACTGATGACTTACTCATGAACTTGCGCGTCCAGCTGAACTTGCGGTAGACGAAGGGGAAGTAGAAGAGGAGGCCACTGACGATGAAGACGGTGCAGTAGAGATACTCCAGCTCAGGCTTATCGATGATAGGGGCCAGGACCAGGTAGCAGGCCACTACCACCACCAGGATGGGAATGACAATCGGCACCTGTGCATGGGGCAAACATCAGGACAAATTGTAAGTGTCTGTCATGGGAGGCTGGTGGAGGTAGAAATCGGAGGACAGGGTCATTGCAAATGCATGGATGCGAAATTAGGAAATTGTATGTTTATGCAATAT
Organism: Nansenia antarctica; assembly: GCF_963989245.1. NCBI lineage: Eukaryota > Metazoa > Chordata > Actinopteri > Argentiniformes > Microstomatidae > Nansenia > Nansenia antarctica. The sequence continues at coordinate 31,096,518 of NC_137679.1, read as the reverse complement.
CACACGAGAGGGAGTGCTGTTGTACTGAATATCAGCACGGCTGTGATTCGGTCGTATCACACGACCTCGAGTGTGATATTGCTTTTATACAACAGTTCTACAGCACCATTTATTAGTTAACAGTAATAAGCGACAACAGATTATGATTTGTTTGTTTATTTAATCATTTATTTTTAATATTTCAACAACAAATAGTTCCGCAAATGTACTTCAACTGGACTGTTGCCTAGTAACCTGAACACAAACATCCGCAGGCTAGCTACTTTGTATTAACGGTCATGTCATCAATGGAACACCTGTGCTGCGGAGTGATACATTTAAAAGTCCCAGTGCTGTTATACTGTATATCGGCACTCATGGAATGCCTCTTGTCCAATCAAATTACTTGGTCGGGACTAACTGTTGTATAATTAATACTAATCAGAGAGTGTGGGACATTTACACAAGTGATCTAACCACATATCTACTTATATACCGGTATATAAGTCATTGGATCTAACAACGGTTCATCACCACATCATAGTTTCACATTCTCTACAACACTGCTGTACTTAAAATAGACTTTGTTGTTTTGGGGAAATACACTGATGTCTCTCCTACCTTGACTGGTCTCTTGAGTTCTTTCCTGGTAAAGCGCATGACAATGAGTGCGAGGGCTGTCAGGCCGTAGAAGGCCCACTGGGCGAAGCTGAAGTAGTTGATGAGGGTATTGATGTCGGCAGGGATGATGTAGAAGATAGCCAGGAACCCCTAGAGGCACAGGAACAGAATTCACTCAAACTCTTTACTGGCCTTTGACATGGTTCTTAGAATATGACTTTGGAATGGTAATGGCAATCTAGAGTGGGGTTCTAGAACGTTGACAGACCGAGAGTTCTGGTGAACTGATGCCCCTAACCAAGATGGAGGCAGACTCACGTTGAAGATAAGGGCAGGGGAAGGGGTGTAGCGCTTCAGACTGATGTAGGACAAGATTTTGACCATGTGACCCTCTCTTCCAGCCACGTAGGTCAGCCTGTGAAGGGACAGAGTGAGTTCAGTAAAATATACATATGCAGTAGTGGCTTTGAAAGTATTTAATTTCTCTTGCCCAGTTTCTCAAAAAAAAAACAGCATCATATTTATATTATTCTTTGGCTTTCTTTTCTTTGTTTCTGTTTTAAGAAAGACAAACAATAATAGCATAGGCAAAATGTGTATATATTTTCCACATTTTCCATATTGTCCACCTCCCCCCTCTCACCTGCCAGCAGTGAAGCAGCTGCCGTTTGCGGCCCCGAACGTAGAGAAGACCACAAACAGAGGTACGACCCACGACAGGGGGTACAGCACTCTGTCACCAAACGTCTAAGGGACACAATATATATATATATATATATTTATATAGTATATGCTACAGATAGAAGCCATATCATATATACAGTATATATAACATGATAATAACACTATCATAGATATTATTTCATTGAGGTGTCCAGCAATATAATCATTTTAAACAAGCTAAATATGCTCACTGTGTACATATGCCCAGTGTATGGCACTATAAATATGCTCTCTGTGTACATATGCCCAGTGTATGGCACTATAAATTTGCTCTCTGTGTACATATGCCCAGTGTATGGCACTAGATGATCTCTCCATCTCTACTTGTCTTCTTAGGTACAGAGGCTCACAATTCAACCAGAACAACCGACAGCGTTAGAGAAACCATGTAGGAAACACGTCAGCTCAACCTTCAATTGTGTATTGGTGGCTCTCATTACAACAACAATGATTTTTTACCTGACACCTCTTCATCTTCATCATCATTATCATCATCATCATCATCATCATCATCATCAACATCATCATCATCATCATCATCATCATCATCATCATCATGTTGTTGCTAAGGGAATTCATTAATGAGCTACAGTGAAGTGAAGGCTTCCTTCCTCTTGTCCCCCGGCCCTGTCTCCATGACGACGCCTAGCCTTACCACGGCAACGGCGGGGGACTGCAGCAGTTCAGTGGCGGTCATGGCGCTGAAGTAGGCGATGTTGACCATCACGTAGCAGACGGACACCAGGGGGATCCCGATCATGATGGCCAGAGGAAGGTTTCTATCAGCGAGAGACACCAGAGCATCTAATCAAGCACATGGAGTGGAACTGTGGCATCGTTAGGCCGGGGAGACCGGGGCTATAGCAGTATACTATAATTTAACAGGGCTCTCAAGTTTTGAACAGAGTTCAGAGTGAGATTTTGGCGGAGGCGGGGGGGGGGGTTATCTGATCTGATAAATGACATCAATTTGTAAAAAAAACACACAAAAAAAACACACACACACACACAGTCTCAGCGTCAAAGGATATGGTCTTCTCCCACGTCGACCAGTCTGTAGCCACTTCGAGATGTGAATGATCAATTCAAATAATCTGTCCTCTTCTGTGTAGCGAGCATCTGAATCAATAGCTCCAGTCAGCCCGTGTCGTTGGAATCAGAACGTTGTTTGTTGTAGCGGGAATATCAAAATGTTACCCGGATACAGCAGTGCTATTATTTTCTGATTGGCTGTTCGGTAGCTATATTTTTTTATTTGATTAGCTGGTGCGTGGCCTTCTGAACTCTAGGGGAACCAGAGGGAACTCACTTGATTCTCTACCTGTTCTATTTTAAAAAATAGCGGCGCAACTTGGTGGGCGCCCCTGGTAATTTCTCTGCGTGAGAAATACAAGGTGAACGGGTTGAAATGCGTGTGTCTCACGCCCAATGCGTGAGACTTGAGAGCCCTGATTTAATATTATATAATATATATAATATCATATTCTACAACAGCATGTTTGGATACTGGATTCTGATTGGCTAGCAACAGTGGTAAATATCTCAACAACCCACTGTTCACCATGAGAGGAAGGGGGTTGTGGACTCATTTACCACTGTACAGGGTTTTCCGGATTATTCAATTCAATTCTCTGTATAACATTGTGAATAATAGATTGTTCTACAGATAGAAGCCATTAAATGTCAGTATATAAACACTTTACTGTATGCCACTTTGGACAGGAGCTTGCTCCACTTGGCTTGAATGTAGGCTAAATGTTGAATCAGTCATCGCTCACCTGTAAGGGTTTTTCAACTCCTCTGTTATGAAGTTCAGCTGATTCCTGAGACACATAAAGACAAGTATTTATGATGTCGCTGTTGTCAAACAAGCTATTCTTGGCTGGTATGAAACTGATCTATTGTATTACCATCCATCGTATGCCCAGAGCCCGTTGTAAAAGGCAAGCCCAATGGCCCCGAAAGACGTTGTTGCCCCATCAAATGAGTTAGTCAGATTCTCTGTGTTTCCTGGTCACACAGATGGAACAGAGGACAAAGAGAAGGATGGTTACACTCATTCCGAGGGAGAAACACATCTAATTCATCTACACAACCATATCTGCATATTTGCATCCATGTATGTACAGTGCAGAAAAGCTGCATACCAACAGCGGACAATAAGAACCAATATCTTTTCATTTACTTACTGCGCTAACAGTGTACCAGTATATCTACACAGTGT
>NC_137679.1:30907971-31087971 GCF_963989245.1 Nansenia antarctica | reverse complement strand
CACACACACACACAACTCGTCAAATATTGCAGCTTGGTCAAGGCCGCTCTCCTCCTCACAGAAAAACAGATGAAGCATCACTCTGATGAGAAGGCTATCCCACGTTCACTACAATAGGTGACCAGGTTTTAGTTCTGTTACCTATTCAAGTTTCCTCTCTCTCTGCCCGTTTTCTCAGGTCCTTACTGTGTGGAACAGGAATCAAGTGATACTGATTATGTCATCCAGACGCCTGATCGGAGACGCAAGTCTAGAGTTTGCCACATTAACATGTTAAAGATATATCATGCTAGAGAAAAACCTCTTAAGGGAACCCCAGATGAGACTGCAGGGCCCGCCGTCAAATCTGCTGTTCCTGCTGTATTGGTTCCTGGCTCGCAATGTGGTTGATGGAGACGAAGATGGTTTGGAGTTGCGTAATGCTCCTCTACAGACTCGATTACTCAACTCTGAGATGTTGCTGTCTCTTGACTCACATTTGTCATATCTGGATAGAGATCAGAAAGCTAACATTACAACATTGATAAAAGAGTTCCCTGGTCTATTCAGTGATGTCCCTAAACTGACCAATGATCCTGAACATGATGTGGGATGTGGGAAATGCAACTCCATACCGTGTTAACGCTAAGAAACGGTCAGTGATGAAACAGGAGGTAGCTTATTTGGTTGTTTATAATCTGGCAACCTAAAGTTCTTGTCCTTGGAGTCCACCATACCTCTTGGTTCCCAAACCAGATGGCACATTTAGTTTCTGCACAGAGTACAGAAAAGTGAACAAAGTCACAATTTCCGACTCGTACCCATTGACACGTATTGATGATTGTGTAGACACAATAGGGTCTGCCCAATACGTAACAAAGCTGGATTTATTAAAGGGTTACTGGCAAGTCCCTCTTACCGCTCGTGCTTCAGAGATCTCTGCATTTGATTTGTTACCCCTGACAGTTTTCAACAGTATTCTGTAATGGCTTTTGGAATGCGGAATACACCTGTCACATTCCAGCGCTTAGTCAATATTGTTTTAGCTGATGTCCCACACTGTGCTGCATACCTTGATGATGTAGTGGTGTATTCGTCAGATTGGACTGCCCATGTAACCACTAAGAACAGTGTTTCAGCATGTAGCGGAGGCTTCCCTGACACTGAATTTAGCTAAATGTGAGTTTGCTAAGGCTACTGTTACACACACACACACACACACACACACACACACACACACACACACTCTGTCTTGCACCTGCAGCAGCGGCAACTTGCCAGACTACATGTACTTTGATATGACCTCTTACCCTGAGGAGCCCTCATCGACAACAGATAATAAAATAATCGAAGCCAGAACAACAACAAGCCACCCTGGCATTTAATGGACCCTAAATGGAGTTCATAGTGAACACAGCACGGGGAGACACAACCGGGCTAGCGCCGATCAAGACCCACCTCCCACTTCCGCTCCTGCTGTCATTTCCATTTCCATTTTTGGCATTTAGCAGCCATCTTCATCCAAAGCGACTTACAACAAATACATTTGTCGAAGTAAATGTGTCCATCAGTCATCGTAAGAAAAAGCAATCTATGCTTGGGCCAGGGGCCATTGGCAGTCAAAATGCTAGAAGCATCAAAAAAGTATTATTTACAATAGAGAAACTGCACAGGGGGTTAGAGGGGATTAAGAAGTCTCAGGAGCGACAGTTAAGATGTAGCCTGAAGAGAGTGACTCTGCAGTCCTGACAGTAGATAGGTAGTGACTCTGCAGTCCTGACAGCAGTGGGAAGCTCGTTCCACCAACGGGGTGCCAGGACAGTGAAATGCTGTGACCGGCTCATATCTAACAACTCTTTTATATCTGACTCCCTCCCCCGCTCCATCATCTGTCATCAGGATGTGTCTGTCTCTTCACAACTACACCATAAAAGCACAAGGCGGCTGGGAGTGGGAGTGGGGGTGGAGTGTTGTTCGGTTGAATTCAGGAGAAAATCAATGAGTTTTGATTATTAATCGATTTCAAAAAGCAAAGTCCTGTCTCGCTAGCGCTTTATAGAAGCTCCGAAGCGGCATTATGCCCACGCAGGAAGTGGGCATCATCACTAACGTCCTTGACCCTGACGTGGGGTCACATGTAACAACAGCCAGTTTCTGCTAATTTACCGCAATAAGGTTTTAGTGTTTTATTGATATGTTGTGTGGAGTGAGAGTGAGAAGGCTGCTGGCGCCAGGGGACAGACACAGTCAACACATGAGTGGGTGTAAATGACTCACTCATCTTCCTGTCATACATACAATGTCCTGTGTCCCTTTTTTATGATATCATTTCTACATAGTGTACATGGACTGACTTATATGGCGCCTTATTCCAAAGCACTTTACAATGGCCTCTCATTCACCCATTCACACACACATTCACACATCAATGGCGGCAAGCTACCATGCAAGGTACCAGCCCTCTCATTGGGAGCAATTTGGGGTTCAGTGTCTTGCCCAAGGACACTTCGACATGCGTCTCTTGTCCTGATGACATACCCACTGAAAAAAGCATCAGGATGCAGTGGGATTTGACTTTCTGCACAACAGGGAATTGGGGCAACTGTCTCAGAAGGAATCAGTTATTTTAGTTGTCATGCTACTGTATATGCTAGACGTGAACTGATGTAGCCTATTACACGTCACATAACTATATTACAGGTCAATGTCTACAGTAACAACAAACAATTGAAATTGAAATGTGATACCTTGGTTAGTTCTGAAGTAGTAGCCCTGTTTGTATTCACTGCTTCAATTATGCATCTGTTTTTCTCCTCAGGATCCGAAACGTCTTCACTATGTCTCTGGAGCCCTGAACACAGAAATGTATACCGTAGATATTAAACATAACATGAGAATGCTCCTCTGGGTTAGCTAGATGTGCACATGCCAGATGTGAGGGCTAAGGTCTTTAAGTCTTGCACACGCACACGCACATGCACACACACACACACACACCTCCTGTTCTGTCCATGCTTGATCTGCTACATCCCCTATGACAGACAAACGACAACCAACCGCTGTGATTTCCAAGAAGCACATGCACTTATCCTGATAAAAAACACCTTTCTCAAAACATTTTTTTAACCTTTTAGGAACAGCTTGTTCAACATACAGCATAAATTCCTCTACTCTGACACGTGTTTAACCAATTAATTTCACCCACCTGAGGTAGAAATCAGGAGCAGAGGGTCCTTGATATAATGCAAGTTTCTCTGAAGATACCAACATATCCTGCTGAGTCCCAGTGACAAAGCACTCCCATACTGAGGGAGGGGGGACTGGGAGGCTCAAGTCTGACTCCCATTGGAAGAGGGGCCTTGAAAGAGGGAGGTGGTCATCTTGGCCAAGAAAGCACACCTACAGTCGCCTAGCCTGGCTCTGACAATACGCCTTTGATAGGGACATACGACACCCCCGAAGGCAGAGGCGGGAAGTGGGCTGGGGCAGGGCCTGGGGGGCTGCCAGGACCCTGGTTGGCAAAGAGGCGAATGGGAAAGAGCTTTTACTGACACACACTGTCAGTAAAACAGTAGTTATGCACGAAGGCAAATGGACTGCACTTATACAGCTCCTTTAACCAAAGCGCTTTGGCCTCTCATTCACACAGACATTCACATGCCAATGGCGGCAAGCTACCATGCAAGGCACCGGCCCGCTCATTGGGAGCAATTTGGGGTTCAGTATCTTGCCCAAGGACACCTCGACACATGGACAGGAGGAGCCAGAGATCGAACCGCCAACCTTGCGATCATTAGACGCCGGCTCTACCTCCTGAGCAACAGCCGCCCCAGAGGCCAGCACACAGCCGTACAACAAAGTAGCGTATGGCGAGGAAGTTTTCGGCTGCTCTTGTGGGACACTTTCACTTGACATTCAGAGCGGCTAATTTCTGTATTAATTGTTACTGCTCATTGTTGTTCAATGGGTTAGGATGGAAATAGGATGTTTCTCCATCTCCATCCATCCACACACAGACAGTGTGAAGGCACTGGGTCATGGGACAAAAATGTGCACCAATGTGCCAAAGGAGAATCAGAGAGTGTGGCGTCCCTGAGCCACCTCAGTCACTAACCATAAAGATATTGTCACAGCCTTGACATACTATGGAGTCATCTCCCATTGTCATAAAAAAGGTTAGTGACCCAAATTATGCACATGCATTGAAATGAATGGATGTGCATTCAAGTAAATGTGTCAATATAATATGTGATACATTGTTGACAGAACTGTAATAAATGAACGGCATCATATTGTTTTAATGATTTTACAAGTCATTTTTCTATTTTAAAGAAAGTCTCTCTGAGTCGGATTTACACCCTATCTTCGATGATGATTATTATACAAAATGTCACGACACAAATATGAACATTAATACCTTCAAAATGGAATGATAACTCGTTTTACGTTTACAGAACAAATGTCCCGTGTCCATTCAAGAAAAACATGTTTACTCGAGCGCATTTTGTGATTAAATCCAGATTATTCTTTGATAATGGTTATAGAAAATGTAGCAATAGACTCGAGATAGAGTTTTCTATTCAGACCTTCAATACTCACCCACAAAACATTGACAGAATGTATACAAATAGCCTACATTAAAACATGGTTAATTCCACCAAATCGCCGACTGTCATGCCTTCAAACTTTGTCCAAGGCTTTGGAAATAGTTGGTTTGTGTTGGCTCGGATAGAGAGCGGGGGCCAGGCTAAAGATTAATTAGACCCTGAGTAGAGCATTAGAGAAACACAAGGAAAATGTTCCCACTGAAAAAGTTTACATTACGTCTTATGTGCGGTAGCCTAATGTAATTATGACATATCATTGTAGCCTACATAGGCTATCATACATTTCTGACTGCTTTCTCAAGGCTCTTTGGAGGAAATAAAATAAGTCCCCTCATGCACCATTTTTGTGTTGACAAAAACAAAACGTCAATTGCATTTTATGGTTTTATGGTTTTCATGTTGCAATGTTTTCAACCAATTTTATAACTTATAACTTTTATAACAATTTTTATAACTTAAAAATAAAACCCTAGACCACCACATATAGGGTACTTATGTCATTCTTTACATTATTTATCAGAAACCAATTCATGAACTACACACTTACATGAATAAATAGATGGCTTGTTCAGTTGTCAAGTTTATAGAGGCAGGTACCATTGAATGAGGGAGCACAGCTTATCTTTAACGTAAAGCAGATGACTGTTGGGTGCAACTTTATTGGTATGATGCGACCATTTCAGAACGTCACTAAAAGGGTAAATGAGACTGTGAATGTTTATAGACTCAATAAACCAGATCTGTCTGATGTTGCTCGTTGGTTTGTGTGTGATTCATCATCAATAAAGGAGCGTGAAAAGAGCTTTGGATTGACGATCTCAATCAAGCTGGTCAATTTGAGCAATGTTGTTTTGCTGCTGAGGGGTAGTCACCCAAGTTACAAAGTATTTATTAAAGTCTAACCCTAATCCTCTGTTTTCGCATAGACTCCACAGGTACTGAATTGATGTCAGACAAATCTGCAATTTATTCCTACGTGAAAGTAATTGGAATTCACCTTTCACTTCATACATCCTTGCTGTTTGAATAATTTGCATCGTTAATTCATGTATAAATACATATATTAGACACACTGCATACTATGACGACTATCCTCTATATAGTACAAAAAAAGAGCCAAACATTTACATTGACATTGAATCAATCAACATGATTATGACATTGGTCATGAAGTGCATAATGTCCTCTACTGCCCACCGATGGCCAGCCGCATGAACTACATCTGAACCCATTCACCCAGCTTTATGCTGATTGAAAACAATAGACGGATTCAAAGCGTGACCCTGTCTGCAACCTCAGATAGAGGCATTAGTCGGTCTATACCGATGCAGTTTCATTCAATAACAGCAGAATGCCGGTTTGAGGAGATCTCTCTGAGATGTTTTCCCTTATTTTATTTATCTCTTCAGGATACTTTTTGCCGAGAATACCTGTGAATTGCCGTGTGCCTGTGTCTTGTTTTTAATCTTTATTCAGACTGAGAGCTCAGAGATTCAACTGTTTAACAGATACTGAGTCTGTAAGCTGGTGGTACTTGCTATAGAGTGTTGAAGTGTTGTTTATTTAATTTCCCTAATTTCCATTCAATGAGTTCAGCAGAAAGTATTATTTTGGCTTTCAATAAACATTTTTCAATTAATTTCTAAATTGATTGTTTGATTGAATAGAAATGGAATTGACCCTGCCAAGACATTTCACTTGAATTCATCAAACACAGTACAGAACTGAATGGATATGTTACCTACTGTTACATACTTTGTATGTTACACTGATCCGCCACAAGATGTCAGTGTTGCGCTTCCATCAAGTCTATCAGTGGCGCTACAGAGAGATCAGTATCTGAATGGGTTGTCATGAAAACAACCTGATATCATATACATGATGTATGGAAACACAATCAAACCAGTCATTACACAAGTGCAGTACGCTGCTTGTATCTATTTGCAAAGAGGATAACTGGAGAAGACATGGATGAGGGAGAAACTGCAAATTGTCTGGATACTGCTAACTGTATCCTAATTGTATCCTGTATTGTCATGTCTAATGTCCTGTACTATTGTCACTTTTTTATCTTGAATTATGCCTATTGCCTTCTTGTCTTGTGCTGCAATGTCAGGAACCGAAGCCTAAGAATTTTACTCTTTTACACTTGTGTAACGTAACAATAGAACTTGAAACTTGAAGGGCTGTTGACTATATGGGCTGGCTATACTGCAGACATTCACATTGTGGATATCTACCTCTGGTCGCGCGCGCGCACGCACGCACGCACGCACGCACGCACGCACGCACGCACGCACACACACACACACACACACACACACACACACACACACACACATGATCCCCCCCCCCCCCCCCTCTTTCTTTTCACCCAGCATCCTCACACCTCTCCTCAGCAGTACCCGTGATAACTCCTTCAGGCAGTCATCACGTCCAACGCCCTCCTCCTGACACACAGACAGCTGATTGATAGCACCTAGCCGCCCTGGGCCATGAATCAAACAGCTTCAGTTGACCAACATACACTATTCTTAATGCTTATCCTTGCCTGTCATCTTCTGACCAACGATGGCTGGGTTCGCACCCTCAGTCTCTCATATTCTGTGTGTGGGTGTGTGTGTCCCCAGGAGTATTACCCTGGACAGGCTATGTTAGCACTCAGACGTAGACAGACTGGCCAACTGTGCAGTCCAGCTGACTGGCACCATCTCAGGGGTCTGTCTATTACAACAACTGCCTACGACAGCGTCCAGACACGTTTGATACCATTCCATGTATTACAATGAGCCAGTCCTCCGATTACAGAATGTGTAAACAGGTGCTTAGTGCAGCCTCAGGGTGCCATTGACTGCACCCTGCAGCAGAGCCTTCCCTGTGTTTTCATTACTGTTCTGCTACATAGATGTGAGGAGGAGAGAGTCTTGAGAGACTTCTTCAGAACACATTATCATAGAACACATTATTATAGAACACATTATCATAGAACACATTATCATAGAACACATTATCATAGAACACATTATCATAGAACACATTATTATAGAACACATTATTATAGAACACATTATCATAGAACACATTATCATAGAACACATTATCATAGAACACATTATCATAGAACACATTATTATAGAACACATTATCATAGAACACATTATCATAGAACACATTATCATAGAACACATTATCATAGAACACATTATCATAGAACACATTATCATAGAACACATTATTATAGAACACATTATCATAGAACACATTATTATAGAACACATTATCATAGAACACATTATTATAGAACACATTATCATAGAACACATTATCCATAGAACACATTATCCATAGAACACATTATCATAGAACACATTATCATAGAACACATTATTATAGAACACATTATCCATAGAACACATTATCATAGAACACATTATTATAGAACACATTATTATAGCAAAGCTTCTAGCTGGCGGAGGACAGACACAAAGGTCACAAGGCGAACCTTTCAAAGAACACTTGTCGCATTATTCTACTGTTTAATAAGTTAGACTTGGTTGTGCTGAAACAATGAAAACAAATCTAGAACACAGATAAAAACAGATATGTCTAGTAGTTCCATTACCCTTAGAACTAGGGGTAATTGGGTTCAGTTGAAACAAATCTATAGGCTCCAAAGCCACATAACATAATGGATTTATCACCAGATGTGTTGTTGGTGTGGTTGGGATCTTTTTCTCATTCACCACACAAGGAATCAACTGGAACAGCAACAAACAGGAAGGTGGTGAGGCTGTCTATCTGTCTCAAATCATTAGTCGCAGCCTGACGAGCACTTCCAAAGCGCTGGTGAAATGAAACGGGGGAAATAGATAAAAAAAAGTGAATGACTTTCATTTCTTTTTCAGTTATTTTTCGTTCAAGTTGTTAGTCTGATATAGCACCACTGCCAAACCCCAGACAGCTGTTGTCTACACCTTCAGAATAGCACTCAGTTGACTTGTGCTGACAACAAGGTTACTCTCAACCCTGATTCCTCCTAGACGTGCTCGGAAGAACAAAAAGGCAGCACAGTGAAGCAACAAGTACCCTAACGACCATTTCTGCTTTATTGAGATAGAGACAGTAGAGATTGACAGGAAGGATAAGAGAGAGGGAATAAACCAGGGACCCTGCGATTACGTAGCATGCGCCTTAGTGAGCTACACCACCCAGGAGCCCCTTATCGTGTTTATTAGGGATTATAGTGCATTTCTCCAAGGTCACAGCACACTTTACATCAGATAAAAACAGTGTGTGTGTGTGTGTGTGTGTGTTTTCTCTGTAGGTGTGTGTGAAGCAGAGGATTAGCACACAGACTATGAAGGTGAAATCTGCCTCTTTTCTTGTCTCCCTACTCCTACTCCTCCCCCAGTGTCTTAATGTTTAAGCCATATCTTTGTTATGGTTCTACTCATATTCCCATAGTGAAACACTGACCCAAATATGCTCCTCATGCTTTATTCAGACACGGCGTACCAGACATCATCGTCAATGTAACAGAGTGATAATACAAATGAAGCAGTCGTAGTAATTACAGATGGATTTTCCGCCAGACAGATTCATCAAATATACATTGCGTTTTACGCTGACTGAGAGATATTATCAAACTCAAAACCAACAACAGACGTTGAGTAAATGTAGAATACATCTTGTCTGGAAAATGTTCACACAGGCTTTTCCTAAAACCGCAGTTCTCTGCCTTCTATGCATCCCCCCCCCCATTTCCACCACTGCCAGTACCATGAAGATGGAGCTAGTGTGACAGACAGGCTAGGATAACCTTATACTGACCTTATTCTAACCATATATCCATCTCTGACCTTATCATCTGAAGAGCAGCCACTGATCTCAACACCTGGTTGTGACCTTTAGTTCTGACGTAGCCCAGCTGACAGGCGATGACACACAGAGAGCCAGAGGGAATACTTATACATTATAACCAACATCCCTCCCCCAAAGACCAGGTACCATACCACAGGGATAGACCATTAATGCTTAAACACAGCCTTAAAAACCACATGACCTTTGGTCATTCCTGTGCCTCTCCCCTGACAGACGTGAACGCATCTACTTAACGGTCCCTCCTGTGACCTCTTCATCCCCTCTACCCCCCTGTACAGTTTATTTACTATAAATAATAATAATAATAATAATACAAATCTTAATTCTTGCTTCTTCTAGCAATAAGACTGTCAATGGCCCCTGGTCCTAGCATAGATTACTATTTCTTACGATGACTGAATGGATAGATGATTCACTTACTTAAGACAAATGTATTTTCTGTAAGTCGCTTTGAATAAAGGCATCTGCTAAATGCCAAAAATCTTATGTGAATGTACATCCTAACAATGATCTCATTCTTCTTGCCCTTAAGTCATAACCCCCCCCCCTCTCTCTCTCTATCTATCTCTCTGGGTGCGGTGATGAGAACATCTGAAATTACATGTTGTTATCTTTATGGCACCATGGTGGTTGTGACTGTGACAACGTCAGTGTTCTAGCAGGCTAACACATGGGGACACATGGTGACAACTCTGTGGTGAGAATCTAGTGGGTTGTTGGGTTGCACCTGTACTATTACCTGATATCCATCCTAAATGCAGGTTTAGCTGTGTCATACCTGTTTGTATGAACTGTATTGTTACTTGTAAGCGTTGCTCCAGGGGAAATCAGAGGACAGGCTCATTGTAAGGAACAGAGGGAGGACGGCACACGTACCGTGTTTGATACCTGTTCTTATTCCTTTCCGTGCATTACAATGAGCCCGTCCTCCGATTTCTACCTCCACCAGTCTTCCCCCGTAGGCTTTTGTTCCACCTAATGATCTTTAATCAGGTCCATTACAGTAACCATAGTAGCCAGGCCAGAGCAGCAGAGCCCAGAGGGAGGCTCCGTCTGAACAAGGCAGACAATGGAGGGTACAGAACAGTACACAATGTCCCATTCCAAAGACTGACCAGGACTGTGCTTCAGGGAGGGCTTCTGTCTGGGCTCTAAGGGTGGAATCCTAACTCAAGGTCCACACACAAAACTCCAATCATCATTTACCATTATATATGTATACATACATGCTAGTCCACATATAATTGGGGGCTGGTGTCAGCGGTAATCCTAACTCAAGATCCACATGCATGACTCGAATCACACACATTTAACATAAATGTACGTTTTATACGATGGTCGGAGTTACCAGGATCTCGATTTCTGATTCCACTCCAAGGGAAGGAGGCAAAGGCCGTTCATAATTGGGCTACGCAGCCGTATCTGCAGTACTATTGTACGTTCCAATGAATACACAATACATTACTGACAAGAAGGTGAATGTTGAGAAGAAAAATGCAATTTATTTTCACAAAATGGTATCATGCACTGACACACTTGGAAGTGGATAGTTAAATTAATTCAAATCAATAAAAATAATCTTATATTTAAAAAGCTAAATTGGCTAAGAGACTCAGAATAATTTAATCAGGTGGGCACTTGGACACAGCCAGCCATTCGTATTAAATCTATTCAACATCACAGAGTGTAGTATTTAGAAAATAGAGCTTTGCATATAAACATGTAAAATACAGTATAGAAAACTATGACTTTGCAATTAAAGTAAATCCCATGGCAATTCTGTCAACAGTCGGAGATCAATACTGACGGACATGTGATGTCACTGTGATGTCACTGTGATGTCACTGTGATGGCCAGATCATAACAGGGGAGTTGATGAAAGCAGCTCAGTTCAAGTTTCTCTCCTACCTATCTGGTGTCCTCTGATAAAACTAGTCTAGAACCATCTCCAGTCTTCACAACAACAACAACAATGTTTTACACCTATATATATTAAATAGACATGGGTGAATATTAGCGTTTATGTCATCAGCAAGTCAAATGCAGCAGCAAGACTGTGCGGTACACGTACATGACTTCATCACAGGCACTCCACATTATCCACGTACAGCAGTGTGTGTGAGCATCATTTACACTTCTATATTCTAATCAATTCTGCCAATCCACACTGGCACAACGCCAAGCAGCCTTTGAAGATGCTGCCTCACCTCCTCATTGGCTTTTGCAACTTGCAAATTACAAAAACAAACCATCCTGAGTCTGGAGAATTGGCTGGGAGGCTGGAGATTTTGAAAACAAGTTTGGATGAATGATTCTGGACAGAAATTGATTTTGGAGCGGATGATGCACCAAATCTGAACTTCTAGTTAACAAGCTGTCTGGTTTCAATATCCAGGTGGGTGTTATATTGTTTAGCTGTGCATTCATGTGTTATTTTGCTGTAATGGGGGGCTGGTGTCAGTGGTAATTCTAATCAAACCCAGTCCAAAAGCCACTGAATATTTCAGTAATTGGTAGTAGGAGAAAAAACAAAACTTGTTATAGCCCTGATCTAGCTTTCACACCTGATCTAGCTTTCATACCTGATCCAGCTTTCACACCTGATCCAGCTTTCACACCTGATCCAGCTTTCAGCTGCAGGGGACGGGAGACACGGGGGTTCGACTCAGGCTGTGGACAACATCTCTGAGATCAGGGCCCAGTTGTTCAAAACGTTTAATCTGGATCAGAATGATCCGGTTTCTTTTTTGCTATCCAGGATCAGATCTATCTGGCTGATTTTGAGTCGGATATGGGTCGTATAAATCAGCCAGCTCAGATCTGACCCTGGATAGCATAAAAATAATCGGGATCATTCTTATCCAGATTAAACGTTTTGAACAACTGGGCCCTGAGGCTATAAGGGACACTTTGATGATGTGAGAACGAGGCGTGGAGCAACAGCCAGGCTTTGGCAGTGGAACTCCACTTTTCACTCCTCTGTATAATTGATCAAACATCGCTGCTCCTGTCTCACTGGAGACCGGCTGATCTGAGGACTGGAGGGGAGGGGAGAGGAGAGGAGAGGGCTTTGACTGGATCTGTCAGAGGAAAACTGTCCTCTCATGTTGAGAACTGCAAATAGCTCTAAGTTCGTGACCTGACTGATAATTATACCCACTATTAAATATTTGGGACTTTGGAATGAATGATTATAGAATTGAATGAGTGGAATAGAGCATAGGATGTTGACAGATAGCAGAGAGATAAACTGTGGTGTGAATAAAAACGTTATATGTGTACCCCAAGCATATGGGGTTTTCAAGTGTGTGTAAAAAAATGTTTCTCACTCTCGTCAGATGAAGTATGTGTTTGTGTGGTAAATCAAGTTTATTTTGGCATTGAAGTGTATGGCGTTTCAAATAGTTGACACAAGCGGACTTAGGAGTAGAATTCGTGGCCGTTTTTCTCGCTCTCGTCCGAGGAAGGATTCTGGTGCTGGTCTGAGTCAGACTCGAACATGGGGCTCCGCTGGGCGCCAGGGAGGCCCCTGCTTTGGCGAGAGGCGAAGGGAGGAGGGCCGGAGCTGGCTGGGCCTGGCCGGGGAGAGTACCCCCCCTCCCCTTCCTCCTCCTCCCCCCCTTGGAGGTGAGACAGCCAGCTGGGGGAGACTCCGTCACTGAGACCCAGGCCCTGGAGGCCTCTGGCTGGGCTGGGGGAGGCGTGGGACGGGCTGGAGTCCAGCAGAGCCTCTCGGATCCTCTGGTTCTCCCTGGTGGTTGCCTGCCATACCACCTCCAGCTCCCCTTCAACCTCTCTGGAGGAACACAACAATGGGATGGAATCATCAACAATACCACTTAATTTGGTTAATACCAAGGCACTTAGTCATGTTGTTAAATAGAGAGTGAGACAAAGAGACGTGAGTTATGGAGTATGGAGTGACAGACAGACAGGCGGGGCGGGGAGAGGGGCGGCTGTGACGCAGGAGGTAGAGCCGGCATCTAATGATCGCAAGGTTGGCAGATCGGCGGTTCGTTGAATAGGTATGATATAATCACCAGTCATCATCAACCGTGAGGTAGAAGTTGATGAAATGACACAGTGAAGGCTGAACCAGTGCAATTACCTCTAGAGTGCTTAGAGGGCTTAAGAGCAGCAACACGCACGCACGCACGCACGCACGCACGCACGCACGCACGCACGCACACACACACACACACACACACACACACTTATAGCCTGTTTTTCCCCACTCTCCCTATTCACATTACGATAGCCGTGGCTAACCCCAGAGAACAGACCTTATAATTCACCCTACTCACACACACACCAGGAGAGCCCCCCTGGAAGCCTGTAAATGAGGCGTGTAATGTCCTTGTATCTTCTCTGCCTGACCCCAGCCTTGCGGCTCACCCACACACTCACACTGTGTGATTACACTGGTATTACATATAACCTGTCTTTGTTGTTGTGCGTGTGTGTCTGCATCACCTTTCTGGCCCTCTTTCCCCTCCACAGCTGCTGAAGACCAGGCCGCAGAGGCAGGGTCTCTCTGTATGGATGAGCTTATGGTGCCCTAAGGTGATTAAACCACATGACTAATAGGTGGAGGCTGTTCCGTACTCTCTCTCTCTCTCTCTCATACCTCCCTCTCTCTCCCTCCCTCTCCCTCCCTCCCTCTCTCGCTCGCTCTCTCTCCCTCCCTCTCTCTCTCACCCCCCCTCTCTCCCCTCACCTCTCTCTCTCCTCTCCCTCTCCCTCTCTTTCTCATGCATAACAAAACATATTAATCAGAGATCGTAGTACTGGTCGGGTGGGTGGCGGCTTAGCCATTTTTCATAAAAATGAGCTGGAAATAACACCCCTCCCCCTCCCCTCACCATCTTCATTTGAATGCCTTGCTGTTAAATGTAAACCACCTTTTTCCATGACATTATTACTCATCTACCGGCCACCTAAACTTAAACCAAATTCAGTCTTCATCTCAGAAATACATGACCTTCTCACATCACTCTGCACTTCATCTTCCAATATCGTAGTTCTTGGTGACGCAAATATCCACGTTGACAATCCCTCCTGCCCCTTTGCTCGTGAATTCCTGCAACTCCTCGACTGCCTCAACCTCTCACAACATGTCCATGTCCCTACTCACAGGAAGGGCCACACACTGGACTTGGTCATCACTGACACCACCACCCCGGTCAGCAACCTAGTTGCCTATGAAATGGGAGTGTCCGACCACAAGGTCATTTCCATGGTTCTACCATTCCCTCCCTCCCATACCAAACCAAAACGCCAAATACACTTCAGAAATCTGAAACGCATAAACCCAGAAACCCTGACTTCAGACCTCAATCATCTCTCCTCTGCCACCCATTCATCAGCTACTGAATCGGTGGCATTCTACAATACATCCCTGAGCAGCCTCCTGGACACCCATGCCCCACTACAAACTCGAACTGTTTCCTTTTCTCGTTCAGCTCCCTGGTTCACCAGCGAGCTTCGGAAAATGAAGGCGGCTGGGCGTGTCCTGGAGCGGCGGTTCATTGCCTCGGAACTTACAGTCCATAAAATGGCCTACAGGGATCATCAAAAGGCCTACTCTAAGTCCCTCAGGGAGGCGCAGGCAAACTTCTACTCAAACATCATCAACAACAGTCCCGGCAACTCAAAGCAGCTTTTCTCAACAATAAATCACTTCCTGAAACCACGAATTCCCACAAACAAAACAACCACAACTGAACAATGTAACAACTTCCTTTCGTTCTTCAGAACAAAAGTTGACACTATTCGCTCCTCCCTCTCTGCCACACCTACTCCATCTGCCCCGACTGCCAGCCCACAGCCTGGGCCGCCCCAGCCTCTCCACTGCTTTTCCCCCACTACACAGCAAGAAGTCGAGAAAATCATCAGTCGCATGAAACCTTCCACCTGCACCCTGGACCCCCTTCCCACAGCACTCGTCAAACTGAACATCCAAGCCATAAGCCCCTTGATCACCAAAACCATCAATCACTCCCTACTGTCTGGCCATGTCCCATCAGCTCTGAAAACAGCCATCATTACTCCCCTTCTTAAGAAACCGACCCTAGACCCGGATACCCTCGCAAACTACAGACCCATTTCTAACCTCCCGTTCCTCTCCAAGGTCCTGGAGAAAATAGTCGCCACCCAACTCCAACATCACCTCAGCAGCAATAACATTGCAGAACAATTCCAGTCTGGTTTCCGCTCCGCCCATAGCACTGAAACAGCACTGGTCAGGGTGACAAACGACATTCTCATGGCAGCCGATGCCGGCTCTCCTTCTCTCCTCATCCTCCTGGACCTCACAGGAGGTGAGGAGGTTTGACACCGTCGACCACACCATTTGACACCGTCGACCACACCATCCTCCTAGACCGCCTTCACTCCACTATCGGACTCTGCTACACTGTTCTGGACTGGTTCACATCCTATCTTTCCGAACGCACCGAGTGCATCTCCTTGGGAGGTGCAAAGTCCCGGACCCAGCCTGTCACCTGTGGTGTCCCCCAAGGATCCGTACTCGGACCCACCCTCTTCACCCTGTACATGTTACCCCTCGGCCGTGTCATCAGCAAGCATGGTATCCCCTACCATTGCTATGCTGACGACACACAACTCTACATTAAACTGGACCCAACCCCTCAGTCAACCTCATCTGCACTCACCATCTGCCTGGAGGAGATAAAGGCGTGGATGAGAGTTAACTTCCTTCAATTAAATAGCTGCAAAACAGAAGCCATCCTCATCGGCACCCCTCACCAGGTTAAATCATCCCCCATAACAAGCATCACTTTCTCTGGACAGGTTATCCCTCTGTCATCCGTCGTCACCAACCTTGGTGTTCGAATGGACCCCCACCTCAACTACGAGGCCCACATTAAACACATATCCAAAACGTCATTCTTCCACCTTAGAACATATAGCAAAACTCCGCCCCACCCTGTCTTTGCCCGATGCCGAGAAGTTAGTCCATGCCTTTGTCTCCTCCAGGCTCGACTACTGCAACGCACTTCTCATCGGGATCCCTAGCAAGAGCCTTCAGAAGCTCCAGTACATTCAGAACAGCGCTGCTAGGATCCTGATGAGAGTGCGCAAATACGATCACATCACACCCATCCTCCACTCACTACACTGGCTTCCCATCTCCTCTCGGATCATTTACAAAATCTCACTGTTAACTCATCAATGCATTCACGGCAACGCACCCCCTTACCTCAAGGACCTGGTCAAATCCCACAGCCCCTCCACTCGCACTCTCCGCTCATCAAATGCAAACCTCCTCAAACCCACCAAAACCCACCTCCGCTCCATGGGAGACCGGGCCTTCTGCTCCATCGCCCCCGAACTGTGGAACGCCCTCCCTGCCCACCTGAGAGCACCACAGTCGGTCGACTCTTTTATGAGCGGACTTAAGACTCATCTTTTTAACAAAGCGTTCCAGTAGCCAGATTTGTATTTATTTTATTTTTTTATTTTTATGCCACAGTGTCTTTTTAACTTTTCTGCTTTTGATGTTTTTAGTGATCTTTATTGTGTTGTGCTGTTTTTGTTTCTTTTATTGACTGTAGCACTTTGAGATTCTTGAAATGTAAAGTGCTTTATAAATAAAATCCATTATTATTACCATTATTATTATTATTATTATTATTATTATTATTATTATTATTATTATTATTATTATTATCGTAGTATGATAAACGGTTGAGGAAACAAATGAAATTCAGCAGCATCAATAAGTGACGGACATGTCTGCCAATCGAACCCACACAACAGCGCTTCCTTCCCCTCTCAATAATGTCACGCTATCTCAGAGAGAGAGAGAGAGAGAGAGAGAGAGAGAGAGAGAGAGAGAGAGAGAGAGAGAGAGAGAGAGAGAGAGAGAGAGAGAGAGAGAGAGAGAGAGAGAGAGAGAGAGAGAGCAGTGGTGGAGAGAGCCCTGAGAGAGATAAGAGCACATGAAGAGTGAATCCAAGCACAAGCTAGATTAGGATGAGTCTTTAGGACGGTTTCCTGTCAGTCACTGAACGCTCCCCGAGGCTGGGAGATTTGTCCCTCCTCTCTACTGTAGAAAATAGGCTATTTCTCCAATGGCTGATAAGAGTATCTCTCTTTTAGTCCATCTGTGTGTCTCTCTCTCTCTCTCTCTCTCTCTCTCTCTCTCTCTCTCTCTCTCTCTCTCTCTCTCTCTCTCTCTCTCTCCTCTCTGGCTGGTTTGGTGACCCCGGGTGTTCTATCTCCTGAGAGGAAGTTCTGATGAGCTCAGCATGGTTCTGTGGATGTAAAAAAGAAAGCTTCTCCTGCAGCACTTTGATATGAAGCTACCACACACACACTCACACACGCACGCACACGCACACACATACACACTTAGTCACTCACTCACTCACTCACTCAGTCACTCACTCACTCACTCAGTCACTCACTCACTCAGTCACTCTCTGTCAGACTGAGGGATAGAGTGAGTCACTGTGTTTCATTTGGCAGTATTGTTAGAACTGGAAGAAACCCCTCTAACCCAAACACACGGACTGATCTACTATTCCACCCCCGCAGCTCCCCACTTGATAGCATCAGCAGACTGTCTGTGTGAGTGTGTGTGTGTGTGTGTGTGTGTGTGTGTGTGTGTGTGTGTGTGTGTGTGTGAATGCGTGCGTGTGCCTGTGTGTGTGTGTGTGTGTGTGAATGCGTGCATGCATGCGTGTGCCTGTGTGTGCATGTGTGTGCGCTTGAATGTGTGGGCTCATTCACCTTTAAGTGATTGCGGCTCTGAACTTCAAGGTTCTTGGAGAGTAAATGCTGCAGTAGTGTACAGAGCTCTCTCTCCCTCTCCCTCCCTCCCTCCCTCTCTCTCTTTCCCTCTCTCTCTCTCATCCCTCAGCCAACAAATCTGCAGCAGCTGCGTGATGCTATAATGTCAAAATGGACCAACATCTCTGAGGAATGTTTCCAGCACCTTGTTGAATCTACGCCACGAAGAATTAAGGCAGTTCTGAAGGCAAAAGGGGGTCCAACCCGGTACTAGCAATGTGTACCTACCTAATGAAGTGGCCTGTGTGGTTTAAGACAAGTAGTTTAAGTTCCATTATCATCCCACTGCAGGGATGATCATTATCATGATCACATCCCTGTCCCTCTGTCTACCAGCTTCTCTCTTCTCTCTGGCAGACAAGGGCTCTGTCTACCAGCTACTCTCCTCTCTCTGACAGACAAGGGCTCTGCCACCATCAGGATTCTCCTCTGCTCTGCTCTTCAGCTACCCTTCCCCATCACAGGTTGTGCCTCCTCAGCAAAACACAAACTCAACACAGAAAGCCCCTTGACGAAAGGAGTTACACACAAGGTTGTATGCGGGGTGTGTGTGTGTGTGTGTGTGTGTGTGTGTGTGTGTGCATGAGCGTGTGTGTGCGTGTGAGATTTCAAAGGAAAGAGAAAAGGACAGGGGGTGAAAGGGAAAAGAGGACACTGTGCGACGTGCTGTAGGGGTTTAAAAACGAGAGATTATTCAACTGGACAGGTCAAGACTCAGGACAGAGAGGCAGGTCCAGATAGACTCAGGACAGAGAGGCAGATAGATAGACTCAGGACAGAGAGGCAGGCCCAGATAGACTCAGGACAGAGAGGCAGATAGATAGACTCAGGACAGAGAGGCAGATAGATAGACTCAGGACAGAGAGGCAGGCCCAGATAGACTCAGGACAGAGAGGCAGGCCCAGATAGACTCAGGACAGAGGCAGGCCCAGAGAGTCAGGACAGAGAGGCAGATAGATAGACTCAGGACAGAGAGGCAGGCCCAGATAGACTCAGGACAGAGAGGCAGGCCCAGATAGACTCAGGACAGAGAGGCAGATAGATAGACTCAGGACAGAGAGGCAGGCCCAGAGAGTCAGGACAGAGAGGCAGATAGATAGACTCAGGACAGAGAGGCAGGCCCAGATAGACTCAGGACAGAGAGGCAGGCCCAGATAGACTCAGGACAGAGAGGCAGATAGATAGACTCAGGACAGAGAGGCAGGCCCAGATAGACTCAGGACAGAGAGGCAGATAGATAGACTCAGGACAGAGAGGCAGATAGATAGACTCAGGACAGAGAGGCAGATAGATAGACTCAGGACAGAGAGGCAGGCCCAGAGAGTCAGGACAGAGAGGCAGGCCCAGATAGACTCAGGACAGAGAGGCAGGCCAGATAGACTCAGGACAGAGAGGCAGGCCCAGATGAATGAATGAATGAATTAATGGACTTTATTGTCATTGCTACAGTACAGGTACCAAACAACGAAATTTAGGAGGGGTGGCTCCCCTGGTGTTAGGAAAGGGAAAAAAAAACACTTTTAGAAAAAGAAAAAAAAATCACAAGAAGGTAAGGAGCTGGTTTACATAAATAAAGGCTATGTACACAATCCACTGTACTATACTGCACAGATAGTCAACTAGGGTTGTCATATTGCACAATAGTATTTTTTCACGTTATTTAAAGTGTCACCGTTTGCAGGCTTGAAATGTACATGTTTGTGCCTCAGCACTACACCTGATTTTTTCAGTCCAGCAGCTGCCATACAATCCGTCCAGACTGTCCAGGGCCCAGAACTTAGGTCTTTGCTGTGTTCAGGACCTGGACGGCCCTGTGGTAGAAGCAGTTCTTCAGTCTGTTTGTCTTAGCGGCCAGGGCCCTGAACCTCCTTTTCGAGGGCAGCCTGGTAAAGTGTACGTGCCCAGGGTGGGTCGGGTCCCTGGAGATCTTTGAGGCCTTCCTGAGACAGCGTGTGTTGTACAGCTCTTCCAGAGAGGGGAGGGGGGCGCCGGTGATCTTCTGTGCTGTTCTCACTACTCTCTGTAGCGCATTTCTCTCCGCTGTTGTGCAGCTGGAGAACCAGTTGCATATGCCGTAGGTGAGGATGCTCTAGTGTGTGGAGGTGAGCCCTGAGACCTCCTCTGATGAAGCCCTGACCTGAAGTGACAGCTATTCTCTCTCTCTCTGTCTCTCTGTCTCTCTCTCTGTCTCTCTCTCTCTTCCTCCCTCCGTCCGTCCGTCTGTCCATCCATACTCCCTCTCTCTCCCTCTATCCCTCCATCCCCCTCTCTCTCCCTCTGCCCTCTCTCTCTCTCCCTCCCTCCCTCCATCCCCCTCTCTCTCCCTCCACTCCCCCCCCCCCCCTCGCTCCCTCCCCACACCAGACACCATCGCCCTCTCTCTCTCTCTCTCCATCCCCCCCCCCCCCCCCCCCCACCAGACAATAACAATCTGGGGATTCAAAATGAGACACACTGACACAAAGACACTAGTGCAGGTCAGAGCAGCACTGCTTTAAAAGGCAAATCAGCCAAGTTAAAAAAGGAGTTTCAATCATCGTAAGCCTAGAATGATTTCCGAGACAAAGTGGCCTCCATTCATATTCGTACAGATCACAATGGTGTCAGCAACGAATGGCTCATATGAATGGAAGCTACTCTCGCATTATCATTTCACACAGCACTCTCGGTTATTAATTTACTTGCTTGCCAAGGTCCATATTTCCACTTTAATTTTCCTCAAGGGATGACAATTACTGTGATCAGGAAAGACACTGCCAATTAAACTTCCTCACAGTCCACATACACTCTGTTGCTTAGCCTCTATCCCTCTTTCACACACACACACACACACCCACACACCCACACACACACACCTACTGTACACACGTGTTTGAAAGCATTCCTCATTCCGTTCCATGCATTACAATGTGCCCGTCCTCCAATTTCTACCTCCAACAGCCTCCCCTGACGCACACACACACACACCTACACAAGCCATTCATTTTCATCAGGTGTGGTGGTGTTAAGGCGATGTAGCATGACAGTGCTGTAGGGATAAATCTCCATGAAGAGGGCTGACAGCCTGAGACATGGCCCAAACAGAGACAGTCAGAGAGAAAGGGAGAGAGAGATTGGCTAGCTAATCGGATCAGCTGATGGGAATCCTTCCAGAGGGGATTAATCAACCCACACAGCTCTACATTTACCACCTCCACCAATTACTTTTTATCCATTGTATACACACACAAAAAACTAGGCACACAAGACACAAGTCTGAAAACTTGAATCTCATGTATCAACAACAAGACTCCAGTCCAGACTGCTAAACTCTGAGCACAATTCCGTTGTTTTCACTCACAGCAATTCATTATTATTATTTTTTCTGAGTGGGGCAGTCCCGCTCATATTTGTCTTTTTATTGGACAAATATAGTGAAGACAGACAGGAAAGTAAGGAGAAGAAGGGTGAGAGCGCATGTCAGCAGGGCATGGGCTGGATTCGAACCAATGCCGACATGGACATATGTATGCACCGTAGACCGTGGTGCTAGACCACCCCAGGCCACCACTCATAGCAATTCTAAATTACATTTTTGCAAAACTCTAAGCATAAATAGCACCATTTCGCACATTTTGTTCACCTGGAAAACACTGGCCTTCAAAAGGCCACACCCCAATTACCAATTGGTCTCACTCACTTCTCACCTGTTCAAAGTCATTTGGCAAAACACTCCAATCATGTGTCAGAGCATACAAGAGGACCTGAGGAAGAGGAAGGTGAGCCAATAAGTCTAATGAAATCCTCAACTTTGGTTGACCATGTACTCAATCATGGCCTAACAATGACTGAAGCTGGGCAGTGAATCCAGCCAAGTTTGAGCCACTTCACGGTAGCCTTTATTTAGTCACCTGGGCATTTAGAGTAGGTAACCACTTCAGTAGTTTTCTCTCTACAGTAATTACAGTAAAGTACCTTTATGGTTTCTATGGATCTACAGCATCTATAGTGCTTCGAGAAATGTATAGTGTATTGTTGTTTTGTCTTACACTTATGAAATATGTGTAGCCTATACTGTATCTACTGTATAGTGTACTGTATATACTTTTCAGGCAATGGAGGAGGCGTGTGACGATATCCACGCGAATGCATGCCAGGGGTGTGTCCACCAGGCGGGAGAACATTGCCGGTGATGTAGATGAGGTCCCTGTCTCTCTGCTGTTCACTGTGAACTCATCCAAGGAGCAGCTCATTGGTGTGAACGGGAGGGAGCAACTTCCCTACAAATTTCCCTACAGACATGCAGTTAGTTACGGTTAGACCAGTTTTTTCAGTTGTGGAAAAAAAAGTAATTATTTAAATCAGCGATTCTCCATTCTTTTTTTTTATATGACGCTAGGGTATGATAATGTGAGAGGAGACCAAACCCGTCTTGAGTTTCTTACTCTTGGATTGGAGAGGTGGGTGACATTAGTCTTGCATGGGGAGTGAGCATCGCATTAAACTCAATTTAACATAAGAGAGAAAAACAACACTTGAGACAGAACTGGAACTCTCCAGCTCTCTCCACTCACAGGGATGTTAACAGCATCTCTCAGGCTCTTGGCCCACATAGCCACTGTACATTAAAAGGGGCAATCTGGGATTCAAACCATGACAAAGATGTCTCCCCTTTTGTCACCACTTTTTTCTTTAACAGCTGAGAGCTGGGTAAAGAGATATGTAGCCTGCTATATATAACCCTCTCCAATTCATACATGGAGCTGTGGCTGCAAAGACTGACCATGCATGAGATCAAAACAATGGAGTAAAACAAGCCAATATTTCTGGTTCTGATGAGCTATGAGATGGCCATATATAATTCAAGTGATACTATACATAAAACTACATGTACTACACATTACGTACATTACTCATTCCAGATTGCCCCTTAAACAGGACTGGCTCAGTAAAGATATAATCACACACTTTCTTTCTTTTTTTCTTTGTTTTTCAGATTTTATCCCTTTTTCACCCAATTTGGTAGCCAATTGAACCCAACCTAGCATCCAATTATCCCCTGCCTATTGCGAAGGATCCGCCGCACGACCCCGTGGCCGGCAGTCCCAGAAGAGGCCGCCAGGCAGACTAGCTGACTGGCTCCTCGAGCCCAGCACCTGTTATTCCGGCACCCCGGGGGCGCTGTTGCGCGACGGATCCTTGTCCGGAATATACCCGCTCCCCGTGTGTGCCCCAGCCATATCCGGATCTGGCGAGCTGGGATTCGAACCCAGTCCCCGGTGGGCAGCATACACTAGTGGCCAGTGCTTAGACCGCTACACCACCGCGGGGCATCACACACTTTCTTACACATACATAAGGTAATGAGTTATTCCTAACCACAAGACCTATGGAAAAACTCTTGGCCCCACTACGATACTTCTCTACTTGCTTGTCTTCAGTTGGTCTCAGAGTAACCCCCCCCCCCCCCCCCCCCCACAACCCCCTCCCCCAATCTCCAGTCTCATCCCTCCCCTGTCTGGCAGCAGTCTCTACCTTCCTGCTCAAATGGAAAATCGATGGGGCTGTGTTTGTTTTCTGCTGGTGCGGGGGCAGCAGGAGGGATGTTACCATGTCTGAGCCAAGGCTGTGAAAGGCAAATGCATTAGTTGAGGGAACAGGGCAGTCTGGGAAACTGGATAGAACGTCACTGTTACAGCTCTGGGTTGTGTGTGTGTGTTACAGCTCCTAAGTCTGTATTGAGTGTGTGTGTTACAATTCCTGAGTCTGGATTGAGTGTGTGTGTTAAAACTCTTCAGTCTGGATTGAGTGTGTGTGTGTTACAACTCCTCAGTCTGGATTGAGTGTGTGTGTTAAAACTCCTGGGTCTGGATTGAGTGTGTGTGTGTGTTACAGCTCCTGAGTCACAGTCACCGTGGCGAACACAAAAGGATGAGGAAAGATGCCTCAAGTGATCATGTAAGCTTAACATTCAAAATGTCAGTTAGAACGACTCCCCTCTCAGCCTCCATCTTGTCTCTCCTCTCCTGCCTCTGCTTCCCTTTCTCTCCCCCCTCTCCTTCTCTTTCTCTTTCTCCCCCTCTCTCTCGCTCTCCCCCCTCTCTTTCTCCCGCTCTCTCTCTCCTTTCCCTCTTTCTCTGCTCTCTCTCTCTGAGTAGAAGGTGACAGTGATTTGCGTCAGAGCGTTAGACCACCAATCAGACCCAGGTAGCGCCTGTCATGTGGGCTCATCCACAGCAGCAGCCGGTGGACGATCATCATCACCATCAACACACCTTAAACTGCTGATTCCCCCATGGACTTCCCTTCAATAGACATGGGGATCCAATCCAAAAGATATATGCACTGCAATAGAACCCATGCCAGTTGAAAAGGGCTCAAATGGTGTGTGTGTGCCTGTGCATAATCCTTTAAGAGACTGTGGGCCCTATTATGCACTTCTTAACTTTTAAGTCTTAATTAAGACGCACCGCCAGGTTAAGACCTACCGCCACCCTTATTATGCGCTTCATACGCGCTACTGCTATTATGCAGGTGTCGATAGGCGCCCACACATAAGACGTAAAACTCCCGTGCATATATTGCTCATTGTGGGAGTGTTCATATGTTAATGAAGTGCACTAGGCGCCCCTGCTATTATGCGATCTGACTTTGCTCCTAGCGCTAAGAAGTGGTTTGAAAAGTTCTTAAGTTTAGACTTCATGCACGTTTTGAAACACGAGCGCGCCTCCGCGGTTTGCGCATGCATGTGGGCACACATGAACACGCACGTGGCTCCACGGCAAGACGTCAATTACGGTCACAGTATAAATGCCACCACTGGCAAATGTTAAGCCAGAGAGAGAGAACAATGGAATATATCCTAGGAAGGAATTATGATAGACGAAGACGGCGCGCCGAGCGCATATACCGGCAACGACTTTGTTACCTCGGGCTGACAAATCTCAAATCAATCCTGGATTCGTGATCTAAGACAGAGAGTCGTGAGAACAGCACAGAAGATCACCGGCGCCCCCCTCCCCTCTCTGGAGGAGCTGTACAACACACGCTGTCTCAGGAGGGCCTCCAAGATCTCCAGGGACCCGACCCACCCTGGGCACATACACTTTGTCAGGCTGCCCTCGAACAGGAGGTACAGGACCCCGGCCGCTAAGACAAACAGACTGAAGGACTGCTTCTACCACAGGGCCGTCAAGGCCCTGAACACAGAAAAGGCCTAAGTTCTGGGCCCAGGACAGTCCGGACGGATTGTATGGCAGCTAGTGCTGAGGCACAAACATGTACATTTTCAAGCCTGCAAACTGTGACACTTTAAAATAACGTGAAAAAATACTTTCGTGCAATATGACAACCCTAGTTGACTATCTGTGCAGTATAGTACAGTGGATTGTGTACATAGTCTTTATTGATGTAAACCAGCTCCTTACCTTCTTGTGATTTTATGCTTTTATGCTTTTTATTTTTTATTTTTTTTTTCCCTTTCCTAACACCAGGGGAGCCACCCCTCCTAAATTTCGTTGTTTGGTACCTGTACTGTAGCAATGACAAATAAAGTCCATTCCATTCCATTCCATCTAAGCATTTTAGCGCTTTCAATTGGTGATCCAACTGTTAATAATGCTATAATATATTGCAATTACAATTATATTATAGCCTATTATTAAAATATGTATAATATAGCCTATATATATATTATTTTATTCTGTTTACAGAGCAGCAATGCTTGTATGAGCTGCGCTTCACCCGTCAGGCAGTAACTGACATATGTCGTTTAGTCAGCAATGACCTCATGCACGAGCTTGTTACTTTCTTCTGCAGAGAAGCGCACTGACCTCCTTCTTAGGACTTCCATAATAGCATAGCGCTAAAGACTCAACGAAGCCGGTTCTTAAAGGGAATGGCACCTGGCACGCTGATTGGGTTGATTGAGAAGACGCCCAAAACACACCCATGACTAATTTCTTTGCTTAGCGCCGGGTTTTAGGCGCCCACTACCGCACGCATAATAGCAAAGTGGCCTTGACCACGCCTCCACGTCTTAAGTTTAGATCTACCGCCTCGTCTTATTGCTTAAGACTTATGAAGTGCATAATAGGGCCCTGTGTGTGAAGGCACTGGCAAGCAAACGATAAAATGAATGCAGGAGTGTGTGTCTCATTGAGCCTGTGTGTATGCGTGTGTGTGTGGGGGGGCGGTTGTTAGTGTGTGTGTGTGTGTGTGTGTGTGTGTATGTGTGTGTGTGTGTGTGTGTGTGTGTGTGTGCGCATGAGAGGAGGTCGCAAGTCAGTGGAGTGTGTCTGACTGTGTGCCTTCAGGTTGGAATCACTGTAAAGGTCAATGCAGTCCCTATCCACCATGCCTATGTCATGTCAATGTAGTCCCCACCCAGAGTCTTTCAGTATTTAAACAGGCACCAGAGATAGGTCACTGGTTCAGTGGCATTAGGTCACCCATGTCTAACCCCACTCCCCCCTCCCAACCCCCTGTTTCATCTATTCTTCTTCTTAAATTGTGTTGTTGTTGTTGATGGATGTTGTACATCTGCTCTGCCTCAGGCAATTTTGTTGCGCTGTCGCTACCTATCTTCCGCCGTAGATTGAAGACCCATCTCTTCAGGCTACATCTTAACTGTCCCACCTAAAGACCTCCTCATCCCCACTTCCCCCTGTACAGTTTCTCTATTATTAAAAAATAAATAAATAAATAAATAAGTAATTCGCTCTCCCAGCCAATGAGCCCTGGTCATAGCATAGATTACTTTTTGTTGTGATGACTGATGAATAGATGATTCACAAGTATTTGTTGTAAGTCGCTTTGGATAAAGGCGTCTGCTAAATGCCCAAAAAAATGTATGTAATTGTGTACTTGCATTCAATATAATGACAAATAAACAAGACTTAACTTGAAAGTGTGTACCACGTCGCCATGGGAGGATGCTAGGAGACGCGCGCCATGGAAACGCATGCATAATGAGGGCAGACCTTACGAGTGTAAGGTCGAGGGGGGAGGATGAAGGTGTCAAACACAGCAGCTTGACTGTTTTCTAGCTGAACAGGTGAAGCGAAGGCTGTGGAAAATCTATACGATGAAAGGCTGGATTTTACAGTATATTTTAGCATGGTAATGAAGTAGAGGGAACACTTTTAATCTGTTTGAGGGACATACATATTCATGACAA
Source organism: Nansenia antarctica (assembly GCF_963989245.1). Lineage (NCBI taxonomy): Eukaryota > Metazoa > Chordata > Actinopteri > Argentiniformes > Microstomatidae > Nansenia > Nansenia antarctica. Next base: position 31,060,530 of record NC_137679.1, on the reverse strand, counting down.
TATGGCATTCCTAAATCAGGCATGACTAATCGAGAATGATCTCCTGATTGTAAGACAGTCAATTTACCTTTACATGGCAAACAACCTGGCTCTCTGTTTGAGACACAGAGGTGCATTACAATGAGCCCGTCCTCCGATTTCTACCTCCACCAGCCTCCTGTTCTGTCTACAGTATTCAATACTCTCAGTGAACTGTCTTGCTACTTTCATCTCCAGAGCTTGGAGCTGAATGTGGAGTTTCAGACTAGGCTGACAGCTTAAACTGTTCCACCACTCAGAGCAAACTCAAAGACCCATCAGAGAGAGAAGACCTTACCCACGCCCTACCGATACCATGTGTACACACACGCACACATGTACACACACATACACACACCCACACACCCACACACCCACACTCCCTCACTCCCCCTAACCATTGTGTATCTACAAGATTGTTACAAGCAAACAGCTACGGTAAAATCAATCTCATTAAACATCACTGTCAGTCTTTGGACTTTCTGGACCCCAACCCCCATCTTGCAGTTGACAAATGAACCATCAATCTGTTTTAGGACTTCAGACCCCCTGACCTTTTTTTGTTTGTTATTTTCCCTACCAATTAGGTTAGGCCTTTTTAATTAAAGCCAAAAAAGCGCTTTCTCAGCTAAACTAATTAAATGGGTTGAATGCTAAACCCACCCAGGCACTACATAATGAAGCACAAATCAATGAGGCTTGTTGGGAGTGCTGTGATACTCTGACGGTCAATGCCGAAGGCTGTAGTAGACGCTTGAGACATGCGTAGCTAACAAGCATCACTATTCCCCATCCAGGCTGCCTCCATTTTGACAATGGCTGTCAATCAGTCCAAGGACATCGAGGTCACCAAGGCCGAGAAACGTGACTAGCAGTTACCCGGATATTCACAGCGATTAAATATTTACTTTATTTAGTTAGTTAGTTTGAGAAGAGCTGCACAATCAAGCTGTCAAGTTACAAAATGACAGACAACTTTTGATTTTGTGGACTTTTCTTTTTTTAAGCCAGAGAGCTGTGGTTTGAAGATGTGACAATTCTCCCTGTTGCTCTGACAGCTTGGCTGGGTGACAACATCATTAAAGGAAGGCAGGCTGGCTGGCAGGCAGGCAGGCAGACAGAAACAGACACAGACAGGCAGGCAGGCAGGCAGACAGACAGAGACACAGACAGACAGACAGACAGAGACAAAAGAGAGAATAAGAGAGTGGGAGAGAGGAACAACTAATTATCTCTCTCTCATTCTCTCACTCCCTTTCTCATGATCTAAAAGCCTTCAGAATCACCATAACGAAGCTCTACAGAGCTGCGATCCAAACACAAAATAACTTCCTGTCTCCCATGCCTGCTTTCTGTCATCACGACTCAATCAGAGGCCATTTCATCCCACATCAATGGGCGAGGAGCTCATTCAAGCAGCTGCGGGAGAAATAGGAGAGAGCTGACCAATCACAGGCCATTAGAGTCTCTGATAACCTCCCTCTCATTGGCAGGGCCTGACAGGCCACACAGATCATAGGTGTAGAAGTCTGTTTACATTGGTGTACTGTAGCTGCTTTGGACAGGATGTACAGTACAACATTTGATGTATGTATATCTATGTTCATAACCACTGGGTTTGCGAGTGTGTTTTGCTCTGGTGTAGGCTAACAGCAGCACTCCAGTTGAGGGAGGATTAGGGGGTATGGCATCCCCCCTGAAATAAAAACAGTCAAAATCATCCCCTTTAAAACTGCCATCCCCCCTTTCCAACCCTTATGTAATTGTATCAATGAACGTGGTACTACTGCTATTTCAACATTTAGTTTTGCGCATATTGAGTAAAATACTGTGGGCGAGGGGGCACGCACACATGCAATGACATTTTTACCTGAAGTCTGAAGTCACTGACGCTGTGGGGATGCAAAAATTGTCCCCATATGATAAAATCCACCATCCCCCCTGATTTTCTTTTACAACTTGAGTACTGGCTAACAGTACACTCACCCTCACCGTCCACAGGAACGGCGGGAACATTCACTAGATGTGGGTCAGGCTTGTTATGGGCTAGCATTGGCGGCTAGCTACGAGGGCTGGAGCCACGGCTAGAAAAAAACACACAGGGCTTGATGTAAGCTAGGTCTACAGTGAGATGTCAACATGACATGCTATACATATACATGCTGTATTTATGTTATATCATGCTGTACATATGTTGTATGCTGTATTTATGTTATAACATGTGTTGTACACGTTTGTCCTGTCAGACTAGAGACGTAGGATGAGCAAAGGGTCTAAGACCCGGGTCCCCAATAGGCGTCCCCCGGGTCACTTCCAGCCTGTGACAGGTTGATTTAAAGCCTGCGTGAAATTTTTGAGAAATGCCAGAAGAAAGAAAATATAGGGAAATTATCATTTTAATAAATTGTTTTCTTTTGGGGGTGGGGACTCTATTCCAAACATAATTCATAATTTCAGCAATCAATAAAAGAAGAAATGCTCCCTCTTAATTCCACCCCGCATTTCCCCTATAGTCCAGCCCCCCTCCGTAGTGTGCCACATATTACCATTACGCAAAATTGCAGTGAATCGAAAAGCGAGACAAATAAGTAAGTTCATTATGGCTGCAAGGAAACATAATGCTGACACTGAAAATAGACTGTTTATAGCAGATTGGACTGATACATTTAGCTTCATTCTACCTGGACATGACACTGCTAAGCCAACTTGCTTAGGCTAATCTGTTTGCAAAAGGTAGGGTCAGCAAGATTGCAAACATCAAATGTCATTTCGAAGCAAAACATAGCAGCTTCAATGAAAGATTCCCACCAAAATCAGATACCAGAAAGCAGAAAATAGCTAGCTTAAACTTTGCTTATCAGCACTCTTGTTTAAGTTATTCATAAAACGGCTATTGCTCAAGAAAATGCTACCGCAGCATCTCTCCGTGTATCATGGTGTCTCGTAAAGAGCAAAAAACCTTACTCAGATGCAGAGCTTTTGAAGTCTTGCAATGTGGAAAAAAAAATCTGACAAGTTAATCAAACAAGTACCACTGTCTGAAATCTACCTCCCTACCTCCCAACCCACCTCTCTACCTACCTCCATCCTTATCTCGCCAGCTACTGACCCACCTACCTCTCTACCTCCCTGCCTCCCTATTTACCTACCTACCTACCTTCCTCCCGACCTACCTCCCTACCTACCTTCCTACCTTCCTCCCTACCTACCCACACTTACCTACCCACACAAATGCCAGTTCTAATTAGCTTTTCTGAGTCATTGTAAGTGTTCTTGTGCCTGAGTGTTTGGAGCAAAGGAGACAAGAGCGAGGGGAGGAAAAGGGGGGAAAAAGAAGGGAAGATTCCTCCCTAGGAGTCAACGGTATAATTGCATCTGCAGGCTGTTATTGTGCTTCAATGGCTGGTGGATTAAGTCTTCCCTTTCATGTCTACATCAGCTGTGCAGCAGAGAAAGCAATTAGCGACCTGTGACAATTAGCGTGTTATTGTAGCACACAAGGAGGAGCTTCGCGTTTACACAAGCTGGCTTCACCAGGACAGCACAGGAACCACACACACACACACACACACACACACACACACACACACACACACACGTGTGGATACAGCATGTGTATGTATACAGAGGCACTCTGATGCCTGTAGGGACAGACATCCACAGTGGAGATGTGTGTGTATTCTATAGGGAGGCGCAGTAACCCATTGGACACAGAACACTTACTGTAAGTTATGCATAATACAATTATAAGTGAAAGCAAATGTTTGTTCTACATTAGGATCCTCCTTGTTGTGTATAGGTCATACATGCACACAAAGAAGATTCATATTACAGCATACAACCAGGAAACATTAAGTCAATTAAAACAGAATGCCAGGAACTTACAACTTAAGAACTGAGAGAGAGAGAGAGAGAGAGAGAGAGAGGGACTGTTGGAGAGAAACACTGTCAGAGAGATACAGAGAGAGAGAGGGAGAGAGAAAAAATAACATCTGTGTCTTAATCTCACCTCTCTACCATGCTACTTCCTTCAACAGTCAGAGACTCCTGATGCTTTCATTTTCACACTCCACCTATCACCTGGCCCTGTTCACCTATCACCTGGCCCTGTTCACCTGTCACCTGGCCCTGTTCACCTGTCACATGACCCTGTTCACCTATCACCTGGCCCTGTTCACCTGTCACCTGACCCTGTTCACCTGTCACCTGACCCTGTTCACCTATCACCTGGCCCTGTTCACCTGTCACCTGGCCCTGTTCACCTGTCACATGACCCTGTTCACCTATCACCTGGCCCTGTTCACCTGTCACCTGGCCCTGTTCACCTGTCACCTGACCCTGTTCACCTGTCACCTGACCCTGTTCACCTGTCACCTGGCCCTGTTCACCTATCACCTGGCCCTGTTCACCTATCACCTGGCCCTGTTCACCTGTCACCTGGCCCTGTTCACCTGTCACCTGGCCCTGTTCACCTGTCACCTGGCCCTGTTCACCTGTCACCTGGCCCTGTTCACCTGTCACCTGACCCTGTTCACCTGGCCCTGTTCACCTGACCCTGTTCACCTGGCCCTGTTCACCTGTCACCTGGCCCTGTTCACCTGACCCTGTTCACCTGGCCCTGTTCACCTGTCACCTGGCCCTGTTCACCTGTCACCTGGCCCTGTTCACCTGTCACCTGGCCCTGTTCACCTGTCACCTGACCCTGTTCACCTGTCACCTGACCCTGTCCACCTGTCACCTGGCCCTGTTCACCTGTCACCTGACCCTGTTCACCTGGCCCTGTTCACCTGTCACCTGACCCTGTCCACCTGTCACCTGGCCCTGTTCATCTGTCACCTGACCCTGTTCACCTATCACCTGACCCTGTTCACCTGTCACCTGGCCCTGTTCACCTGTCACCTGGCCCTGTTCACCTGTCACCTGACCCTGTTCACCTATCACCTGGCCCTGTTCACCTATCACCTGGCCCTGTTCACCTGTCACCTGGCCCTGTTCACCTGTCACCTGACCCTGTTCACCTGGCCCTGTTCACCTGTCACCTGGCCCTGTTCACCTGTCACCTGACCCTGTTCACCTGTCACCTGGCCCTGTTCACCTGACCCTGTTCACCTGTCACCTGGCCCTGTTCACCTGTCACCTGGCCCTGTTCACCTATCACCTGGCCCTGTTCACCTATCACCTGGCCCTGTTCACCTGTCACCTGGCCCTGTTCACCTGTCACCTGGCCCTGTTCACCTGTCACTGTTCACCTGTCACCTGGCCCTGTTCACCTGTCACCTGACCCTGTTCACCTGACCCTGTTCACCTGGCCCTGTTCACCTATCACCTGGCCCTGTTCACCTATCACCAGGCCCTGTTCACCTGTCACCTGGCCCTGTTCACCTGTCCCTGTTCACCTATCACCTGGCCCTGTTCACCTGTCACCTGACCCTGTTCACCTATCACCTGGCCCTGTTCACCTGTCACCTGGCCCTGTTCACCTGTCACCTGGCCCTGTTCACCTATCACGTGGCCCTGTTCACCTGTCACCTGGCCCTGTTCACCTGGCCCTGTTCACCTGTCACCTGGCCCTGTTCACCTATCACCTGGCCCTGTTCACCTGTCACCTGACCCTGTTCACCTGACCCTGTTCACCTATCACCTGGCCCTGTTCACCTATCACCTGGCCCTGTTCACCTGACCCTGTTCACCTGTCACCTGGCCCTGTTCACCTGTCACCTGGTCCTGTTCACCTGTCACCTGGCCCTGTTCACCTGTCACCTGACCCTGTTCACCTGTCACCTGGCCCTGTTCACCTATCACGTGGCCCTGTTCACCTGTCACCTGGCCCTGTTCACCTGTCACTGTTCACCTGTCACCTGGCCCTGTTCACCTGTCACCTGGCCCTGTTCACCTGTCACCTGGCCCTGTTCACCTATCACCTGGTCCTGGTCTTCCTCAACATATGGAAATGTATGCATCAACCAGTTCAGTTAAATCTACACTTGATAGAGAGAGAGAGAGAGAGAGAGAGACAGACATAGACAGTCAGTGAGAGAGAGAGAGAGTGAGAGAGAGAGAGAGAGACATAGTCAGACAGTGAGAGAGAGAGAGAGAGAGAGATCCAGTGTTCACAGTAGGATGTTCTTGGGGAAACTCTTGCCAAAGTGATAAATAGCTGGTACAACTCTTTCAAGGTCCAACAGACACGGCAACAAATCACTGTGGCCGTTTTGAGAGCCAAAAACACCAGCAACTTACACAAGCAATTACAGCTCAATAAAGCCTGTTTCCAACACTTCACAGACCGGTTCACAAACCGATATTTTGACAAAGCGTCAAGCGACCCTCTGTTTACTTGAGCACCACCATGGAGTCTATTATCATATGAAATTGGCTCCATCAACTGCCACTGCATCAGCTTTCTAATAGTTAACCGACATGAATGTGTGTGGTGCCATTCTGACCCTACCAGTACTGGCACACTGCAGTCTATTATTTCCCTATCCAATGGGAGGCTACTGAGGAGAATGGTTTAAGGTCCGTCCTGCAATCTGAAGGTATGCCAAGGGAAAGCGGCTTTCCTCCCCTCCTCCTCTCATCCCCCTCCTCTCCTCATCCAACAAGCAGGGAGGGCTGTTTGAAGTGTGTGTGCCCCCCCCCCTGGGTATGATTGATGGTTTCTGACTGACTCAGGCTATAAAGCTGGATGTCAGTGTGTGTGAATCGTATTGGTGGTGAGAGGTCTTAGAGAAACTACTCACTCTGTGTGCACACACACATACACACACACACACAAATCATGAATCAATTCTAGGGCTCTGAGAGAGTCCAAAGAAAGGACCACACACACGCGCACGCGCACGCACGCGCACACACACACACACACACACACACACACACACACACACACACACAGACACACAGACACACAGAGACACACACCCCACACGCACAGACACATTCGTGAATCAATTCTAGGGCTCGCACGCACGCACGCACGCACGCACACCCACACGCACAGTGAATCAATTCTAGGGCTCTGGGAGTTCAAAGAAAGGACCAACTGAGCTGCGAAAAATGTGGTTTGGAATATCAATGGTGATCTCTGAAGGCCAACTGGGGTGATCCCTGAAGACCAACTGGGCTGATCTTTGAGGACCAAAACAAACATTAAAGCATTGTGCTGTTTGGTAGAGACACTAATATAGTCTATTATCGCCTCTGACAGAGACGCTTACACAGACAAATGCAATTTAAAAGATAAGAGGAAGACTTAATAGGCAGTCTTACAAGTCTAATAACCACCTCTTCTCTCTCCCCCTCATCTCTCCTCCTCATCTCTCCCCTCCCCCAATCTCTCCCATCTCTTCCCACCATCTCTCCCCCCTCCCATCTCCCCACCTCCCCCCCATCGCTCCCCTTCATCCAGCCCCCCCCCCCCGATCTCTCCTCTCTACCCCTCCTCTAGCCTCTCTCTCCCCCTCATCGAGTTCTACCCTGAGGGAAAATAACATGCTCTTTCAGAGCAAAAATTTGCAGCTAAATACGAGAGTGAAATGCCCCAATCTCCCCCACAATCCCCCCCCCCCCCCCGACTCGTGCTTTCCACTAATTACCTCTGGACCAGCGCTGACCTCGTCCGCGTCCAGCCACACACTTAGACATAGAGACGCTGGGTGACTCACAATGCCTCATCACCCACGGCAACCATGAGCATCATCGCTTTACATCATCATCGCTTAACACAGCGGTTTCGAGCAAGCACACACACCATTGGTTAGATTTAGAATCAACAACTCTGACGTAAATAACAACCTCTTGTTCGTCTGGTTGTGGCCATGCAATAAGATTTTAAGCATCTATGTAATGTTTAAAACTATATCGACCTGTACAGTAGTAGTAGTATACCACATTTTACATTTCACATTTTTTTTGCATATTTAGCAGGCGCCTGGCATAGACGCTATTCATGCTGAGATGCTGAAGGCCACTGAAACACTCTCTGGAAGATACCGCACTTCTATGGAATACCACCAAAGATCATCACAATCATTAAAACATTCTATGAACAGTGTCATCATGGGCAACCCAGAGGCATCCAGTGGACCCTGTTCTCCCAGCTGGAAGATCTTGACTTCGTCGACGATCTCGCTCTCCTTTCAACCAACCACTCCAACATACAGGCGAAAACTGAGAACCACTTGAGTTTGTGGAAGATTTCACCTCCCTGGGCAGCCTCATCAGTCAGGACAGCGGGGCCCAAAAGGACATCAAAGCAAGGCTGGGAAAGGCTCAGGGTGCCTCCTCACAACTCCGGTCCATCTGGAGGTCCAAGCAATACAGCCTTAACACTAGAACAGCCATGGTGGGGTCACGGTGACCCTGTGAGTAAAAAAAAAAAAGTATACCTTTGCACTCAATAAAATTTCAGGACCCTCCTTTCATGACTTTTCCTAGATATGTGCGTTCTACCACCCAGCATCCTCACATTTCACAAAATCACTTCAGGATAAGCTAGTATAAAGCTGTTTTGCAGTTTTTCTGTGTAGGAGGCAGGCTAAAAAAAGAAGCCCCCTCTAGTGATCTCTGTGTGTAAATAGCAGATTTACATTCTAAAAAGACCCTTATCATCATCTTAGTCATTTATTTGACCTCCAAGGCGGCTCTACCGGTAGGTAAAATAGGCACAGTTGTTGTAGTGTTAAAACCAAGATGCTCCTGTATAACAGGAATGCCAAGTCTGTTCTGCTGTGTGGTTCAGAGTGGTCTAAACAGACGAGAGGTCCAAACAGACATGAAGAGAGTGGAAGTTTTTCACAATGGATGCCTCAAGACGAATATGCCAGATCTTTTGGCCTAACAAAATCTCCAACCATCAACTGTACAAGAAAACAGGTAGCCGGAGCATCACCAAGGAAATCACACACAGACGTTTGAGATGGCTCTATACTAGGACATGTATAGAATGGAGGAGGACCGGATCACAAAAGTCGCCTTAAGAAGTTGAAGTGTGTCCCCCCCCCCCCCCCCTCCCCCCCTGTGTCTGTGTGTGCGTGTGCACGCATGCATGTGTGTGTGTGTGTGTGTGTGTGTGTGTGTGTGTGTGTATGTGTAAGGCATAGACAGTCCTATGGTGAGGCCATACTGTGTGGGTATGATTGATGGTTTCTGACTGACTCAGGCTATAAAGCTGGACGTCAGTGTGTGTGAAGCGTATTGGTGGTGAGAGGTCTCAGAGAAACTACTCACTCTGTGTGCACACACACATACACACACACACACACACACGCATGAATCATGAATCAATTCTAGGGCTCTGAGAGAGTCCAAAGAAAGGACCACACAAAAGAAAACCAAAAGAGGCCCAGAACCACCTGGTGCAGAGCTGTGACAAAAGAGCTGGAACAGATTAACCTGCCATGGGGACAAGCGCAGCATGAGAGAGAGCTCATTGAAGCCTTATGTACCATAGGGGATGAAGAGGAGGAAGTAAGAAAGTGAATCATCTATCCATCAGTCGTCGGAAGAAAAAGTAATCTATGCTAGGTCCAGGGGCCATTGGCAGTCACGATGCTAGAAGAAGGAAGAATTACTTTTTTTCCTTATTTTTCTTTTTATAGTGTATTGTGACAAAACAATCCACACAGTAGTCATTGGGCAGCATTGTGTCATGTTAGCCTTCTGTATGCCAGGCCGGTATATAGAGAAAGTACATCACTACAAAGGCATAGACAGCTCTTCACAAGCAGCCATTGTAAGACATCATTCCATGTGTCTGTCTATATAGCCCCATTCCACTACCCTTTAAAAGCCATTTTATTCACAGTCAAACGCTGCCTCTCCTCCAAGCCAGTGAGCACAACAGGGCATTAGAGGCTCATGTATAAACCCATCTCTCTCTTTTTTGGGGGGTTTATCAGTCTGACTGCAGTGACTCAGCATTCAGCTGCTTCCACCATGCACTCCTCACCGTTGCCATGGGAGTGTGGAGCCTGGCTGTGGGTGATTGGGCCAAAACGAGGCCATTTTTTTGTTTTTGGGGGGCTCTCCCGAATCCCATCGGCTTTTGACTTTGACTGCATTTCGTTGCCTCGTACTTGTACTCTGCAATGACAATAAAGCTGAATCTAATCTAATCATTGTGTAGTAGGGGAGCTGCAGCGTCCGCTCCACCCCTCTCACCACCTGCCTCACTGACTAGGCTTGTTTAACCCCTTACCATTCCTGTATATAAGTAGCCTAAAATGCCTATCCAATGTATACCCAAAGTAAATTAGAAGCTGTTCTTGAAACATTTGGAGTAAATGCATGGGGTTGGTCTCCTTTTGAAGGCAACACTCCGAAGTTTGTTCAACCGTAAGAATGACTTAAGCCCTGTCCGGACGGCATATAAATTACCTCAGGACCCCGGCAATACATTTTTTACCTGGGGGAATTCGGTAATTTATATGCCGTCCGGACAGGGCTTAAGTTGCACTGGTGTTGAGAAATACAAGTTTTAACACACTGAAGTAAACATTTGTTTTGCATTTCCGACAAAATATTTTTTTCAGCAATGTAAACAAACCATTGTTGTCGGAATGTTATCGATCAGTGGTGAGCTATAAGGCTTCATTGGTGAGTTTTATCAAATTTGTCAATGCAGTGTGTTTGTTGGTGGCCTGACAGTGACGTCGATTGTGCCTGCTGTTGTGATTGTATCTTGAGATGGATTATTTGGCTCAAAGTGCAAGAATCATAGTTTTGAGAGGAGGTAACGCATGACTACCTACATAAACATAGGAAGCATGTACAGGGCAAGACAATTAGCATATGGCGCTAGTGCACGCCGGCGGGCCGCCTGATAGATAAGAGGCTACAGGCCTGAGTCACATATCGAATGAATAAATGAATGAATGAATGAATGAATGAATGAATGAATGAATGGTCTTTATTGTCATTGATATAGTACAGGTACCAAACAACGAAATTTGGGAGGGGGGGCTCCCCTGGTGCTAGGAAAGAAAAAAAAACTAAAAAAAACAAGAAGGGAAAGGAGCTGGTTTACATAAATAAAGGCTATGTACACTATCCACTATACTATACTGTACAAATAAAACACTGTGCTGTACTCTATGCTATGCTATACCTATTCTAACATTTCCTATTCTCTGCAACCTTATGTACCCTAGGGTTGTCATATTGCACATAGTGTTATTGCACATTCATTTAAAGTGTCGCAGTTTGCAGGCTTGAAACGTACACATTTGTGCCTCAGCACTACACCTGATTTTCAATCCAGCAGCTGCCATCAATCCGTCCAGACTGTCCAGGGCCCAGAACCTAGGTCTTTGCTGTGTTCAGGGCCTGGATGGCCCTGGGGTAGAAGCTGAGCTTCAGTCTGTTTGTCCTTGCGAACATGGTCCTGTACCGCCTGTTCGAGGGCAGCCGAGCAAAGTGTTCGTACACAGGGTGGGATGGGTCTCTGGAGATCTTGGAGGCCTTCCTGAGGCAGCGTGTGTTGTACAGCTCTTCCAGAGAGGGGAGGGGGGCGCCGGTGATCTTCTGGGCCGTTCTCACGACTCTCTGTAGCGCATTCCTCTCTGTGGCTGTGCAGCTGGAGAACCAGTTGCAGATGCAGTAGGTGAGGATGCTCTCCACTGCGCAGCGGTAGAAGGCCACCAGCATCTCCTGTCTGATGTGGTCTTTCCTGAGGACTCTCAGGAAGAAGAGCCGCTGTTGTGCCTTCTAGATGATGGCTGCTGTGTTGTTCTTCCAGGACAGGTCATCCTGTATGTGCACCCCCAGGAATCGGAGGAATTCATATCAATGAATAGCTCCACTTTGATCTGTCTCACTGGAGCCATGATGGAGCCCATTAGGCCCATTCAGCTTATCTGTACATGCATGCTATTATATATACATAATAGAGTAAAGAGAATAGGGAACTCTGTAGAACAGCTGTTCATAGCTTTCCCTTCAGAATACACTGCGGTGCAGCCAGCCAGTCCCTCATTATATGTGTGTGCACACGTGTGTGAGAGCATGCATGTGTGTGTGTGTGTGTGTGTGTGTGTGTGTAGGTTGATTATAGTGTAGGCTGACCTCGATCGACAGCTGAAGTTCCCACACGAGATCACATCAACCTCCCTTCGGCCAGATGTCGTACTCTGGTCTACCCCGATGAGGACAGTCATCATGGTGGAGCTGACCGTTCCATGGGAAGAGGGGATGGAGGCTGCCTTCGAGAGAAAGAAGGAAAAGTACACAGACTTGGCAGCTGCGTGCTCGCAAGCAGGGTGGAGGGCAGTCACCTATCCTGTGGAAGTTGGGTGCAGAGGCTATACAGGAACATCTACACAGCGGCTCCTGAGGTCGCTGGGGATCACAGGATCCAAGCTGAGAAAGGCGCTCAAAGACCTGGTGGAGGAGGCTGAACAAGGGAGCTTCTGGCTCTGGCTCAGAAGAAAGGACAAGGCGTGGGGGAAAGGAGGATCCTAGGGCTGGCTGCAGGGAGTGGCAGGGAGACGTCCCTGTCACTGCTCCACCACCTTGAGATGTTCCGGGATTAAAGGAGCGAAACATCAGTGAAGGGTGGCTCCCGGCTGACGACCCTGCAGTCAGCCCACTGGCACCGTCGGAGGTGCGACAGGCAGCAATGCCCAGCAGGTATACCCACCTGTGCTTTCATCTATTTAATCTGGCTTGCCAGTGACTACTGAGAAAAGAGCAGTTGGCATCCAGGAAAGACTGGTGGGCTGCCAGGGAAGTCTGGCTGGCGGCAGGAAAGACTGCACCGGGGGTGGCGGGGCTAGTTACCCTTTAAACACGTCCTTGTAGCCTTGCTACAGGGACTCCCCAAACTAACTACAAGCAAAATAAGGAAAAAACAACCCGGTGGTCCACCGAGAGGCGGGATGGAAGATGGACCAATCAGGACAGATAACACGGTAACGACTGGAACGGCAACGACTAACGATCAAAGGATCCTGAGAGAATGCAGCTGTGGGTGGTCCAAAGTAACAACCTACTTGGGCCTGCGGATCCACCAGGGGAGGACAAAATGCGGCGGCAGCTATCAGATGCAAACTTGCACTGCGCCAGCAGGTCAGACAAGGAGGAATCAGAGCCAGGTTGAGCACCACAGTGCTACTGATCCCACCATTGCATCCGGTGAGAGAGAGCAAGAACAGCCTCCCCAGCAGGATTTGCAACCACATCTGCACGACCCACAACAGGAGCATCAGAGCAGAACGCCAGGTAGAGAATCCACCAAGGAAACCCCAGAGAAGCCAGACCGGAAACCCAAGATCAAGTGGCCAAAGGCCAGCGACAAGGATTCATGGAGAAGCTTCGACGAAAGCTTACATACCACCCTCCAGAACAGTCTAAGAGGCAGCACAACGTCCAAGCTGAACATCTTCGGCCATATCATCTATGAGGAAGGCAAGGGAAGATTTGGAGAGATGCCTCAGAGGAGGACCGTTCCTAGGCAGAGCGGGAGACGGGAGAGAGAAATCCTCCAGCTGGTAAAGGAGCGGCGACGTTTGCGGAAGGCATGGAGGAGAGCTGAGGAAGAGGAGAAGGAGGGCTTGCAGAACCTCTGGAGTCAGATCAGAACCAGACTCACCCACCTGAGGCGAGCTGAAAGGATCAGGAAACGTAGAAGCAACAAGGAAAAGGCAAGGACGAACTTCTTCCGGGACCCGTTCAAGTACGCCCGGGGTTTGCTTGAGGAGACGAAATCGGGGAAGCTGCAGACCACCGAGCAGGAGCTGGAGGAACACATCAAGGACCAGCTCAGTGACAGCCAAAAGGAGAGTCCCCTTGGTTCCCCAGGGCACGTACCGCTCCCACCCGAGCCCTCTTCTCAGTTTGACACCACTCCCCCCAGATGGTCTGAAGTTAAGCAGGCGGTGGAGCATGCGAGAGCTGCATCTGCACCCGGACCAAATGGCGTCTCCTATAGGGTACACAAGAACTGCCCAATGACCCTGAAGCTTTTGTGGAGACTAATGGGCATTGCCTGGAAAACAGAATCCATCCCTTCAGCATGGAGCAGAGCAGTCACTACCTTCATCCCGAAAGAGAAAGACTCCCATAACATCAGCCAATTCAGAGGCATAGCCTTATTGAATGTGGAGGGGAAGATCTTCTTCTCAGTGATGGCAAAGCGCATGACCAGCTACCTCCTGGCAAACAATTACATCGACACCAGCTGTCAGAAGGCAGGCGTCCCAGGATTTCCTGGCTGCGTGGAGCACTCGGCTATGATCTGGGAACAGATCCAGACAGCGAAGCGGAGCAAATCAGACCTGCACGTCGTTTGGCTGGACCTTGCAAATGCATATGGGTCTGTTCCCCACCAGCTCATCCATTTTGCCCTCAAATTCTTCCACATACCACCGTGCATCCAGAGCCTACTAGCAACCTACTTTAACAACTTCCATGTATGCTACACAACCCAGGAGTTCTCAACGTGTTGGCACCGGCTGGAGAAAGGGATAGCGATGGGTTGTTCGATCTCCCCCATCCTTTTCACAGCAGCGTTTGAGATCATCCTAATCGGCGGAAGACAGATGGTCCGAGGAATCAGATCCCAGTCAGGTCTGCGACTCCCAGCCCTACGGAGCTATATGGATGATGTCACCACACTCCTTCAGACAGCAGCGTGCACAGCGAGACTTCTGAAGAGGTTTGAGGAGCTCCTAACATGGGCCCGGATGAGGATAAAACCAACTAAGTCCCGCAGCCTCTCAATCAGGAAAGGAGTCCGGAATGACAACATCTCTTTCTCAGTGGATGGCGAGAAGATCCCGCTGCTAGTGGACCATCCTGTGCGAAGCCTCGGAAGGCTTTACACGGCTGACCTTTCTGACAAGCACATGGCTTCTTCTGTCACTTCCCAGCTCTTGGACGGCCTGAAGAAGATCGACCAAAGCCTCCTGCCAGGGAAATTCAAGGTGTGGTGTTACCAGTTCACCTTATACCAACGTCTCATGTGGCCCCTGAAGTTGTGTGACATCACTTTAACAACAGTGCTGAAGTTGGACGCAAAAGCCAACAACTACATCCGCAAGTGGCTGGGCCTTCCCCGCTGCCTCACTAATACAGCGCTATTTGGAAGAACCACACTGAAGCTCCCACTGAAATCCATCAGCCTGGGCTATAAACAGGAGAAAGTGAGACTCGTGTTCGAGCTGAGAGACTCACCCGACCCGTTTGTCCAACACAGCAAGGCCCAGGTTCGCACAGGACGCAAGTGGGATGCCACGCAGGCAGTTGACCAGGCCATCAATCGCTTGAAACACCAGGAGATCGTCGGGGTGCTGCAGCCAGGCAGGACTGGTTTTGGATGGGGATCAGCATCCAAGATGTGGTCCAAGGCAACGAGGAAGGAAAGGAAAGATCTAGTGATCTCTGAAGTCGTAAAGATCGAAGAGGAGTGCTACAAAATCAGAGCCGTGGGCCAACAACAGCAAGGAGGTGGACAACGTGGGAGGCTGTGATCAACAGAGCCATCACATGGAAGGATATGTGGAGGCTGCCCCAAGCAAGGCTGAGCTTCTCGATCAGGGCCACCTACGACACCCTTCCCAGTTCCCGGAACCTGCACCTCTGGTACGGCACAGAGGAGACCTGCCAACTCTGCAACGCCAACAACCCAAACTTGCGACACATCCTCTCTGGATGCAAGGCGGGACTGACGCAGGGTCGGTACAGATGGCGGCACGACCGGGTGCTGCGCAAACTAGCAGAAATTCTGGAAGCACGCAGACTGGAATCAAACAAGAGCAGCCCAGTCACATCACAGCAGCGGATCCAGTTTGTCCGGCAAGGGGGAGAAAGTCAGGGCAGCAGCACGAAGCAGTGGTCCCTCCTGTCTCCTGGAGGAGAGTGGAACATGAGAGCTGACCTCGATCGACAGCTGAAGTTCCCACACGAGATCACATCAACCTCCCTTCGGCCAGATGTCGTACTCTGGTCTACCCCGATGAGGACAGTCATCATGGTGGAGCTGACCGTTCCATGGGAAGAGGGGATGGAGGCTGCCTTCGAGAGAAAGAAGGAAAAGTACACAGACTTGGCAGCTGCGTGCTCGCAAGCAGGGTGGAGGGCAGTCACCTATCCTGTGGAAGTTGGGTGCAGAGGCTATACAGGAACATCTACACAGCGGCTCCTGAGGTCGCTGGGGATCACAGGATCCAAGCTGAGAAAGGCGCTCAAAGACCTGGTGGAGGAGGCTGAACAAGGGAGCTTCTGGCTCTGGCTCAGAAGAAAGGACAAGGCGTGGGGGAAAGGAGGATCCTAGGGCTGGCTGCAGGGAGTGGCAGGGAGACGTCCCTGTCACTGCTCCACCACCTTGAGATGTTCCGGGATTAAAGGAGCGAAACATCAGTGAAGGGTGGCTCCCGGCTGACGACCCTGCAGTCAGCCCACTGGCACCGTCGGAGGTGCGACAGGCAGCAATGCCCAGCAGGTATACCCACCTGTGCTTTCATCTAGGACATGCATCAGCAGGGTGACATTTGAAATAGCAGGCAGTACTGGCCTGGCCAGCCTGTTGGTGTGTTATGTCTGAGTCACACAGACAGACAGACAAACAGATAGACAGACAGACAGACAGGCAGAGAGACAGAGAGGGGGGGAGAGAGAGAGACAGACAGACAGACCCTGGTTCCAGTCTGAGCCCCAGAGAGACTCCACCATCAGCAGCCTAGTGTAGTGGAGCCAAGCCCCAGTCAGCAGGACCAGGGCCAAACCCTGCATCCTGATGACCACTGCAGCACAGATGACAGGATGACACAGGGATAAAGTGACACTTGACTCTCCCTCCATCTCTGACATTCACTCAGTTTCCGTCTGCTGCCTCTCTGTCTCTCTCTCCTGCCTCGGCACAAGTCTGTTTCGGAGCGCTGGTTTAGCATACTGATGAATGGAAACAGCAGTGGCCGTCCCTGATAACATACTTTACACATAAATATGGGTGATGATTCCTTGATAAGGATTTCCTTTATCAAATAAATTACAATCATATCTGTGCCAACGCTGAAATGGCGACAGTCTCGCCGGAGTTGCGTACTGTCAATGTTTTGGCTACTGCTCCCAGCTGACGGTCAGCTGAAGTGGAGTGGCCTACAGTGTGTGTGTGTGTGTGTGTGTGTGTGTATGTGTGTGTGTGTGTAGCAGCAGTCACCCTGGGACACATTGAGCTCTGGCCTGCTGTGGCACCATGAAAGATGAACCGAAAGGTCAGCCCAGGACAGTGAACCGCAGGGGGCAGCGGGGGGTTACAGTGATTACAGAATGAGAGAAAAGCAGTGTACAATATCAAAGAGGATATAAGGACACAGACAGAGGTAGAAACAGACAGAGGGAGAAACAGACAGCGGTTGACACAGACAGAGGTAGAAACAGACAGAGGTAGAAACAGGCAGAGGTAGAAACAGACAGAGGTAGAAACAGACAGAGGTAGAAACAGACAGAGGTTGACACAGACAGAGGTTGACACAGACAGAGGTTGAAACAGACAGAGGGAGAAACAGACAGAGGACCCTTCCCTTTAGGAAGTGTGTTTGCTGTTTATTTTTTTCCTTTGTCTTAGCTTGGAATCCTCAGGGTGGTTTCTTTTGGTATCCATGAGTTTGTATTCATCACTAGTGCCTCTGAGTTTGTATTCTCTAGTGCCTCTGAGTTTGTATTCTCTGGTGTCTCTGAGTTTGTATTCTCTAGTGTTTCCTTTATTTCCTGGTGGTCCTACACCACACAGCCTCACACACAATGCTCACAGGCAACCTGGGGAGAGCTGTGTGACATGAATACACTTTTATCATATAAGATGTGTGACACATCTCAGCCAACCAGCAACAGAGGGTACTGTATAACTAGCACAACAAACAATCCGTCTATCCAAACCACATCACGCCTTCAACCACATACACTAAGTGTACAAGAAAGCACTCTTGGATCTGCATGACAATAGAGAGAACACAAAGCACTGAATATGAATCAGTAAATGCATTTGTCTTTATTATAAAGCCCCAAGACATCAAAAATGCATAAAATATGAAGTAGGGCTTCCATTTGCATAACAACATATAACAACAATGTAAGCACTTCCTCAAATCATCAATGAATACTCCATCTTCTACCAAAGGATCTCTGCTTTCTCATGCAGAGCACAACACAACAAGGGAAACTGCAACTGAAGTTCAAGAAACATACATATAAGACACACCCTGACATGTCACAGTGCCATAAAGGCCTGCATGAACAGTAAAGATCTGATCTGATCTTGATAAATAAGCTTGGAAATAAATCAGAAATAGTTTTTTTTTTTTTGATGGAGCCACTGAGAAGGCAAACCCACTGGAAACCTAGCCCTGCTATACGGAAGAAAAGCAACAAAGCAAAGGGGTTACTCTATGTACTGTAATGGGTCTGGACTGGGCAGAATGGGGCTGGAATCGCCATTGAAGGAAGGGATAAAAGGGAAAGAGGAAAAGAAAGAAAGAGAGAGAGAGCGAGCGAGAGAGAGAGAGAGAGAAATAAACAACAGTGTTGTTGACTCTTCCAGGAACTTCTTGGTCAAGTTCTCAAGAGAGAACAGCTCAAAGAACACAGAGAGTCTACACAATAACAGGCACAGAGCTGCAGTATAGGTACTATGTGTAGGCCCTGGAGGGTGTGTTTGTGTGTGTGTGTGTGTGTGTGTGTGCGCGTGCCAGCGTACATGTGTGTGTGTGTGGGTCTGCATGTCTCTCCTGTGTGTGTGTACGTCTGTGTGCCCCCTGCATGCATGTGTGTGTAATGTTGGTTCCCTAGGGCTACATGCCCCCCCCCCCCCCTTGTGTGTGTGTGTGTGTGTGTCCTGACCGTCCCTGCTGTCACAGTCCTCTATCTTCGCCCAGCCCTCAGACAGACGGGCCAGTCATGCATGCTCCAGGACACTGTGGCTGTACACTGGCGCACGCCCGGACCCTGCCAGAACCAATCATCTATATTTACACTGATAGGCGGAGGTGACGTCATTGCATTGGAGCATCTGATGCATGTGGAAGAAGAACAAACGACAGCTGATGGAGAGTGCGACCGATCACGTGTCAACTGGACTGGTTCATACTGACGCTCCTCAATCATCCTACTGCATGAGGATTTTCAGGGTTTTTTTCCTCCAGGTTTTGATGATAGGGATACGGCCAATCAATTAAGTAGGGAATTCAGGCTATTTTGTTGCAGGATTGGAATCCGGTCATATTACCATTATAAAATAAAAATAAAATAATATTGATCAGAAATATTAATTATAGTCCCAGGGTCAATTGTAGGTTGGACCTATATACCTGTATATATATATGTATATTTACATACAGTTATACTTTCCTCACTTTGTGGGCCATCTGGACCAGTAGCATGCATCGAGATATCTCATGTTCGATGAGTCACATGACCTAGTTTTGACTATAGAAGGTTCACTCAGCAGTGTTTTCTTTGCGATAGTCTCTGTCTGTGTCACAAATGAATTTAAAATAATGCGTGTCTGTGTCAAAATGCATTATATATCTGACAGTAAAGTGATGGGCTATATTGCACAGTAATTGGAAAAAACTAAGAACTAGAACATACCCAGTGTATGGTGGGGTCAATGGGTAGCAGACTTTAAGGCAGTTATTGCATGCAAAGGACTGTCGACCAAATATTAAACTTAAATCAGTACTTTATCGGACATTATATACAGGGGTGCACATAACTTTTTGGGGCCAGTGCTCAGAGGAGCACCTAGGGATGCTGCTTGGTGCTCCCCGAGCTCGCGAGTCACGACCCGTCCCACAGGATGGATAAAAAAGGGATGCATGGATAACTTATATTAGCAAAACGACATTTATTCATAAATAAAGATGAACGAACAAATGATTGTGTGCTAAACAAAAGAAACAAATGCAAAATCAAATGACTGCTCTTTAAGCATGAAAGTCTGTCAGACTCCTTTAAACACAATGAAATCAACTGACATCTCTTTAAGCACTAACTGAATGTCATTTAAACACAATGAAATCAACTGACATCTCTTTAAGCACTAACTGAATTGAATGTCTGTTCTTTAAACACAATGAAATCAACTGACATCTCTTTAAGCACTGCTCTGTTCTGTAAACACTGAAATCAACTTTTCAACAAAAAGTTACAGCCTAAGCATTTATTTATGCTACAAGCTTAATCATCATCATCACTGCTCTCTTGACTGCTGTTAATACTGTCCTCAATTTCAACCATGGTAGAGGATGTTGTAGGCTATCACTTTAAATAGCTCATTATTTTGATTGTGCAACAAAGTCTTTTTTTTTATTCTAATAGAATTCCCAACCATATTCCCTGGGTCAGGGATCTAGGTGCGATAATGAAGCTGTAAAACAAACGTCTGAACGTTTGAAAGCTTCAGAGAAAAGAAACGTGAAGTCCCTTGGTGTTGTTTTTCCTTTTAGCGACGAGTCGTTCGGGACTGAATTTTCACGTGGCGGCGAGATAACCGTGATAACCGTGCGATACGCGATACGCGATACGCGGAATGAAAGTACGAGTTACGATACTTTCCGAATGTTTTCGTGAGGGGAGTCGCCGTGGTCGTCGTCGGTCGACTGTTGTGATGGATTAGTGGGGCTTGCAGTGATGCAGCAGTCAGCAGTTGTATTTTTGAGGAAGTAAATTCCTCTCCCAGCGCTCCCAGCTGTTGGTGCGCCAGAGCGCGTTCATGCCGCTGATCTGCCGCGCAGCATGCATTTTGGCGACGCATGCGCACTGGCGCACCAGTTATGTGCACCCCTGATTTCCAATACCTTTAGGAGTCCTGAAATAGGGGGAGTATGTTAAAAAAAATCCTACTTTCTAATTGGTTACCCCAATCTGAAAAAAAACCTCATTGAATTAAACCTGAGAATCTCTCCTTTGACTTAGTATCAAGTTAATCCAAACTGTTGGAGTATAGAGATAAAAGACTAAATGCTTCCTCTTTCCAATGCAGGCAGGCAGACAGGTAAGCTGGCAGGCTTCCCATTTTGTTTGTGTCCTAACTTTATCCAGCCTAACTTGTTCCTATTTTTCCCATGCCCACTAAACCTTTTACCATGCCCGCTAAACCTTAATGTAGCGCAGCGCTCTTTTGCAGAAGCAATTTGGAGATCTTTAAGTTAAGAGGACAGGAAATGTTCAGAGGTTACACAGTAGTGGATGCTGTTGACATCCCTACTCCTGAGGAAGCCAGATGAGCTTACACCTGGTTACCTGTTTACACCTGTTTACACCTGGTTACCTGTTTACACCTGTTTACACCTGGTTACCTGTTTACACCTGTTTACACCTGGTTACCTGTTTACCTGTCTGAAGCAGCAGACACGGGCACCTGCTGGTTTTCAACATACAGCCCCACCCCGCACGCACGCACGCGCCTCCTGTCATATACTGTATGCAGCGCTTGTAAGAATCATTGACTGAGAGCAGCACATCCGCTCTGACATCATCACATCCACTACAACAACATCCAACACGACACAATGGTCATCCAGGATAGAGACGCAATCCAGCGATGAGTGTCGCTATGGTTACAGTAATAGGATTAAACTATATGAAATCCAATCCCACATATCAGCTATATCACATCATCTTCCTGGTATGACATCCATAAGAATCAGCTTAAATGTTGCTACATTGTAAATCATACTCTCTCTCTTTTGTATGAATGTCTGCCTGTCCCTCCTAAAGACCTCCCACTACCCCTCTGTACTGTACCTCTACTGTTAAAAAAACAGTCATCCATCATTCTTCGAGCATTGTAACTGCACCTGGTCCTAGCATAGATATTTTGTCCTAGCATAGATTGTTGTTAATGATGACTGATGTATACATTTCTGGGGCATTAAGCAGACATCTTTATCCAAAGCAACTTACAACAAATCCATCTGATTAAGTGAGTGAATCATCTATCCACTCATAGCAGGAAAATGTCATGTATGCTCAGGCCTGGGGCCGTTAGCAATCATCGCTATGGATAAAAGCGTCTATTAAATGTCTAAAACGTAAATATAAATGTACTGTATAAGAACAGAGAAGGTAAGCGACTGTTGTTACAGTGGGATTGTGAGACGGTTGCCCTTTACTGAGGATGATACATTCAGCCAATCAGTGTCGCAGCCCTCTCTCATTAGGCCCTCCTCCTCCGGGCATCACCATAACTGGATTTGGGCATCTCAGAGCCAACGATGTTATTACCTGCACTGGACACCAGGACAGGAGAGGGTGGCCTAGAAAAGCAGTCTAAAAGCAGACACAGTGAAGGGAGCAGAACTGAGTCGGCAGATTTGCTGTGGTATTCTACAAATCTATCTTTAGAAAAAGCAGAAATAGAAGAAGAATATTTTCTGTACTTTTTTTTTCAGAATCCACAGGATCTACCCTTGTTCTACTGCTACTATGCACCAATCGACATATTCAAATGCAGCTCCTATTGTGTGAAACAGTGGTTGAGCTACCACACCACCAGCAGAGAGCATTCTTGAGTTACGGTCTCCCTCCCGAGACAGACAGCCTTGAGGGAATGTTGTTTAAAACACAAGCTACATCTTTGTTAGGAATGAATCAAGCATCACAACAAATTGACAGCCGTAATATGATTGAATGCACTTAGTCCAGCCCCAAATCAAATAGTACTCAAGGCAGATTATCTTCTACCGATCGCTTCAAGTCACTGTCCTCCGGGAAGTGATGGCAACGTTGGGTCACTCCACGTCATGCTAATAAAGCTTGTTGGAGTTCGGTGATGTTTCAATTTGAGAAATGACATGAACTAGGAAGGGAGGGGGAGAGAGAGAGAGAGCGAAAGTGCAACAGAACAGGAGACACAGAGAGAGGAAGGAGAGAGTGCATGAACACAGCAAGGACAGAGAAAAATAGAGAGAGAGAGAGAGAGAGCAAGTGAGAGAGGGAGGAGAGAAACTGCCTGCAGCTGTTCTATCTTGCCCATACAGGAGGCAGTGCTTCCCTTCCCTCCCAGTCCCTCCCCTCTTGCCCCCCCCCCCCCCCACGGCCTGTAATTGGTTTGTGTTGCCTGTGACTGAGGCTGTCTGTGCCTAGCTGCCTAGCTGGCTGGCTGCTGCCTGCCTCTCTCTCTCTCTCTCTCTCTCTCTCTCTCTCTCTCTCTCTCTCTCTAACACACACACTCTCACTCTCTCTCTCTCTCTCTCTCGCTCTCTCTTGTTCTCTCGCTTTCCCTTTTTACCTCTTCTGCTGCAGCACTCCGTCCAGAGCCTCCTGCTTGTCTCGCAGGAGCCGCTGGAGGTGCTGGATTTCTCTCTGGTAGCGGGCAGCTTTCCCCGCAAAGTCCTCCTCCTGCTCCTGCAGCCGCTGGCCCAGGGCCCCCACGCTGGCGGCCGCCTGCTTCTTGTACACCTGGAGGTGGGGAGGACGGAGAGAGAGAGGAGAGGAGAAAAAAACACACGCATTCAGACAGAGGCACGGAGGAGGATGATGGCTCCGTCAGGGAAGGGATACGTTCTCCACCTCCATCAGTAGGTCTGCTACCAGGACCAGCAACACTGTGCTGAGGGAGTGAGGGGGGGGGGGGCTTGGCAGCTGGGATTACACACCTCTACACCCTCAACTGTGCAGCTGCTGCACCTCACTGGAGTACCCAGACAGAGTCAAGAACAGCAGGGTAAGGTAAGGAACTCTGGGAAGGTCGGAGAGGGGGGGAGGTAGTTGTTAAGTGTGTTAAGTGCTAAGTGTGTTACACGTCCGCTGGCGGCACACAGATGAGAGACTGTGATAATATGTTAAGTTGTGCATACTAATAGCCTGATGTATGTTCATCATGGACGGGGTGCAAGTAAAGACGGAGAGGGGAAAGCAAAGAATAGAGAGAGAGAGAACAAATGAGAGAGAGGGAGGGAGAGAGATAGAGAGGGAGAAAGAGAGAGAGGGAGAGAGAACAAGAGAGACAGAGGGAGAGGGAGAAAGGCAGACAGAGAGAGAGAGAGAGAGAGAGAGAGAGGGGGGGGGGAAGATATCTGTTGCTCTGAGCAGTGGCTGCGCGTGGGTGCAGCCTGATATGATTATGTGGTCTTGAGAACACAGTCCCATACACCCTGTAGATAGTATCAATCTGCCTCCCTGCTGACAGCACTCTCTACCTCCCTCCTGACAGCAGACTGTACCGCAGCGCATCTCATCAACATGATGTTGGTTAAGCACAGGTGTTCAAGGACATCTATGTTGAGAGGGAGAGAGGACGAGAGGGAGAGAGGGAGAGAGAGAGAGAGAGAGAGAGAGAGAGAGAGAGAGAGAGAGAGAGAGACAGAGAGATGCAGTAGGAATGGAGACACAAGCACATACTATGAAAAGAGACAAGAGATTCAACAGATGGCACCGTGTGTTGACTTTTTGGGAGAGGAGCAGACAGGAGCAGGTGGTAGACGTGGAGCAGGTGAAAGTGTGCCTTTGTGTTTGAAAGGAGATTTTTGTGAGAGGAAATCCTAGTCTTGGTAACCAATGAGTTCCTATGACTGTGTGTGTGTGTGTGTGTGTGTGTGTGTGTGTGTGTGTGTGTGTGTGTGTGTGTGTGTGTGTGTGCGTGTGTGTGAGAGGCTGTGGTAGTCCCCATGTCCTCAGGGAACTGGTCTCTATGCTAAAGGAGCCTGTTGATAAATCACCTCAGTCAGGCGGAGAGATAACTAAACATGCTGTTATATTGCCTGTTAACCCAGCCAACCGGCTTACTGAAAACGAGGGTCTACGGTCTGCAGCAGTGTGTGTGTGTGTGTGTGTGTGTGCTAACAGCCCAGTAAGCTGATTACAGCTTGATCACACACACACACACACACACACACACACACACACACACACACACACACACACACACACACACACACACACACTCCACCTCACAATGTCCTTAGGAGGTGGACAGTCAGTCAGACAAAGAGACACAGACAGACACACAGACAGACAGACACACACACACACACACACACACACACACACCCACACACCCTGGCCCTGAGAGAAACCTGTCTATAAAGAAACAACTGAGCTCAACGCCAAGAAAATCTAAGTCAGGTGTGTGTGTGTGCGCACTTGTGTGTGTGTCTGTGCTTGTGTGTGTGTCTGTGTGGTACATCCATGTTTGCGGTTAACCCCCCCCCCACACACACACACACACACCCCTCCCTTCCATTCACTCTACTCTACAATCACCAAGACGATACGCTGAGGCGAACTGACAGGTCTGTTGTAGAAACATGTACAACAATAACCATCCAACACTAGTCTGGTTTTCACAGCCAGTGGCACAGCCGCCCCAATCTTGAGAATTCAGCCGTCTGCAACAACAAAAAAAGACTACAACAGTCGATATCTTTGGTGAACAAAACACCTCCGACATCCAGACCAAAGCCCTGTGAAGACCCCCTCCTCGGGGACCGAGTCACACTGGCATAACGCTGTGACATTTTGGGGGCGGCCGCAACGAGGCAGGTGCCTGTACCCCCATGGTCTGTGTGTCCTTGAGACGAGCCGGTAATACCGTATAACCTTCATCCCTACCTACACATTGACCCCCCCCCCCCCCCCCCCCCCCGAGCCTCTGTTCTGACAGCCACCTGCAGGTTCACAATGGCCACCATACATCTCTAGACACCAGGCTGGTTTGTCTCCCATGTGTTCCAGGGTCTAGCCCTGGGAGGAGTACACCGTCAATCCCCCAGACAGAGGACAAACAATAATAATAATAATAATAATAATAATAATAACAACTTTTATTTGTATAGCACTTTTCCTGCAAATGTTGCAGCTCAAAGTGCTCCAATCATTATAAAACCATAATTTCATTATTTAGTAATTTAAAGGCAATATTAAAAAGATGGGTTTTTAGTCTGGACTTGAACATATTTGCTGAGGTTGCATCCCTAATGTAAACTGTAAAAATTCCACAATTTGGGTGCATAAAATGAAATCTTCTTTGTGTGTTACACAGAGAAAACCATCATCAGAAGACCTGAGAGGTCTATTGGGCTGATATGCTAGCAAAAGGTCTTTCAGATATTCTGGTGCTGTGCCAGTGAGAGCTTTATAAACACAATGGCAGTGTCTTATGTGTGAACGGTGTGTTTCGTGGGCATTCGCTTAGATGCCAGAGCTGGATCTGGCTGTCTGTCGGTGGTGTATGCAGAACAAACAGAGGAAATGAATCCGGACAATTAAACCGGTCTTCTCTCTGCGGAAACACGATGGAGAGAGCGCTCCTGCTGTTTGAGATGAGCCAGAGAGAGAGAGAGAGAGAGACAGAGGGGGAGAGAGAGAGAGAGAGAGAGAGAGAGAGAGAGGGAGAGAGCAAGAGAGACAGAGGGAGGGAGAGAGAGAGAAAGAGAGAGGGAGAGAGAGAGAGGGAGAGAGACAGAGCAAGAGAGAGAGACAGAGAGGGAGAGACAGCGAGAGAGAGGGAGAGAGAGAGGGGAAGAGAGAGGGGGAGAGAGACAAAGCGAGAGACAGAGAGAAAGAGAGAGAGAAAAAGAGGGAGAATGCTCTCTAGAATATACAGAGGAATAATCTAATGAGGGGAAGAAAGAAAGAAAAACAGCATGAATGAGAGAGCTGAACCACACAGCTAATCAATGAGATTAAATTCAAAACCGAGGAAGTGTATCAGCTATAATTGCTACAGTCAGAGCTAATATGACACACACCCCCCCCCCCCTCACTGTGAACTGACGTCAAACAGATCCGCCAACTGAACTCTGACCTTTAGGAGGCTGTGTGAGTCCTGTGGTGAGAGCTGTGTGTGTCTGGGAGACGGGGGGAGCAAGCAATGGGGGGGTGGAGGAGGGGAGAGTGATCTCGTCACTGACATGGCTGCAGGGTATTTAATCGGTGGATAAAGCCGATGGAGCGTCTCTCGGAAACGCGGGGGGCTCACAGTTGTGCACGCCACTGGTGGAGGAGATAATAATAATAATATAATGGATAGATACATAGATGGGTAGATAAATACATAGATAGATAGACAGATGGATAGATAGAAAGATAGTTAAAGAGATACGATAGATAGATAGGTACAATAGATAGGTACGATAGATAGATAGATAGATAGGTACGATAGATAGGTACGATAGATAGATAGCTAGATAGCTAGGTAGATAGATAGGTACGATAGATACAGCCAGACAGCCAGAAAGATACATACGATATATATATATATATATATAGATAGATAGATGGATAGGTACGATAGATATAGAAGATAGATAGATAGATAGATGGGTCAATGACGTGACGTGTACATTTTGTGTCCGAATGTAATATTTTCTAAAATGAACAATTAATATATATATATACATTATGTTAACTAACACTATTTGCTCTCCTTTATTGAATACACAAAGAGTTTATGGTGTTTTTTTTTTTTTACAAATTCAGGCACTTTCAGCTCTTTAAAGGGTTGAAAAGTCATTCGGTACAACCATCCGAACACAAATGCAACCAGCTAATGTGCCATTAAAATATCTAAAATGATATTACAACTATTATATAAACATTCTGGCATTATTTTACAAGGGTTTATAACAATATACTGCAAAATGGTTAAGGATTTTTATGTAGAAATGTTTGCTTTCCTCAAATCACTTTTGTCACAAAAAAATTATTTCACTGATATCATTCAGAGCAACCAATTTCAAGGCACCATTTTGGATCAAATCAACAGATAATCATCATCTGACAGGATATGACATCATGAAGACCCCTGCAGCAGTCCCTCAGAGTGAGGAGAAAAGTAGCCAGCTCTCTCTTAAATGTTTGATAAATGCACTTTTCCGCTCCCTGTTATGAATGTCCTCAAGTATCACATCATTCGGTACAACCGCTAAAACACACTGAAAATGTTGAAATATTTTAGAAAGATATATTTAATATGAATTCTTATATTGCTAAGTTCAAGCTCAAGGTCAAGTTCTCACATAGGTAGCTAAACATGTGCCTGTTTTAACTGTTTACTTGAAGAAAATCACCAAAAATAATCATTCGGTACAACCAGAAATCTAGTTAAATATAAATATAATGGCTGTACCGAATGCTGACAATATATTATTAATGGAAAATGTGTTATACATCATTACACTTTTTAACTTTTTGCACTTCTGAAAGCCTTATCCGTCATTGACCCAGATACAGTAGATAGAAAGATAGATAGATAATGTATAAATCGATAGATAGATCGATAGATCGCTAGATAGATAGATAGGTACGATAGATATAGATACAGTAGATAGATAGATCGATAGATAGATATCCAAGCAGAGGGACTCTGTACGAAGATGGCACAGGGAAAGATAAGGCTGTGGAAGACGAGACTCTGCCTATCTAAATAATACAGATGGAAGCAGAGGAGGAGGAGGACGAGGAGGAGGACGAGGAGAGGAATGCACATATAGTAGCAGGCCTCTCACTGAACCACATGCATGGTCAAGTCTAATGAATACTCATATTGGGATCGCTGCCTAGAATTACCGGGATGAAATCCAAGGAGACAGAGAGATAGGAATTACTGAGTGCCTGCCAATACATAATGCAGAAGGGAGTGGGCCGCTGTTTTCTGAGAAAGATGAGGGTTTCCCTAGGCTAACACACACGGGCGCGCGCACACACATGGGTGCGCGCACACATACGGGTGCGCACACACACACGGGTGCGCACACACACACGGGTGCGCACACACACACGGGTGCGCGCGCACACACACACACACACACACACACACACACACACACACACACACACAGAAAAAGAATGATAGCAGATCATTGGAGGAGAGGAGAAAACAGCACAGGTGAAAGCAGCAGATGTGCGTGGGAGGAGGAGGGGTTTGTTCTTTTGGCCTTCCAAAAATCATTACTCACGACTTTTACTGTGCTAGCGAAGGAGAGGGGAGAAAAAAACCCGGAAAAAAACACATAACAAAGCGACTCAAGTAGGCAGCTGCTCCAGGTGCTTGACTTTCATTCAACTCATGAATGTAAATTGACTGGGGGCCGAGTAGAGCCCTGAGTAGCCTCTAGAACACTATCAGCTCCTAATACACAGGCTGAGATGTGTTATCTGAGGGATAGTGGATCGCCTGGAGTCAGTCTAGTGCCTGAACACAGACAGTAGCCTCAGAGCTAGCCACCTCCCAGTCTATTTGCTTTAACCATTGTTTATCCAAAGCAACTTACAATTCTCCAGGGTCTCCCTAGTGGTGGTGTTCCCAGGTGGGATTTGAACTCGTGACCTTCTGATCACCAGTCCAACTCACTATCCACTAGGCCAGGCCACCACTACCCCAGCCCTCTCCCTGAGTCAATTCCTGAACACAGACGTATGTTGACGGTCCTTTGCAGCAACACAGCTGTGTACGCTGGGAGCAGCATCAGTCTGCCATCTCCACAGCAACACGTCTCTCCATCTCGTTATCCTTAATAGGAGAGGATGGAAGGAGGATGTGCATGACATATGAACACATTCCCAACAGCCATACGCTTGTTATTAGAGGCTACGTACGCTCTGCACCTCTGCACCTCTGTGTATCTATAGAATCTATCCTCAGCATGACACAACATATGGAAATGTATTAGGGCTGGGACTTTAACACGTTCATTTCAATTTTTAAAAAGAAATGTTAATCTCATTTATTTCTTTTTTGTTACCATTTTAGATGGCACTTGTGACTTTATGTTAAACTGGTGGTCTGTTTATTATTTTTTGACCACAGATATTTGGGTGGGGAGGGTTAGTGTAACATTAGGTTAGGTACATTGTGTGATCTGTTGGTCTGTGTAGCTATAATAAACAGGATTTTGCTGCTTTAAACTTATGTATGTGTCTATTCATTTATTCACTCGTATACCAAATCCATTTGAATTGAAAACTGTTGCTTCAAATATTGATATGCGATTAATTTAATTAATTAAAAGCCTCTAATTAATTAGATACATTTTTTTAATCGCGTCCCACCTCTAAAATGTATGCATCAACCAATTCAGTTAGGGAGACTAAATCTACACTTGATATGAGAGAGAGAGAGAGAAAGAAAGAGAAAGAGAGAGAGAGAGAGAGAGAGTGAGAGAGAGTGAGAGAGTGAGAGAGAGAGAGAGAGAGCGAGAGAGAGAGTGAGAGAGCGAGAGAGAGAGTGAGAGAGAGAGTGAGAGAGCGAGAGCGAGAGAGAGAGATGCTCCTTCCATTATCTGTATCTTGTCACACCAAGAGGCAATTGATCTTGGATTGGATTTCATCTTGGATTTGGATCTAATTTGGGTTGAGTGTATCCATCATCCTTCGAAAGAAAGACACAGACGAACAAAGAGAAGAAAAAAGCAAATCATGAGAAGAGAACGATTTTCACTGGGGGACGCCAGTGTTCCGTGACACAGAGGGTCCTTTCCCAGTAGGTGGGTCTCGTTCACTTCACCTGCATAACAGAGATGAAGGTCATACGGTATTACCGGCTCATCTCGAGGACACACAGACCACAGGGGTGTAGGCGGCTCCCTCGTTGTGACCGCCCTGAAATGTCACAATGTTATGCCAGTGTGACTCGGTCCCCGAGGAGGGGGTTTTCACAGGGCTTTGGTCTGGATGTCGGAGGTGTCAGTCCGTGTAATGCAGAATATTCCATGGTGTTCGGGGCATGACGGAGAGGGATTAGACTGAGGTAGGCAGACATTGAGGATATGATCCTCAGGACCTAAGACTGGTTGGTTGTTAGTGGTTATGAGCTAGAGAGTACAGGGTAGGTAATAGAGTACGTCATCACACCGCTGAGGCGTTTTACGCTGGGGTGTTGGAATTACCACACGGTACGTCAAAGACAAACGCTAGACTCCACACCATACATACAAACACACGCAGACACAGACACACAGACACACAGACGCAGAAACACGCAGACACAGACAGACACAGACAGACACACACACTTAGAAACACGCAGACACAGACAGACAGACAGACACACACACACAGACACAGACACAGACAGACACACACACACACACACACACACACACACACAGACAAAGACAGACAGACACACACACACACACACACACACACACACACACACACACACAGCTGCTGAACAAGACCATTCAACCATTAGCAACAGGTCCATAGCACCACACAGCACTGAAGGCCGCAGCAACAGCAGCATGGTCAGCATAGAGACCGCTGGTCTGATCAGAACTGACTGTCCCATTGTTTTGAGTCTGAAGATGATCATTACCGTACCTCCACAAGCAGCACTGAGGCTCAGGCTGCCAACTACCAGACAGTTCTAACTGACTAAACAGGAAATCCTTTGGTTCCAGTCAAGGTTGTTAGCTGGCCACTTCTCGCATTAGAAGAGCAGGGGGATAGGGAAAGAGAAGGAGACAGGAGGACAGGCGGGTTTTGCTTCCTGCTGTGTCTACCTTGAAAGTCCGTCCACAGAGTTCCGTCTCCGGGTTCACTTTGCAAAGAACCATTTGTCACCGTGTACAGTACGAACCACAGGCACAGGGAGAAAGTGGAGCAGAGCCCAGGAATGATAATGCAGACGCCTGAGGGGGAAGAACTCCTCTTTCAACAACAGAGGCAGCACTTTATCATCTGGTCAAGACACGAGAAGAAGAGCGACTGTGATTGGGACGTGTGGAGGTGACATAAATGGGCGGCACTTATATAGACTTATATAGTCTTATTCCAAAGCGCGTTACAATGGCCTCTCATTCACCCATTCACACACACATTCATACACCAATGGCGGCAAGCTACCAGGCAAGATGCCGACCCGCTCGTTGGGAGCAATTTGGGGTTCAGTGTCTTGCCCAAGGACACCTCGACACTTGGACAGGAGGAGCCAGGGAACAAACTGATCATTGCGATCATTAGACGGCGGCTCTACCTCCTGAGCCACAGCCGCCCCACGTCTGATGTGTGGATGTGACATGAGTGTGTGTCGTTTCTGGGAGAGCTAGATTATTCTCCAGGGCCTGGAAGTCCTGACTGTAGTGTACTGTACATGCACTGGTAAAGAGCATGAAACATGACAACACCTTTGTTTGTTGGCCAGGCGACCCTAGTCCAGATTAACTCAATCCCATCCCCCTCTGTGCCAGCACCTCCTCCTCACCATCCCCATCCTAATCCCCTTCCCCTAGGGATAGTGGCGGCCTAGTGGATAGTGATCAGTAGGTCCTGAGTTCAAATCCCACCTGGGGTACACCACCACTAGTATGCCATTGAGTAAGGCACTTAGCCCTAAATACTCCAGGGAGACTGCCCCTGTAATCTCTAATTGTAAATCGCTTTGGACAAGTAAGTGCTAAATGGTTAAAACGTAATCCAATGTGATTTTCCATCCAGGTGTTTAAAGGTACATTCCCCTGAGAGTCCCCCTACTTCACACCCCCACAGACTCCTCTTCTCCAAAGACACAATGAAATGACTGGGGGGATGACGACGTGGGGGGGGTAATTTATTCCGGTCTGTGTGTTGGAACACAAACACAATCATTAGCGGCTTCAGGTCGATGGGATAATGGAGAGCGGCGTCGCACTGCACAAGCACCGGAGCGGTGTTCTGACACCACGGGTCAAAGCCATTACAGACACCCTTTACAAAGGGAGGAGGAAGGATAGGAGGGAGCGAGGGACTGAGGGATGAGGGGAGGAGGAGGAGAGCAGAGAGTAAATAAAAAATGAAAAAAGCTCCTGGGTGTTTTTTTATAATAAAAAATAAATAAATGAAAGAGCATCCTCTGTAGGCAGCCAGGGGGAGAAAACAAAGAGGCAAGGAGGCAAGAGCCCACACTGATGGCCCAAACACAACACAGACACAACAAAGACTCTTATGAAGAGTCAAGGAGGGGCTCTTCCTCACTTGGCTCACATACTGCATGGTACAGAGCAGGGGGAGGGAAGGGCTAGGGTCGTACCGAAGTGTACTTTGGAAGTACTTCAGTCCAAGTGGTTTAGTGCTTGAGAAGTTGTTGTAGTTTGTTTATCGTTGATACCGCCTCAGAGGCGATGGGTCGGAACACAAGAACGCTTGGAGCATCCCTGTTTTTCCTCTCTGCCAGGGAAACAAAGAGGTTTGAAGCTTATTATTATCCCCAACAGGCCCTCCGTGTACCTCTGAGAGAAGGCGTAGAATAGGCACATACTGTACTGCCTTAGACGCCGTTGGCAGCTGGGCATGTGATTTGTCTTTCATGTCGGTGATCAAAGGCTCGTCGCTCCATTAAGGTACAAAACGAAAGGACAGATATGTGGCTAATGAGTGGCGGGCGCACTGCCAGAGAGAATTCATTAGCCGTCCTCAGTGTAACTGATCCTCTGTGTAACACACAGTTGGAATGTCTCAGCAACATCAACACATTCTGTACCGTACTATAGGTTCAGCATTTATAATTTTAAAAATTATTTGGGGTAAAAATGCACCTTTACAAAATGGTGATCAGGCAGGGAGGGATAAAGATGAAATGTCTCCTCTGCTTAGCTTCCACCAGCACCTTGGCAGAGGTAGCCTACACTAAGAGAGTGTAGAGACCTTCAGTATAACAGTTTGTTAGTGCTCCGCGCGCACGCACGCACGCACGCACGCACGCACGCACGCACGCACGCACGCACGCACGCACGCACGCACGCACGCACGCACGCACGCACGCACGCACGCACGCACGCACGCACGCACGCACGCACGCACGCACGCACGCACGCACGCACGCACGCACGCACACACACACACACACACACACACACACACACACACACACACACACACACACACACACACACACACACACACACACACACACACACACACACACACACACACACACACACACACACACGAGCAGAGCAGAGCAGAGCAGAGCAGAGCAGAGCAGGGCACAGAACAGCTGCATGGCTCAGCTGCAAGTCTGCTGTGCAAATCATCAATTAACCTTTCAGCCAAGGGCTGATGAGTCCCCCAGGTGTTTACCAGGTGTTTACCTGGGGGACAGGATGGCCTGTCTGACAACCAGCGAAGGTGTCATAATGCTCACAACGGTCGGACAGGTGCTGTGACAGAAGGAGGAGAGGAGAGAGGGAGGAGAGGGGAGGAAGAAAAGAAATGAGACGGAGGGAAAGAGGGAGAAGCAGAGAGAGGGAGCAGAGGAGTGAGGTCGGAGAGGAGGGAAGAGAGAAGAGGGCTGGAGGAGTGGAACGGAGAGAATAGAACGAGGGAGGGAGGGAGGAGAGGAGAGGAGGGGAGATGAGATGGATGGTGGAGAGGAGAGAAAGACAGGGGGAGCTGAGAGAATAGAAAGAGAGGAGAGTAGGGGAGATGAGTGAGAGAGAAGACGAGGAAGGGAGGGATACGGAGGTGGTTTCCTGGAGAGCTGTCAGCTACAGTACGTGTTGTTGTCAACATGCAGGTTCAATTAGAGCCCCAGTCTGTCATGTTCCCGGTACGTTGTATGTTCAGGCTTCACCTTAACCGTCCCTCATGAAACCCCATCCCCATCCCCTTGTTCAGTTTCTTCTCTACTGTACATTGACAAAGAATTTCTTTTTTTATAATCTGAGATTACTTTTCTTGCAATGACTGATGGATAGTTGATTCACTTACAACTGTGTTTGTTGTAAGTCGCTTTGGATAAAGGCGTCTGCTAAATGTAAAAAATGTAAATGTCGTAGAGCGCCGGCTAGAGAAGAGTGTTTTGCGCGTTGTCTGGCGGAGTGGAGCGAAGCAGAGAGAAAAGGCTATTTTCCCTCGACAAGGAAATGCCTCCGGAGACCAAATCTCTTGAGGCATTTCCACACAGGAGGTACAGTCAAACAAACCAAAGAGAAAATGAACTCCCAGACAACCTAATTCCACCTCTGTATGGGTCTGCTCCGGTTGCTTGAGTAAGGGATTTGTCGTCTGTCTTGTGTTACAGAGAATGAGGCAGATATCTGACACAGTCAGAGACGTTTGGCAGAGTCAGATACACCCTGTATAGAGTGTAGCTGACTGAGACCGCCGCATAATCCGGCAGACGAGAGTGAGATGGGGCTTAAAAGCTGAGGGTGAGGAATATCCTGCACACAGGAACCCGGCAGTCACAACCTCATGTAATTGTCTAATTGTCAGTCAGTATGCACACTACACGAAAGCAGCCTGGTGTGTACGCACACACACACACACACACACATCAGAATCATCAGAATGAGACAACAGCTCTGGCTTATGAGGACTCACACAGACTGTGTGAATCCAATTATTTAATCTAGCGAGAGATTAAAATAGACAAGCGCACAACACTTATTACACAGAGCATGGACAACGAATGAAATGAGGGACAATTATGTGTTGCAGCAGGGTAGGCTGGTGGAGGTAGACATCAGAGGACGTGCTCATTGTAATGCATGGAATGGAGTGAGGAATGGTATCAAACACGTGTAGGATGAAGGACAAGCAAAGAGTACATCCAAAGGTGTTTTGAAAAGATGTGCTGCACAAGGTTATTGTTAAGCTGACTGTCAAACACATCAAATTATATCTATATCTATACATAGATATAGATAGATAGATAGTATAGAGAGAGAGAGAGAGAGGGAGAGAGCATGAGGGAGAAAGAAAGATATATAATATATATATACACTGTATAGAGAGAGAGAGGGAGGAGAGAGAGGGAGGAGAGAGAGCGAAAGAGATGAAAAAAGAGAGAGAGAAAGACAGTCAGTGAGAAGAGACAGGAGAGGACAGGGGCCATTCAAGCCTGCCGTCTCCGACTGAATGGGGCTTGGCTGAAGAGAGAACTCCTCCATTATAGAACATCTCTAACACAGGGCCAACCTCGGAACTCTGAAGGCTGAATAGAGCCACAGAAAATCTCCCTTCCTTTTGTTACACAGCTTTTCGCAGCTAGGGAGAAAAGCCAGATTCCTGGTCCTGAAATTTCAGGGTTTCAGAAATTGAAAAGAGTTGACAGAAAATGATTTGTAAAACAGAAATACATTACAAACAATGACATAACACTGAATCAGGGAAAAAAAATCACTTCAGATAAGCAATGTCGCGAAAAGAGTCAAAGAGAAATGTGTTTTCTTTTTTTGTTGTGGTTGTTAAGGCGTCTGAATAACGGGCCCTTTTTGGATTGAGAGTCGCTGGTCCATGTCCATTGAGGACATGGAGACTGCATTCATACACAAGCATGCCTGCCTGGAATGAGAGCCTATGCACTTTGTAGCCTCCAGGACTAAGGATGGTGACCACTGGCATTCCAAATGATTAGCATTATTGTTACATATACATTTTAACCATTTAGCAGACGCTTTTATCCAAAGCGATTTACAATTAGAGATGACTAATTGGAGTAATTTAGGGCTAAGTGGCTTACTCTCCACTAGTGGTGGTGTTGCCAGGTGGGATTTGAACTCATGACCTTCTGATCACCAGTCCAACTCACTATCCACTAGGGCACCACTACCCCACTATACAGATAATATTAAAAAGAGAGGTGATCTATAATGAATTTCCAAGACCGCTTACATTTCCCCTCAAGTTTGTGGAGAACTGTGAAACCTCTCCCTCAGTGAATCATGAGGCTCCAAATGTCACCATTTAAAAATTATAAACAATTACCTGGCTGACCTCAGAATCAGAATCGCGTTTATTACATGCATACATACCTGTACATGGTCATACTCTATGGGCAGAGATATGTGCCACCAGAAACTGAATTTGAATTACCGGTACTGACATTTGAATTTGTATTGTTTAACTTGAATAACTGAATTGAAAAACTGAATCTGAGTAACATCATTTTACATTGAATTTATTTGCTTTGAAACCATTCAGTTTCCACAATTCAAATGCGCTGTCACACAAATACAAATCCTCTCACATAAATTCAAATCCTCAAATTAAAAAACTTGTCAGACATCCGGGTCCTTAAGGAAGAGCAATCGAGCGCTGATTGACCTAACTCCTTTTCGGCCAATCAGCACATTTCATTAACGTACCCAAGGAAGTTTAAAGAACGCACCCCAGTGTTGCCAACTTGGCGACTTTGTCCCTATATCTGGCGACTTTCCAGAGCCCCCCATCTAACATATCCCGTATTCCACGGTTCACGTTACAACTGAGCTCAGGAGAGACGAGTAGGGATACAGTCTATGGCGAGCGAGGGTTGCCGTCTCCTCTCTCCCTCAACACTCACTCCCGGGGCCAGTCTGATAGCAGCCGCGGGGAGCGTACCGTTATTCCCCGGGTCCTCATCCATGCTGTATAAACACATGACAACCGTGCGTTATTTAGAGTGGCTGCGGGAGTGAGTGTTGAGGGAGAGAGGAGACGGCAACCCTCGCTCGCCATAGACTGTATCCCCAAATTCCATTTTTTTTATTAAAGTATTCAAATTGAGCAATTCAAATTCAAATGTCAGTAATTCAAATTCAGTTTCTGGTGGCACATATCTCTGCCCATAATACTCCATCATGGAAGTAGGCACACCCGCCAATGTTCAACTTGAACTTACCCTGTCTTCAGAGAGTTCAAGTTTATATTGTATACTCTATTGTCTCTTGTCTGTTGCTATTTTCTCTTGTTGCTGCAATGTCGGCTTGTTGTTGGCTTTGGTTCCTTAACATTAGCATTGCAGCATCAAGATACTAAATCACAATAATAAAGTAAAATAAGTAATAAGTAAAGTAATAATAAAGCAATAGAGTGATGGTAGTAGCCAGTCATATTACAGTGTATGAGACTGGCTGTACAGAGGAGTCCTGGTCTTCCAACCACTTGACCTATCTGGCATGACTCTGGCTGTGCAGTCACGGTCTAAAACGCACTTAATCCAATCATGCCCAGTGCCCAGAACCATCACGACTCACTACCCAAAATAGTTGTAGCTCTCTCTGCCAAAAATAACACAATTCAAACTTACTTACCTCCCCGCACGCAAGGGAACATTGCGCTCGCTTAACTAAAGAAGCCATTGTCCTTCGCCCCCAAACAAATGACATCCAGTTTATTCTGCATTTAATTAATTAATTCAAATTGTTTTATTTAAAAATGCATCTGTTTTCT
Organism: Nansenia antarctica; assembly: GCF_963989245.1. Lineage (NCBI taxonomy): Eukaryota > Metazoa > Chordata > Actinopteri > Argentiniformes > Microstomatidae > Nansenia > Nansenia antarctica. Next base: position 31,022,436 of record NC_137679.1, on the reverse strand, counting down.
TTCTGTTTGGTCTCATCTAACCTGGCCTTGATTTCAGTCGGTTCCAGAGGGGCTTTTTGATATAACAGACTGAATGTTGAAATATTCATCAGGCTGCGTGTCAGGGAGCCTCAAGCACAGAGAGAGAGAGGCTGATGATGTTGGCTGAGGCCCCTGGAAGGACCACCATTCACTCATTAATATTTAATGGTCATGAATATATGAACAATGAATTTTATTTTCTCTATATAGCATGCCCTTATCATTCCCAAAAAGATTGAGCATTTCTCACTCCACTGTGCTCGAAAATGGACCACTGGCTGGTCCTGGTTGAATCATGTATTCACATTTTAGAAGAACTATGAACTGGTGACGAGACATTTGCCAGAAATCAAGACAGTGTTGGGTTCTACATATTGTAGCTGCAAAGGGCTCCATTGGTTATACTGCTGGTCTGATAATGCCCATTTCAACAAAAACCTATCCCATGTCCTCATTCCATTCAGAAGAATCAGAATGAGAATCAGAATCAAGTTTATCGTTACAGACCATTATATACAGTATAAGAAAGTGAAATTCTTAGGCTTCGGTTCCTCAAGATTGCAGCAACAAGATAAAAATGGCAATAGTTAGCAAAACCCAATAAGACAAGAGCCATTAGAGTAGTCTAATAATATAAATAATAAAAGTAATAGAAATAGCATGAGTATAGCCCTGAGGTAGCAGTAGATGACAGCAGGTAGCAGTAAAATAAGGTGCTTGTGTACATGGGACGTGATTAATGATAGTGAGTGGTGTCTGTGAGGAGCTGTGTGTGTGTGTGTGTGTGTGTGTGTGTGTGTGTGTGTGTGTGTGTGTGTGTGTGGTTGTGAGTGCCGTAATGAGTGTGCATAATGTGTCTAAATGTTTGCTTGTCGATGTGGTTTGCGTACGCACCGCTGCCTTGATTCATAGGTCTGCTTACAGCCAGAATATGTATTTACAATACAAATGACACGAATAATGCATAAGATACACAATATCTGTAGGGATGAGATGAAGTCAGATTCAACAATATTTACAGATGGAGCACGCTGTGTTGTGTACGACATTATGTGCATCACAATGAGCCTGTCCTCCGATTTCCACCTCCACCAGCCTCCCCTGGTTAAACGAACGAAACCCAGAGGACAGAAACTACAGGAGGGCCACTTCTAGAACGTTCCACAGCGGAACACTCCTGCTGTGCTGCTGATGTCCGCCCCCCCCTCGGCCCAGCATGCCCTGGGCTGGGAGAGAGTCAGTAACCGTGGCGACTGAGTCCTGTCTCCGTGGCTACAGTAACAGTAGCCTTGGCTTCAGTCTCTCTGACTGCAAACACTGTTTTCTCCCTTACAGACACCACAGGGGCGGGATAATACAAATTACTTACTGTCACTATAGTCTGTGTGTGTGTGTGTGTGTGTGTAGGAGTTTGTTTGTGTGTGTGTGTGTGTGTGTGTGTGTGTGTGTGCATGTATACATGTGTTTGTGTGTGTGTAGGAGTTTGTCTCTGTGTGTGTGTGTGTGTGTGTGTGTGTGTGTGTAGGAGTTTGTCTGTGTGTGTGTGTGTGTGTGTGTGTGTGTGTGTGCATGTATACATGTGTTTGTGTGTGTGTAGGAGTTTGTCTCTGTGTGTGTGTGTGTGCGTGTGTAGGAGTTTGTCTGTGTGTGTGTGTGTGTGTATGTGTGTGTGTGTGTGTGTAGGAGTTTGTCTGTGTGTGTGTGTGTGTGTGTGTGTGTGTGTGTGTGTGTGTGTGTACAGCATGTGGGACTACAGAGGGAAGTGCTGCTGTGGTGAATGTTGGATTAAAGCTGTGGACAAACGCTGACAGAGACAGGCAGGCCTGTCAGGCTCCTCTCTCAGAGCCACGTCCAGCTCTCCCTCCTCCGTCAGGGGCCAGGAGGGAGGGGAGGCAGGGAGATCTGTGGGACCAGGAGGGAGGGGAGGCGGGGGGATCTGTGGGGCCAGGAGGGAGGGTGGCAGGGGATCTGTGGGACCAGGAGAGAGGGGAGGCGGGGGATCTGTGGGACCAGGGGGTGAGCTACAGGGAGGACAATCAGAGAGGCATTGGTGAAAACATCCCCATGACAGGACAAGTTAACACTTTATTTCTAGGCGTTCACATACCGCATTAACTAAGCACTCATACATTTTCATTACATTTTATCCATTTCGCAGATGCTTTTATCCAAAGCGACTTACAATTAGAGATTACAGGGACAGTCTACCACTGATGGTGGTGGTGTTTCCCAGGTGGGATTTGAACTCATGACCTTCTGATCACCAGTCCAACTCACTATCCACTAGGCATTAAGCAATTAGTCCACAGACTAGCAAATAGCAGGTCATGCTGAGGAGAGGAGAGGGCCAGTGTGATAATTCTCATCTCATATTCATAACACTCAATAAGGGCAAAAAGCCATTGGACCTTATTAACTATTACATCTACATTTTAATTTTTGGTATTTAGCAGATGCCTTTATACAAAGCGACTTACAAGAACTACATTTGTCTAAGTATGTGAATCATCTATCAATCATCATAAGAAATAGTAGCCTAATCTGTTCCAAATTATTTATAGTAGAGAATCTGTACAGGGGGTAGTGGGGATCAGGAGGTCTTTAGGAGGGATAGTTAAATATGAATGACAATTTTATGCTGTTTCTCAGGAGGGAAATTGATCTTTGAGTTTTAATTTCTTGGCTGCACAGGGCATCATCTGAACCAAGTTCCCAGAGCCTCCCTGTCAATCAAGTCCATCTGTGTCGCCCAATGTGCCTTTTCACACTCCTGCAAGTCTGAACAGCATGGAGCTATCTAATGGAAAACTAACTGACAACTTACATTCACCCTCTCACTCAATGCAAACCCCCTCACACACACGCACACTCAAACGCACGCACACGCAAACGCACACACAAACGCACACACAAACACACACACAGCAGTCTCCCTCTGAACACTAACAGCTATGTAGAACTCTTGAGCAGGTGTTATCACAGCCCTCCCTCCCTCTCGGCTTCCTCTCAGCTTCCTCTCACCCATTGCCAAACTCAATTTCCTCCTTCCTCTCTCTTTTACACTCTCTCCCTTCTCCCTCTTCTCTTCTCTCCCCCTCTCCCTCTCTCCCTCTCTCGCCCCTACCCCCCTTTTCTCTCCATCCATCTATTTATCCCTTTCCCTCTATCGCTCTCCTCTCTCTTTCAAACACACTCCCTCCCTGCTCCCCCCCCCTCCCTCTTCCTCTTGGTCATGGGCCTGCCAGCAGGAATAGTCTCCCCTGCCTTCACACCTCACACAGGTCGGTCAGGCAGTATTCTGCCTCAAGCGACATCTGACTAGCCTGTTGGATTTAGACAAGACAATCTGGCCAGCCAGGAGCATTGGCGGGGAGAGAGAGAAAGAGAGAGAGAGAGAGAGAGAGAGAGAGAGAGAGAGAGAGAGAGAGAGAGAGAGAGAGAGAGAGAGAGAGAAAGGAAAACATCTCAATTATTAAACACCGATAATAAGCGCGTACCACTGACTGTATACGTCTACATTTCCTCTTTCTCATCGAAGGATCTTTCCTATCTCATCTTTCCTCTTTATCATTTCCGCCTTAACCCTCCCTCCCCCCCAAAAATCCCCATCCAATTATTTTAATCCTCGTGCTTTTGAACAGAGCAGAGAGACAGAAGGTGTTCTGGTGTTCTCTAACACTTCGCCCTGGGTCATTTCACACATTCCACCTCCACAGGTGAGAACCTGTTACAGGCGATAAACTTGACCGTGTTCCATTAATTGTGCCCCAAAGTCACAGCTTCTCTCCCGTCCTCACCATGTTTGTGTGTGTGTGTGTGTGTGTGTGCGCGCGCGCATTCAATAATATATGACAGAACAGCTAACAAGTGTAAATAGCCTCATAATCGACACTCCCCCATTTCTATCAGGGGTGGCTGGTGGAGGTAGAAATCGGAAGATGGGCTCATTGTAATGCAGTAGAAGCGACAGCAATACACAGTAGGCAGTGGTTTTCAACCCTCTCCTCGGGGACCACCAGCCGTTCCACATATTTGATCTGTTGCACCACCAGCACACCTGAACCAACTAATCAAGTGCAAAGCAATTATGGTTTGTACTTGATTAGTTGAATCAGGTGTGCTGGTGGTGGAACAGATCTAATATGTGGAACGGCTGGTGGTCCCAGAGGAGAGGGTTGAAAACCACTGCAGTAGTAGATCTTCTGAGGAGGATGAATCATGTTGTCCTACACACACACACACACACACACACACACACACACACACACACACACACACACACACACACACACACACACAGTCCTGTGTCCTCAACAGAGAGGGGTTCATACTGGACAGGCTTGAACCCCACCATTTTGTTATGACCTGTCGAGCACAGACAAAATTGAATTTTCAGGTACCTAACACACACAACACACACACACACACACACACACACACACACACACACACACACACACACACATACATACACACACACACACACACACACACACAAAACACAGTCATAAACAGCCATAAACACAGCCATAACAAACACATCATAAACACTGAAGGAAAGGAAGAGGGGAGGAATGAGGACAATACACAATGATACACACACTGTTAACAGGACAGCCTGCCTTGTAACTCATACACTGTTAACACGACAGCCTGCCTTGTGATACACACACTGCTAACACGACAGCCTTGTAACACACACTGCTAACTAACACGACAGCCTGCCTTGTAACACACGCACTGCTACAACACAATTAAACCAGTGGTAGGAATACAACTATGAGAGACAGATTGCACTCGGCTCTGTCAATCTGAATCTCTGTCAGAGTAGACACAGAATTCAAATCAGCAGTGATGTGTCTCTCTCTCTCTCTCTCTTTCTCTCTCTCTCTCTCTTTCTCTCTCTCTCTCTTTCTCTGGCATAGACACAGAATTCAAGCCAGCAGCGAAGGCAGTAGGCAGTTGTCATCTTACTTCATTTCAGCCTGGTTCTGCCCTGCAACCTAATATAGCCCCATAGTAACGCATGCTGCAGATCCTATTGTAGTACAGTAACACAACGCTACTGTTCTCACTCTTACTACCGTCTCAGCTGTTTCTCTCAAAAGCCTCTTAGTGTAGATAAAACTGGAAAGACATGACATTATCTGCAGTTCATTTCAGTTGCAGTTTATTCAATTAGAGAACTGAGATTAGGGATTGTTTATTGAACCTCTGGCGCCCTGTAGACACAATTAAAGTTGAGGAACAAAGCCAGGTTGTTGATCAAAACAGGTCCTCCAAACAGAACAGTGAATGGCCTCCACAGAGTCATTAGTCCTGCACTTGACAGAAACAAAACAACCGTTTTAATCTAGATACAAATTACCCATTTAATCTAGATACAAATTACCCATTTAATCTAGATACAAATCCATTACTGTGGAAGACTCATGTGGGTGAAATGTTGTTTTGATATGAATGCATCCATCTTATACAGTACCAGTTAAATCTTTGACTGGTACTGTATACACTCACCGAACACTTTATTAGGAACACCTGTAGACCTTCTCATTCATTCAGGTGGTGTAATGGTGTGGGGAATGTGTTCTTGGTCTGTTAATACCAATCAATCATTGCTTCAATGCCGCAGCAGAGGAATGTTTCCAACATCTTGTTGAATCAATGCCACGAAGAATTGAGGCTGTTTTGAGAGCAAAGGGAGGCCCTACCCAGTATTAGTATAGTGTTCCAAATAAAGTGTCTGGTGAGTGTATGTGCCCATAGATCAATAGGAGAGCTTGTTCTCTACCCACACCTTTCATACTTCACACCAAGACACACATGTCAAAATCATTCATCAAAGGTTAACAGGCTGCAAAAACGGGCCCATGATAGGAATCTTTCTGACCTTTTAGTTGATGCGCATATGCAGCAGATGAGAAACAGAACAAGAGAGAGGGAGGGAGAGAGAGAGAGAGAAAGAGCCCTGCGTATCAACAGCATACAACAACAACAGCGGCTCCCTACTGTGTTTTTAACATCGTGAACAGAATACTGGAGTCAACAAAGGCCTTGACATTGCTCTGTGGTGAAGTCTGTCTGTCTGTCTGTCTGTCTGTCTGTCTGTGGTCTAAGTCTATTTGATGTCTGATTGACCAGGGTGCACTCCAGTTCAGTCTGCACCACTCTGCCTAGTACAGTATAAATAGTATCATGCACAGATCAATGCTGCGGGCGATGAATCTAAATTAGATAGAGGAGAGTGGCATGGGAAAGAAGAAGCTGATTCAAGGGTGTTTCTAAGCCAAGCAGAACACAGGGCAGATATCAAAGCAGAACACAGGGCATATATCGGTAAGCCTGGTTAATGAATGATGCTGAAGGCTGGAATCAATGTAGGGATGTGGTGTACATGAATGATCTTGGATGTTTTTCTCCCCATCCACTTCCCATGTTAAACATCCTCTCTCTCCCACCCCCCCCCCCCCGCCCCCCACCCCTCCGCCCCTCCCCACAGAGCATGAGGCAAAGATGAGCTGCCCTCAGCCTGAACCGGAGAAGGAGGAGAGGCCCCCTTCGACAGATGAGCTGGAGTGCAAGATCTGCTACCAGCGCTACAATGCCCACAACCGTAAGCCCAAGATCCTGGACTGCCTGCACCGGGTGTGCGCCCGCTGTCTCAACAAAATCCTGGACATGGGCGACGGCTCGGGCTGCATCTCCTGCCCCTTCTGCCGCCACGAGACGGAGGGTCACCGAGTACGAGGTGTCGGGCCTGCCGGACGACTCCAACATCATGTCCCGCCTGGCCACCCGGGACAAGTCCTGGAGCTCCGACAACAGCAAGGAGGTGTCCTGACGCCCAAGAGCCTGTCCTCCTCCAGCCCCTCGCACGACTCCTCCAACTGCCTGTCATCACCATCATGGAGGTGCAGCGGGACACGGGGTCGGGGTCGGGGTCGCAGCGCTCGCCGAGCCGCAACGGCAGCTCCGACTACTACGCCGAGCAGAGCTGGACTCGGTGTCGGTGACGTCCAACGGCCCTGCCGACCAGGACGCCCTGTCCAAGTTCTGCAACCACGTGCCCCGCATCCTGGTGTGGCTGCTGGGCTTCTTCTACTTCGGCTCGCTGCCGCTGGGCATCTACCTGCTGGTCATCCAGCGGGTCACCCTGGGGATAGTGTGCGTGAGCCTGGTGCCCTCCAGCCTGACTGTGTGCCTGGTGTACGGCTTCTGCCAGTGCCTCTGCCAGGGCATGTGTGACTGCTCCACCCGGGCCTGAGTGACTGGTGTTGGGGTGGGTGGGTGGTAGTGGGATTGGGGGTGGTGGAGGTGTTGGGAGTGGTGGTGGTTGGGTTGGTTGGGTTGGTGGTGGTGGTGTTGGTGGAGGGGTTGCGGGTGGGAGGTTGGGGGGGAGGTGGAGGGGGACCTAAGAGGCATACAGGCCTTGAAGACCTGTGGGAAAGACTGGGACAATGTTGTCCTTTAGAACATTTCCTCAATGACTCGGAGGGGGAATAACCTCAGCTACAAAGGAGGTCTCGAGCTGCCTTTGAAGCTCTCTCTGTCTCTTTTCCCCCTCGCTTGTTTTGGGGATGAAACAAGCTTAATATCAGTTCTCTCTCACCTAAGACTGTGCCGTAGACCAGGATTTAAAAACACTGAGCACTCTTAAAGAGTAACCTAGCCTGGTAACATGCACTTTGGTATGTACAGTAGTCATTGTTTTGTGTTTCTGTGCGTGAGCAGGGGGGAGAGGTCAACAGGACCTCCTCTAGTGTGCCAGTAATCCCCTGGGTCTTGTGATGTGTTGTGTTCTGTTCTGTCCAAATCTAGGCTCTCTCTCTCCTTCGTCCTCTGCTTCTCGTACTCTCTCTCTCTGCACCTCTCTGTCCACTCCTCTCTCTCTCACTCTGTTTCTCCTCCTCCTCCTTCCTCTCTCTCTCTCATCTCTCCTTTTTTTCTCTTCTTCTTCCCAATCTCTCTCTCCCTTCCTCCCTATCTCCTTCCCTCCGTCGTTCCCACTATTACTGTGAGTCTCACTGATAATGTTCACAGCTCTGAGGACCCCGGCTCTTGGCTTCGTGCCACATGACTAACTAACTACGGAAAGGACTGCACACGGGATGAACCATTTAAATAAATGGGGAATTACTATTCTATTGTCGCTTGTTTCATTTCAATCAAAGACCTCCACTAACAGCAGTTGGTTCAATTAATCAGGAATAACACTAACAAAGGAACCGTGGGGCGAAGAGAGAGCCTTTCCCGGTCCTCTCTCTCTCTCTCTCTCTCTCTCTCTCTCTCTCTCTCTCTCTCTCTCTCTCTCTCTCTCTCTCTCTCTCTCTCTCTCTCTCTCTCTCTCTCTCTCTCTCTCTCTCTCTCTCTCTCTCTCTCTCTCTCTCTCTCTCTCTCTCTCTCTCTCTCTCTCTCTCTCTCTCTCTCTCTCTCTCTCTCTCTCTCTCTCTCTCTCTCTCACTCTCACTCTCACTCTCACTCTCACTCTCACTCTCACTCTCACTCTCTCACCCTAACCAGTCCAGGCCCTGCACCCTGGGGCTCCCCCCCACAGCACTTCACCCGATCATCTTCACTGATTGCATTTCATACATAGATATACATAATTAATGACGCCTTCATTATCATAATATCACATCCAAGCCGGAGTTACTGAAAACTGAAAAATGGATTAAACATCAGAGAGGTCCCTATATTTTCATGGTGGCTTAATTAGTGTTCAGCGGGTGACTTTTTGACTCCTTGCAGGAGACTGTATGAATTGCTGGCTTCCCGCTGGGAGAGGGCACGCAGCGCAAAATGATGAGCTGACATTTTGGATAGGAATCAATCATACATCAAAAGGCTTTTTTGTACCTGAGCGAGCTGAGTGGCAGCTTGTATTATGGGCTCGCTCAGAAGCTGTTGTCCTCCATTTGAAACATGCCGAATGAGGTTTGATTCATCATCTTGAGAGTTGGCACAACAATGTTTTCACTGTTCATTGTAACTCAACACAAAACGAGAAAGAAACACACTCGGTTCCTTCAAAGTCTTTTGATTCCTTGAAAGGCTTTTGCTGGGCTTGGATTCGCACATACAGTAGACCGTAAGACCAAATTAGTCACAAAAGGAGCCATCTTCTCTTCAGAACAAAATGCAAGGGAACAGAGTTTGGCTGCAACCACTGATAATACTCAACTGGCTTTCAACTGAAAACTGTAGGCATACTGTAATTCTGTACTTTGGTTACACTTTATCTAACTCTATGTGTTTGTTACAAGGGCCACAGTTAATACGGTCAGCAGGTAACAGCAGTTGATGATCTACCAGATGCAGCACAGTCCAGTATGTGATTTACATAAATAGATGTACACTGAGTAACAGGAGAGGTTGGTGGAGGTAGAAATTGGAGGATGGGCTCATTGTTATGCATGGAACGGAATGAGAGACAGTATCAAACACGATACCATGCCTCATTCCGTTCCATGCATTATACTGATGCTGACTCAGATTTTCTACCTGCACAAGCCTCCCTTGGCACTCGTCATATAAGGGGCTGGGGCATGGCACTAAGGTCCTAATCATGTGCCCATAACACATTCACATCGCTCCCACATATCAGTCATTACGATGTGTCTCCACCAGGGCCTGTCTGCCCAGCGAGGCGACCGGTGACTGAGCCGTCCTGTGGGTGGGTAGTACTGCAGTGTGTTTTGAGCATCTCCTTCCATTTGGGTCGGCTCTGTCCTAACCGCTCAGCCTCGGGCCTTGTGGGGACCAGTGGTGGGGTTGACACCGCGGTTGACTCATGTACCGTATCCGTATAACAAGTTAAGATCTTTACATTGTCTACACTTTTGGCATTTAACAAACACCTTTATCCAAAGCGACTTACAACAAATACATTTGTCAGTGAATCAAGTCAAGTAAGTGAATCATCTACTCGTCAGTCACCATAAGAAATAGTAATCTATGCCAAAACCAGGGGCCATTGGCAGCTACAATGCTAGAAAAGGAATCATCTTTTTTTTATATACTGTATATTTTGAAATTATTCTTATAGATCATCTGTGTAGTAGGGGAGGCTGGTGGAGGTAGAAATCGGAGGATAGACTCATTGTAACGCATGGAATGGAATTACAAACACGTGTTTAATGCCATTCCTCATTCCGTGCCATGCATTAGAATGAGGCCATCCTCCGATTTCTACCTCCACCAGACTCTACCTCCACCAGCCTCTACCACCACCAGACTACCTCCACCAGCCTCTACCTCCACCAGCCTCTACCTCCACCAGACTCTACCTCCACCAGACTCTACCTCCACCAGCCTCTACCTCCACCAGCCTCTACCTCCACCAGCCTCTACCTCCACCAGACTCTACCTCCACCAGACTACCTCCACCAGACTACCTCCACCAGACTCTACCTCCACCAGCCTCTACCTCCACCAGACTCTACCTCCACCAGACTCTACCTCCACCAGCCTCTACCTCCACCAGCCTCTACCTCCACCAGCCTGAAGTGAAGCAGCACTGTTATTACTGTCCAACGGTGTATTCACATGCAGCCACGTAAATCTCTAGTCAGAAAAAGTATTACGTTAATGTATTACGGAAATGTATGTTTTGATGCAGGGTATAATCATCATATTTCTCTCTGAATAAAGAAAATATCAGCACACCTGATACTGTCGCTACAGTAGTAAACATACACAATAATACTATATGAAACTGAAAAACTCAATGCAACAGTGCTTACGAGTCAGTGATTATTAAACGCAGTGACTTTTGCAAGCAGTGTTGTATGAATGAAATATCTCTAAAACATAAAACAGATTTGGGGGGAAAAAAAGCACACAAACCATTTCAGTCCAATCATGCAATTATGGAAAAAAAACTCTTCCAAAACGATGTTTATATATACCGTACACAATCAAATATTCAACATCTTTTTCTGGCATTTCAAGAAAATGTACGGCATGAATTTTAATAAGCCATGAATAATTTAGCTGCAATCTCCCCCCCCCTCTTCTTTCTCCCCTAGTGAACACATCCTCTTTACCCCCATCAGTAGTGCTTGATTTTCCTCCCTCCCCAACCTTTTCATTCATTTTCATATTAAGATTTAGTTAAAATAGCAGAAAGCTGAAGCTGGGAAGCGCCAATATCTCTGATCCTCCCACACAAAGACACAAAGACAGACAGATAGACAGACAGACAGACAGACACACAGAAGGAGACGGCTCTGACTGGAGGAGACAGTTTCAATGAGTGTGTTGTTGCTGCCCATCTCCGCTGGTCGGATGGCAGTGCGTGTCTCTACTGCTCCTGGGTTCTTAATTAGGATCGCCAGGGGCCGTCAGTCAAAGTGGATCTTTTGGGGAATGCTAAATGGAAAGTTCACTAGGGGTTGGGCTGTGTGTGTGTGTGTGTGTGTGTGTGTGTGTGTGTGTGTTTTAGGTATTAGGGCTATAGGAAGTATGGAGCTGTTGATCCTGACATGAGGACATGCTGCTTACCATGTTGAGATTGTTTTACACCGCTGCCTATCTTGATCTTTGAGTGTACTGTGTGTGTGTGTGTGTGTGTGTGTGTGTGTTTGTGCGCGTCATTACATTTCCATCATTCAAAATTAATCTATTAGTAGGTCTACTGAAGTTAAAGGAATCATGCATAGGCTATGTGTTTCTAGTAACTGTCACATTGCGCTAGTTGACACACTAGATAACAGATATAACTGTGTAACTAGATAACTTTAGAATATCATTTTATAAACTTTATATATTATATAAACATTATAACAGTCTAAATAAGGAAAGGTCAGATACCAGTAACAGACCTGGGAACGTTTTCAACAGTCTAATGAGAAACCGGGGCATGCCCAATGAGTCAGAATTTGGTGTAAACAACATGAAGGCATGGATCCATCCTGCCTTATATCAACGGTTCAGGTTGGTGGTGGTGGTGTAATGGTGTGGGGGATATTTTCTTGGCACACACACTGGGCCCCTTAGTACCAATTGAGCATTGTTTAACAGCTGTGCTTACTTAGCCTAGTATTACTGTCATCCCAAATCATGGATGTGTAGCCGACAGATTTGTACCAACTGCGTGATGCTATAACGTCAATATGGATCAATATGGATCAATATGGATCAATATATCAATATGTTTCCAGCACCTTGTTGAATCTATGCCACGAGGAATTAAGGAAGTTCTGAAGGGGAAACGGGGTCCAACCCAGTACTAGCAAGGTGTATCTAATGAAGTGCTCGGTGAGTCTGTAAACGTTAAGAATAACAGTCTAAATAAGAAAAGGTCAGATACCCGTAACAGACCTGGGAATGTTTTCAACAGTCTAATGAGAAACCGAGGCATGCCCAAAGTGATGAAGGTATGATCAGATGGGGTGAAAATAAATCCCATCTATATTCTAATATCCCTCAACTCCACACCCCTCCTCTGACAGACAAACATCCTCTGCCTCCCAATACATTCCTCATCGTCTCATTCCTAACCCATGCATGACGGCCAACTCTGTTAAAGGTCACGCAATCAATCTCATGCAATCTGTCGCGCTCAGGAGCACACGGCCACGTCGTCGCACAGTGTTTCCAACCTGCTGAAAGCCCCGTCCCTCCCGGACAAACGCCGGGGAGGAGGTCATACTGTATACAAATCCCAAACTCCCCGGGGAGTTTCTGAGAAACATCAGCTTAATGAGTTCAGAACAAGTCTTAAAACAGTCTAAACGCTTTGTTTTCCCTAACACTGCAGAAACTGAGCTGAGGATGAACGGTATCGGTAGAATTCAGGCTCCTAATGAACCTGTCAATCAGGCTGCGTCTGTGCTGTCGTGTCTAACGTGGGACCCGAGGTTTGGGAAGGCGGAAGGCATTGTTTCCTCCGGTCTGTCAGATGAGCCGCGGTAGACTAGATGACGGTGAAACAAGCACATCTCCCTCTCCTCTCCCCTGCCCTTGCCTGTTGCTATAGAGACACTCTAATGGAACTGTCAGAACATGTAAACTTCCAATCCACTAGTTTCTTTAGTGAAACGGCATGGAGACTTTGGTTCCGCCTCCCAGCCACCTGAGACACCGGTAGATCAGAGATACACAGAGACACACAGACACAGACACACACATACAGAGACAGACACATACAGAGAGAGACACACACACACACACACACACGCACACGCACACGCACACACGCACACACGCCATGCCAACAGGTTTGCTAAGAATGAGAGAACACAATGCTAGAGTAGAAGTCTTGGCATGAAAAGGGAATCATGATTATCCATCCAGAAGCATTATGTATCTCTGTGGTGAATTGAATGGCTGCCAGCATAGGTGATTAAGTGTGGCTGAATAGGATGCTTTCAGCATGAGGTCTACTGCACCATTGACCTACCTACAGGACAGTCTACACCAGCTGCAGTGACTCGGGCCAGGGGAAGGGAGGAGGATATTGGCAGGGACTGTGAATAATTGAGTGTGTGTGTGTGAGTTTGGGTTTGACTGTGTGTATGTGTGTGATAGGGGGGTTGAGGTGAGGCCAGCCCAAGTCCAGCAGGGCATCACTAACGTACTCAGTGCTTCTGCTCCAATGAGCTGTTAAAGTGCCACTACACACGGACAGACGCGCGCGCACGCACGCACGCACGCACGCACACACACACACACACACACACAGACAGACAGACACACAGGTTCCAACTGACAGCAGGGGCGGGGGGGGTAGGACCTCTGCAGGAGGCTTTATCAGCTCTGTCCTCTCCTCTACACAGAGGCTCTGGGATACACCCTCAAATAACAATACACAACACCCCCCCCCCCCCCAATACACCCTCAAATAACAATACACAACCCCCCCCCCCCCCCAAATACACCCTCAAATAACAATACACAACACCCCCCCCCCCCCCAATACACCCTCAAATAACAATACACAACCCCCCCCCCCCCAAATACAAACGCAAATAACAATACACAACCCCCCATCAAGGTTAATACAATAATCCCTCACCTTTGAGACTTCCTGCTCTCAGCGTGGAAAGCATAACAACCACTGTACATCATCACCCGGTTTCTGATCACCATTCTCAAAGGGAATGTAGTGTAATGGGTTCGTACTTTAAATCATTGTACTACATTTTAGCAATAATTGACATTAGACGCTTTTATCCAAAGCAATTTAGAATTAAAGATGACAGGGACAGTCTCCTTGGAGTAATTTAGGGCAAAGTGCCTTACTCAAGGGCACAATAGTGGTGGTGTTCCCAGGTGGGATTTGAACTCATTACCTTCTGATCACCAGTCCAACTCACTATCCACACTATCCCACTACATCTGGGATCTACTGGGATCATCTACTACTACTATCTATCCGTATCCTCATTCTACACTGTGGTGGCTGTGGCTCAGGAGGTAGTCTAATGATCACAAGGTCGGCGGTTCGATCCCCGGCTGGCCACATGTCGAGGTGTCCTTGGGCAAGACACTGAACCCCAAATTGCTCCCAATGAGCGGGTCGCCATTGGTATGTGAATGTGTGTGTGCATGGGTGAATGAGAGACCATTGTAAAGCACTTTGGAATAAGGTGCTATAAGTCAGTCCATTTATTTTGACCATTTACACTGAAGCAGAAGAAGACTGAGACCATCAACAGTTCATAGACAGAGGTCTGATCTAACTATGTTGCCAGGCCTGATTACAGTATTGATTATAAATGGCTGAGCAATTAATTAATTACATTAATTTAATTAATTAACATACAACTTGCAAGAGAAACTTGATGGAGCCTGACAAGTTCTGCATAGAGATGAACATGAATACAAGGAAACTCACACACACAAATTATTTATTTACTTATTTTACACTGTAGAATAGTCACATCTGGTTTATTTAATTAGACATCATGAGACCCACAGTGGGAGCAGGAAGGAAGAGAAAAGAGAGAGAGAGAGAGAGAGAGAGAGAACAGAGGTGGAAAAGGAGGAGAAGAGGGAAGGATGTGGGGGAGGAGAGGTGGGAAGAGAGAGAGAAAGATAATGGAGATTAAGGAAGAGGAGGTAGAGAATCCTTCCTTCTTCTATCATTATCAATGGCCCCTGGTCTGAGCACAGATTACTCTTTCTTATGATGACTGATGTATAGATGATTCACTTACTTTAGACAAATGTACTTGTATGTTGTAAGTCACTTCAAGTCTGCTAAATGCCCAGATGAGAAGAACACGAGGAGAGGGAAGAGGAGTTAAAGAGGAAGAGAGAAAGAAGAGAGTACAGACTGCTCTTCAGGCCCCATTGCAGCAGCCAGGCAGCAGCATTCATAATGCCTTAAGAATACCAATGAGAGCATGCAGAGTGCAGGCAGATTGAGATATTTCAGTTCTTAAAATAAACACTGATCCCAGGGAGGGAGGGAGGGAGGGAGGGGGAGAGAGAGAGAGAATAAGGAAATATGTTCAAGCTGCAATCATGACCTCTCTGACCACTCCAAACAGAAAAAAAAGAGAGAGAATTGGAGCAGGGAGTAGGGGACTACCGTTTATTTACTGTACGTGATTCTGAAATCCACTCAGTGTGGTGGGAGCTCGTTGAGAACAGGGAGGGGGGCTCTGAGCCTAGCAGGAAATGTATTCCATATCCCCGGTCTCTAAAGCACAATTTGTACGCTACACAGGCAATGCCGTGACTCATTTCAACTTACGGCATACCCTGTTGGGTGCTTAGAGACGCATACAGGATCATCAAATATACAGCACATACGAGAACATATGGAACAGTTGGAGTGTGTGTGTGGGTTTGGCGGTGTAGCGTGTTTAGTATACTGCTGCACTGTGTGTCCCCCGCATGTCACATTCTGCAACAAAGCGAGCGGAAAAAAAGCACAGACTATTTTTGCGGAGAGAGTTTGAATAGTTTGGAACACATTTAGCTCTGTACACCCAGCTTCTCTGGGATCTGGGATCAGCCAGAGGCGCTGGTTCAGAGGTAGACGCTCCGATTCTGATAAATCCTCTTTGACACATCTGACGTTCCCCCCCGCTGATCATCCCAACACTAAGGCCTTGGATTCAGTCTCCATGGCGATGAGACCAAGAGGGGAGAACAACCGGAGTGCCGTGTTTTTAGTGTGTGTGTGTGTGAGTGTATCTGTAGGAATAATGAGAGACTCATAATGAGAGACTTATGTATGGAGAAAAATTAAAAACGGAAAGATCTAGAGAGCTCCTCTCAGGATCATTTTCCTCACTAGCAAAACCTAAAGGTAGGGTTTCCCTCGGAGCACCGCTCAGGTTCACAGGGAGTCATCGCGAGGCAGAACCGTCCATCCAGAAGCTTCCTTTATTATTTATCCAGGCTTAGGCGGGAATCCTCTGGCCCCCAACACTGTCAGTTCTCACCAAAGGCCCCTCACCTCCCCTGACTGGCTGTGTGTATCTATCGAGCACTGAGCTGAGATAAGCCTCACTACGTGCTCTCCTACGTGCCTGTCTGCCAGTCTGCTTGTGTGTGGTCTTTCTGCCTGTCTGCTTGTGTGTGGTCTGTCTGTCTGTCTGTCTGTCTGCAGCCAAGAGGAGATGACAGCATTCTCACGGCTCTCCTCGTAGGAGACCAGAAGAGTTTCTGGTTTCTTGTTTTCAAGTCACCGGCCTGTTTGAAATGGAGGCCATTAGCGGTGGCAGTAGAACCCATCTGGAATATTGAAATGGGAGCAGAACCATGGCTCATTTAGGCCCTCTACTTCTGGCAAGAAAAAAGAAAGCAGAGGAGACACCATACAGTAATTCAAACACTGGATCTTGTGCCGCTGCTGCTTTGCTTTCGATGAGATAGAAGCAAGCGTACGAAAGGCGGCAGCAGCGACTATCAACACAGGGTGCCAAACAACAACGGGTGCCAAACAAGTCTATCCAAAAACAAAATGGACGCTGGCCCAACAAGCAGACACATTCAACACAATCCAAAACCCATTAACGCCTCGACATATACACATAATTATGGAGGTCTAACTCTATGCTCCGTGCAATTACTGTACAAACAGACTCATTGTTCAAAACAATAATTTCACCACAGTCCTATTGGACCATTAGCAGAAGACTGATGGCCTGGCTTGGGAGACTAATAACCTGGAGATAATAAACTGCCCTGGAGCTCCCTTCTGTTTCCTCTGTTGGGATGGGAGTGTCATGGGCATCATAGAGATGATAAATGTGTCTTTAAATACACATGTGACACATGATAATAATGGCCTGCCATTTCTGGCGATAGGGCACATATATCACACGGGCATTTCCAGTGGCAACTGAGTCACGTTGGTTCAGATGTAATATGGCACTGAATTCTCATTTGTCAGGCTCTTTAGAGCCTGTTACCACATTACGAACACATTTTAAAAGATCGTTTGTTATCACTGACTTACCGGGCTGAATGGCTGAAAGGCACGGAGCCAAGGGAACTAATAGGACTAGGGGAGGACGCAATGTACCTCTGCGGGGATAAGCATGTATCTCAACAAAGCTGAAGGGGGAGACATCCACTCTACCCCTGTTCTTAGTGGTGGCCTAGGGGATGGTGAGTTGGACTGGTGATCAGAAGGTGGAGAAAACCATGAGTTCAAATCCCACCTGGGAACACCACCACTAGTGTGCCCATGAGTAAGTCATTGAGCCCAAAGCTACTCCAGGGAGACCGTCCCTGTAATCTCTAACTGTAAGTCGCTTTGGATAAAAGCTTCTGCTAAATGGTTAAAATGTTGCCTTCCCCCAATGAGCCAAATGACTGGGATGTCCAACCCCTTAGGAATGTGTCTGTTAGGATGAGGTCTCTTTGGTTCTCCTTGCAAACAGCTCTTCATTTTAATGATATGGTTTGAAGTCAGGTATAGAAACAGAAGGTTGAGGAGCAGATACGTGTGTTTTGGCCAGAGGTCCCAGCTGGTGTTTGATTCATTTGATTCATTCTAACATGGCCATTATTGCTCTAATCAACCTCCAATCAACCTCAAACTCAAAATTATTTGTGCTTAGTGTTACTTGGAGACAGATTATTAATATTAAGATATGCTTTGCTATTAACACTACATAGCCAAATGTCCTTGCTAACCCTTGGTATTGTAACTACCAACCTATAAGCTTCAATCAATCAATCAAGCAGTCTTTTTCACGTTTCACTCCATCGGCGCCTGTGTTCCTGGAGCAGGTGTGAGCGACAGCCAAGCCCACGCCGGACAGATAGATGATGGAGACGTGGTTCTGTCCATCAGTAAGCTGGCAGGCTATGACTGAATGGTATTGTACAGGTATGCAACCTTGGGGAAGTAGTCTGGATGGGGAATCAAACCTTCAACCTCTCAGTCCAGACTCAAGCTGCCAACTCACTTTTGCTTCAGCAGTAAATCACTTCTCTGGCTCAACTGATTACAAAGTCCATCATTTTCAGCACAAAGTTGGACTATGAATGTACAGTAAGTACAACGCCTAGGCCTCGCCTATTTTTTCTGCATGCCACGCACATGGGGAGAAAGAGAGATGGAGAGAGAGAGATGTAGAGTAGGACAGATGAGAGAGAGAGAAAGAGAGTGAGTGTGAGACAGAGTGAGAGATAGAAAGAGAAATTGAGAGATAGAAAGAGAGAGAAATTGAGGGATAGAAAGAAAGAGAAATTGAGAGATAGAAAGAGAGAGCATACTGTAGGTACGACTGCGTCTGTTGGGTTATCATTACACGTCTTAGACCTCATGTTCACATTCTAATCAGGTCTGTGGTGAGAAGGGCCAGGACGACGCTGCAAGCCCACTCCAGTAATCAGTGGTAATGGCTTTGGTTGTCACCAAGGACAGTCATCATCACTGGCAAGACTTGTTCAGGTTACACACAAACCATGCACACCCACGCACCCACCCACCCACACACCCACCCACACCTAACCCTAGATTATATAAACATAATTTGCCATCCACACAGCAGACTCTCTCTCTCAGTCCCCTCCCGCTCAGTCCCCCCCCCCCCCCTCCAACACACTTATCACAGACGAAAGGGAAAACAGGTAAAAAAATAAATAAAAATATTTACTTAATATTAAGTATAACTACTAATTATGTATTAGTATTAATACACTCTAGTCCTCTCTCAAACACAACATATCATAAGGGTTCAATTATTGCTAACTGAGCATCGTTTAGTAGCATAAGTCCAATGGGACCTGTGAGTCACCGGCTTTTCACACTGCGATGGAGGGGAAAACTGCTTCAAGGTAACACTGGAGAAACCTTCCATTTTAATGAGATTCTCTTTGTGGAAATAGTTTGCAGCAGGGGAAATGGTACAGCTAGCTGGAGTTTGAGATACGGCTCTGCGTTTGATGTAACCCAAATGGTGGAAGTGTGTGTGTGTGTGTGTGTGTGTGTGTGTGTGTGTGTGTGTGTGTGTGTGTGTGTGTGTGTGTGTGTGTGTGTGTGTGTGCGTGTGCGTGCGTGTGTGAGTCATAGAAGTCTCATCTTAATCCTCTGCAATTGCACACTGCTACTTAAAAATCGAATAACTAACTGCATTTTTTTCTTCTGCAGCAGGGCTGTAACTGTTTACAGAAAATGCTGCTTTTTCTATCCTCCAGGGACTACTACCTGTCTTGCTGAAAAACACATAAATCAACCTCACCTAATCACTCCCACGTCGCATTATTCTGTCCTAAGCTGGGATACCTGATTAGCACATGGATCATGGCAGACCAGCCAATGTGAGGTGCTACTGCGTCCATTGCGACCCCACCTCAGAGAAGGTCACAACTAAATGAAATTCTGAGCTGGTTCCTCTCAGAGGACAAGACCAAGGATTTAATTACTTTGAGTTGGGGAACCTTGTAGCTGTTGGCTACAGAATGAAGACTCATTTCTTCAGGCTGTACCTTAACTGTCCCTCCTGAAACCTCTCCGTCCCCTCTAACCCCCTGTAGAGCTTCTCTACTGTTTAAATAAATAAATAAATACATTCTTCCTTCTTCTAGCCTTTTGACTGCCAATGGCCTCTGGCCCAAGCATAGATTACTTTTTCTTGTGATGTCTGATGGACAGATGTACAACAAATGTATTTGTTGTAAGTCGCTTTGGATAAAGGAGTCTGCTAAAAGCCAAAAATGTAAATGTATGAGAGTAAGTGTTCAGCTTCATTTGTTAATCAAGCAAAGAGTGAACTGAGGATAACTATCATCGCTGGATGACTACTCTGAGGTGTTTCACACCATATTTCCCAGACTGTATGTCCACCATCTTCCGCTACCCAAAAACAAAATCTTAAATTACATTTCCCAGTGCGGTGTTTCACACCACATTCCCCTGAATGCTTTCGTTTCAGAGACGTCCACCATCCTCCTGTACCCAAAAAACAACAAGAACAACACAGCCTCACAACAACAACACCACCACAGCATCACATCTTAAACTACATGTCCCAGTGCTGGGTTGAACACCATGCTGTGTTACGCTCGAACCTCAGCAGAAACTATGAGAACTCACTTGGGTTGTAATTAGGTCACATCATTGGGTCAATAAAAGTAGGCTAAGCAGCGAGCCTACCAGCCAGACACAAGCCCAGCGGTGTGGAGTAGAGGGAGGGAGAAGTCATTTGGTACGACAGTATTTCATGACATTGGCTGGTGAAAATAGGCCACTGCCACTGGTTCCCTGCAAGCAGCTGGCAGTGTTAAACCCCCATGGTAGGGCTGGCCTGGCCTTGCTACTGATCATCACCACCACCACCACCACCACCTTGCCTCAGTGCCTGGCAAGCTGTCCTCTCCGCTGGGCTGGAGCTGGAAATGCTGTGTGTGAGTGTCTGTGTGTGTGTTTATGTGTGTGTGTGTGTGTGTGTGTGTGTGTGTGTGTCTGTGTTTGTGTATGTGCATGCATGTGTGTGTGTGTGTGTGTGTGTGTGTGTGTGTGTGTGTGTGTGTGACGGTCACCGTGACAGTGCAGCCCTACATGTCCTGTCCCAGCAGTACACTGGGGAGGAGGGGGGGGGCGGAGGGGGCCCAGGGCCCGACATTTCCAGCAGCAGCCAGCTACAGTGGCCTCCTTTCACCAGCCAATGTCATGGCAGACTGTCGCACCAAACAACATGGATCTGCCTCTTCTCCACGCTCCTACAGTCAGCTGGGGTGGGCTGACAGAGACTTCACTTATCTCTCACACAGAGCTGACCAGATGCCGTGGCCTAAATCTAAAGAAAGTTAAGTTACACAGTAGTTAATAGGTTGGACAGTTGCACAAAAGAGCTTTTACACAAATAATAGTAGAGAGAGAGAGAGAAGGACACCACACCAGGGGAGGCTGGTGGAGGTAGAAATTGGAGGACGGGGCTCATTGGGCAAGGCATGGGATGGAAAGAGGGATGGTAAATGTGGAATGAGAAATGGTATCAAAACATGTGTTTCACACATTCCTCATTCCATTCCATGCATTACAATATATTAGTCAATTCTAATTTACAGCCTATAAAATTGTTGTTCTACTGCTCTTTTTGCCATTGTTTTAAAAATGATGTTGCTTTTATATTGTTATTTTATGTCCTATGCACCAACCTCACCAAGTCAATTTCCTGCATGTGCAAATAAACTTGGCAATAAAAAGAAGATTCTGATTCTAAGCCCATCGTCCAATTTCTACCTCTACAATCCAGCCTCCGCTATACCCAGATGTAACACAGTAATCTGAACTGCAGGCAACAAACCAACAGCAATTCAAATGTCATTAAGGAGACAAACGACAGATGGTTAGATCACATTAGTCTTGCTTTGTTTAGTGTCTCGGCGCACCCAAAGACAACACCATTAACAACCACAAAGCCCTCAGCTTAGTCACGCTGAGCAGTCAGTGACAGGTGTGGTGGTGGTGGTGATGTGTGGTGGTGTGTGGTGGAGGTGTGTGGTGATGGTGTGTGGTGGAGTGTGGTGGTGATGTGTGATGGTGATGTGTGGTGGTGGTGTGGTGTGTGGTGGTGGTGGTGGTGTGGTGTGTGGTGGTGGTGATGTGTGGTGGTGGTGATGTGTGGTGGTGGTGTGTGGTGGTGATGTGTGGTGGTGATGTGTGGTGGTGGTGGTGGTGTGTGGTGGTGTGTGGTGGTGGTGTGTGTTGGAGGTGTGTGGTGATGTGTGGTGGAGGTGTGGTGGTGGTGGTGGTGTGGTGTGTGGTGGTGGTGGTGGTGGTGATGTGTGGTGGTGATGTGTGGTGGTGATGTGTGGTGGTGATGTGTGATGGTGTGTGGTGGTGTGTGGTGGTGGTGTGTGTTGGAGGTGTGTGGTGATGTGTGGTGGAGGTGTGGTGTGTGGTGGTGGTGGTGGTGTGGTGTGTGGTGGTGGTGGTGGTGGTGGTGATGTGTGGTGGTGATGTGTGATGGTGATGTGTGATGGTGATGTGTGATGGTGATGTGTGGTGGTGATGTGTGATGGTGATGTGTGGTGGTGATGTGTGGTGGTGATGTGTGATGGTGATGTGTGATGGTGATGTGTGGTGGTGATGTGTGGTGGTGGTGGTGGTATGTGGTGGTGATGTGTGGTGGTATGTGGTGGTGATGTGTGGTGGTGATGTGTGGTGGTGGATGGTGGTGATGGTGGTGGTGATGATGGTGGTGTGTGGTGGGTTGTCATGGTGGAGGTGGTTGGTGGGACTGGGTGGTAGTGGTGGTGGTGGTGGTCGAGGGCTGGTGGAGGTGGTGGTGGTGGTGATGGTGAAGCAGCGAGGAAAGCAACTTTCTAACAAAAAAAACAAAAAAAACTCTGTTTCCCACAGGATTTTGTGACACTGTGGTGGGTGGACCCAGCGGAGAATGTTTTTTCGTCGAGGGAGGGAATCATCATTATGAAAATATGGTGGGATAAATTAGACTATGGCGGGCTGCCACAGTCCAGGTAATTAATGGGAAACACTGCTGTTTTGGAGTTTCTGCACTCTGCAGTCACAGAACGGGAGGCCAGGTTTGACTTCACCCACGCATGGATATCCTCCAAAACAACAGTGGATCATGAGCGTGGGTGACGTCAAAATGGCCTCCCGTTCTGTAATGCGCTGTGTGGCTCTGTATCTGTTTCTAAACCCAGACAGATGAGAAGAAGTCACCCCGGTAACATGACATCTCTCTCCCACATCGTTCTATCCAAGCTGAATTCTAATGAACTCGGGGCATTGTGACTCACTTCGGTTTCCGCTGTGCACGGGGAAGGAGTAAAAACTAGAATAACCGTCACAGTCTGTTAACTTCTCTGGTGGGTGAGTCAGCCGGGCCCTGTAAGAGTTGTTGCGTTTCAATGGGCTCTGCCTCGGTGGGTGTTGACAGCTCCGGCGCTTCCGTCGCGTCAACTGAACAAATACGTCTTCTAGCGCGCGGTCATGTGACTCCAGGGGAGGTCGTCGGTGGAGGCGGAGAATCGGAGGATGGGGCTCATTGTCATACATGGGACGGTATGGAACGGAAAGGAGAATGGAGTGTGATGAATGGTATCAAAAGCTGCGCTTGACACCATTTTTCATTTCGTTCCGTGCATTACAATATATACCTGCCTCCACCAGCCTCCTCTGACTCAACAGCTGGTTCTGTGAATCACACAGGGGTCTGACAGACTGATAGCTTACGCAAGAGAAAGATTTCAAATGAACAGAATAATGAGATGGTTTGTGTGCGTCAGCCGGTGGGGAGTTAGACTAAGTAGGCCTACTTGTGCCATAAATGTCAACAGCCACGAGAGACAAACACCTTAACACATGTTAAGCACTTATCCATGCATTTAGTTTACTGTAAGAGCTCTAAGTAGACACGCACGGGCGCGCATGTATACGCGCACGCACGCACGCACGCACGCACGCACGCACGCACGCACGCACGCACGCACGCACGCACGCACGCACGCACGCACGCACGCACGCACGCACGCACGCACACACACACACACACACACACACACACACACACACACACACACACACACACACACACACACACACACACACACACACACACACACAAACACACACACAGTGGTGTAAACAGCATCAAAACAAGCTCAACATGTTAAGTAGCATGTTCTCAAGTGAGACAGACACACAGACACGCACACACGCATACTCACACACTCAGAGACACACACACGCACACACCCTTGGGGGCGAGCGGGTTCTAGATTAATAGAGGCAATGCAGCCAGCCGGTGGATGACATTGATTCAATACCCAATGGATTTATTTACAGATCACCATTAGCATCTGCTAGCGTAGCCCATGTCCCACATCGCGCCCATCCATCACCTGGTCTACAGCACACATCCATCAGACCCCCCCCTCCCCCCCGGGGGACCCCACCACACCCACCACCCCACATACTGGACCACGGCCCAAGAACTGGCCACTGTGAAGAACCTGGGTCCCAACATACAGTATATTCACCTACGAAAGGATAGACCCTACCATAGTATTAATCTACCACAGACCCTACCACAGTATTAATCTACCAGATAGACCCTACCATAGTATTAATCTACCAGATAGACCCTACCATAGTATTAATCTACCAGATAGACCCTACCATAGTATTAATCTACCCGATAGACCCTACCATAGTATTAATCCACCAGATAGACCCTACCATAGTATTAATCTACCAGATAGACCCTACCATAGTATTAATCTACCAGATAGACCCTACCATAGTATTAATCTACCACAGACCCTACCATAGTATTAATCTACCAGATAGACCCTACCATAGTATTAATCCACCAGATAGACCCTACCATAGTATTAATCTACCAGATAGACCCTACCATAGTATTAATCTACCAGATAGATCCTACCATAGTATTAATCTACGAAAGGATAGATCACACCATAGTATTGATCGACCAGAGGATAGATCCTACCATACTGTAGTATTCCTCTACAAGAGGATAGATTATATGTGCCATTTAGCTGACGCTTTTATCCAAAGCCACTTACATTGCAATGAGTGCATACATTTATGTATATGATCTCAGCAGGAATCCACAACCTAAGGGTTGTTAGCGCCATGCTCTACCAACTGAGCCACAGAGGACCACATAGGATAGATACCACTGTAGTTATTCTACTACCACAAGAGGCTAGGTCTTTTTTACAATTCTCACCATGCACATAGCTTGTTTATGGATTTTTTATTTTAATTTTTTTAGCTGTGTAGTATTGAATTAATACCAAGGCCTGATCTAAATGTCATGCGAATAGCTGCAATGGTAATATGTTCTATAAAAAATTTAGTGTTGTTGTGTTATTATACTTATTTCCCCCGTTGTATCTGTACCATCCAGAAGATTTCATGCTGTATGTTTTGTGTGAAAATGGTGGCTGAAAAGATACTGTAGCTTCCAGTCTCTTTTAGATAGGTTGGGGTTGGAAGCTTCGAAACTTAATTGACCTCGGTTTGTGAAATGTCATCCATGGAGCTGCGAGTGTATTTCATTTAATTATGTTATGTTTTCAGACGGTCAGCATCGCCCCATGATAAATGTTTCATCGCTCTCTGTGTAGCGCTCGCGATCGATAGGAACCCGATTCCGTGCTAGAGGGCCCGGAGCGGGAGGTCCCCAGAAATCCCAGACAAGTTCACGGAACATCCAGCCTCCAAGGCTACCTCCACACCTTAGTACCCTCATACTCTCAACCCCCAGGGACCTAGAAGGTAGGCCAGACAGAGGTAATTGTACCAAGTGGGGGGAGGGGGGGGGGGTTGGTGGTAAGTGTGTGTGTGGTGCAGCAGCAGAGGCTGGCTTACCTTGACTTTCTCTTGGAGCTTTCCGAGACGCACGGTGCCCTCCACAATCCTGGTGAGGACCCCTTGCTTGCCCTGCTCCAGAGCGGACGCCTGCGCAAGGAGAGAGGGCATAGGAAGGGTTACGGATCTGGGAGAGGAGGAGGATGGAACGGAAAGGAGAATGAGGAGAGAGGGAGGGGAGCCGGGAGAGGAATGAAGGGAGAGATGGATGAAGGAGGGGAGGGAGAGGGAGATGGATAGAGGGAGGGAGGGCGGAAGTTTTATTAAAGCTGCGGCAGTCACAAGATAATTGGATAATAGCGTCACCTCCTAAGGGATTCAATGTAGCTCTAATGGCATGCGTACTCATGTGACAAATTGAAAAAGTAACTCATCAATCTTGATGCAAAGACTACCAAAACAAACTCTTTGAGTAAGCAGACACTTAAAGCTACATTCCCTGTTTCAACAAGATATTTTCCAATAGCCGTTCACCCTTCCCCTCCTCGACAGCACTGCACCAAAGAAATAAAAATAGCCAATTATGTTCAATACCAGAGAGAATTTAAAATTCAACACCCCACACAAATGGATTCAGGCAAGTGCTTGGTGTGATCCTCCCTGAGGTAAGTGGGTAAAGCCACACATTCATTTATTGTTTACGACAAAAAAAAAGTCATCATCAGGTCCAGCGGTTTCTCTGCACAGGACTACTGAAATACATTAGTCATTTCAAAACTTTGGCTGAAACAAATTACAATGAAAGCGTATTATCGAGTCGGTGGTTCAGCGAACAGACGCTCTGGTCTCTAACGTGATAAAACGCAATGAGCCAGAGGCGGAATTGCTCCACATCTTCCCTCTGAAAGAGTCCCAGTCCGCCCGTAGTGCTCAGCTTCCTCGAAGCCTGTGTGTGTGTGTGTGTGTGTGTGTGTGTGTGTGTATAGGTGTAGGTGTGTGTGTAGGTGTGTGCGGTTTGCAGAGAATCGTCAGATGTAATTTCCACTGTGATTTAAGCACGGCAGAAGAGGCCCCCGGGCTAAGAGCATCCATAACAACACGTAGGGCCAGCCTCCGCCCAGATAGAGGGGGGGGGACCAGATGAAGGCACGTCGACCAATCATTGGCTGCTCAACAGATGAGATGGCAGCGACAGATCTCTCCGAAGAGCAGGAGAGTGAAATGGCTTCTCTCCTTGAAAGGAGGCGTTAAACGTGTAAATTTCGTGTGTGTGTGTGTGTGTGTGTGTGCATGTGTGTGTGTGTATGTGTGCATGTCCCTGAATGCCCCTTTCAGAATTCAACAAGCCCATCTGACCCACAGCTGCCAGACCAGAAGCATTGAGCTTCGCTGTGAGAGGGCATCAGTAGCATCAGCCCCCCTGCCATCCTGAACCTCTTCTCATTAGCCCCCTCCCCCTCTGCTCTGACCCCGTGTCACTGTGACATCACAGACACTACGCCCTGTGGCTGCTGTCATTAGCTGACTGGCCGCTGAGTCGCCTCTCCTCATCCGCACTGACAAATGACCCGCTGAGCTTGTGAGGTGGAGTGCATTAAAAACACAGGGAGCAAGTAGAGTGGGCGGAGTTTGTTTGTTTGTTTGTGAGAGAGAGAGAGAGAGAGAGAGAGAGAGAGAGAGAGAGAGAGAGAGAGAGAGAGAGAGAGAGAGAGAGAGAGAGAGAGAGAGAGAGAGAGAGAGAGAGAGAGAGATGTACTGTAATTCAATGTGCAGGCCTAATTGTAAACCGGTATCACAGTGGTAAAATGTATAACTGACTTCTTATGTATAAAATGTATAACTGAGTTCACTGTTTAGTTCAACTACTATCTAGATAAATACATAATTATGGCATCCCTTCACATAAGATGGAATAGAACAGAAAAAATGTGTGAGCAAATACTGCAGAAACAAAGACTGCTGAGACTCCCTGTCAATCTGCAGGGCACTGGATCTCTATCAGAGTGGTAGAAAGTATTAGAAGGAAGTGTCTTATTTTGGGAGTGGAAAAAGAATAAGATGGTTTGGACGATAGATAGTTTTGCTGGATAGTTGAAAGAAAGTGAGATGGTTTGGTTGGTTGGTTGGTTTGTTGGATGGATGGGTGGATGGATAGATAAGGTAAGATAGCCAGATAGATAAGACAAGGATAGGTAGATAGATAGCAAGAGTAATGAACAGCATTATCTATCTATCAGATGTGTCATTTAATTTACATAGGTGATAACACCGTGAGTATGGTAGTCTCCCTCTCTTGTCTTCAGTCTTCTAGTGTATAGTTTGCATGTGTAGTTGTATTGTTAGTAGTGTATAGTACAGTATATGCAATGTTGAACTGTTCTGTGATACTGTCTTTTTGTGCTGAAGGACAGGAACCTGCTGTTAACCAGTTTTAACTGATTGTGGCTGGGTAGTAGCGGCCTAGTGGATATAGTGAGTTGGACTGGTGATCAGAAGATCATGAGTTCAAATCCCACCTAGGAACAACACCAGGGCACTAGTGTGCCCTTGAGTAAGGCACTTAACCCTAAGTTACTCCCTAAGTTACTTCCTATTTGTAAGTCGGTTTGATAAAAATGTCTGCTAAATGGTTCAAATGTAACCATTTAACCTCTGTAATGTTTTTTCCTGTATAATAAGAAAGAAAGAAACAAAGAACTCCTATTACAATTCAGTCGCAAATTTCGATTCATCATTCATTGTATCATTCTAAAAACATCATACTGTATGATACGTTTTTGGCGTTGAGGGTACAGAGTGTGGTGGTGTATAGAAAGGCTGAGTTGTCCAGATGTCCAAACTTGACCAATTTAGATTAAGTTCATTAATTCCTCCGTCCGTCCGTCCGTCCGTCCGTCCATTCATCCCTCCCTCCCTCCCTCCCTCCCTCCCTCCCTCCGTCCGTCCGTCCGTCCATCCATCCATCCATCCATCCATCCATACCATGTATATGAGCTGGTCCCTCTCCTGAGTGGTCCTCTCTGCCAGCGCCACAATGCTGGCCAGGTAGTGATGAACTGTAATCTCCTTCTCCATAGCCTCCGCCATCTGCTGCTTCAACAAGCCTATCTTCCTCTGACCTTTCCTGAGGAGGGAGGGGAGGGGGGGGGGGGAAGGAGGGAGGTAGGGAGGGAGAGATGTAGGGGAGGGGAGGAAGAGAGAGTGAATAACAATGAGATTGAGAGAGAATAGGAGAGGGATAGAAAGGGAGGGAACATTAGCCACCAGTGTAGGTTTTCTGCTTTTCTTTTTTTCAACATGTTTTTAGGGCATTTCAACTTAATTTGGATAGAGACTAGAGATTAGTGGAGATTGACAGGAAGGATGGGTGACAGAGAGGGGGGACGACATGCAGGATATGTCGACGGACAGAATTGAACCAGGGACCGTGCGATGATATGGAATGCGCCTTGGTGTGCTACGGCACTTACACATGCTTTTCTTCACCCTTCCTCTGATCAGAATTGTTTGGCCGCAGTGAAGAGCAAATACTTCATTCAAGACTTCACTTCTCAGTTTTTACATTCATACTTTTTTTACAAATACTTCATTCAAGACTTCACTTCTCAGTTTTTACATTAATTCCCAGAACAGATCCTAAAGCTTTAAACTCCAATAAACTCCAAAGCCAATTCATTATTTCAGTAATGTAGGCCTGGCCCAATTACAGTGTTAACAGCCTGATGATTTTTCTGTCTTGTGAAGTCGCCAACTGATGTGAGAGGTGCT
This sequence comes from Nansenia antarctica, assembly GCF_963989245.1. Taxonomy (NCBI): domain Eukaryota; kingdom Metazoa; phylum Chordata; class Actinopteri; order Argentiniformes; family Microstomatidae; genus Nansenia; species Nansenia antarctica. The sequence goes on along the minus strand of NC_137679.1, from coordinate 30,992,921 downwards.
GCAATGTTGTAGAGTTGATAGGTTGTTTCTGTGTTCAGGCGACATGTTTTCACTGTCTGTCGCATTATTTCCTTTACGTGTGTGCTGCTGCATGCAAATTGGACTGTCAAAGGTAGTCGCTAGAAGGCGGTCGCAGCTAGACAACTAACATGTGGACAACAGCAGCTGCAGTCTTCCCATGAGAATGATTCAGCCACGTTCAAAACATTATACAAGATTTATACCAACATTTCTGAAAAATTCCTTTCCAGTCATGTCAAATTACATAGAATTGTGTGAAATTCGTTTTCTAAAAGGCCACATTTGAATGGGAAGACAAAATCATCTCAAATACTGATTTAAATGACTTTGACATTTGACAAAATGCTAACAATTAGCTGTTAGTGACAAAATGCTAACAATTAGCTGTTAGTGACAGTCCCCAGATAAACAGAACCAAAGTGTTGATTAAAGTCTGACCTTCTCTATAGACTAATTTCAGGGTAATCCTTACCAAATATGTGATTGGTATTTAGGTGAATTATCCCATTAATGATAATGTAACCAAACCTGTCTGTCCATTATGTATAAATCATAGAAACAACATTAAGTCTGGCTTTAGGTGTTTTGATTTAGATCAACAAAGAAATACAGAAACATCAACACAAATAAACGCCATGTCTACTAGCGAGGGTCATTAACCAGTGGGAGTTGTGGGCCTACCTGTTGGAGTGTTGAGACACCTCCAGCTCGGCCTCCATGCTCCTGATGTCAGCGGTGAGGTTGGTCTTCTCCAGGACCAGACCCTTCTTCTCCCCCTGCAGAGATGACACGCGCTCCAGCAGCTCCTCCACCTGGCTCTTCTTCTTCCCCTCCTCCTGCTGCAGTTGCCTGACAGACACACACGCACACGCATACATACACATACACACATTGGTAGTTAAGTTGGGTGTGCAACGAGGATTCACACAAGTTTGGCCTGTCACCCCAATAACAGCCTCACTGAATGTAGGGGGAAAATCACTACGGTTGGTGGCTATAGAGAGGAAATGAGTAGGCTACTCTGATCTATTTCAATGTTAGACACACACAGAAAGTAACACAAATGTGATAGTGTGTATCTGACACTGTCCTGCACTTGTCTGTTTGACACAACCTTCACAGGCTGTTTTTAAGTTAATTTGTATTTTCTTCAGAGTTCATGAACAAAGGTCATGCCGGGGTCAAACTCACATCGGCATCAGCCCTGTCCTCTCTCCTGCAGGGAGTAGCCCATGACAAAAACAACTCCTCCCCTTTAACCTGCCAGAGACCAAAACCTAGCCATCAACGGAAAGAACTCTCTCGTTGCTTAGCCTACTGTATGTTAAAATTACTTCCTCCCTCAAGTTTTGAGAGGGGGTCCTTTATCCTGCTGCGATATCACAAGATCTCTGTTTCGCTCAATTTCCCCTCAGATGAATAATACACAGGGTGACTAATAGACAGAGACCTCGTCTGTAGACGCTCACAGTGCCGAAATACCCAGACTTCAGTGCGCCCTCAGAGGGAGAAGAGGTCTTCAAATATGCCATCATCACTTTGACTGAGTATGAATGAATAAATTTAAAACGAGCCAAAGCACAACTTTATATTCAAGGATGGGAAATAATCCCCCCCCTGTCCACGTTTTAGAACATCACATTTCATTTGAAAAGTACTCTCATTCATGCAACATTGCCTTTATATGTTGTGCCTATTAGAGAATATCACTCAAGTCATAACTTATTTTCCCAATTCGTTAAATGAATTGGTTCGACTAATTCATGAACGGCAGCTCCAACAGCAGTCTCACTGGCGGGGCTTATAATAATTCTGTGTCATTCTTTATGTATCATATTTTCTGTCAAAGTTCATTTTAGTTTTTTTTTTACAGCCTTTAATTTTATTCTGCTTTTGTGGTGATCAAAGCAGTGTCTCCAGGGAGACAGATCACATGAGATATTAAGAGACAGATCACATGAGAGTTTCTGGATGACAGAATTACAAAACATTCTGAAAATACCCTTAGTGGTTAGACTAAATGTTCAGACATTTATTCTGAAAAATGTTGTTGAATATCAATGACACACTCGCTAGTCAAGCCAAAATATTTGGTGAGTAATCCTCACTACAACCTAGTCAACCATAACACTAATAACACTTTACATTGTTAGCAGGCTCACAAAACATTGCATTGCATTGGCAACGTTGACATTTATTTACATTTTTCTGAATAAAAGTCTGAACATTTGGTCGGTTGCCGACTTGTTCCCCCTTTTACCAGCTGCCATCACATATTACTTGTCCCCTAGCCCCTATGTTATGAGACATTCACAGTATTTAATAAATGTTTTCCTCATAAACCGGGGCATGGAGTCTAGCAGCAGCTAGAGAGCTAATCGTAGAGCCCTCGTAAAGTTACAACTGATTCAGTTGATAATTGTTACACTCCTGCACTGGAGCCATCATCTGACACGATTAAACATTATGTACCATTATGATCCGCAGAAACATTATATCGCATTTGACCGTGAAAGACAGTGCCGTTGCAGACACCGGCTGAGCAGAGGGAACGGTAAACAAAACAAACAACAAATTGCCTATAACAGTAGAGAATGAACCTCAATACCTCAATGTACCTCAATACTACGGTACCTCTTAGACCACCTCTTAGACCACTGCCACCGAGTGCAATACTCATGACATTTCTACTCTGTACTATTTTATTTTTTTACTATTTGTTCTGCTAAATTGTGTCCTGTCTTATTTGTCTTCCACAAGTTCTCACTTATTATATCCAATTGTCTCACTTATAACTATTGTCACTTTATTTATCTTGAAGTATTTTGCCTTATTTGTCTTTGTGCTGCAATGTCAAGGAACCGAAGCCTAAGAATGTTACTCTCTTTTTTTTATTTTTTATTTGTTTTTCAGATTTTATCCCTTTTTTCACCCAATTTGGTAGCCAATTGAACCCAACCTAGCATCCAATTATCCCCTGCCTATTGCGAGGGATCCGCCGCACGACCCCGCGGCCGGCAGTCCCAGAGGAGGTCGCCAGGCAGACTAGCTGACTGGCTCCTCGAGCCCAGCACCGTTATTCCAGCACCAGACGGGGGCGCTGTTGCGCGACGGATCCTTGTCCGGAACTACCGGTACTCCTATACCCCCCTCGGGAGCGGCCGCCCAATATGCCGTTCCCCGTGTGTGCCCTGGCCATATCCGGGTCTGGCGAGCCGGGATACGAACCCCGGCCCCGGTGGGCAGCATGCACTAGTGGCCAGTGCTTAGACCGCTACACCACCGCAGGGCAGAATGTTACTCTCTTACACAAGTAATGTGACGTAACAATAAAACTTGAAACCTGAAAGAATCATACGAGACTGTGTCCCTCGCTTACCCTGCCTGAGTGTTGGTGTCATGGCGAATGAGAAAACAGACTTCCACACAGACTACAGGTGCATCTCAGCCAGGGGAGGCTGGTGGAGGACTGGCTCATTGTAAAACATGCGATGGAATACCATAGACTGAAGACCCATCTCAGTCTTCTGCTGTAGACTGAAGACCCATCTCTTCAGGCTACACCTTAAGACCTCTCAATCCCCTCTAACCCCCTGTACAGTTTCTCTAGTGTAAATAATAATTTAAAAATGTCTTGTGATGACTGATGGTTAGATGGCTTCAATTACTAAGACAAATGTATCTGTTGTAAGTTGCTTTGGATAAAGGCGTCTGCTAAATGCCAAAATATAAATGTAATACAGAACGGTATTTCGATTTCCACCAGCCTCCACCGATCGGAATAGTCTAAAGTAAGCTTCCCCTCCTCTCCTTCCGCTGCACTGATCTAAAACCCATAGCATGTACAGCAATGGCCTTGCTTTAACCTCTCCAGTTCTCCCTTAGTTCTTAATAATCAGGTGAGGGAATACAAGAGAGAAAGGCATAGATAGACTAGTGAGATGGCGTCATTGAGGGTACTGGATGTACTGTGGCTAGCTACCGTTTCAGTTTAGTGGCGATGGCACAGTGCTCGTCCCAGCTGATGGCGTTCTCCAGGCTGGAGCGAGCCTGCAGGTGTTGGGCCTGGAGCGCCTGGAGCTCCCTGCGGGTCCCCTCCAGCTCCGCCTCCAGCTCCTGCGTCTTCCCCTCCAGCAACATCAGCTGCTTGGACACCTTGGTTACTGGCAGGGAGACGGGGGAGGAGGGAGGAGAGAGAGAAAGAGAGAGAGAGAGTAGAAGGTTTAGATTTTTTTAGCGATGGAATAGGTTAAATTCTGCAAACTGAAAAGTGAGAAAAAAGGGGTTGATTACAATAGGTACCCCTAAGACTGAATACTTGTAAGATTGTTACCTCCTGTGTAACCTATTGATTTTTTTTCATAATTTGTTATTTTTTTACAAAGAAGTGTGTTTACTTATTCGATCATGTCTGAGATGGCTTGAAAGTGTATATAATGTTTCATGCATACTGTCTAATGTCTTTGAAGTCTACTGAAAACGAGAAGAAGAAAAAAAGAATAACGGGGTTGATTAAAACACATTTCACATGCAGAGCCGTTTGCCAGATAACTAAACACTTTATTAAGCTCCTTAATAACCCTGACAGCTGTTCACACTAGCAGTAAGGCTAGACACTTCATTGCCTTGTTTATCAGGATGTTTTCTCCTTACTCGTGCAAAGTGCCTGGTTTTACTTTGAACGAATTTGCACTTTTTGCTATTGCTTATAAATTATTTGTGACCAATCTATAGTCCTAGTAAATGGTTTATGAAGGCCTCGCTAAGCTTTAAAAGCGGTAATTTTGTTTTAAAGGATAATATCCTAAGGAGAGATAGAAGAGCAGACTTGGGTTCAAACACGGTAGTTTTCATTTCAAATTCTTGGCTGTGCTTGATTGAGTTTTTCCTGGCAGAGTGAAACTAATGGAAGGGTACCAATAGTGCAAACCGCACTCTAGGCAGGCTTAAGAAAATGATGAACATATTTGATAGTTGAAATATGTTTCATCTCAGGTCTGTAGAAGAGAGGGAGGCACTGTCTCTACTCCTTGTCCAGAGAGAGAGAGACAGAAACAGGGTGATGAATCTAGGGACTGTCTGTCTCTACTCCCTAGTCCAGAGATTGAGAGACAGGGCCAGGGTAAAGATGGTCAGGGACTGACTCTGTTCCCTACCCAGAGAGAGAGAGAGAGAGCCAGAGACAGGGTGCTGATGGTCAGGGACTGACTTTGCTCCCTACCCAAATACATTTGGACTGAGTGGTGAAGTCTGGTGAAGTCTACTGACTAAGTTAATTTAATCTTGTTTATCTCAGTGTGTTGCTGGTAGTAGCTGCTGTGGCCATCCTGCCTGAAGGCCTGGGACCTAGCCTCTGTTAGCCCTGGGACCTAGCCTCTGTTAGCCCTGGGACCTAGCCTCTGTTAGCCCTGGGACCTAGCCTCTGTTAGCCCTGGGACCTAGCCTCTGTTGAACCCTGGGACCTAGCCTGTTAGCCCTGGGACCTAGCCTCTGTTAGCCCTGGGACCTAGCCTCTGTTAGCCCTGGGACCTAGCCTCTGTTAGCCCTGGGACCGAGCCTCTGTTAGCCCTGGGACCTAGCCTCTGTTGAACCCTGGGACCTAGCCTGTTAGCCCTGGGACCTAGCCTCTGTTAGTCCTGGGACCGAGCCTCTGTTAGCCCTGGGACCTAGCCTCTGTTGAAGCCCTGGGACCTAGCCTCTGTTGAACTCTGTTAAGTCGTTAACACTAGAAGAGCTGTGAGGGGTGACCCCTGTGAGTAATTTTCTTTTTATATCTTTGCACTCAATCAAATTTCAGGACCCTCCTTTCATGACTTTTCCTACATATGTGCGTTCTACCACCCAGTATCCTTACATTTTCAAAATCACTTCAGGATAAGATAGTATAAAGCTGTTTTGCAGTTTTTGTGTGTCGGAGACAGGCAAAAAAAAAAGAAGCACCCTCTAGTGATCTCTGTGTGTAAATAGCAGATTTACATTTACGATCTTACTGATCGTTAGGTGGGAGGGGCTGCAACCCTGCTAAGTCATCATCAAGTATTTTTATTCTATTTTTGATATGACAAATATCACAATGTGTTTTCTCTCCATTCCTGTTATTTCATCCCTCAGGAGTACCCATAGACACGACACACCCCCTTCGCAACCCATCTAATCTTGTCTACCCACCATGCTCAACTGACCACGACCTCACTGTTGCGGGACGCAACGGTCTGGAAAGCAGAGGCTATCTCAGCTTACGCCTGCGTCATGTCCCTTCACGTCTTCGCTCTCACAGAGACCTAAATTACTGATGCCTACTCCTCTTCTCATTCCCCTAGACTCTCTGGTCAAGGGGGAGGCACAGGACTCCTCATCTCACCTAAGTGGTCACATAATGATCTTCCCATCACACCTGTCCATATCCACCTTCGAATTCCATGCTGTTTTGGTCACCTCCCCTGTCAAACCTCACATTGTTGTTATCTGTCATTCCCAGGTCAGCTTGGCGACTTCTTAGAAGAGATGAATGTCTTTCTCAGCTTCTTCCCTGAGGACGGCACACTGCTCTCACTACTGGGTGACTTCAACATCCAGTCAGAGAAGCTCACTCATTTGGAGTACTTGACCTTCTCTCCTCCTTTGACTTTACCCTGTCCCACTCGCATCCAACTCATGAGGCGGGCAATCAGCTCGACCTTGTCTTCACCAGATCCTCCCATACCTCCAACCTTACTGTTACCCCTCTTCCAGTGTCTGGTGATCACTATTCTCTCTGCGAGCCCTGTTCTCACTCTATACCAAATCTCTTGGCGCTGTCATTTCCTCACATTGTTTCTCCTACCACTGCTACGCAGATGACACAACTCTTTCTCTCTTTTCCCCCCTCTGACTCACAGGTGGCAACACGTGTCTCTGTGTGTCTTGCAGACATTTCTGCGTGGATGTCATCCCACCACGTCAAGCTCAACCTTAACAAGACTGTTAACTGACCTCTACAAGACTTCTCCCAGACAGTCAAGAATCTTGAGGGGATCCTTGACAACCACTTATCCTGTTCAGTTGCCCTTGTCTGTGTCTCTTTCGTTGTGCTGTCAAGCAGGCAACATTCTGCCTGATCCGGAGGCTCCGCCCACTTCCTGGCTGGTGAAATCCTGGTGAGTCCAGTCCACCAATCAACAAGGCCCACGGACTATATAAGCCTGTGAAAGTTGACAGTCAAGAGCTGTGTTTGTCATTCAGCTCCCCACCACTCGTTTGTTCTGTAGTCATCCATGGTGGATGGTTGATTCGAATTCTGTATCTTTTAAAGTTTTTGTTTTTTTTCCACTCATATTTTTCTTTATTGATAGTAAAGACTTTAGAGGAGATTTTGACAGGAAGGTTATTTTTCGTTTATTTTTCTTTAGCTCAAATAGGAGTAGGAGCTCATTCTTTTTGGAGCTCTGTTTTATTTTGTGATAATATTTACTATTTATATTCCACAGTGCCCATAGGTGATTTTGCCTCTTGTTGTGTTGTAAATATTGGTAAAAGAACATTTTAATTTCCAAAGTTAATAAATAACTCTACTTTTACCCATTACATCGGGTTGTATGTTGCTTCCCCTTTCCCCAGAAGGATATGTCCATTCCTCATGAGAGAAGCAGCTCAACTTTTGGTCCAAACACTCTTGGCTAGGCTCCCAGCCTCCGCCATCAAACCTCTGCAGCTCATCCAGAATACTACCGCCTGTCTGGTGTTCAATCTCCCCAAATTCTCCCATGTCACCCCTGCCTCCTTTGCACCCTTCATTGGCTCCCCGTAGCAGCTTGCATCAGATTCAAGACCCTGGTGCTCCCCTACCGGGCGGTAGAGGGAACAGCCCCTCCTCACTTGCAAACAATGGTCCCAAACCCCTGCCTGATCACTCCACTTCTCCACCTTGGCTGGCCACCTGGTACCGCCGCCTCTATGTCTTCCTTTTTCTAGCATTGTGACTGCCAATGGCCCCTGGTCCTAGCATAGATTTGTTTTTCTTATGAAGACTGATGTATAGATGATTCACTTACTTAGACAAATGTACTTGTTGCAAGTCTCTTCGGATAAAGGCGTCTACTAAGTGTCTAAATGTAAATGTACCCAGAAAGAGACAGGGAGAGGGTGATGGTGACTCTGCTCCCTACCCTCAGCGTGGTGTCGGCCGTGGCTGTCCTTGGCCTTGGCGTGCTGCACCTCCAGCTGTTCTATCAGCACCTGGTTCTCCTGCAGCACCAGGCAGGCCTGATCCTGCAGCTGCCTCCTGGGGAGGGGAGGAGAGCGGGAGAGAAGAAGGGGAGGGAAGAGAGAGAAGACAGAAAATGTCAAACATACATGGTACACATTGAACCAGAATCTCCCCACCCCTCCTCTCTTATACCAGAGCCTCCCCTCCCCTCCCCTACCAGAGCCTCCACTGCCCACCGCTCCTTTCCTCGACCAGAGCCTCCCCTCCCCTCCTCCCCTTGGCCCTCCCCTACCAGAGCCTACCCTCCTCTCCTCTCCTCTACCAGAGCCTCCCCTCCTCTCCTCTCCCCTACCAGAGCCTCCCCTCCTCTCCTCTCCTCTCCCCTACCAGAGCCTCCCCTCCCCTCCCCTCCTCTCCCCTACCAGAGCCTCCCCTCCCCTCCTCTCCTCTACCAGAGCCTCCCCTCCTCTCCTCTCCTCTCCCCTACCAGAGCCTCCCCTCCTCTCCCCTACCAGAGCCTCCCCTCCCCTCCTCTACCAGAGCCTCCCCTCCCCTCCTCTCCCCTACCAGAGCCTCCCCTCCCCTCCTCTCCTCTCCTCTCCTCTCCTCTACCAGAGCCTCCCCTCCCCTCCTCTCCCCTACCAGAGCCTCCCCTCCTCTCCTTTGCCCTCCCCTACCAGAGCCTCCCCTCCCCTCCTCTCCCCTACCAGAGCCTCCCCTCCTCTCCTTTGCCCTCCCCTACCAGAGCCTCCCCTCCCCTCCTCTCCCCTACCAGAGCCTCCCCTCCCCTCCTCTCCCCTACCAGAGCCTCCCCTCCCCTCCTCTCCCCTACCAGAGCCTCCCCTCCTCTCCTCTCCTCTCCTCTCCCCTACTAGAGCCTCCCCTCCCCTACCAGAGCCTCCCCTCCCCTCCTCTCCCCTACCAGAGCCTCCCCTCCCCTCCTCTCCCCTACCACAGCCTCCCCTTCCCTCCCCTACCAGAGCCTCCCCTCCCCTCCTCTCCTCTCCCCTACTAGAGCCTCCCCTCCCCTACCAGAGCCTCCCCTCCCCTCCTCTCCCCTACCAGAGCCTCCCCTCCCCTCCTCTCCCCTACCACAGCCTCCCCTTCCCTCCTCTCCTCTCCTCTCCCCTACTAGAGCCTCCCCTCCCCTACCAGAGCCTCCCCTCCTCTCCTCTCCTCTCTCCTACCAGAGCCTCCCCTTCCCTCCCCTACCACAGCCTCCCCTCCCCTACTCTCCCCTCACCTCCAACAGTGAAATCAAATCTGCAGAGAGCTGATGAGATCAGCTCGCAGTGTGAACATTAGTGGAGGTTAAGATCACTATCAGACTGTGTCTAATCAAGAGAGGGGAGACAGATTACAACCCCGAGACGACCATCAGGGAGACTCGCAGAGCTGAACAGTTTGGCTGCTGCCTGCTCTCTGTGCCCAATCTACAGTGGGGGGAAAGTAAATCTTAAATTGAATTCAACATATTTCCATTGCAGCCGAGTTAATACCAATGTCTGGTCTAAATTTTATGTGAATAGCTGCAATAGAAATATGTTGAAGTAAAAAAAATTTGAATACTTATTTACCCCACTGTATACCTCTCTGTGCGCAGTCTCTTATGCACGTACGCACATGCAGACACACGCACGCACGCACAAGCACACACAAGCACACACACGCAAGTACACACACGCAAATAAACACACACACACACTCTTGTTCGTCTCTGATACAATTACACTGTCCCCGACACTACTGTAGTATGAAGTAGACGTTTTCGCGAATACACTACGACAGTAGCTGTACAGTACAGGTAGGGTTATCAACTTTCTCACTACCAAATACTGGACAAAAGATGGTGTGCCACTGCACGGGGTGGGGGGTTTGCAGGAATTGGTGCATTTATGCTATACATACACATGAAGGTGCCTGTGATTGGATGAACATACGGGACAAGGGAGGTCCCGTATATTCATCCAGCCCAAAACATGGGACGTCCCAGTTAATACAGTTGGGACAGTTGGCAACCTATCTGCATGCTAAGACTGTTGACTTCTGCATGCTAAGACTGTTGACTTCTGCATGCTAAGACTGTTGACTTCTGCGTGCTAAGACTGTTGACTTCTGCATGCTCAGACTGTTGACTTCTGCGTGCTTACACTGTTGACTTCTGCGTGCTAACACTGTTGACTTCTCTATTCTAATGCTTACACTACTGCTAACATCGCAGACAGGCTGTTTTTCATGGCTGTTAGCATAGCCACTTAGCAGTGGGTCAGGACTAATCCGCATGGCCAGGGATTAGCTCCAGGGATTAGCTCCAGAGTGTTCATGTGAGAGGCGCTGTACAGTACTGAGCAGGGAGCAAACAACAGCATTTCATTATAACACTGACAAAACCATAATGGCTACTCAACTGGCACACACAGAGAGAGAGAGAGAGAGAGAGAGAGAGAGAGAGAGAGAGAGAGAGAGAGACAGACAGACAGACAGACAGACAGACAGAGAGAGAGAGAGACAGACAGACAGAGAGAGAGAGACAGACAGACAGAGAGAGACAGAGAAAGATACACAGAGAAAGAGAGAGAGAGGGACAGAGAGAGAGGGGCACAGAGAGAGAGACAGACAGAGAGAGAGGCAGAGAGAGAGAGAGAGAGAGAGAGAGAGAGAGAGAGAGAGAGACACACACACACACACACACACACAGAAAGAGAGAAAGAGAGACAGAGAGAGAGAGAGAGAGAGAAAGAGAAAAAGAGTGAGAGAGAGTACAAAAGAAAAAGGACAGGAACAAAGATACTCATATTGATTCTGATGATGGGGAAAAAGGGGATGCGCATAATTCTGGTCTTCTGTGCAGCTTTCATCTGTTGCTTCGTGAGGACATTATCAGATGATTACATTGTGATGTGCCTGTACATGCACTAAAGCAATCCACTACAATCCAACACTGTTATTTTCTTCCTTTCTGGGTTTCCTGAGAGTGAAGCTGTGTAATCAATTTGACTGCAGACAGTGTGAGACAGGCTCCCTGAGATAAAGGTAGATAATAGCAGAAATATATATATTTGATTTTTACACAAACATAAAAAGAAAGAGTTAATGACTGGACTGACTGAGATGTGTGGTTTTAGGGAAACCCAGAAGCATATGCGCACACTCACCATTCTTTATGGCTGATTCCCCCAGTCCTCCCTAACTCTTCATGGAGCTTCTGGTTCTCCTGGACCACCTCCTCCACACGCCCCCGGAACCTCTTCAGCTCCTCCTGGGAAACCAAATCCATATCACAATATTCTTTTAATTCTTTAAAAAAACGTAAAATAAAACATTTCTGTTTTATTGGGATACAGACAGTAGAGATTGACAGGAAGGATGGGTGAGAGAAAGAGAGAGAGAGAGAGAAGGGGATGACATTCAGGATATGTCGATGGCCGAAAAGGAACTATGGACCTTGCGATGATATGGCATGCACCTTAGTGTGCTACGCCACTTACACGCCCACATATCACAATAATCCAACTGAATATCGGTCTTCACAATATGCTGTAGGCTAAACAACAATAAATTAGAACATTCAGGTGCAGAATTCATCTCCACTGTCCTACTGTACACACCTTGTGCTGGTATCCAACCCCACCCGCCCCAACCTCCGTCACAGTGACGGAGAACATCTTAGTCTGACTAAGTGAACACTCGATATATACTGAAAAATGTACTCGCTTTGGAAAAAGCGTCAGCTAAATGACACACACACACACACGCACACGCACACGCACACGCACAAAACAATACTAATCCACCTGGTCACGCCTATCTTTTCTAAAAGGACATGTGGACATGGCTCTACTTTCATAAATGGATATTGTAATATTGAAGACTGAATGCTTTATGTTATTCACTTTGATGTTTGAACTAAAACTATCAAATTCATATGTGTATTATGCACATCGAATGGCCAAGCAATTACAAGCCATACCTGAGCAAACTGACGAATTTTGAATTGAAAGTGAGATTTCAGTAGCTTCTGTACTTCCAGGCAATCAATCAAGTCCGCCTCTCAAAAACAACTGGAGCACAAACTTCTTCAGACAAGAGTTCAGTTCACGAGGCAGAGATCCAGCAAAGTAGGCTACTTCAGGGCATTTCAAGCACACTCCTGTCTCTTTCATCAGAGAGTGAAGAGGGAGAGGAGTGCTGGCAGAGCCAGTGTTTGGTGGTGACAGTGGTGGTGGGGAGGGCGATAGAGCCTTTCACTTCCCTAGGCTGGGATTAGAAGCCTAGCTCTGTACTCAGAGAGAGGCACTGCGGTGCCAAGCCTGATAGGAGACAGGAATAGCTGAAGTACACAGTGCAGCATTTACATTTTACATTGTTGGCATTTAGCAGACGCCATTATCCAAAGCGACTTACAACAAATACATTTGACTAGGTAAGTGAATAATCTATCCACCAGCCATAGCAGGGAAAAAAAGGTAATCTATGTTTAAGCCTGGGGCGATTGGCAGTCATCGTGCTGGAAGAAGGAAGAGGAATTATTATAATATTTTTTTTTATTATTATTTGTTTTTCTATCTCTGTACTCTGAGAAGAAGGCAAGGCATTCTTATTCAAGGATGAAGGTTGATTCTGCCCAGACTGCTGGCCTTCCTGTCACGGCCCTGTAGCGCTCTGGAGCTTGTGATGTCTGAGTGGATGATTTGGACAGTTTACTCTGCTGCATGACAAATACACTTTCCACTTCCGATCGTTTCCACCCAACTACTACAGCATTGGAGTACGTGTGTGAGATGGATCTTGTGTAGTTTGTGGGCCCCAATTCAATTTAGCGAATGGTGCTGAGCAGAGCAAAACTCTACAGTATGATTAGAGTTGGTGTATACAGTCTAAAAATGCATTGCATGTCATGGATCAATATTACGGTATAGATTGCCAACTTTGCCCATATTTTACAACCATTTGCACCCGCAAATTGGGGTCCTTAGTGTATTTGTTTGTGTGTGTGTGTGCGTGTGCGTGTGTGTGTGTGTGTGTGTGTGTGTGTGTGTGTGTGTGTGTGTGCTTGTCAAGATCAATGGGGGGTTTTCATATCCCAATTAAGCCTTGAGAGAGAGAGGCCAACACCTTGATCTGGCTCCACAGGGTTGAAATGGCCAGAAAGCTCAGCCTTTGATGTGATAAAACACTTGAACTTGAAAAATACACAAAGAGAATTCATGAATTGAGATTTCAAAGAGAATATGTAATTGAGCACAGTCCAGTTTTTATTTTTACTTTTTATTTCTACACTTTCTGACTGATGTTTATCTTTGAACAGTTAAAACAAAAACAAAAAAGTCCCAAAATAGCTAAACTGACATGAGTGATCTGCGGGGGTGTTATGAAACAAATCATACACTTGTCAGTTGAATCATTTCTCCTAATGCTGCCAACTACAGTTATTAATGTGCTGTGGATGCAAAAGTTCCGCTCAGCCTCAGTCCAACTCTCTGCGGTCGTCTACTGACTAACCTGAACAGCCCAGTGGAAACCCAAGCTCCGTATCTCAGCATCTCCCCCACACAGCCATCAAAGCCAGCCACCAACTCTCCTGAGAACTGGAATGGCAAATGGCCGACAAGAAGAGGAGTCTTGCTGTTTTTACAGCAAGATCTCTCTCTCTCTCCTCTCTCTCCTCTCTCCTCTCTCTCTCCTCTCTCTCCTCTCTCTCTTCTCTCTCTCTCTCTCCCCCCTCTTTCTTTCTCCCTCACCCCCTTCCTTCCCTCCCTCCCTCTCTCTCTCTCTCTCTCCCACCCTCCCTACCCCACTCCACTCTCTCCCACCCTCCCTCCCTCTAGATTCTGAAGTTCCACACAGCGTAGTTCAACACAGTTCAACCAGGAGTCGATGAGTCAGTGCCAGGCTGCTGTCAGCACCACTTCATAACTCGTTATCATTGGATAGCATTACTCCTGGCTGACCATTAAGTGCCCTCTCATTGGGTTTTAGCAGCTTTTTTTGTCTAAACAGACTATACAGTAATACTGAACATATCCCTGGGGAAATAATTCAGCGTGTACAGAGATTAATGACTGGACAAACAGACAGCTCACAAACAAATATGTGCGCGCGAACACACACACACACACACACACACACACACACACACACACCTACCTCTGAGGACTGCAGGAGTGCATCTTTTTCACTCAGCCTGTCTTCATACGCCAGCAACAATGGGGATAAATATTTCATGTCCAGCTACACGAGGGCAAAGAGGACCAGAGACAGAGTTGAAGCAATACATCACACCTGCATCTCACTAATGGACTGCTCATTACAGTAGAATGTAATCACAATGTGTTTCAAGCTACAGTGTATAGGAAGACAGTTTTATTTCTAGCATTAATATTACTGTACATTTTGAAGCCTTATGCTAATTCCAGTTGCTCTCTGATAAACATATCATACAGCATGCAGAGGAAGTCCCCACTCTGTATAAAAGTTTCATAAAGCATTTAAACACAGCAATTACTGTACAAAAGGCTGCAAGAGAAGCTTACACAATACACAATATGTCTGTAAAGAGATGCAAAACAAACCCAACAAGAAAAAAACAGTGACCAACCCCAGTTTTAGTTGGTATGATTCAGCTTGTTTCGGCTCAATCTCTGTTTGTTTAATACGACAGTTGTGACAGCAGAGAGAATTCAGGGGGCAACAGATCAGCAATTACAGGCCGGTTTTCATGAGGGATTACACAGACAGAGCTTCACGGCAGAGAGGTTTCGGGGCAAATTTAGACAGAGGCTGGGTCAAACTCCTCCCGGTGATGCAGCATCTCGTCAGGGGTCGTCAGACACTCTGATCACAGGCCCGTCAGCTGATAGAGGTGCCCTTGGGTCCCCAGGGGGACGGGGGATTAACTTCCCCAAACAATGGCCAAGTTCAGTGCTCCATGCAGAAGCTAAAGATACCCTAACATTTCCTGTCGAAGTCTGCCAAAATGTTTTGTTTATGTTTTTCTCTTTGCTTCTGTTTTGTTTTTACATGTTTTTAACATGTAAAAAGGTTAGGGACTAAGCTATTTGCTTCTGCCTACACCTTTTCGGTCATTTTCTGTTTATTTTCTATTTAGTTTAATGCCTTACTGATATGTCTTTTTCTATGACTGAAATAAACTTCTACTACTACTACCAATACCACAACATCGTAGAGGTCCATTTTCTGAAAGGAAAACATGGGAAGAAATGGACTGACCAGCCACGGGGGTGCAGCTCCTTCCCTTGGTAAGCCACTGGTCCTTGAACACTGAAAAATGAAGGGAGAGAGGGGTTTACCATACAGTACCTTCATGACAGTCAGGAAGCTCACGTCAATTTAAAGATTTATCAGACGAAATTGGTAATACATTTAAGCCTGGAGTAAATGGATGGCTTCGCTCCATGTAGCTCCCTGCATGCCAACTACCATAATGGGGCGTCTGGGTGGCATAGCTCACTAAGGCACATGCCACGTAATCACAGGGTCCCTGGTTCGACTCGGCCATCGACCTATCCTGTATGTCCATCCCTCCTCTCTCTCACCCATCCTTCCTGTCAATCTCTACTGTCTCTATCCTAATAAAGCAGAAATTCCCTAAAAAAATATACAAAATATTTAAACTAGCATAACATAAAACTACCAATATGGCAGAGAGCCCAAGAGTTATTAAATACAGAGCCGGCAAGCGAATGGAGGTTTAACCATGGTGGAGTGTTACAACTTGGCTTGCTTCGAAGCCTCGTCCCTGAACAACCTGGATCCATACCAGTTCGCCTACAGAGCCCACAGGTCCACAGAGGACGCCATCGCGACGACTCTCCACTCCACTCTATCCCACCTGGAGAGGGGAAACAGCTACGCGAGACTGCTCTTTGTGGACTTCAGCTTTGCCTTCAACACCATCCTTCCAGACAGGCTAGTGACCAAACTACTAGACCTGGGACTATCACACTCTATATGTGCATGGATCAAGGACTTCCTGTCCGACCGCCCCCAGAGGGTGCGGGTGGGCTCCCACACCTCCACAGCCCTCAGACTCAGCACTCGGTCCCCCCAGGGCTGCGTGCTAAGCCCCATCCTCTACAACCTCTACACCTACGACTTCACCCCCGTCCACCCCAGCAACTCCATCGTAAAGTTTGCAGACGACACCACCGTGGTGGGCTGCATCTCGGGGGGGACGAGGCGGTGTACAGGGATGAGGTAGAGCAGCTGAGCAAGCTGTGCAAGGTTAACAACCTGCTGCTGAACCAGTCAAAGACCCAGGAAATCATTGTGGACTTCAGGAGGAAAAAATCTGAGGTCCAGCCCCTGCTCATCGACGGAGAGAGCGTGGAGAGAGTCTCAACCCTCCGATTCCTGGGGGTGCACATACAGGATGACCTGTCCTGGAAGAACAACACAGCAGCCACCATCAAGAAGGCACAACAGCGGCTCTACTTCCTGAGAGTCCTCAGGAAGGAACACAACAAGCAGGAGATACTGGTGGCCTTCTACCGCGGCGCAGTGGAGAGCATCCTCACCTACTGCATCTGCAACTGGTACTCCAGCTGCACAACCGCGGAGAGAAATGCGCTACAGAGTCGTGAGAACAGTCGTGAGAACAGCCCAGAAGATCACCGAAGATCACCTCAGGAAGGCCTCCAAGATCTCCAGAGACCCAACCCACCCTGGGTACGAACACTTTGCCCGGCTGCCCTCGAAAAGGCGGTACAGGACCATGGCCGCAAGGACAAACAGACTGAAGCTCAGCTTCTACCCCAGGGCCATCCAGGCCCTGAACACAGCAAAGACCTAGGTTCTGGGCCCTGGACAGTCTGGACGGATTGATGGCAGCTGCTGGATTGAAAAAAATCAGGTGTAGTGCTGAGGCACAAATGTGTACATTTCAAGCCTGCAAACTGCGACACTTTAAATGAATGTGCAATAACACTATGTGCAATATGACAACCCTAGTCGTCTTATCTGTACAGTACAGTATAGTGGATAGTGTACATAGCCTTTATTTATGTAAACCAGCTCCTTTCCCTTCTTGTTTTTTTAGTTTTTTTTTTTCTTTCCTAGCACCAGGGGAGCCACCCCTCCCAAATTTCGTTGTTTGGTACCTGTACTATAGCAATGACAATAAAGACCATTCATTCATTCATTCATTCATTCATTCAACATATCATGGACATGTTTTGCATACGTGTGAACCGGCTGCCTGAACGAACGCAAGCTTCATTTATGTTTAAACTTTTCTCAACACCACCCTGTTTCCTCAGACACGACACGCTCTCCATTGTTTGGTCCCTCGCTGACCTGCTTTGATACTGACAGTAATGAAGGATCAAGCGGACATTGAGATGTACAGCAGGAGAGAGATTAGAAGAGAGAAGAAAGGCGATCCGTGGAAGGCAGTCGCAGCAGGATACCGCCGTGACGGACACTAAAGGCCTCTCTTGATCTGTGACCTGCGGAACAGCGGATAGCGAACAGATACCCTCCCAGGCAGAGGGAATGAAAACGCAGCTTAAATTCAAACAAGGCAAACTAATCAGCCCCTACTAGAATCCATATATAGTATGATGTGTGCTACAGTACGTGGGCACAGTATCAAAGAGGCTAACCAACAGCTACTTCCCCCAGGCGATCAGGCTCATGAACAAGCCTACTGTAGACAATTGACTATCATCCACAAGCACATCCCATGCATACAGACTACCTAGGCTTAAGCTCACTCTCACTTTACTACTGTCTCTTAGGTCCTGTACTATGGACACTTTTTATTGAATTATGCTTAGTGCCTTATTGTCTACACATTGCAAGATACTGCTAATTGTAAATAATTTAATTTGTCACTTATGTCCTGTACTATTGTCACTTTTTTATTATCTTGAATTATGCCTATTGCCTTATTGCAGGGGTGCTCACACTTTTTGGAACCAAGATCTACTTTTCAAGTAGCCAGTCTGCCAAGATCTACCAGTCTAGTTTCAACATCGCAAACGTACATGCACGTACTACAAACACACACACAAAACTCACAATACACTTTCCCTCTCTCTGTCACACAGCCACAGGAGAAGACCATCACAAACCCTCCCTCTTTGCTATTCTCGCTCACACACATTCACACACACACACACACACACACACACACACACACACACACACACACACACACACACACACACACACACACACATTTGCCAGTCTGCATAGGGAGCCATAGCACAAACCCTCCCTCTCTCTCCCTCTCTCTCTCTCACTCTCTTACACACACACACACACACACACACACACACACACACACACACACACACACACACTCACTTTCTCTCACTCACACACTGACAGCCAGTCTGCAGTACCATAGCCAACTACTGATCCAACAAACAGAAAAGTAAACCAGATACAAAACAGGTAGTTCCCTAGTTTGAAAGGAGGAAATAAATGCATTTCTCTACCTTAGTGGGAGACCTGGCACTGGGAGGAGGCAGCTAGTTTCTAGTAGTCAGGGCTGTAGGAGCTGGTTGCAAGGTGTTGGCAGGCTGCAAGGTGTCATCAGCCACTGTGGATCTGTCATCGAAAAGGCAATCTGCAGCCTCGAGAAACTTTTTTCACAATTTCGCCGTCTTTGAATGACTTCTTGTGTTTAACAAGAACGTGACTGACGCGATAAGAAGCAATCGTTGCAGCCGTATGTTTTCGCTCTTTTGCCACATTTCCCTTCTTCGAAATAGCCATCGTAGATTTGCTGATCAGACAGACGCATTTCCAATATCACATCGTGTAAAAAAGTCCTCCTCCCATTCTGGATGGAAGTTATACGTTATTGGTTTCTTACTTGGTCCAGCTTCCCCACTCATTTGTATAGCCTTTATTTAGTATTATATAGTAAATAGTAGAAATTGGAAGGCTAACTAGGTAATTAGTCTCGCCGGTATTTTGTATTTTGTAGTTGGTGCTGTTGACTGCGCATGCGTGGTGAACCGCGTGTTAGGTGTAGGTGAAAAGATCAGATCTCAGACTGGCTTACCTGTACGTCAATCAAGTGGCAAAAGCCATAGTGAGGATGGATGATAGGCGAACTTTTTTTTATTTATTTATTTTTTCCCTGTTTTGTTCAATGCCATGCGATCTACCCATACTACCTTTGCGATCGACCGGTCGATCGCGATCGACGTATTGGGCACCCCTGCCTTATTGTCTTGTGCTGCAATGTCAGGAACTGAAGCCTAAGAATTTTACTCTCTTACACTTGTGTAATGTGACGTAACAATAAACTTGAAACTGAAAGTACCATTTATCTTGTTATTATTATTATTGCTAATTTGGCAGGGACAGTGTACATCAGGGGTCGGCAATTAGGTTTGGCCTCGGGCCAACATTTTTTTGAGCCACTAGATGGCGGGCCAGAACATAATCAAAGGCTAATTTAAGTAATTGATTGTTTAAAAAATGTGACACGTTCTAATACTTGTACACATTGCTAGTCAACTAACACAGCTTGTTTTGTGAGCCTGCTAACAATGTAAAGTAGTGTTATAGTTAACTAGGTAGTAGTCCAATCCATTACGTTGCAATATTAGGCTTGACTAGCGAGTTTGTGTTGTGATTCTCAACAACGTTGAAACGTAGTTTCACCCTCTTCCATAGTTTTGAATAATAAATGTGTGGACTGACGATGTATCGCAGCCTAACTTATTCTAATAATTATTTAACATAGTTTTATTCAGATAATTATTCCCCCCTCCTCCCAGACAAGGTCACATTATTATTGGATTGGTTGTTTGCGTGTCGGGTGAAGTTAGCTAAACATTTAACCTGCTAGCAAGAGAAACATAATGTCACTCTCCAAAGGTCTAAAGAGGAAAGTTGACGGTGAAAACAGGGCATTTAAAGAGGAATGGACAGCGAACTATACGTTCATCCTACCTGGTTTCATCAATGCAAAGCCGTTATGAGACTCACATTTTCCGTGCTCACAATGTTCCCTTTCTATACATGCGAGTCGTCCTTTTCGTCAATGAATGTGATAAAGACGCACGAGAGGAATCGATTGATGCATAAAAAATAAAAATAAACTGCCTGCGGATGGCGGTATACCCTTCAAATAACAAACAATCTCTGCATGTCTCGCGGACATCTCAACATGGATCCATGTCGTTATCATAATGGTCTTATTAATTAGTAATCACTGAGTATGAAAGCATAGTGGGACTGTCAAATTAGTCCAGAAATCTCCTCAGTAAAGTTTTGTGTCAATCCAGGAGGAACTCCAGACAGCTCTGAACCCCTTACAGGAGATCGTTGCATCGTAGAAAGAAGGTTGCGGCGGTGCATAAACTATAGAGTTGCGATAGTTGAGACTCTCTCTAATTAATTTGAAATACAGTGTCCGTTATTACAAACCTGCCTAAATGTCCCTTTGAAAACACTCAAGTTATCACTATTATCAATAATCAAATCAAGAATATTATTAGTTTTCAAAACAACCGCGGATTAAAGTGACGTCAATATCACCAGATATCAAGCAAATACTGACCGATGGGAGATGCCACTTTTCACATTACGTGAGTACCAAGCCTGTCGTTATTGTATTTAATAACCTAATTGTATTTTGTATATTTTGAATGAATGGCTTATGGCTCATTGTACTTATTATCCCTAATAGCGCGTTTGCTCTGTCGTTTCAGGAGCATAGGCCTACCACCACTTTTGCGCCGATTTTGTTGTCAATGTTTTTCAGAAAATTAAACAGAATTTGCTTTGTCACTGTTCATATGTGTGTTGCAGTCACATACGTAAACATTACGTTTGAATGATTTAATGAGCTGATGTTGTTTTTTTCAAACCACACACGCTATTTCAGCACCATGCCTTGTCCACCTACTTATGATTCACTCTGAGGGGTTCAGCGTCAGTGCGCTTCGCTGCCTGATTGTCTGTCCCTGTGTCATTCACTCTCAACATGAATAAAAGTACAATACGCCTTATTCAGGTGGAGGTCGATTCTCTATTCGGACATTATAGGCGTGGTGTGGGACTGTCGGTCCGATATTGTAAAAAAAAAAAAAAAAAAAAAAAAAAAAAGGATTCTCAAAATAATCTGCTGGGCCAAATATTATTGGTGACGGGCCAGCAATGGCCCACGGGCCGCCTATTGCCGACCCCTGGTGTACATCAAAGAATGCACCAGAATTAGCCAAGAAGGCTAGTTTTTATCGGTAGTCTTATACACAAGGGTTGTTTATATAAACATCTCGGTTAACGGGGACCGAACACCACAACATGTTTGTGACACTGTTTCATATGATAAGACACCTGTAGACACCTGTAAGACACCTGTTTTCATAGTAGTCTCTAAATATATAATCTACATATATGGACTGTACATATCACCCTTGTTTTCCGTATATACCATATTGTACATACACCATAACTGTATATAGCTTATTGTTATCCATCTCTTATATACCTACTATACTTATCATACTGTACTTATCATTTCATAACTGTACATATCCTATTTTGTCTGCATTATAATGTCCCTACAGTACGTGTCTCCGTGTCTACACTATATCACTAATTGCACTTCTGGTTAGATGCTAAACTGCATTTCGTTGTCTGGTACTTGTACTCTGCAATGACAATAAAGTTGAATCTAATCTAAATCTAAATCTAAATCTAATCTGTTGGA
Organism: Nansenia antarctica; assembly: GCF_963989245.1. Classification (NCBI taxonomy): domain Eukaryota; kingdom Metazoa; phylum Chordata; class Actinopteri; order Argentiniformes; family Microstomatidae; genus Nansenia; species Nansenia antarctica. The sequence goes on along the minus strand of NC_137679.1, from coordinate 30,971,016 downwards.
GGGAAAAAGTGCAAGCCATGCTTTCTGCCATTCCCATTAACGAAAACAATGAGTATAACAAGCCAATTAAGCGTGCTTTAAAAACGGCAAAGTGGACACAGTCTCCAAAACTCAATCTTTAGAAGGACAACTTATTTCGGTGAGGTGAACCGCATCTGACAAGGTGCCTCTTCTCCTTCCCTTCACTTATGCTCCTGTCTTTTTCCTGCCAAATGTTTGTTTATACTTGCCTCACCTTCCATTTGTTTCTTGTCTTTCGAAACGACTTAGTTAATATATCTCTAAAACGGTGTTGATGCAGGCTGACATCAGAGCTGGAAGAATACCTAGGAAAGTTAGGCCATAATGCTGTAGCTGCTATTTCACCTACTGTAAAAGGGATATACTACTATACTATAATAGGTTTCTGGTTAAAGAAAATAGGATGGGAGTAAGAAAGAACAAACCCAAGAACCTAAATTGGGCTTTAATATATGCCATTTAGCTGACGCGATTTTTCTGTACATATGGCAGGAATCGAACCCACAACCTAAGCGTTATTAGCACCATGCTATACCATCTGAGCCACAGAGGACCACTCTGAGCTACAGAGGAAAGAATTCAATCATGCTGCAGATATGCAGGCTATCCTAATGTCTCCTTGTGTCCCAGGTGGTACAGAGAAATGTACAGCAGTGCAGCTGAACCCTCAACCTTCTGTTCTCCAGGACCATCATCGTACCATGGCTCACCACTTCCTGCTACTCTCAATCCCCCCCGGTGAGGAACAAAGAGGGTAAGTAAGAGCGAAAGAGAACGACAGAAAGAAAGAGAGAGAGAATGAGAGCCTGGTGCCCCATAGAGCACCAGGGGAGCCAGAGCGATGACCATCGCCTTGGGCTGGAAAAACATTCAAAGACATAACTAGTCCACTGAAGACGAAAGTAGAAGACGAAAGTAAAAGACAATATGGCTCCCTGTTGAGCTAGTCCCAAACAGTCTTAAACTGTGTATTCATCTCCAACATGGGGTGAAGCACAGCATGCATTCTCACAGCATGGGGTGAGGTTCAAGAAGTTACTGGAAGTTGTTTTCACTGATCACCCCTGATCACTGTACAGTTACTGTACTTTCGGAAAAACAGAAGATCTGCACAAGAGCTTTTGGAGGGTGAAGGTGAGTTTAATCCATATCCTTCAAAGATCTAAAGCTTTTTTTTGTAGGCAGTCTGCTATACCATCAGCCGGGAATCTATAGTTGCACCGACACTCTTTAGGATTATGTAAAAAAAACATCGGCATCTAGCATGAACTCTACGATTAACAGGCGAGTTTGTTTACTGGCCTGAAATACTGAACACAAGTTAACGAAGCATGAAATTAGTCCAAACTCAATCAAGAGTGGTTGGCCTCCAGGTGATTACGAACAAATGACCGCTTCAAGGAATCGTTCACCCCAAAAACCTAAGTTTATCAGCCGTTTCATACCACCAAAGTGATCTGACTGTGAAGTGGAATCCCATACCCCCATGCTATCTGTTATGGGGATCAGGGATATAGGGATAATCCCTAGTCAAAATTCAGGAGGACTCAGTCCAGAATGAATGTGAAAGAAGGCAAGGCACCGTGCAATTACTGCAATCCCATGGAAATCTAACACACGCTCCAGCTTTGAACTTACAGGGCTTTGAAAATCTGAAATGAGGTATGCTTACATGTAGAAGGAATTAAACACCCAGTACAAAACGAAAGCAGGGGAAGACTATCGCCGGCTTGGGTTTGCAGGCTCTCTCTAATGCACCGGCCACAACCAGCAACAGTCGGATGAGGAAGAAAAACTAAAAACGTGTTGTTTTACTGTCTTCCTTTTCCCGTTTACAGCATTAAAATCAACCCCCCCCCCCCATCTGTACAGAATCATTTACCTTACTCTGATTCAGTAATTGCATTCCACTATCTCCCTCCAAGAATCTCATAGTCATTAATAGACAGAGCTCTTGGAGGTAGACACAGTCCTCGTCTTCCACTCAAAACTGTAGGGCGCATAGACACACACAGACACACACAGACAGGCGCACACAGACAGACAGACAGGCACACACACTCAGCACACTCAGCACACACAGCACACACAGCACACACAGCACACACAGCACACACACGCCATCCCATTCATGGAGGAGTGACCATCCTCATACCAGTGCATCCGACAGAGCATTCACCACGGGCTAACCGAGGTCTTCTCCAGCCACACACGACACACGTTGTCATAGCAGTGTTTGTGTTTCCCATACATAAACGAGACCGTGGCGGGCCGCCATAGTCTAATTTGTCCGGCCATAGTCTCATAACGAATCGAAAATATTTGTAGCTCTGTTAATTATTTTATTAGCATATTTATCAGATTTTCTTTTTTAATAAGTGGTCCATGCGCCAGTCTCACAAAATCCTGTGGCTTCCTCTTCCCCAGCCTCCATAGTTACCTCGTCCTTGGACAGGGGTCTGAAGCGGGCCTGGTAGCGGCTGAGCTCCACGTTAAGGCGGTGGACCACCATCTTCAGGCTGTCGTTCTCATCCACCAGCTCCTGGGCCTGCTGCCTCAGGCTCAGCAGTTCTGCCTGTTCACCTGCAGGGGGCAGTACTGTCAACATCCACACTGAGTTCATCATGATTTTTTGGGAGATAAAAAATGTATTAATAATAATAATAATAACAATAAAATACATACTGTGTGTGTATATATATATATATATATATAAATAATATTTATTTTATAATATTTATTTAATTAATTTCATTTATTTACAGGTTCATCAAGATGATAAACAGAGATCCAAACCCCCCCCCCCCCACCTCAGTGGGTCACCTCCCTCCCCCCTCCCCCACCTGCTGGGGGGCCCCTCCCAGAGGAGGCCTTGGTGAGCTCCAGCTCCAGCTGCTGCAGCCTCTCGTGGCTCCTCTGGAGCTGCTGGCTCTGCTCGGTGCACCTGTGTTCCAGAAGCCTCCGCTCCCCCACCAGGCCCTGGTTCTGCTCCGTCAGAGACCTCACCATCTCCTTCTGCACCGCCAGAACCTCCCTGTAGGCCTCGCTGGCCTCTGGGGAGGAGGGGGGTGGTTCGGGCACAGCACAGCACAGCACAGCACAGCACAGCACAGCACAGCACAGCACACAGAAGCCACACCAAAGATGAGGAGAACAGGAGAAAAGGAGGAGAAGATGAGAGACTGAACACGGCTGTGTGTTTTTGTCCTTTGTCGTTTTGTGTAAGGTTGGTTTCTTCTTTGTATATGTTGTGTGTGGACCACTGGATGAGTAGCTGATGTGTTTTGCATTTAAAGGGGATCCTAATAAAATAAAATAAAATGTGTATGCTGGATTCCAGTGGAGACTGGTGGAGGTTGAAATCGTGTTTGATAACGTTCCTTACTCCATGCATTACAATGAGGCCGTTCACCGATTTCTTTTCTCCCTATACATACTTCTGGGCAAGACCATAGAATTATAATACAACTTTATTTGATCTCTTAAGTTGCAGGTATGGACAGTCACTTGAATTGTTAATAAATATATTAAATCAAATCCACCTGACCTATTTTGTATGTTATTTATTCATAAGATTGTGACTAAGCTGTAGCCTCAGAAAACATGCGTCATCATCATTTCTAAAAAGAGGGGGTGGCAGTGTCAGCGTACATTGCTGGCTGAGCAGTTTGATTAATAAGTTGGGAAATCACACTGCGAAAATAAAAGCGCACACCTTATAAACAGACTGGAGTCTGAGAATGAGAATTGCATTTTCACAGGTAGATAGATCTAGATCTAGATAAAAAAAAACAATAAAAAAAAAACTAATCTGACATGGAGAATCCTTGATAAGCGTCGCTAGAAGTGGGGACGGCTTACGCTAGATGGACTTCTGCGACTGAATACAGACGGCTTGAACTGAATAAGTTATATGGATGGATGAGCATAGAAAATCAGTATTCTAACGAAGGTGACAGTCAGCTACAGCATCCCTGCAGCATTGATTAAACCAAGCCACAGTAATTACGCTGCCCAGTCCTGCAGAACCCAGTAATTGGGACTGGTACATCTTGCTACACCTGCAGCCCTGACAGCCTAGGATAGGCATTAATTATATTACTCCCCGGTATCAAAATGTTATGTGAAATGCCAGGGATTCAGACAATTAACATTGATTATAGAACATAAGTTTCAAGGGAAGGACGGAGGGAGCCTAGCCTACACACGGATGGCTCAGTCAGGCCTTTAATGAGAGGGGGGGGGAGAGAGAGAGAGAGAGAGAGAGAGAGAGAGAGAGAGAGAGAGAGAGAGAGAGAGAAAATGGGGGACGGGCTATGTCAGAATAATCCTAAATAGACTTCTGTCCTTGTTGCCCAGCCTCGCCTACATGTTGCTGGCTCAGTCACATCTTAATGAAGAGAGGAAGAGGGGGGGCTGCGTCCGGATAATGTCATGGCTCCGTCTGACCGCCACAGGTCGGCAGAGATCGCCCGCCCCCCCAGAGACTATGGACTCCCTGGTGCTGCTAATGACTAATTAAGGTCGGAAGAGAAGAGCCATCCACAGTACCACCGATGCGGCAGAGATGCCCTCCAGATGGCTGTGGCTCAAAAGAGGAGAGCCATGGAGTCATAGGTAGCTAGCCAACTGGACACAAGCTGGGGTCTCCTGGAGGTATGTATGATGCTGTATGATGTTGAAAGACCCGAAACACGGGTCTTAAAGGCAATATTAAAAGATATGTCCAGAGGCATCAGCAGATGCATGTACACAGCCTCATCCTCCAGCTGGCTCGAACGGGGTGGTCAGTGTCAGGCTGTCAGGTGGATGTTAAATGCTATTGTATCAGATGTATTCAGATGTCTGTTAGGTCTATCTTTTTTTTGTATTTTATGTTTTATTTTAGTCCACTATTCAGTTGTCACTTTATTCTGTTGATGTTGTGTTCTGAGCTGCAGTAACGCCTGAATTTCCCCCTCGAGGATCAATAAAGTACCTATATACAGTATCTATCTATCTACCTTCCCTTTAAGACGTGTTTTTCTGTTAGTTCCTGGTCTTGACATCTCCTATGTTATGCTCTAGCCTCTCCGGCCTTTCCTTGTTTGTACCATTTGTTTCCTCAAGCTTGAGTATTCCTGGTCGTGGTTATTTCTGTAGTATGTTCCTTTGTATCACGGACTGTATGACTTCAGTAAAGTGGCTTTGGCCTTTCACTGCATTCCCTCTGTCGGTCTCCTCTCTGCCCCTGGGTCCTACCACACATAGGGTTGCCAACTGTCCCCACTGTATTAGCTGGGATGTCCCGCATTTTGGGCTGGATGTATATACGGGACCTCCCTTGTCCCGTATATTCATCCAATCACAGGCCCCCTCATCGTTCGTACAGCGTAAATGCGCCAATTCCTGCAAAGCCCCCCGCCCCGTGCAATGGCACGCCATCTTTTCTCCCGTATTTGCTAGTGAGGAAGCTGCCAACCCGAAGCACACGCAACCTCACAAATAATCCTAAACAGACTCTCCTTGTTGCCTAGCCTGGCCTAGATGTTGCTGGCTCAGTCGCGTCTTCAATGAGATGGAGAGGATGAGATGGGTTGTGTTGACCTAATCATAAATATATCCCTCTACTTGTCTACTGTCTATAATGGTCATCAAGTCACTAGTCTGAAACGGTTTAATGGGTGGAAGCAATTTGGTGGAAACAATAGTGGGAAATATGGTTCTTTCAAGTTCATATGATTAAGAAAAGGAGATAAGAGATATTGGGCCCTATTATGCACTTCATAAGTCTTAAGCAATAAGACGAGGCGGTAGATCTAAACTTAAGACGTGGTCAAGGCCACTTTGCTATTATGCGTGCGGTAGTGGGCGCCTAAAACCCGGCGCTAAGCAAATAAATTAGTCATGGGTGTGTTTTGGGCGTCTTCTCAATCAACCCAATCAGCGTGCCAGGTGCCATTCCCTTTAAGAACCGGCTGCGTTGAGTCATTAGCGCTATGCTATTATAGAAGTCCTAAGAAGGAGGTCAGCGCGCTTCTCTGCCTCTCCCTTCTGAAATAAAGCATTTATACTGTGACCGTAATTGACGTCTTGCCGAGGAGCCACGTGGACGACAGTCCTGAAGCGCATAATAAGGGTGGCGGTAGGTCTTAACCTGGCGGTGCGTCTTAATTAAGACTTAAGACGGCAAGTTAAGAAGTGCATAATAGGGCCCATTGTATTACATAGGATAGCTTGTTTGCTCTGCATCTCTCAGCAGTAATGGTGAATGGGAGGCTGGTGGAGGTAGAAATCGGAGGACAAGCTCATTGTAATGCAATGGAGTGGAATAGTATCAAACACACTACCCCTGTATTTGGGAGTATTAGCACTAAGGGTGGAATCCTAACTCCTGACATCTCAAGTTTCAAGTTTATTGTTACGTCACATTACGTTACATTTAGTGTAACAGAGTAAACTCATTCAAAAGTCAACTCAAAACCCACCTGTTCAAACTGGCGTACTCACTTTAATCTGTATCCTGTGTCCTTTTACTTCACCTCCTGTTGTTCTTTTGTTTTGTTTTCTGCTGTTTCATTTCTTTCTGTTTAGTTTAACTGTGTTTGACACCTTGTCACCTCCACTGTTTTTAACCTGACTGTATTTTACTATTGGCGCTTTTCCATTACAGCGCCAAAGCAGGCCAAAGCAGGCCAGCCCGCTTCGGCCTGCTTCTTTTCCCCTTTTCCATTGTCGTCCCAGGTCGGTTCGGGTCGCTTCTTTAGCTCCACATCGAGAGCAGGGTCTAAATGTTTACATCCGGATCTTTTTGCCAGGCTGCGTGTGACGTGTGACGCTGCACACCGTTGATTGGTCAATGGAAATCGTCATCCCATGTCCATAGATTTCTTCACTAACCGCCATCTTGAAATACCACATTCGCTCTAGGAAAATGTCACTAGAGTTTCTGTAATAGCTTATTAATAAAGATTCGAAAAATTATGCTGACCATCGTATTATCTTAGTTTAATGTCATTTCAATGAATCATAGAACTTTTATTTACAACAAGCACAACACAAAAATCGCTATTATGCACCGTCTTTGTCCGTGAATAACACCGGCTGTGGAGGTGGTACAAACACAATACTCCTTTGCTAACTTCACCATCGGTCTACGGTCATTTTGAGCCCTTAACCACCGCGCTGACACCCCGAGAAGTTATGCTTTTAACCGTAAACTCGATGAACCGGGAGTTCACCCGCTTCTGCTGCTGTGCTGTCCAGCCATTTTCGCCGTTCACTCATGAGTCAAATGCCTACCGGATTCGCGTCTTGTCGGCGTTTCCCGATGATGATACTACAGTTCATAAAGCAGACAAGTGAAGGCAGTGGTTTTAAGGGTTCAAAAAACATGACTTTATTATGTGTACATAGCTTCCTCTCTCTCTTTCTCTTTCTCTCCCAAAAAATCACGGCTGTTGTTGCTGTGTACACCCGGAAGCTTTTTGCCAGGCTGCGTGTGACGCGTAACTCCGCCTACTATCGTCTACTCCTCCTACTAGTCCGGGTCGGTTTGTGTATAACGGAAAACCAGAACTGATCTAAAGCGGGCTGAACCGACCTGACGCGAACCGACCTGGGCCGACCTGGGCTGCTGATGGAAAAGCCCCATAAGTCTCTTGCCCTGTGAGGTGTCCTTGGGTGTTTTGAAAGGCACCATACAAATAAAATGTATTATTATTATTATTATTATTATTATTAAAAGTCTTATGCTTGTGTTCCTGACATTGCAGCACAAGACAATAGGCATAATTCAAGATAAAAAAACAAGTGACAATAGTACAGGACATAAGTGACAAATAAGACAGGATACAATTAGTAGTATCCAGACAATTTGTAGACAATAAGGCACTAGGCAAATTTACATTTTTAAAATCATCTTCGTAAATAAACATCTGCGTAAATGTGGAATTCATGTCGATTGGAAATGTGCCCGATGACTTTGAGTTACGCGTGCGGAGTAGGGGGCTAAGTGTATTTAGATGTCACAGACTACAGACAGCATGAGAAGGGGAGAGACAGAAGCACAACACACAACTCACACACGATGGAGAACCACGCAGTCATATCCACCATATATAATACAATAAACATATGCCATAAGCTGACGCTTTTATCTAAAGCGACTTATATTGCAGTGAGTGCATACATTCTTTAGTATATATGGTCCCAGTGGGAATCGATCCCCCAACCTAAGCATTGTTAATGCCATGCTCAACCAACTGAGCCACAGAAGATCCACTAACCTGTCGTTTCATCTCTCCTACTGCCTGAACTCTTCTTCTGGGTGGAATGCCTCTTTTTAGAGGAACTGTGGTCAGCGCTGGGAGACTGGCCACTCCTCCTGCCTTCTGTCAGGTCTGATAGGCAGAGTAGAGGGTACACAGGACATTTTGATTGGTTAGATAGATAGATAGATAGATGAAGAGAGAGAGAGAGGGATAGACAGACAGACAGACTTTATTGATCGCTGAGGAGGAATTCTGGCATTACAGCAGCTCAGACTACAAACCAGACTACAAAATAAAGTGACAACTGAATGATAGGCTAAATAAAGTAGATACAAATTCAAAATAAATAACTCTTAATTCTTCCCACTCTCCACATCTAACTGCACATTTGGTCCAGTAGGGATACGACTGCCTGCTGCATAAGTGAGCCAACTCTGAGAATTCACAATATCCCCCGTTTTAAAAATTAAATAACAATAATAATTCAAGTAAATTTGAGACCTAATTTACGAAACTAAAAAGGGTATCTCGTGAGCCATGTTGGCAATTCCCTCCGTCTCAGTTCGAGTCATTAACATTCCTTTCAGCGCCTCCCTCTCTAATTTCCCTCAGAACAACAGCAACCCTAATGTCAATTAAGGGCATGGAGCCCACTGAAATAGCTGGGAAGTGTTACTCCATGATAACAGTTGTGCGGCTCTGCGGCACAGAAGAACACATTTCTCACACTAAACACTGAACACTGAACCCTCTCACTGGAGGCCTGTAAGGACTGAGGCCTATGAGTGTTAAATATTGTAGCGGGCACAAATGGCTGCAATGATAATTCCAGTGGCTCTGGCTGGAATGATAATAAGTTGTTACCCGGGGAAGGCATGGTTCTACGAGATGAGGACGGCCGCCGCTCCAGATTTGGCGATGGTGTCTGAGAGAGAGAGAGAAAGAAATGGAATGAGCTAATGAAAAAGTCATTGGTTGTGAAGTTTGTTTTTAAAGCTCCACACAAAAAACTGCAGTTTGGGTTGATTCAGACCTCCTTCAGGCATCTGCCGACTATTCTTTATTTATTTACATTTTAGCAGACGTTTTTATCCAAAGCCACTCACAATTAGAGATTACAGGGACAGTCTCCCTGGAGTTATTTAGTAGCCCTACTAAATGCCTTACTCAAGGGCCTAATGGTGGTTTTCCCAGGTGGGATTTGAACTCATGACCTTCTGATCACCAGTCCAACTCACTATCCACTAGGCCACTACTAATAGCCTACGATTTAACAGCCTGTGACTATGTATCTATCTACATAAGTGGCTGAGATGAAATGTCATTAAAACATCCTTGTGAAAGATCTGCTGATATTGACAACAAGATGACGGAGTGAAATAGAGAGAGAGACTGTGAACCAACAGTACAGTGAGACCAGGGGGAGGCTGGTGGAGGTAGAAATCAGAGGACGGGCTCATTGTAATACATGGATTGCGTTCCTCATTCCGTTCCATGCATCACAATGCATTACAAAACGTCTGCCTCCACCGGCATCCTCTGAGTGAGACGCCAGAGAGATCACCCAACCCTCACAGGTCCGCCTCAGAGCATGGTGTCTCCTACGCTGTAAACTGGCTACCTTCACCTGTGAAGGAGATACCGCAAATAATGCATACAAAAGGAAGAACAGGTGAAGGAGCTGCAGGGTGATGTTCTCATCAGGCCATGGAAACCAAGCCTGGACCAGTGTCCAGCAGCAGCCATGTTGCATGAAGCTGCAGTGGCGGAACACCATGGCCATCAGTGTGTGGACTCATCACGCCACTCTTGTAACGCCGCCTCACTGAGGACATTAAAGTGTTCTAAATACGAATCTGAAAGTATTGATGAAGTCAAGCAGAGAAAGAAAAGAAAAATCACACTTTACAGACACATTCAGTGCTGCAGTAGGAGCAGTGGTAGTATAATCATTCACGCAACGGCTAACTGTGTGATGTAGAAACCCAGTTGTGACTGAAATCATGCGTGTTTTGGGGTAACGTCATCGAGAGACAGCAGAACCCCAACGTGCCTGGGCTGTTTTCCTAATGTCCGCGAGGCACCCATCTGGACCCGGCGGAGAAGGGCCTGTGACAGCTGCAGCACGCCAGGGAGACCAGACAGACGACAGTCCTGCTCTCCACGACAACACACAACACCCCCCATCTGGGGATGAGAAGAAGCCACAACTGGAACCCCAGAGACGCGCGCGCGCGTGTGTGTGTGTGTGTGTGTGTGTGTGTGTGTGTGTGTGTGTGTGTGTGTGTGTGTGAGAGAGAGAGAGACACACAGAGAGAAACACAGAGAGAGAGAGGCAGAGACACAGAGAGAGAGGGAGAGAGACAGAGAGAGAGACAGAGACTGAGAGACAGAGAGAGAACCTCTTCAGCTCTCCCAGTCTCCCTGGTGACCGTTTGGAGCCCATGGGCAGGGCAGAGGGCGACAGAGTGGGCTGATTGGCTGATTGGAAGGCACAGGCACAGGCTGTACCCTCACCCTGAGGCCTGCTTCAATCAGTTAGCAAACATGACAAGGCTATTAAAAGCCTCCTGCCCCGTTTCCACAGCAGGAGGTGGAACAGGGGTGTGTGTGTGTGTGTGTGTGTGTGCGTGTGTACGTGTGATGGGTAGTAGCTGCAAGGCAATGAGCCCACACACAGGCACGAGTGACCCCGAAAACATGCTGCCTCACTCCGTCTTTCTCAAGCCACTGTCCTTCAGTGTCTCATGGGGTGTTGAAAACAAGCCCAGACAAGGTCAGTCAACCTGCAGGCAAATGGAGTGACTGAAACCTACTGCAGAGGAAGTCTGAGACGAAGAGGCGTTTAGCAGTGGGTTCAAAATTAACCTAATTAACCAAAAATAATGACACACTTAAGGAGAAAATTATACATGGGAAAGAAAAAAAAGAAAAGAACTTACCTTCTTAACTGCCACCTCTTGGACCTCAATTTCCTCTGCAACACATACGTTTTATTAATTATGGTCATTAGGGGACATGTTTTTTTCAATACTGTTTTTTAGACTTTCAAAGTGAACTCAAGGACTTATTCCAACTACAGACCATAGCATGCCTTACAGCATTATTGTCAGTCTGTACTGTATGAAAAAGTTGCAGAAAAAGGTATGGCTGAAATTACAATATGCAAAGTTGCTGCTCATTTATGCACTGTGTAAGGATATAGACACTTATCATTGCAGTGTCCAGAACAAACGGAAAACTGAAGTCTAAAGCTTCTTGTCATTACATTGAATACAATTAAGGTTGCAAAATTCCTGTAAGTTTGGGAAATGTTCCAATAATTTCCAATGGAAACTAAATCATCATTATAAACTATATCAGAAATTATCAGAAAGTTTCCCAAACAAATAGGAATTTTGCAACCTTAAATACAATTATACAATGCAACAAAAGGCATGAGGCAGAGCAGCTCTACGACATCAACAACAAAACAATAAAGACAATAATTTTGGGAGCAGCAGTAAAGGGAGTGAGTGTAGACAGTGCAGAATGCGTGCAATGTCAGTGGAGTGCAATGTCACTGAGCAGGGGGAGGTTGGAAGTATAAACTCCCTGGGGTGGGGGGGGGGGGGTAGTTAGTTTACAGTTAGTCTGGGATTGGAAACCAACCTGGAGGCAGAGGGGACACTATGTCGAAGAGAGAGTCATCCGTCTCCTCTGCGCCCTCTGACTGAACAGCACCCTGGAGAACAGAGAGAAGGATGGCTTTGAGTCTGATGATGAACAATAGTGAAAGACCAATGTTTTGGCACCAACTACCTTTGAAAGGCCGAACATGACTGAGGATCTATGGAACTTTGTTAGGTCTAGATTACTTTTTGTCTTGGACTTTGCCTCGCACACACGCACGCACACATGCACGCACACACGCACGCAGTCACCCGTACACTGAGTTAACACGGCCCCTGGCATGTCCTCTCTCTTGCAGGTTCATGTCTTTTTAAAGAGGATCTTTAATTCAGAAGTTGCCTTGGGTCGCCCCTAAGAGCATCAATGGCAGTGTGCGTTCTGTTTTAATCATGAGGACCATCACACACTTAAGTGGCCATCCTACCCTGTGACAGGCTAGCTAAGGTCCTCACAGCTCTTTACGTTTTAACATGCCACTAGTCCGAAACATAACGTAAAATGTGCTCTTATTACCATAGCTAGCTAGATCCAACAGATCCTTAGACCCTAATCTAGCGAATATATGCCATATCTGACGCTTTCATCAAAAGCAACTAAAATTGCAGTAAGTGCATACATTTTTCATTATATATGGTCCCAGAGGGAAATGAAACCCACAATCCAAGCACTGTTAGCGCCATGCTCTTCCAACTGAGCCACAGAGGACCACTAAAGAGTTTCCATAGATGTCAAGTCCACTGTTCTATGTCATCCATCTCTTCCACCAGTCTGCATTGCCCCTGCAGCGATTTGTAGCATGTCCACAGACTTCTAATATATGTTCAAATTACACGAGAGCCATGTTGTGCACAATGGCGCAGCATGCTGTTCACGATTCCTTGCGCCATTAACTTGTAATAATGGTAAACGCCATACGGCATCTTAAAAGGTTGTTCTGATGTGTCAGTGGGCAACCAACCCACTCAGAGCTAAACCAGAGCCAGTCCCACAAAGGAAACAGCCAGACAGAAACCTAACGAGCCTGTTCCATAACAAGGCGCATTGCATAACTTTACTGTTCAAAGTATGATGATCCATGATCTGGTGTCCTGCAGAGCAGCATTCACTATTTTATTGGACGCATGGTACCGTGAACCTGTCTCTGCTGAGGAGATGCAGAGCAAAACAAACCATCAGAGACCATAGGAGATCACTAGACTGACAACCACAGAGATATAAACCGTAGAGGTAGCTTGTCTCAGAGACCATAGGAGATCACTAGAATGACAACCAGAGGTATAAACCCTAGAGGTAACTTGTATCAGAGACCATAGGAGATGACTAGAGTGACAACCAAAGAGTTATAAGCAATAGAGGTAGCTTGTCTGATCTGGCCTCAGGTAAGATGGCTGACAGACAACACCACCAAACAATGATGCACTGTCCTCACTACTGCTCCATGTTGTCCTTGACAACTGCATATTGACAATAGAGTCATAACAGCTCTCGTTTGGGGGGTTTAGCCTACCACTTAACTCTGCTTAGAAATACATGTACAGTTAGGTCCGGAAATATTTGAGCAGTAACACAATTACCATAATTTTGGCTCTGTATGCCACCACAACAGATTTGAAATGAAACAATGGATATGTAATTGAAGTGCCGACTTTCAGCTTTAATTCAAGGGGTTGTAGGCAATATTTTTCATACAAAAATAGTGTATGAAACTTTTAGGAATTGCAACCATTTTTATACCCAGTCCCCTATTTTCAGGAGCTCAAAAGTAATTGGACAGATTAACATAATCATAAATACAATTTTCATTTTTAATACTTTGTCGAGAATCCTTTGCAGGCAATGACTGCCTGAACTCTGGAACTCATGGACATCACCAATGCTGGGTTTCCTCCTTTGCTTTGATGCTTTGCCAGGCCTTTACTGCAGCTGTCTTCAGTTGTTTGTTCGTGGATCTTTCTGCCTTTAGTTTTGTCTTCAGCAAGTGAAATGCATGCTTGATCGGGTTGAGATCAGGTGATTGACTCTGGCCATTGCAGAATATTCCACTTCTTTGCCTTGTCCATCTATATTGTGAAGCGCCATCCAATCAACTTTGCTGAATTTGTTTTTATTTATTTATAAAAACTTCAGAATGTATCTGTCTTCTGTCTTCTGTCACATCATCAATAAACACTAGTGACCCAGTGCCATTGGAAGCCATGCATGCCCATGTCATCACACTGCCTCCACTGTTTTTTACAGATGATGTGGTATGCGTCGGATCATGAGCCGTTCCAAGCCTTCTCCATGCGTTTTTCTTCCCATCATTCTGGTACAGGTTGATCTTAGTTTCATCTGTCTAAAGAATGCTCTTCCAGAACAGGGCTGGCTTTTTTTAGATGTTTTTTGGCAAAGTCTGATCTGGCCTTTCTATTCTTGAGGCTTATGAATGGCTTGCACCTTGTGTTGAACCCTCTGTATTTGTTCATGTGAATTCTTCCCTTTATGGTACACTTGGATAATGATATGCCTAGAGACTGTTCTTCACTTGGCTGGATGTTGTGAAGGGGTTTTTCTTTACCATGTAAAGGATCCTGTGATCACCCACCACTCTTGTCTTCCATGGACGTCCCGACCTTTTTGTGGTGCCGAGCTCACCAGTGCGTTCTTTTTTCTCAGAATGTACCAAACAGTTAATTTGGCCACTCCTAATGTTCCAGCTATCTCTCTGATGGATTTTGTGGTTGTTTTTGCAGCCTAACGCTGAGAGTCTGCACTTTAAGCCCATATTCATTATATAACTGTATCTTGAAGATGTTTTGGTAAACAGCTAAAATAACAAAAATTCTGTCTGTGTCCAAATATATATGGACCTAACTGTATACTGCTGCTGGGTATGCAACATGTGATAGTGAGGTGATTTGAAAGAAGAGCAGATGGCGTTCGACATACGGCACACAGATGTGACAGGCTAATTGTTGCTGAGCGGCAATGAAAGTGAGGTGATCTCATTATTTCTCACTCATTTCAATGTCGTGACCTAGCAGGGGGAGGATCCATTTTGATGCACCAGGCTGTGGTAGTGTCTCACTTCGTTTTGAGCAGCAGCTGTTCTGCTGTGTGCAGCCCTGCAGGAATACAGGTTCAGTTGGTTCTCTCACTGCAGGTTTTCCTAAGCCATTTTTGCTTTATTGGGACAGAGATAGTATACAGGATATGTCGATGGCCGGAATCGAACTAGGGACCCTGTGATTACATGGCATGCACCTTTTTTCTTTTCTTTTTCTCTTTTATTATAAAAATATTTATACAACTACAATCATAGCTATAGTATTCACATTACTCCACACTAACAATAAGTCCCAAGCACCATAAAAAACAACAACAACAACAAAAAAACACCATACCATCTCTATATGAGACAAAACCACTTGTTATTCGGGCAGTCCTTAATATTACCCTGCATAAACAAGATAAACACCTAGGCTAATACAAATAAATCACAGACACAAAACCATATCACAAACAAAAACTCAATACTTGGCTGGGTGACCCTGTCAATACGTGGCATGCACCTTAGTGGGCTATGCCACCCAGGCACCCCTCTGTTGGTTTTCTGACTGCAGTTTTTTGGGGGAATAAATCAAACTGTTTGCAGATGATGTTGCACCTTAAAGCAAAGAGCTGTGTATCCTGATGCATGTGCCCAGGTGAATGACTGTAGTCTACAACAGTACACATTTAGGTCGGATATCAAAAGGCTACATCTTATATCCATCACAGTATTTGATACCTTTGCCAGAAAAAAAGTATTCTCTCGTGAATCCAAGAAAAAGCTATTTTAATTAGAATTGGCTTTCAATACAGAAAAAAATGTAAGAGAGTGAAACCAAGCTCTTTTACTTAGAATTGGCTTTCAAATGACTTAGAAGGACAAGTGCCATGGTCACAGAGCAGACTGTCTACCAGTAATGTCTGACTGAAGAGCTCCACCTGATGGCTCCATGTTGCTGATGCCGTGAACTCAAACTAGTCTGAGAACTGACTGACTATGAACTTATGAAAGGTTTCTGTTGATTCATACTGAGTTTAACTCCTTGGTCATACAGAACAAGAGGGGAAACACCATTTGACAGTCTCATCTCATCTACTTCACTTCAAGATTCTGTCAGAAACATTAAGCTTACATACCCGTTGCATTGGCAGAGCATAAAGGTCTTCTCTGGTTTGACTTCTCCCCTGCCTTTCCAAAGACTGGTACACATGACCATCTTCTGACAGCACTTCTCTCTCTAGGTCCTCTTCCTCCTCCTCGTCACCATCATCATCATCACCATCATCATCATCATCATCATACTCCTCATTAGAGTGCCCAGGCGAGGGCAAACGTGGCCTGCCAGCCGAAGACTCGGGCCGTTTGTCTCTGAGGAAGACATAAGCAATAGATCTCAGATCAACTACTGTAACACATTGTATATTGCAAACTTTGTGATGTCCACCACTCCTATCCCTCGCTCTGAAAAAAGTAAACAAAAAATATAATAATAAAAAAAAGAAACACACAAAAAAGATCTACCACTGGAGGAAGGAAGGACACATAAGTGGCAGTATTAATGCATTATTAATTAACTATTGTTAAGTAAAGTGCAACAAGTATTGTTATTACTTACACTGTACTTACTCTGAATTTGGGGGTTAGGGTCAGAATTAGGATTAAAGTTTTAGCTGTAAGTACAGTAAGAACACTTGTTTACACCATACTCATTGTAATGTAAAGTGTTACCCTGATTTACAGTGAAGCAGGTTACCTGGTGTAGAGGCAGGTGCTGGAGTAAGGCTCAAATGTAGTGTGGGCGTCTGAACGAGAACAGTCACTTTCAGAGAAAGATCTGTGACGCACAGGAGGGACGGCTATTGTCCGTCCAGTCAACGAGGATGACAAGATTGCCGCTGCCAATGCAGACCTGTAACCAGGCATGGACAGGGACATGTTGAGAGGGAGGGGGAGATGGCAACTACAAACATATCACAACCATCATACTGCAGAGTATAGGCTAATACTGTCAAATACTACGGCCAACAGCAAACACGCATTAAGTTACTGAAATGTTCCATGACTCTTTTTAGGTTGGATGTGTCAGACTTAATCTAGTCTTAGTCTGACACTTAGGTGGACGGAATGTAGGCTAATCTGAGGTTATGGAAACATGGTGGGAAAAGACTGACAGACAAAAAAGGAGAGAAGGGGAGAAAGGGAAGTAAGGAAGGAAGGTCTCAGAGTTGACAATTACAGTGTGGTAGTATTACACATAATACCTGGGTCTCTCTGGAGAGGGGTATGGGCTGCGGGGGGGAGGGGTACGGGGGACTGCAGGCTTGGGGGCAATGGTGGCTGCAGGGATCAAGCCATGGGCTATGTGCTTCTAAATAGACCATGGAAAATCTTGTTAGGGAGAGGTTAATATAATGAAGTTGAGTCTATGATGTTTGAGAAGAAGTGTCCGTGTTACATGGATGTTATAGAGTTTAATGAGAGTGAGTAAGTATGGGGCTGTGTTCCAAAATGTACTTCTTGCGCTCCATCTTGAGCGCATCAAGTACGGATATGCTCTAGATAGAGTGCACGCATTTTGGAACCCAGCCGAGGTTTGACTCAATTCTGACAAATTGGTTGACTATAAACAACATAGACTCACCTCAAAAGGATGCGATACTGAGGGACTAACTAGAAAACCATTCTCCACAGTGTTTATGCTGGTTATGCACAGGGCCCAGAGTTTTTTCTTACCACATGACCAGGTCAGGAAAATGTTTACATTCACATTTTTGGCATTTAGCAGACGCCGTATTCCAAAGCGACTTACAATTCATACATTTGACTAAGTAAGTGAATCATCAATCCACCAGTCGTAGCAGGAAGAGTAATCTAGCTCAGGCCCGGGGCCATTGGCGGTCTCTGTGATAGAATGTCCTGGTCATAGCACTATTGCAACTCAAGGCCAGGCCTATTAGCACTGGTGGTTTTCATTATTCTCCTCTAATCTAATAATAAACTGATTCAGACCTGGGACAACAGGTAAGGTGAATCGTTGGCCATTAGTGACAATCATTAGCATATTAGTCAATTAACTGCACAGTAGAAGAAAAAACACACCAGCAGGGGTGTAAGCAGAGGCTGTGATCAAATTCCACCCAGCTTTCAACCTTTATTTGGTAACAGCGCTTGATAAGAGAGAGCATTAATAAACCTTTTTTAAAATACTTATATGTATGTATGCCAATATTAAATCACTGATAAAACGCGTATAAAAAAGACAATGCTAACATAACGAACGTTTGCTATCAAACAACCTAAACCTGTCCAACCCTAAACAACTCAAATGCAAGTGGATAGTTGTGTGAGACAGCTGTGATACAGCTTGCATGTGTCGCTAGTGACAGAAGTAGCTACTGTAACTTGTACACACTGGACTTACAAATTCTTTCTTTTCACTTCTCCTGAAGCTAAATTTGGACATTCTTCTTGATGAAGTCGTTTCTTCACCTCGCTTGAAACAAGACGTTCTCGTCGTTTAGTTTCTCGTAGAGTTTATGCACAATAAAGGCCCTTATTAAGAGTAATGTGTTCGCCGACACAATGTAATGTTTGAATCTGTTTTTTCATAATATTCAACAAGCGACTGTACGGTAGCTCAGAGGCTCAATTTCCAGTAGCCACCCGTCGTATCTAGACGCTTCGCATTCAAGGCCACCTCGATACAACGGCATCTTTTATTGGCTTACGGTAGAGTGAATAGCCACTCACTGCCCAGCTTTAATCCTCTTAGCAACGCCATATGTTGGCAATCTATTTCTCACACCCACTGCTCATTGGCCAGCAGATGGCACTATAGTACTGTCAAATGTGTTTGACGATTACCAGGTGGTAAAAGCAAACAAGTGGGTAAACTCTGAACACCATGGATTTAGTAGGTGGGTAAACCCTAACTTAAACATTCACCTAGCAGAAACAGAGCTTACAGTACACATGCCCTATAAGGCCTTACATTGGTTGGCTCTCTCACTCTCTCTTTCTCTCTCTCTGTGTCTCTCTCTCTCTCTCTCTCTCTCTCTCTCTCTCTCTCTCTCTCTCTCTCTCTCTCTCTCTCTCTCTCTCTCTCTCTCTCTCTCTCTCTCTCTCTCTCTCTCTCTCTCTCTCTCTCTCTCTCTCTCTCTCTCTCTCTCTCTCTCACACACACACACACACGCACACACGCACGCACGCACGCAAACACACACTGCATACGAAAACAGAACACAGGGGAAACTAAATGAACTTTCATTTGATGCTAATTTCCTGTGATTTTGTAATGTAGGCTGATTCCACACACACACACGCACACACACACACACACACACACACACACACACACACACACACACACACACCCACGCACCCACGCACACGCACACACTAACCACTCTGACATCAATGCTGGCAGGAGAAAGTCTTCTCTTTAATAACCCCTCCAAACCATGGAGCCCACAACATGAGAAAGTGAAATCTGTGAGCAATTTAGAATCCATTAGGCCTCCACAGTCTGTGCTCTGGCTGGAGTTCTCATGCTTATTGTATTCTACAGCGTGAGTGCACTGAGAGAAGAAGGGATGGGAATGTTTTAGAGCTTAAACTTTGATTCAGTCTGTGAGCTGAAGGGAAAATGTCCAGAGAAGTACAGTATACACAGTAGCCTACAGTGTAATATTGTATAATAACAGTTTGATGTGGCTCAGTTTGGTAGAGGATGGTGCTAACAACGCTTAAGTTGTGGGTTTGATTCTCCCTGGGACCATATATACTGACAAATGTATGCACTCACTGCAGTGTAAGTCGCTTTGGATAAAAGCGTCAGCTAAATGGCATATATCTTCACCTCTTTTCCCCACTATTGAAAGTACTACTACAAAAGTAGTTTTGTTAATAAGCACACGTCATTTCAGTTTTGGTGCGGCATCTGCTGTCTTTCAGCAGATCAAACCCCATGAGGACCAAACAAACTGAATGTCAGCTATCTCTCAGCCAGGATGAGAGGCAGGCAGCCCCCCCTGCAGTTGTTAATCCTAGGAGAAGATTAACGTCAGATAGACTCTATGCAGGAGGTAAAGGGAGAACAGTCTCCAGAACAGTCTCCAGAGGGGAGGTCACAATGGCTTCATCTCTGTCACATGTTGTTCCCAGGCCAGCACAGACAGAAGGGTTTGTCCTCAGGTTTCAAATATTTCAAAGACCAAAACACAGCTGATGGGGCTACCATGAGGGTTGGAATGTCACAGGGGGGTCAGCTGAAAAGAAAACATTGTTACCTAAACTAAAGAGAAAGTGTTTCTAAGATCATTGGGATCAAGTGACAGATGAGGTAAGAACTGCACACATGCATGTCCTGCTGAGGGTCAATTATCTGTTTTGTATGACAGATGAGATAATGCACTCTCAAAGAGGCTGAATAATATATACTGTACATACAGTATATGCCATTTAGCTGACGCTTTTAACCAAAGCGACTTACATTGCAGTGAGTGCATACATTTTTCAGCATATATGGTCCCAGCAGGAATCAAACCCGCAACCTAAGCATTGTTAGAGCCATGCTCTACCAACTGAGCCACAGAGGACCACCAGTGAAGACATTGTAGTTCATGTATCGAAATGCATGTGTTAGGAGAAATATACACTGTGTGTAACAATTTGCATCTATAAAGTACCTTTAACAAGTTCAAAGCACTTTCTCCTATGGAAGACAAGAGAAACACTTCACATTTAATCAGTTCATCCCCATATTTTATTTATTTTATTCAAGTTGACAGAAACAACTGCGAAAACGACAAATAAGACAATCAATAGCAAAGATGTTGTCACCACCAAGTATTGTGCAGTAAAGGACAACGTGAAGCAATGGCCCATTTGCCATAGAAACCATGAGCAAAAAACAAAATGTCTATACAAGCCAGGGGACATTGAATGTACAAATAAAGCAACCAAAATTAGGACCAACATGTGCAACAACACACAGACACTGTAAGACAGGCAATAATGAGGGCCGTTTAGGTAAAGGCCTCCCAGAAGAGAACAGGGTCAATACTTAATGCGACTACTCTATCATATAATTTTATACTCGCATGAAGTTAAATGTGCCCTTTCAATCGTCTTCCTTCATATTAATGCAAAAAAGAGTTATATTAAAAACTGTACAGGCAAGGGAGAGGATATTTTGCTTTTTTCTTCTTCTATGCATTCATTTTACTTCAGCAATGATGAGCAAAAGACAATACAAAAGATGTATAACTGAGGTACTGCAGGTGTCTTATAGTTCAGCTAAGCCCAAGTACCAAATGTTATATACAATATGCTGCTTTGAAGAAGTACTTAGATAGAGCGCCATGAATGGTATTTCCTCAAAGAAGACACAACATCTTCAGATAAACCTTTGTACCAATGTATTACATATGATCCCAGTCACACAAGTGTGAGCCTGCGAAAGCTGAACAGACATTCTTTTGCAACAGCATATAACCAACATAGACTTCACAATTTTATCCACAAACTAGTTCAGAAGTTACATAACATACACATACACATACATATTCATATTTGTTTTTGTTTCTTTTTTGTTTTTATTACATAAATAATTTGATTATCAAACATGTATAATAATCTACTTTGTAGATAATGAAATAGCCCGACACAACAAAGTGTCAAGCACAATATAATATGTAAATCCAGTTGACGTAAAGACAATGGTGGAGCTTCTAACAGACTGACTGTGAACTTTGATCTAAACCACACTTGGTGATACAATTCCCCTGGCACTGGAAAACAGACAAGATAGCCACAGTCTTCCCTTCTGCTCACAATACATCCTTCATTAACTGCAACCTTACACATTAACATTCACATGACCTAGTACACGGTCAACTCTCTAAGGGTGAGCGGTCCTTGCTCTACCAAAACTGAACTGCGATTCAGCACTACCGAAGGAAGGGGCGACTCTGTGTGTGACACAAAGACCAGTTTCCTTACAGCTGACTATATCATGTACTGTAGAGAAATCTAGCATAATGAGATGCATGTGATTTTGATGGCACAAGGGTTTTTTGGTGTACGGCACTGATCTCCTGCACTGGTCCCCTCTCTGACCGTACAGTACATGCGCCCAGAAAACACCCCACAAAAAACACACAATTCCTCCATTCATCAACAGTAATCGTACATGTACTAATAAGAAATGACACAAATAAAAAATAAAGATATATATACAGTATATATATAAATTTCAGCAGCTTACAGCGCATCGTGTTCATCCAGCACTCCCAACACATGCGGACTCCATGGTTAAAGCATGATTTCCTTCACCTACCCTCATACACGCTGGAATAGCAACAGTAGGATGTCAGGACATTGACTTTTCCAGTTAAAAATGTGTTAGTTTAAACTTAACTTGTGCTCCATTTCCAATGCTCCACTTTCTCAGACTGTAGCTAATAATATATGGCATTTGACAACATACAGTAGACAACATGGAATGTATACATCAGGAATATGCAGGGACTTCTGCAGTGTATCGAATTACACTGTAACAAACAAAAAACAGGTTGTCAGCCCTGCTGTGCAAGATCTACAGCTCCTCATCTCCATTTCAACACCACACAGTTGTCGAAGCAACGCCCAACGCGTGCTTCAGCAACAACAGACCGACCTACACTCTCTCTCTCAGGTTAACACACATGACGTTGGGGAAGCTATGTGCAAACCTGTGTTTTTCCTTCAAATCCACCTGGACCTGTCATGCTACTTTTCCTTCACATTCACATCATACAGTTTGCTCTTAGCCAGTAGAGAGAGCGTGCGTGTGTGTGTGTGTGTACAGTCCTGTGTGTGTGTGTGTGTGTGTATGTGTATGTGTGTACAGTCCTGTGTGTGTGTGTGTCCTAGTAGAGGGCACTGTCGTTGTAGGAGCTGGAGCTGGGGAAGGTGGGGCAGGGCTTGTTCCAGGGCAGAGAGCCAGAGTAGTCTGCGGTGGGGAGGCTCAGGGTGCTGGCGCTCTTCAGACGGTTCTTCATGCCCCAGCTCAGGAAGGACATCTTCTTGGTCACCTTGCGGGACTTGGTGCTCTTGTCAT
The DNA here is from genome assembly GCF_963989245.1 of Nansenia antarctica. Classification (NCBI taxonomy): domain Eukaryota; kingdom Metazoa; phylum Chordata; class Actinopteri; order Argentiniformes; family Microstomatidae; genus Nansenia; species Nansenia antarctica. The sequence continues at coordinate 30,947,939 of NC_137679.1, read as the reverse complement.
CCTCGTCGAAGGCCAGGCAGATCATGGAGTAGGTCTTGGGGAGGCCGCCGCAGTAGGTGGCACTCTTGCTGGGCTGAAGGGGAGAGAGGTCAGAGGTCAGCTGGATTGACTAAATATTAAATCTACCAGAATCAGCCTATCGTGACATAGTATAGAAGATGCAACACATGCAGTAGAAACTGCTCCATTTGACAAAGTGAAAGGGCAATTTTTCATTAGAAGCTGAGCTGTATGGTTTGTTCGTCAAGTTGAGAAAGACACACTACTCCAAAGTGAAAGCTGAGAATTTGTCAGCACTGGAAATAGCTTAAGTCCCAGTGGGAATTTACCTGCCACTGTTGATCAGAAACTAAATGAAGGTTGACCTTCCTGGGTTCCTCAGAGCCAATAGGAGGGGTGAATGTTTTGTGTGTGTGTGTGTGTGTGTGTGTGTGGTAGGGGGGCTCACCATGGGCAGGCCGTTGTCCATCATACTGACGACGCGGATATCTATCCCTTCCTCGTCCACGTCCTTCAGCAGCTGCATCACCTCGCTCAAGCTCATCCACTTGCAATCCTTGTCGCCAACGGTAACAATGTAGTCACCCTCTTTCAACCCTTCCGCCTGGGAAACCAGAGATAAAAGGGAAAAAGAGGAGGGGGGGGGGTTAATGAGGGGGCAGTTCCATAAATGCAGCCCAATGAAAGGCTCTCGCTCAATCTATCACGGTGTCAATGTTTACAGTCGTGGAATTATCTGTAGGGCGACAGATTCAGTTCGTCCCTGATGCCACATGCTTTAACATTGGTGAAACTGTTCGGTATGCGAGAGCAAACATATAGTGCGTTGACAGTGTTGTGAAATTGTTGGCAGTGAAATGGTGGAAAACAAACACACTTATCAAGAGGGCAAAGCATTTATGGTGCTAGGGAGGAAGGGTGTGTGTGTGCGTGTGCCCGCGTGCGTACGAGAGAGATTTTGTGTGTCTAACGCTCTAAAGCACAAGGTCAAAGACCTGTTTGTGACAGACCACTCATTCCAGCCCTGTAGGAAACATGACTTTATCAACAGGGCCTCTGTTGATCCACTTTAACCCCAAGCCTTTTATTTACATGTCTAGGGTTGGAGTGTGCCAAGGAAACTCAAAAGAACAATCGATCTATCATAAAGCATAAAATTCAGTTGAATGGAGTTCAATTCAATTCAAAATCAAGTTCATTAAAGTCAAAAAAGAGTTGGCCAACAGTGAGCACCCCTGAGGGGGTACAGAGAGAGCCTTATGTAATGTTGCTAATCCCTTTCTACAAGCAGCCTGGCAGGCCTAATCAGGGCCTGCGCTTTGTTAAAAGATATTAATGAGCATTCTGACTGAAAAGACTGCAGGAGCAAAAGCTCCCCAAACTTTAATTAAATTAGCCAGAGGAGGAGGGTGTGGGCGGGCAGGGGGGGGGGGTTCATTCCTGAACAAAACAAAGGCCCTACGCTGCATATCTTTCCAGGAATTCAGAGATTTCCATTTTGGGTTTTGTTTGTGCTGAAATGTTACTATAATGGCAACAGAATTTTAATTAGGGAAACTGGGCAGAGACCATATTGTTGAAAGAATATTAGGACAGTATATGTTCAAGTTTGAATAGATGTTGTGGTGATGGCATGGCTCTGTGCAACACTTTAGAGTCTGCTGGCCAACTGTGTTTGAAGCAATCAATGTAAGACATAAGTAGACATCATTTGACATCACCCAATTAATTTCAATAATAGTAGCTTGTGTCGCTAATCCGCCAAGAAGAAGGCATGAGCGTAATTTCCAGTAATTATAGAACATCACAGTCATCCAGGAATCTATCTCATTCGGCCAGGAACAATACAGACTCCACCATTGGAATTACATTGGCAATTGTCTTTTTAGGCAGAACCAGTCAGTGAAAATTACAGCAGTACCACAAGTCGCCACTTTGCAGCGTGCTTGCCAGGCGACCGATTGACCCCATGGTTTGAAGGCTGTTCACTGCATTACCAGACTATTTGGGGACTGCTGAGTAATGACAGATTGGCTGTGTTATCCTTTGGTTACAATGGTAACTCATTGAGTGAAACTCGGATGTAAACTTTATCTTGTACGTACCGGTCTTGTATCCGTGACTCACGAACAAAGCATATGTCTGTCAATATGAGCCCCTAAACTTAATGGTGTCTACCTTCTAACTAAATGTGTCAGTCATTGATGTGAGGGCAGTTGACCTCGACTGAAACCTCAGTATGTATGTGTGCATCATCAAAACCCAAGTCTACTCTCTGCTTTATGTGTGCATCAGTATAACCCTTCCCCCTTAGTCTACTCTGTGCTTTATGTGTGCGTCAGTATAACCCTTCCCCCTTAGTCTACTCTGTGCTTTATGTGTGCGTCAGTAGTATAACCCTTCCCCCTTTGTCTTCTCTGTGCTTTGCGAGTGCGTCAGTATAACCCTTCCCCCCTGGTTTAGGCTGTAGGAGGTGTTACTCACAGCGGCAGGGCAGAGGGGGTCCAGGGAGTGCACCTGGACAGGTGGCTCTCCCTTCAGGGTGAAGCCCAGATCGCCGTCCTCCAGATGCACCCTCACGGTGCGGGGGGCCGTCCAGCGCTGCTTGGCATTGAACACCGACAGAGGACCCTGGAGAAGAGAAGAGAGAGAGAGAGAGAGAGAGACGCACACAGGTCACTATGGTTACCTGCCATGCAGGGTTTCCGTTAACCGGTAATTCCCGGACTTTGTCCGGTAAAATTTGTCGAAGTCCGACAATTTGAAAACTCGTCGGACAAAATGTCCGGTGAAAATAATTCCCTCTAAGCACAATTTGAATACAATTCGCTAAAGTTCACATTTTGTATTCAACTTGGCTTTGGGCCACCATTCTCAGCTGAGCACCAAACACACACACTGCCCGAGAGAGAAGGACCCGCCCCCTCCAGCCAGCCTATAGGCTAACCAAAGGGGGCGGGTCCTTCTCTCTCGGGCAGTGCCGCGCGTGCACGAGTGTGTGTGTGTCCGGTGCCCAGCTGAAAATGGTGGCCCGAAGCGGAAAGCCTTAACTTTATCGCACAATAACAAGGATAACAAACGAAACGGACAACATTTACACTAAGATGGAGACAAACTTCAGCGATATGATCTAACAGCCGGTTTTCAGGACGACATACAGACCCGTATGAGCTTACAGGGCTATCCCCTAAGTATGATTTGACAGGCAGCTAAACGAAATGCCTTCTCAACCAGCGAGACCTGGGGGGTGTTCTATCAACGTCGCCAAAGGAAAACCTAGGCCTACTTCGCCAAGTCCCGCGAGACTCTTAAAAAGATCCAGGCATATCTTGATAGATCTCGCGAGACTTGTCAAAACAAGCCCAGACTTTCCTCCAGCGACGTCGATGGAACACCCCCCTGGTTATAGAAATGACGTTGTTTTATTGATAAAAAATAAAAAAAAGGGTAAAACTGGAAAGAGAAAATAGAAAACTCACATTAATCCCAAACAATTTAACAAACTTCAGTTAACGTAATGTGGAGTCCGTTCATTGATCGATGCTGTCTGTTCAGTTCCCAGTGAGGCGCCCGTTCAGCGCTGGACCCGTTCAGCGCTGGATTTGACGCATGGCATAGCGCGCATGCGTCAAATCATGTTATATTATTATATAGCTCGCATCTAATCGTATCGGATGAGAAATAGACATTAAATGGCATATATAGGCCGCTACACAACAGTAATCACCGCGACAAACAGCTATATTAGATTTGAAGAAGAAAAAATATTTTTTATTATATTTTAATATGATGACCGGAATATATCACGTTTGTCCGGTAAATCGAATTCTTCCCGGACACGATGTCCGACGGCAAATTTTTCTAACGGAAACCCTGCTGCCATGGAGACCCTGAGTGTTGTTATTCAAACACCATTGTTAGTGCGCGGTTACGGGGTAACAGAGTATAGAGGGTGATTAAAAGAGAAAAACACCAGGTCGTGTTTGCCTCATACTCATTAAAACCACTATAAATAAGTGTTGTCATTCAAGATGAAAACTGTGAAATCTTAACTTTGAGTGGACACTTGATATTGATCAAATGAAGACTTGGTAACTGAGTTCAAGGTGCTGTTACTGTATGTTAATTCATGGCTTTCTCAAGGACTGCACACACTACAAAACACAGAGATCTTCACGATACTGGTGGAACGAGCTTCTCACGGCTGTCAGAACTGCAGAATCACTCCCCATCTTCCGCCAGAGACTGAAGACCCTTAACTACACCCTTAACTACACCTTAACTGTTTCTCCTGAGACATCTACTACCCCCCTGTACTGTTTCTCCTATGTCATAAAAATAAAATAAAAATGTATTGAGCATAGATTACTTCTTCCTGCTAAGACTGATGGATAGATGATTCACTTACTTAGTCAAATGTATTTGTTGTACGTCGCTTTGGAATAAGGAATCTACTAAAATGTAATGTAAATCCACTCAGATCCTCTCAGGCATGTATGAACCCTGGCTCACGCTCTGCTTATCGCCATGGCGATCTAACAGATACGGGAGGATTACGTTCCATCCTCTGTCGTTGTTCTACACAGCCAAAGGGGATCTCTACCCTATCAGGCTCAGAGAGCGACTGTAGCAAGCCGATGAGAACGCACCACGCCATAAACCCATGATATACTGTACTGAGGCATACGGAACAAGTGTGATTTCAGGTGACTTTTGGGGTGTTATCATCATCATCATCATCGTCTTTTGGGGGGGAAAGGTTAAGACTCTCGGGGTAAGGTTTTGAGAGTTAAAGTTTACGATATGTTTTTGAGAACTTTAATCCAGCCCGAGCAAACTTGAGCTGCCCTTCACTCTTCCTGTGACAGTATGTCACACTTTTACCATATGAAGTGGGAGGACGATAACGTTGAGGACTGTGTTAGCAAACCTGACAGTAACCCTGAACCACAACCCCGACCTAGGCCACACCTTCAACCCAATGCAGCCCCAACACCCAAACAGGTTTGTCAGAGCAACCGGGTGTGTCTGCACGCTGACGCCGGCCACACCCCCCTGTCACTGCACCCTACAGTCACAACCATAAATCTAGCTGCTTCGGAGCATAATTTGTAATTGCGAGTTCAACTAACTCACAATTCTAATTTATGCCTTTCAAACACAGCCCAGAATAACATCATAAGATCATCAGAGCATACGGCGGTTCTGAAGCGCTTCCCTCTATGGTTAATGTTAGTACTGCCTTACTGCACTCTTAGGAAGATTTTATTTTTTTTCTTCAATCGGTTCTCTTCACCACTTTACGGTTGTTTTCTAGATAGAACCATTTGTTTCTAAGAGTGCAGCTCTGGAGTATTGCATTCAGAAACAGCACACAAGCTCTGGGTGTTCAGAAGACTTTTATTTTTTTAAAGAAAAGCACAAATCCAGAGCTAAGTCATGCCGATTTCTGAATAAATACATTTACACACACACATACTGTATATGTATATATGAAAAGGGAACATTGTTAATGAGGAAGATTAGTAACCCACATACCAGCTTTTGGAAAAAGTCTGTGACTTTCACCTTAGTGGACACAGGCACTTCCATCTCAGCCTTGTGCTCCGTTTTCGCTGAGGAAGAACAAAGAAGCCGTTATCTTACGGTGTGTTTGTCATCACAACACCACGGATAGCCTTCCTCCTCCACAGAGGAGCTTATAGGCTGGGTGATGACACTGTAAACATTGAATCATATATGTACCTAGAACTAAGCTATTGATGGTGATTTTCCACACGCACACACGCACGCACCCACACACACACGCACACGCACAGAATTCAACCAAACAACTGTGACGATAATCAAATCTAAGACCATTATCACTGACAATTAAATAGAACAAACACCACAGTAATTGGGGGGGGGGGGGGGGGGGAGTCAAACACGGGTGATAAGACTCTTTGTTTAGTTTGTGTAGTCACTCACAGATGATGTCAGGAGCCTGCAGGTAGTCGGTGAACTCATCATCCGTGTTGTTTTCGTTGAACTTGCCCATCGAGCGCTTGTGGCTGGCCTGCAGGATGTCTTGGAGGACATCCAGCTTGCGGAGGTGGCGACACAGCGCGTGGATCCTCAGTGCCTCCTCATGACCCATGATGGCCCTGCTCAGGTGAGCCTTACCTGGGGAAGGAGGAGAGGTGGAGAAGGGACGGGCAGGTCAGGAGGGCATGCCACTTTCAGAACTCGTAATACACTCAAGATATATGTGCTGAAAGTGCAGTGCAGAGCTTAACCAGTCAATCATCATGATTTCCATTGTGTGATCAACTCAAGTTCACAGAGTAGAAAGTGTAAAAAAATAAAATATATATAAAAAAAAAATAATAATTGGCTGATGTTTACGCTGAGGCCCTGAGGACTGTGGGATGTGTAATTCACTCACCTAAGCTTCGCCGCTCCTCTCGCTTCCTCAGGATGTCGAGGGCAGAGTGGCCGTCTGGCATGGCGTCATACACCTGTGACAGGACCTTCTCCTGCTGGTCCTCGTCATCGCTGGGGCTCACTGCCAACACAGGGACAAGGCCACAGTCATGAGGCATCACACACTTTTTTATTTAACCTTTATTTAACCAGGAAAAGCCTCATTGAGATTACAAATCTATTTTTCAAGAGCGTCCTGGCCAAGACAGGCAGCACAATTAACAGGGTTGCACACGTACAAACATTTACAATGAAAACAGAGAATAATTACAGAATCATAATATCAAAAACATTGATTCGTCACAAATCGTCAACATCTGGGATGAAACAGGCGCAATATAAATCAGTCAAAACATCTCCAACCAGATGTGCCTGCCTCCCAGTCATTTAGAGTGACTTTAAATGCATCCTGTGTGACCAGCTCTTGAAGATTCAGATAAGTTTGCAACTGGTTCCAAGCAGAGGAAGCAAACTAAACAAACAAGAAAATCACAGGCAAACTTTTCACACTGGGATGACTGTGTGACTAATCCTGAAGGGGGGGGGGGGGGGGGGGGGGGGGGTAAATGGCCCTAACACATTCACAAGCAAATCCAAAGATATTGGAAAATGCTGCTTGTGATGTACGGTTGAACAAGTCTTGAGTCTAACGCAGCGGCCCGGTTACTAGACAGAATGTGACTAAAGGTCCGGTGCGTTCCTCGTTTGTCATTTTATCTAGCACTACTATTTCTGTAGGATGCAGGAATTTCCTCATATACTGCCAAAGTGTGGGCCAGGGCTAAATGAGGTAGTTCCCTCCTCCCCTCCCTCCCCTCCATCCTCCCCATCCCAGCCCGCCTCCCACCCACCCACATCCCGTCCCATTTTGCTATGTCCTGGGTGGCATTGGACGTAACAGAAGCCCTGCTCTCCCTCAACTGGAGCCACCTGGGGTTGTTGACGACAGCGCAGGGTTACAATTTCCTTATCTGTCTTGTTAAATGACCGTTGGCTGTGGTCCTCAGAGCTGGAGGACAGAAACAGCCTTTCAGTGCAGGAGAGGGAGGTTTGTTTGAACACAAAAAAAGGTGTTATGTAACTGGGCCTGTCTGGCCCAGCCTGGGCCAGGCTCGCTCTGTCTCTCTGTCCCCCCCACCTCAGATACTTTTAGTGAGGACAGGCCATTAACGGCTACTCAAAATCGGATACCTGACAAGCTGATATCTCTTTGGAATGAAAGAAGAAGGTGTGGTGAATTAACTTCACTGTTCCACTAAAAGGTTATAGGCACCTGACCGTGGTCTACCTAGGCAAGTTGCCAATAACTATTATACAACTCTTTCTCTCTCTCTCTCTCTCTCCACCCAGCTCCATCCCTCTCCCTCCCTTCCTTCTTTCCTCCTTCCCTCCATCCCTCCCTTTCTCACAATCACAGATAAAAGGGATATGATTGGCTGATTCACTCACGCTGGTGGTCCAATAGGGCGGTGGCCACAAAGTAATGCGCCAGGGAGCGGTAGTGGTTGGTTTTGACCTGGGCCATGGTGGACCAGAAGAAGGGCACGTTGTCTTTGATGGGGGTCTGGATCATGGACTGGTGCACCTGGTCGTACGTGTCCCCAACCTGGGGGAAGAGGGGATGGAGGGAGGTGGGGGTGGGGAGGTCATGTTACAGCAAGTACATTAACATTTCAACATTTTAGCAGATGCTTTTATCCAAAGCGATGAAAGATTATGGGGACAGTCTCCCTGGAATAACTTAGGGCTAAGTGCCTTACTCAAGGGCACACTAGTGGTCGTGTTCCCAGGTTGGGATTTGAACTCATGACCTTCTGATCACCAACTATCCTATCCCTATCCACTAGGCCACCACTACCCCCAAGTACCGTACATGAACTGTTCTTTGCCCAGAGAGAATTAAGTGGGGCTGGGGAACGTGACACTGGTGGTGGCATTCAGAGACTGTTAATGGAGACACCCTGTGGAGGGCTAAAAATAACCCCCATCTGAATGAGCTGATTGTTACAATCAACCAACCTCGACGTGCACAGAGACGGTACGTGTCTGGCTTTTAGAAGACTGGCTTTATCATTGATCATGAAACTTATAAACCTGTCGCCATGCTATCAATCATATCATAATGTATTTATATTATTCTATATTACGATTTAATATGTCTATGATATAAAGTCGCTGTTCTGCATATATATGTATACATATGCAGTACCTGGTACTGTGTGTGTGTGTGTAGACTATCTATAGAGATATCCGACTGTACCTTGGCAGACTCCTGCGCCATCTTCATGAGGGAGAAGAACTGGTTCCGGATGCCCGGCATGGCGATTTTCTCAAACAGGCACTCCTGGGCCTGGGCCAGCATCATCTTGATCAGCATGCTCAGCATGGCAGGACTCATGTCGTAGCTGGGTGTGTGTGTGAATGTCTCTTTCAGGTGGTTAAGAATGCCTGTGGACCAGGAAAAAACAGAAGAAAGTGGGAAGATCAATGTGCGTCACAACACCACTGTTCCAACGTTCCTCGTTCCGCTTTGAAGTCACTTGTGAGGCAACACTTTTTCCCTCTCCACCGAACAAAACGCTTGGATATTTGGGGATTTTCACTGTGGAATCATGCTGTCAAACGGCATTTCCACTCCGGTAGATAAACTGCCATGAAGCACAACCCCGCCATTACTGTTATGCTGTTCTACAACGCATTCCCTCTGAAGCCTATGTATTAACTCCAAAACTCAAACTCAACTTTCATTTTTGTAATCTACTGTACACTTTGGCTGAGTCTCTTATTTTGGGCATTAAAAAAAGCTGGCAGGAGGGAGCTGCAGACAGGATAATAACAGAGGAGTCATCCTCGAGGCCTCCATGAGCGGTTCTGCTTATGCTAGTTGGGTCCTACAGCGTCTTACCTTCTCGTGTTCCCCTGGCCAAACGCCACAGAGTTCACGTTCTGCATGATAAGCTCGAGTTGAGACAGCGACATCTTGCTTACTCCTCCTGTTTTATTACATTCACTGAATACTAACCACACAGGTTTCCATAACAATAATAACGCTTTTATATAATATAGTAGACGTCTCAATTATGACATGACAGTGAAGATTACACCGAGGGACGCAGTCACAAGTGCTGTAATTATCGCGCCGACCTCGTCGAGCAGGACCGTAATTCTATTAAGATTCTGTCTGGGTTTTTCAGAGAAACGAAAAACAACAACAACAATAGGGAAACTGGTTCACATGGCGCGGGGTTGGAATCCTGCTTCCATGGAAACAGGCCAGGTGTCTTTCAGCCAGAGATATATAGACACACACACGCACACACACACACACACAGATAGAGAGGCGTGTTTTGGTTGCAAGACTGGCAGCCTCTGGCACTGGCGCGCGTACACACACACACACACACACACACACACACACCTCCATTATTATTCATAAGTAGAGGATGTGAGTGACATATGGGCTTTTCCTGGTAGTGAGGATAATGGAGCATTGTGTTTTTAGTGTGTTTGGAGGGTGACCAACAACAATGGCACAGTAGTGTTGTGTTAGGCAGCAGGTGTGTCTAAAACCAGCAGAATCTAGTTTTGAAGGCTGTGGATTACTGCTTAGACAGCCCTTCTCACCAGTAAGTCACCCCCGGGCTGACGATGACAGTCATGGGAGCTAGTGTTTTAGAATTCTCTCTCTCTCCTACTATCTCTCTCGCTCTCAGGCTTGGTCCAACAACAAAGATCGTCAGTTCCCACCACACACACACATACACATACACATACACACACACACAGGTGCTCTCTCACGCTCTGTCAACACTATCAGTCTCTGAAAGAGACCCTGAGAGAGAGGCACAGTAAATCACATGAGTTCACTACATGGGACGACGACTCCCTCATCGGCTGACCACATGACCTGACCAGGAACGCTCAGACAGCAGGGCCCTAGACCTCCTCTCACCTGCTGCTTTCTGGAAGGCTGTGATGGCGTCCTCCAGGCCCGTGCGCGTCTGCCGGTTGCAGCGCGTGCCGATTTGGGTGTACAAGGCTCCGATGTTGAACAGAATGCTAGCCTTCTCCAGGGAGATGTTTTGTTGGCACACGGGGACGCCCGTGAAGGAGTCATACCTGACGGAGACAAGGCACAGAGTCAATGATGACAACACCACCCGACACCGTAACCAACCGCGGACCAACCGCTCTTCTTGGGAAAACCTTGAAATCAGTCATCTGAGGGTTTATTGATTCCCTAACACACAAAGTAACCACATGGACACAACAGGTTTGGAGCAGTATATCCCACCCATATTTTTTATTTTATTGGATAGAGATAGTGAAGATAGACAGGAAAGTAAGGAGAACAGGGCATGTCAGCAGGGCATGGGCCGGATTCGAACCCATGCCGACATGGGAATATGTGTGCAATGTAGACCGCGGTGCTAGACCACTGGACCCAACAGGTTAGACCTGCTGAAGTATGTACTGTATATCCTGTTCATTTAGATATGGCCGTGTGGTTATTTAGCATGAAACAACCAACTGCATGGTATTATAATGTGAGGTGTGAGGGCACCTGGAATATCGTGTATCGAGTTGAAATGGCTAGACCGAGCACACCTGGCTACTGTATATTCATTCCAACCCCCCGGGGTGGAGCATACCATGACTGACAGGGTATTTGAGACACTGAGGAGGACCGTACCAAGTGAAGAAGACGCCCTGGCGGGTGGGGGAGAAGAAGCGGCTCTCCAGCAGAGGCATGTGGCTGAAGTATTTGGCCAGCAGCTCGATCCCTTGTTCGCTACGACTGGGAGTGCGGCATGCCTGCGGAGAGTTGGGTGGAGAAGGTTACATAAACGCATGCAATAAATATATATATAATAAAAGATGAATATATCTGTTGACCAGGTTGAACACGAGTAGTACCTGTCGCAGGTCTATGAGGTCAGCGATCTCGTCCTCGTAGCTGGCTGCGTCCTCACTGTAGTGCTCAAGGATGAAGTCCTGAAAAAAAACAAAAAAACAACCCAACCCAATTAGGGAGGAGAGTCACAGTAGCCAAACTCCAAACCATAACAGTACCTCAAAAGCACCATGTAAAGAGACACAGAGAACAAAGCTACTATAGCTAGCAAACAACCAGCCTATCCTACTCTATCATCAGTATAGCCTAGATGTTGATATTCATTTCTCTCCACTCCCTCAATGTAGCCTTTAACCCAGCGGATGTCCCTCTAGCTACGGAGGCGATGCGGCTGGTGCAATTGGCTTGGTGCCAGACAGGTGGAAAATGACACCTAGTCATTAGCTAAGTGGTAATGAAAGGCTTTTCTAAGTGGGCCGAATACAAACAACCTGTGTCGCTATGTCTAGTGACACCTAAATACTGCAAACATCCACATGAAAGCATTTACAAGCAGGCTCACACTGACACGGCTATGTTGTTGTTTTTCCTGGCTGATTAAAGACCTGGGGGCTATTCCCTCCATCAATCTCTCGCAAGATTTATCAAAATAAGCCTGGATTGTTTTTTACAAGTCTCACGAGACTTATCAGAATAAACCTGGATTTTCCTTTAGCAACATTGATGGAATACCCCCCCTGAACTACTACTACTAGGTTGTGAATTGTTGTGAAAAAGTGAAATGCTGTACCTTGAAAGCGACAGAGAAATCCACCTCTTTGGTCTCCTTCAGGCCCAGGGGAATGAGAGGGATGCTGGAGCTCTCTCTGTAAACACATGAGAAAACAGTTACATTGTACGTTTGAGAGGTGAAATATGACTATTTTTGAACAGTGGGGGTTAGAGAGCGGATATCAAATGATATAAGATCACACGTCAGAGGGAACTCCCTTTGACGACAAGGCATGCCTTTTCACCCAGACACACCACGAACAACAACAGCACCACCACCCATAGCAAACAACAAGGTGGACTCCATTATCTGCATCCACCTTGATCAAATCACACAATGTGTGTTTGTGTGTGTGTGTGTGTGTGTGTGTGTGTGTGTGTGTGTGTTGGAGGGGCTTGTTGATAGATATAGACCAGGTACAGCTTCCTATCAGCGGTGAGAGGAAATATCACCTGACAGAAACACGGTCTTTAGATAAGAGGATTTACAGAGAACGAAAACTGTCAAGGCCCCTGTGGTTTAAGGATAACATGGGGTGTGGTGGAAATAGACCACAAAGCTTTTTTTTTTATCAAGCTGTTGGGTCCTGTCCTGTTTTTCAGCCTAAACCCATTCAGTTTAATAGCTCAAAATGACTACTTCATGGTCTTGGCATGAGCACATAGATGTACACTTCCAGTGAATTCCCTGGGGGCTTTGCACTGCATACCATTTTGCTCTTGTTCTTCACCTAGTGATCCACTAGTATCCCTGTTTAGTTTTTGTAATTCAACGAGAAACATCATTCAGTGGTCCTCCGTGGCTCAGGTGGTAGAGCAAGGCGTTAACAATGCTTAGATTGTGGGTTTGATTCCTGTTGGGACCATACAGGATAGAAATGTATGCACTCACTATAATGTAAATCGCTTTCTGTAATTTTGCATTTTGTTAGTGCCTTTGTCACGACTGGTAGCATGAGGCGGTACCTGCAGCCCATTCATGTTGCACAGGTAGTCCAGCTCCTCCAGGATGGCGCATCCATACGGGCCGTCGCAATAAGGTTTGCTGTACAGTCTCAAGAGCGTAGAGGAGATACTGGGAGACGGGCCATTAGAGGAGAGCAGGACAGGGAGACGGGCCGTTAGAGGAGAGCAGGACAGGGCCGGAGAAGGACAATAATCCAGCAGCAGAACCGATATCTGCTCCTCTGTGTAAATAGGAACAGGAGGAGCACTGCCAGAGCCCTACAAAATGACTTCCAGCAGGCTACTCGTGTGCATGTTTCTGACCAAACGACATCCTCTAGTGGGACTTGTGCTCACAGCCCAGCACGGTGCAGATCAATTGGCATTTGCCAGAGACAACCAGAATTGGCAGCTTCGCCATTGGCGCCCTGTTCTCATCACAGATGAGAGCAGGTTCACACTGAGCACGTGTGTGACAGACGTGAAAGAGTCTGGAGATGTCGTGGCGAACGTTATGCTTCCTGTAACATCTGAGTCTCTAGTGGAGCTTGAAGACATCTCCTAAAGGTTAGCCGATCTCCAGGAATGCTGAAAGCCTCCTCTGCCTACTCCTCCGCTCAACTCCCCCTCACTGGAGAGAAAGTGGTGTGGGAGACACAGAACAGAGGCGGCCTCACTGAGTCCGACCAACCGACAACCGGCACTGGAGCTTATACAAGAGGGAGAGTTATGTTGGACAATCCTCTCCTTTCATTAAAAGTAATAGTCTGTTCAAGTAAGTATAAGTCTGTTTCATCAGCTCCAGCCAGAGAGGCAATAAACGGCGGGGGGGGATTTGAGTCTGAGCTAATGGGAGGTCAGTCAGTTTGAGACTGGGTCGTTCATAACTCCGGTTGGAAGGCGGGGCGGGGGAGGGGGGGACGGGTAGAGGTAAGAAAGTCATCGGTCTATATTGTGTCTTCTCCAAGCCCTGGGTGGAATTCTCTGCCAACTGTTCGCTGAGTGCCCTTTGGTGTCAGGGCGGTAATAAACTAACCGATATGTTGAAGACGCTCTCCTCACATGGACGCTAACAAATACACCTGTATGTCGAGGATGCTCTCCTCACATGCCTGTGCTGTCATCCTAAGATGGTTAGGCGCTCTTATCTTCCTCTGTGTATCTGTGCTAAAATCAAGAGCTCTCAAGTTGTCCCCTTGAGGTGCTACTAGATGACAGTGATTGATCATAAGCTGCTTAGTTCAAGTCAAGGTCAGGGCTCTGCAGTCATAAACATACTGTACAGTAAAAATCCACCTCGTCTCTGTCTGTCACACGTTACCTCACGATCAAACCAGCTCGATCCGGTCAGATGAGAAAGGGAGACGGCGCGGCGAAGCGAACGGGAGGATGGGGGGGGGAAGCCGAAGAACGAGAGGAGATCCTTTGTTCTGTGTCTCTCTCGTCCACGACACGGTGAGGTAACGTTACAGGTAGGAGAATGGGGCTATGCTTCCATTGTGGTGAGTGAGGAGAGAACAAGCATTGTGCGACAGCGCATGAACACACCGTTCTGCCCCGACACCTGCGTGCAGCACCCGGATCACGAGAGAGGGAGATAGGTCTATCTTTGGGCCTTTCGGTATTCCCATCCGGTTGGACACACAATGGAGGACAGGTGATTGCAGTACTTCTGTGTCTTCTGTTGTGTACGGAGCCATAATGGCGTTCCTGTTAGCATTGTCTCAGGGCAGAGACAGGAGCAGGTGTCTAGGTCTCTGTGGGATCCGAGGGGCTGAAATGGAGACTGATGGGAGAGAGAGATTGATGCACAGCAACAAAGGCTGTTCCCAGGCCTGTGGTATGTCTAATCTCTGGGTCCTGTGTGACTCACACCACAGGGGAGAGGAGGCGGGGGGGGGGGGGGGGAGAGGTGGTTTCGTGAAGGTCTGGGTGACGTTGGGTCTGGGTGATCTCAGTGCAAGGTCATAGGTCATAAAAGGAGACAGAGCCCTACTTTGAAACCCGAACTAATCCAACCCAGACCACTTTACCGATTTTTACAGTTCTGATTTACTGTTAATAATGCTATTCTGAACCACAATGAAAAAACAGCCCAACAAACAGCCCAACAGCAGACCATTTCACAAATGCTAAACACTGCAATGTGTCGATTTGGCCTCTCTCCAACCTCAGTGAGGAGCTCACTCGTGTCTGGGCTTTAAACAACCTCAAGGAGGTTGGCATTTGTTTTTATATAGGACATTAGAGAACCCGGTTTCCCACTTAGTCACACACAAACAACACTACGAAGGAGCTGGCTACTGCAAAAAACACTCAAACCTTATTATGGTGAATTAATTGGCCTTCTGAGAGACCGTCTGAGAAGTGATTCAAGGAGGGAAGAAAGAAGAGCTGGCACTCTCAAATTATCAACAGCAGGAGAGAGAGAGAGAGAAAGAGAGGAAAGAGAAAGAGAGAGAGCACGAGAGAAGAAAGAGAGAGGACGAGCGAGAGAGAACATGAGAGAGAGAGAGCGAGAGAAGAAAAAGAGAAAGGGAACGAGAGAGGGAGCATGAGAAGAGCGAGAGAAGAAAGAGAGAGAGCACGAGAGAGAGCGCGAGAGAGAAGAGAGAGAGAGGAGAGAGAAGAGAGAGAGAGCACGAGAGAGAGCGCGAGAGAGAGGAGAGAGAAGAGAGAGAGAGCACGAGAGTGTGCTCCAGTGCCAGCACACACCACACCAGACCAGACCAGGCTTCTTAACAGATGGCTGGGTCAGAAGAACGTGCCTCAGCCCGTCTCTAGAGAATGACCCTCAGAGACAGAGCCAGAACCAGCGGCTCCTGGCCACCACCTGACCCCCTAATCAGGCCGCTCTGCTGGGTTGACTTGGGGGGCATGGCCTCCTCCAACAGAGGGTGTGTGGCTGCATGCAGATAGCTAGTTTACAGGCAGGCTCTAAGGGTGTTCTGGTCCCCTCTTAAAAGGACCACCTGAGAGAAGCATACCCTGACTCATCCTGTTGGGGGTGTGTGTGTGTGTGTGTGTGTGTGGATGTGGGTGTGTTGGAGGGGCTTGTTGATAGATGTACACCAGGTACAGCTTCCTATCAGCAGTGAGAGGAAATATCACCTGACAGAAATACGGTCCTTAGATAAGAGGGTTTACAGAGAACTATAACTGTCAAGACCTCTGTGGTTTAAGGACAATAATGGGGTGTGGTGGAAATAGACCACAGTCTCTATTAACATTAATGCAAAAAAAACTAAACAAAAACAAAACATTGTCTGCTCGTCTCTCAGCACAGAGCTCAATAGTCTGTGTGTACATAATGGGTGTCCTTGGGTTTAGATGAGCTCATATGTAACCTGAGGATGTTTTTCCAACCATGTCTTCCTTGTTGTGGTGTTCCTAGCGATGCTCATCTCTCTGGCACGCAAGAGTCGTCCCCATCACTGCGCCTGTTCACCTGCTTCCACAGAAGACTCGTGCAGCGCCTCCATCACTCTTGTGAGGGGGTGGTTTATCTTAGTGGATAGATCTCTCTGTGAACTCACTGGTTCCTCGTCCACGCTTCTCCAGTGTGCGTCCATTGTGTCAACCAGTCAGTCCGGTTCCCAGCAAACATGCCTGTTTCTCTTTCTCCTTCTCGGTCTCTCTCTCTCTGCCTGTCTGTTTCTCTCTCTCTCTGCCGCCCCATTAGCTGCCACTCTCTCATCAAGTCTTTGTTTCAACTCTCAGAGTTGCTGTGGTGCCTGTCATTCTAATCATAGCATGTCAAAAGACCTCTTCCTCTCGGGCATTCCACACTGGTGTGTATGTGTGTGTGTGTGTGTGTTGGGCTCTGGCTGTGTTTTCTTTAAAGCCAAGCAAGTTTACTGTAGTTCCACAATGATGTCTGCGTGTGTGGGTGTGTGTGTGGGTGTGTATGTGTGTGTGCATGCGTGTGTGTATGGGCTCTGGCTGTGTTTTCCTTAAGGCCAAGTCAAGTTTACTCTAGTTTATTGCATACTAAAGTAGAGGCAACCAGCAACACCATAGCACCCAGCAAAACTGTTTACAAAGACTCTTACCATTATCACAAATGGGAAGTTCTCTATTACAGTCTAAAGTATACGAAGCATATCAAGTGATATAAAATGGGAAATATGTGTCTGGTTTCATTAAATGACTGACACTGAAGATACTTCTACTGTGTGTGTGTGTGTGTGTGTGTGTGTGTGTGTGTGTACACTCACTGGGAATTCTGGTAGACTTCCACAGAGCTGTTGAGGCCCTCCAGTTGTTCCATGAGCAGTTGAAGGTTGGAGTTGACGTAGCTCAGCTCCAGGGACACCATCTCACGCACTTTGTTGTTGGAGGTCGCCCTGGAGAGCAGGAGAGAGCAAGAGCAGGGAGGGAGGGAGAGAGGGAGAGAGAGAGAGAGAGAGAGGACAAGAGAGATGTGTGTGAGTATTTGCAAAACAAACTTTGACAGATAGGTCTGAACTGTCATAGCTGACAGGTACCAGCCTCAACCTCTCTGCTCTCCCCCAATCCCCCCCCCCCCCCGCCTCCCTGACAGCTGATAATGAAAACTAATGGCCCTCCCCCAGCAGACCCACGTCTCCGTGTCCTGCTGCGGTCCTGATTTACAACGTCCTCCCTGGCTTTAAAAGGTCTCAATCTGTGTAATCCTAACAAACTTTTGCACTACTGCTTGTTTGCACAAGCCATATTTATGTATATATACACTTTTCTCTAATTATACATCTTGCATGTTACATACCTCAAGACCTATTGCCCTTCTGTACATATCATAACTGTATGTCTCACAACTGTGCGTATCATATTGACATTCATCTCATGTATATTCATTTATTCATACTCCCTGTAATACTTCATATAGTAATACCATGCACAGTCTACATTATCATGTTTTTTGCACTTTATACAATCTGGTGTAGTTTAAAGGGGTTTAGTTTTTTTGCTCAGGCATCAAAGTAGACAGCTCTAACTACATTTTGTTGTCTAAGTACTTGTACTCTGTCTAATGACGAAATTGAATCTAATCTAATCTAACAACAACAAAGCAGCTCCCAGACACTGAGGTAAATCACACAGACCACCTACACTAGACACCTTCAACCTGCACCCCATGGATCCTAACGCACAGACATTCTGATCATTTCACAAATGGATGTAAGATTCCATGGGTACCCTAGAAACATGCTGAAACAGTGAGGTTTCACCACCAAATAGAACATACTGGAGAAGACGTTGGCCGTGTGAGATATAGTGCCTCGTTAGAAGCCCCATAGGGTTGCAGAAGGCCCATAAAGGCTGGAAGCTCTATAGATCAAAGCCCAAAAGAGGTGCTAAAATAGGATGTATTGTCAGGGTGATGGTTTTCATGTCTGTGTTGCGTCAGAGAGGCAGTATCTGGCAGGATCCTGTGGGGGCTGTAGGCATGTGTGTGTATGCGTGTGTGTGTGTGTTTGTCAGGGTGTGTGAGGGTGCAGGTGATAAGGCTTCTATTGTGAGGTCTTCTTTAGAAGTGTGCAACTCCAGCTATTCACTGCAAAACCACGATAAGGATGCTCCTAATCTAGCATGCTACGCTACTTTGCTGATAAAGTATACAAAGCCCCATGATGTGTGTACACTACAGGCTACCATACCAAGGAAAGAGGAGACCAACATGTCTGAGCAAGTTCTTTATTGCCAAACACAGGAGAAAGTGCTTGCAGACCGGATAGAACAAAGGTTTCCACAGGTACGAATATATTTAGCTGACGCTTTTATCCAAAGCAACTTACATTGCAGTGAGTGCATACATTTCTCAGTATATATGGTCCCAGTGGGAATCGAACCCACTTGTTGTTAGTGCCATGCTCAACCAACTGAGCCACAGAGGACCACAGGTGGTTCTCAGACAGACAGACAGATAGACAGACAGAGATGGAGACAGAGACTGACTCTGCTGTGGTCCGTCTCCGGCTCCACAGCTGGGTGTCTGACCTCTGAGACGACCCCAAAACTCCTCAGTGCTTAACCCCTGAAATCTGTTGACACTGTGGACTCACACTACCGCATGTGCACGCGCACACGCACACGCACACACACACACACACACCTGCCTAACCTGTCTGTCCAGGGCTCTGCCTGCAGGTGTCAATCATCCTGACGCATAGATAAATCACTGACATCACATCAGGACACGTGTGTTCCTCTGCCAAATGTCGCCCTGCCAAGACGCAGTGACTTGGCTCCTTGGCTCTCACATGCTAAGAGCAGCTCTACAAGGAGCAACTGTAATATATAATAATATGCCATTTAGCTGCCGCTTTTTTATCCAAAGCGACTTACACTGTGTGCATATATGTTTCGGTATATGGTGCCAGCAGGAATCGAACCCACAACCTAAGCGTTGTTAGCGCAAAAATGTATCATTTACATTATTTACACAATGCTCTACTAACTGAGCTACAGAGGACAATGACCCAGAGGACCAACTGTCAGAGCTAAGACAGAGCCCTGGTATGATGGGGAGAGACCCAGGATGAAAAGGGTCACTGCTTCCCAGGAAGTGGACTGATCTCATCTGAGATCTTAACACCCAGCGGGGAAAAAGTGGTTTTGGCAGGCTAGGAAGTTCTCTTGAAGACGATGGGGAGCCCCAAGTTATTCTTGCGAATTTGCATATTATGTTCCAATGCATCTGCAAGACACTCACTTGCATAGGCGATTCAATCCAAGACTTTAAAAAAGGTACAAAATGTATTACAAAATGTTATTCATCGTAACAGTTTATATTATGTTGCCCCTATACCTGTTTAGTAACAAAGTTATAACATTGTATTAACATGTTGGTACAGAGTTGCCAGATTAATAACTTAATAAGTAGTTAATATAGTTAATATAAAATATAATATAATTTTATAAAGCTAATGTTTTATTTTTCTGGAAACCTTACAAGGAAGTTTTTTTTTTTTGTTAACTACTTTTCGACCGCAGCTCCATCTTGTCCGATGTTAAAACTGTCTCAGATAATGAGTGATAATGGCTGCCACTGGTCTATGATTGCAGCCTGAACTCATTTGTCATTAAGACGCTGTGCAAACGGCCTGGCACAAAATGGACGCCAGCAATGACACACTCTGCTACTGTGAATGGCTTGAGCCTTGGCAGTTGACACAGTTAACCCCACTCAGCGAACATTACCTGTTTTTTAGCCTTGTTGTGTTAGGTTCAGTATCTGTATCTGTCCCAGGGGCTTTGACAGTTCGACAGACTTTCACCTTGCTGGGTGATTTACACCTCCAGTTAAATATTTGCCAATACACAAATGGGTTCTTAATAGTGACGGCCATCTGGAGAAGGCCCCAGGGAAAACAGGCTGGACAGGGTTGACCACAGGCACAGCAGACAAGGATGAACAACCGTCCTCTGGTGCTCAAACACTGCAGCCTCTCTCTCCGTCCACTCAGCTAGCAAAGAGACCGATGTGGACATATTACATAGACCCACTGCTTTCTCTCTGGGGCGGCAATGCAGATGTCACCTCCTCTTGATGGATCCCTACCCGGGCATAAAGGACTGGGTCAGACAGGAAGACAGATGTCCCCCAGGACCAGTGATCTGAGCTCAGGGGCTTGACCCAGGAGGCTGAGGAGTGCCTTCGTCTGAGGGGCCCCATTGTGTCCGATCCTGGGTTTGGGTAATTGGTCATTTGGAGGACTGTGTACATTTGTCATTGGGGCAGAACGCCGGGACTGGGCACAGAGCTGCTTTTAAGGTCAGTAAATCATCCTCTCTGGATCTCTCTCCGTTTCCCTTCAGTAGCCTACAACAAAACACCACCTCTCACTCCAACTTCCCCCCCCTCATCCCCTCCCCCATCTACTCCTCCTTTTTCTCTCTCCCTCGTTTTCTCTCTCTTTAGATGAGAGAAGTAAGTGTGCTAAACCACTTTCAGTTCTGATAGGTGGAGGGTAGCGAGCCAAGCAACGTCCGTGGGAACTGTTCAGGCGAGAGTTAGTGGACCGGCTGTGGTTGGTTATCTGGCACCGTGGTCGACAGAGATAGGCCTATGGGGACGGGCTGTATCCGGCTCATGGTATATTATTAATAACTAATCATACCAAAAAAAGCATGGGAAACTGTGATAATTCCTAATGTGTGGTTTGGCTAGCTTTAACCTTTATCAACGTAATGTTCAGAATCTGCTAGGTTTTTCTGCAAAGCTTTTTTGGAGTGGGTCTTTCATACAAAAAAAACGTATTTAGTGTATTTCAGGTCCCAAATGTAAAATATCTATTTTATTTTGGCCTATTCTTCAACTGTCACTTTATTTTGTTGTTCCTGTTTTTGTGGTCTGAGCTGAATTTCCCCTCGGGGATCAATAAAGTACCTATATATCTATCTATCTAAAAAGGATGTGGAAACTAAGAAACCTGACAGGGAGACCAAGATATAAATCACAGGTCCTGACTCATACAGTCATACAACAAAGGCCAGCAGATTATAAGCAGGGAGCGAGTGAGGCTACAGAGACACCTGGGGCGGTGGAATGTACAACCACCGACTGAGCACCTGACTAACTACAGACGGGAGAGAGAGAGAGAAAGAGAAAAAGAAAGAAAGAGACAGACAGGGAGGTAGAGAAATGTGTTGCATGGTTGGTCAACCAGGTCACCTTTGTAGTTTACCTGGCGTTCCGCTCCGCCTCCACAGGTATGCTAACATTAGAACATTGCAGGTGGACGCCCGGGCAGACAGGTGAGGCACAGCCGTCCGCCCTGTTTTCCCTTTGGGCTCCTGTGTCTTTTCTTCTATGGTCCAAATAACCAACTCAAAACAAAGCTCACGATGCTCACATATGGGCTCTACCCTGCGTTGCAGCTGTGATTAAAGGCGCACGCTCACACACACGTGCACACACACACACACACGTACGTACGTGCGCACACACACACACACACACACACCCCATCTACCCCTCTCCCTTGCCCACGGTGTACCAGGCTGAGGAGGTGAAATACTGTGAGGAATGCAGAGGTCTTTGATGGCTGACAGCCGCTCCTGTGGAGGCTTAGACAGTCCTAATCAAAAGCAGAAAGAGGCTCAAACTTTTCCACGGTCTGCTCTCAGGCAGAGACGGGACGCCTCATTCCTCGCTTACCCCACACAAAGGTAAACATACAGAGAGAGAGGTCTCACTTGGGGAGAAGTGACAGTAGAATGGTTGTATACTGTACAGATTAAATATTCTCATATATATGTCGATCATTTTGTCATTCACATTATCAGTGTCCAGTATAAACACGCTGACATCCACATGTCATAAAACCCCATGAAAAATGCACTGATCTATTTGACTGTCAAACACTATAAAAGAAAAGCAGGTTGAAGAAATTGGCCCAAGTTCAACCCACACCACAACCCATCACAGCTGCTAACCCACGGCCACCCTCCCAGACCTCGAGTCTGGTGTGTGTGGCAATCAGTAACAAGTTTGAACTACCACCTTGGCCTGTGTGACTGTGTCTCGCTAGTCTTGTGTGTGTGGCAATCAGTAACAAGTTTGACCCTTGACCCTGACCTGTGTGAATGTGAGGAAGTGAGTGTGTGTGTGAGAGAGAGTCTCGCTGTGTGTGGCAACACCCCCGCGCAGCTGTGACAACCACAAGCTCAGCCGGTTCTGCTGGTCAGGTTATGGCTGTCATGTGACAGACACAGTGAAGGTAGCTGGCATGGAAAGAGCCAGTGTGGTAAGAAGACTTCCTGATTTGAATATAGTGGGGAAACCCCCCCCCCCCATACCACTCAGGACTGGCTTTTGCACCATTGCTGTTTTGCACACTGTACATAATACCCTAACTGTACATATTGTATTGATATCCATCACCCTTGTTCTGTACATATCATACTGCACATACCTTAACTGTACATATATCTGTCCATACTTTTATGGCTTTTGCACAATTGCAGCTATCTGGTCAGACGCCGAACCGCATTTCGTTGTCTTTGTATTTGTACTTTGTTAAATGACAAATAAATTGATTTTGAATCTGATAACAAGTGGCCGTGTGATTCCTTTCATTGGAGGATACAGAGAGGGTGACTTCACACGTGAGCTGCTAGGTGCATACATCACACCCCCGCTCCGATTGATCTATCATCTGACTAGGTTTCAGAACGCGGGGGAAATCCTAATCCACACAAATGAGTCTGTAAAAACAGAGAGCTGCATTCAGGATTCCGAAGAGGGGGCCCACTGTATGTAATTAGAGCCGTCTACTTTGATGCCTGAGCAAAAAAACAACAACCCAAAAAACACTTTAAAAATGAGGACTTGGCTTGTGAATGAAGCCTTGGAGGCTGTAAACTGAGTTTGTGATAAACGTGTCTCGACGCCTCAAAGTCTTCCTGTGTCCCCTTGCTCTTCTACCTTGGGGTGCGGCTTTCAGAAGGGGGTTTCAAACGGCTGCATAGACTCTACGACTCTGAACACTGCCTTGGGGCTCAGCCACCCAGCCGGGGCCAGATGCTTTAGTAAGCCAACCCTTTCCATACTCCATACCCCCACACTCCAGCTCACTGTAGGCAAGCCAACCTTCTCCACACTCCACACTCTTAAACCCAGTCTCTAACTGTGGCCATAATGACCTGCATGTATGCAGCCTTGCTGCCTGTTCACATGGGACCCTCCCAGATCCCTCCTGCCTAAGCCAAACCAGAGAACCACAATGAGGGAGAGGGGAGGTGGGGGGGGGGGAAGGCTGGAGGGGACCAGAGGAAGGGAGAGAGGAGGAGATGGGCAACAGGCCCTGTTAAACCACAGCCCAGTTCCACCAGCCCAATCAGAGTGTCCACAGCCCAGTCAGAGAGCCTCCCACAGCCCCGTGACGTCAACAACAACGCCTGGTCACCTGCGTCCGCCCGCTCGGTCCGTCGCCCTGGCAATGCGCATGGCTACACACTAAACAGTAGAGCAGCGGGGTAGGCTGATAAGCCGCGTGTCATAATGGTCCGTGTTTATTGGCTGTTAGGCAGGAGGAGAGTAGAGATAGGAGGAAGGAGGCGGCCTCTCACCACAAATGCAAAAAAAAGAATAAAGATTGGCTACTATTGGTTACCGGAACTTCATGTCTCTGAGGCACGTCGACCGCTAATGAAAATGACGACTGGCCACCGGCCTGAAACCAGACACACACAGACACACACAGACACACACACACACAGACACACACACACAGGCCAGGGACTTTGGGATTAGACGGGATGGTTAGAGAGGGGGGATTTCCAATATATGGCTGAGAATGAGGCAATGTATTTGGCCATGCACTATAAACGGTGTGATAGTGTTGATACTGGAACTTAGCCTTGGATCCAGGAGCGAGAGAGCAGAGGCCTGGGGGTTTTGCCTGAGCATGGGAGTAGACTTCCTTGACATTGTTGAGCTGCTGAGACTATTAAGAGGATGTGATGTTGATGTTAATGATGTTACGCACAGAGTACCCACGCCGAGAGGTGTTTCCCAGTTGGGTCATTTGCAATTCAAAGTATACTGTACAGTCCATTCCCCTGGGGTCGTGTTATCTAGACAGCTACTGGTTCATGTTGTGTGGATAACTTATCTACAACACCAGCCCCCGATATGTACTGTAGAAAGACAAGTAGTACTGTAGGGTGACACCTTTCTGAAGCCTCTGTCAAGATAACATCCCACTGGAACGCCACAGACTCTCGCAACAATTTTTCTTTTTCCGTGAACAAAGGCCCCAGCCAACTGTTAAGAATCTGTCTGCTGCTACAGCAACACCTCCTCAACAGACCAGCTCGACTCATCGCATTGTTCTGCTCTGGGTGGAACGCTACTCTATGAGGCTCCGTCATCGCAGAGATTATTTGGTTGTTTTGGTCCCAAGGAGCTTCTCTTTCTGTACTTTTCATTGTACTTGAATCTCTGGCCAGATAGAAAGTTGCCAATGGTGACAATTAGGCGACAGAGAAGCGAAGAGAAACCCTTTAACACAAAGACGGTAGGTTTGGTATCAACATGGGTAGGGACACCGACAATGGAATGATCTAATATGACTTCACTCCAAAGATAATGCGAACGCGTTCGCTCCAATATTGGTAGGGTCGTGTCTCTACTGTCCAGATGCAGACCTACACCCTCACTTTAACATCGACAACAAGGCTGTTGGAGCCTCCAAGGCCACAGGCCGAACATGACACGACAACAAGTGTTGAGGGTTGAGGATGAGGACAGTGACTTACTGTCCCAACCCTGCTCTGTGTGTCTGTCTGGGTGTGTGTGTGTTTGTTTGTGTGTGTCTTCTAGTGCAAACACAGTGAAAACGGTGTCTTTTTACAGCCGTACACCGATTGTTATTATAAGAACTTGTTTTAAAAAGGATTAGGTGAAACGTGATAGTTGCTACGTGCTTGACAGTCACTTCACAATTATCTAATCACCCCTGTAAACAAAGCCTCACAGGGGGAGGGAGAGAGCTCTAATGGTGGAGGACTTGGATACACTTTCCATTTCATGTGGTGTGTGTGTGTGTGTGTGTGTGTACACACTGTGTGTGCATGTCTGTGTGCTCATTAGGTTGTGTGTGTGTTTGTGTTTGTGTGTGTGTGTGTGTGTGTTACGACAAAAGGTCCCAATGTAGAAGTAGACGTACTTGTGCAGGTTCTCCGCTCCGGCCCTCATCCTCATCTGTTTGATGATCTGCTGGTTGACGCCGGCCCTCTGGTTCTGCAGCTTGCTGCGGCCCGTCTGGGCCAGGGGGTTGCATCCCTACGGAACAAACACGGTAAATGGACTGCACTTATATAGAGCCTTATTCCAAAGCGCTTTACAATGGCCTCTCATTCACCCATTCACACACACATTCACACACCAATGGTGGCAAGCTACCGTGCAAGGCGCCGGCTCGCACATTGGGAGACATTTCGGGGGTTCAGTGTTTTGCCCAAGGACACCTCGACATGTGGCCGGCCGGAACCGAAGACCTCCGTTCGCCGAACCGCAGACCTTGCGTTCTTCTGAACCGCCGAACCGCAGACCTTGCGATCATTAGACGCCGCCTCTACCTCTTGAGCCACAGCTGCTCCAAGAAACATATCAAGGAACACATTGCAAACCGTGCTGAGACACCAATAACTAGAATGTATTGTCCGTTATTAGAGACTTGCACTGAGTCAGCAGATACAGCAGATCACAAGGTTTTTGGCTCCTCATCACTTCCTAAATAAAAGCTGACCACTGGTGATGTTCATATTGTTTTAGTAAGAACAGGATGTATATTGCGTCATTAAGAACAAGGCAAACAGTACAATAAGCACTCCCTCCTACCTCCCTCCCTCCCCCACCCCCCATCCCTCCCTCCCTCCCTCTGGACTGTTCTCTACTGCACCGCCTGTTCTTATGGTATCAGAGAAACAAGGTGCCCGGCCTAGCTGCGTCAACAAACACAGATATACAGACATGCATCACATTCTGTTCTATGGGAATGACTCAACAGAGGGCGTTCTATCACCAAGGTGTGTCACGGACAGCATGTCACTCATACGTAGATAAAACAGGACATTATAAGAACGGGCAAGACTGCTGGACAGTTTGTGATGATCATCAATATGACTCATGTATACTGTATGTACGATCGTTACATAATTGATATGGGTGTGCATACGCATACTAAATGATGAGGTAATGTTCACATGTGATGGATACAAAGTGCCTTGTGTCAGTTTCTAAAAATAGATTTGTCCTATCTCGCCTTGATAATTGGTGAATCATTCCCCTAAATAACAACGAACTTACTTACATAAGGAAGTGAACTCATCCAACCATTAGAATTCCATTTGCCAAGTTACGACTACCGTATACTGTTCCTCAGCAAACAATTATGTTTAATGATTTCATAATGGATGAACAGGCTCCACTGCTACAGCATCATTATTCATGTAATTAAGCTACGATAAATGACAAAGACAGAAGGTCCCTGGGCCTTGGCAGGGTGAGAGGGAAGCTTATTGTTGGAGAATAGCACCGTGATGAGTGAGCGCTGACCGCATACCTTCTGAAGGCGTGGAATGTCAATAGGCCAATGGCAGCAGATAAAGGTGCGGGGAGGGGGGGGGAGTGGCAGATAGAACATTAGTCACAATAATGTCATTAATCGAGGTACGTCTGATAACGTCATAACCTTAGATGACATGGCGCGTCCTGTATCAAAGTCTCCATCAAAAGACCAAAACTCTGATTGTACCTGCATAAGGGAAGTAGCCTCATCACTATGAGGACGAGCTACTCTTGAGGACACAGCCATGCTCCCTCTGACGACAGCGATCACTCTGTGTCCCACTGACCACAGGGAAGAGGTTGTATAACACACGCCTTTTAGCTGACGCTTTTATGCAAATCGACTTACACTTCTGTGTATACATTTCTCAGTATACATGGTCCCAGCAGGAGAAACAAACAATAGTCTACCCACTAAGAAGACGACAGGAAGGCCAGTGTGAAGAGGTGAGTTTTTAGTCCCGTTTCGACGGAGAGATGACACAGTTGTACCCTGACCAGGACAGACAAAGCGTCCAGTGTCTGACCGGGGCCGCTCCGGTCCACAGCCATTAGCCACATTCTTCCCCATCAAAACTTAAAAGCGAGGTAACCCGAGTCTTCCCTCAACTACCCAGGTGACGGACCTTCAGCCAGCTGTAACTCTACCCCCCTTCTGAGGAGCACTGAGGGCCACTGACAGGCACAGAGGGGTAGGTGGTATGCCATTCTCTCTCACTCAAGAAAAGTGCCGATAATTCTCCATGAAACAACCTCTAGGGACTCCCCAATCTGTCTCCAGACAGCCTGTAGGGACTCCTCGATGTGTCCCCAACTGAGTAGCAGGGACAGCAGGACGACAACAAAAACAACCATCACCCTTCTCTGGCCCATTCCAGAACCTTCATTAGCAGAGCTGCCATTCCAGAACTCCCACACTCACCACCGCCCCCCCCCCCGGTTTGCTTGCTGGTCTTTTGGCCTGACCACCGAAAGAGGGCCTCCATTTTCTATTTCGGGAGTTTGTGTGTCTGTTGTAGTGTAGCTGTTCATAAAGAACGTGCATGGCTGTGGAATGGAGCAGCGACTCAGAGGAGATGCCTCGTTTCAGTACATTATATAACTGGCAATTATGGGATGGCAGAAGGCCAGACACTGGTCACCCTACTTCACACACCCTGGTGCAGATTTTAAAGAGAAGCACAATAGAAACCCAAGCTTAAACCTCACCCAGAGATCAAAACTGTGTCCTATCCACACTGAATTGAAGAGAAGTGGGTTAAGCATTTTGTTATCCTGGGATGTTTCATATTTTCTCTTTGCAATTTAAACCTGACAGGGGGTCATTTTACTGTATTTCCGACATGGCCCCAGACAGCAGAGTCTGCTCCAGTCTCACCGGGCCAAGGCACATGTTGTCAATTTGTCTCTGTGGCTTGGGACCGGGAGAAGCCTCAGGGCAGATGCTACGTCAATGGTCTCGCTGGCTACACTCTGACTGGTTAGAAAGCAGGAGAAACATGCCGATTCTGCCTTTTTCCCCCCCCTCCCCCCTGGCTGGCCTGAGTGGACTGGATTGAAACCAGTTGAGGGTTGAGGCAGCAGTGGAGACTTGGGAACACAGCCTGAAACCACGGCATCTCGCTGGATTATCTGTCCACCAGGAGCACGTCTCGCTTGTGAGAGCAGCCTAGTAAATCACTGAGGTCATTTTCACCCACCGAAAAAAAGGGAGAGAAAAAAAGATATAAAAAAGCCCCTATTGGCTCAACTTACTGAAGTTGAAACTTCCACCGACACCCAACACTGCGTCCAAATCACAAATCTCTTTTAAAACGTGACAGAACCAGGAGAGCAATTACAGTATGGGTCTCTCACTGTCCTGTGGTTTTAGCAAAGATTTGGAAACCTTTTAAAATCGCTTACAGTTTGTTATTTCTCCAAGGGTGCGATCAGGAGATCATTTTTCAGTACATAGAAAGCACTAGAAAAGAGAGAGGAAAGAGAGAGGGGGGGGAGAAAGAGAGAAAGAGGGATACGATTAGAGAAATTGGTGGAGTGAGAGGGAGAGGTATCACAGGGAGAGAGTAAGAAAGAATGAGAGAGAGAGAGAGACAAAGAAAGAAAGAAAGAAAGAAAGAAAGAAAGAGAGAAGGGTGAAGAAACTCAAAACATCTCTCCTCATCAGACACCAGAGTCCTGTTGGCTTTTTATAGAGACAGGAAGTGCAGGACAAAGCTGTAAAGCCAGAAACAGTCTAGAGGAAGATCAGTGGGCTTGACCGCAACAAAGGCCCTTTTCACTGCACCATCCAAACATGGTTGACTATGAAAACACAACGGTGCCAGGGTCCACACAAATATGTGACTGCACAGGTTCTGCCCTGCGAGAGTGGCGGCACACAGTATAAACACACACACACACACACACACGCGCGCGCACACACACACACACACACACACACACACACACACACAACGCAATGACCTCTGGAGTGTGTTTGTTTCCCATAGAGAACTTCTGTACATGTTTACATAACATACTGATATTAGCCTCCATAACAGGATATTATCTAAATAGTTGGCCCATTAATCCTACAGGCATCCTCCCTTCTGAGGTAAACAGACAGATACACTTCCTCTGAACTATGACCAAATCCCCTCGGGCAACCACAAGACTAGCCAAATAACTCACATCAACTCTTTCATATGCTGGGGAGTAATCTGAAAGGAATGCTTTAGGGGAGGTAGGGGGGGGGGGGGGGGGGACACGGGGGGCACCAATGCCTTTGTGGAATTCATAATCCATAACTCTATCTGTCATCTACCCAGCTCCGGCCCTGCTCTCTCCCTCCCATTGTCCCCCGCCACGGGCAGGGCAGTTTCAACCACAGTGTTTATGGAGAACGTTATCAAGGAGCTGGTTTGACACACCTGCATTCCTCACACACCTGCTAGTGTACAGTACTGACAGGAGCCTGGACAAGACTGGACCATTCGGTTGTCACTAAACACCTGACACTGACAGGATACTCTTAGTCTATAGTCTATTTTTAGGCTTTATTGGTTTCCACTACAAGTGGCACAGCAGGAGCAGAATGGAAGCTCTTCAGTCTATTCACTGTGGTGGTGGTCCTCTTACATACTTGAAATAGATGATTTCACTGACCTGTCAATCAACGATGATGACTGAATGCAAGGAAGCTGATTATTAAGCTGATCTTAATTATACACTTAAATGGTTAAAACTATGTTTTAGGGGTTGTCTCTAGGTGTTAACTGTGATCATCACAAACAAATAATAATCACAAAAGTAAAATAAAAATATAAATAAAATAATAAATAAGTTCGTGATCACAGACTTGAGGAAACAATAAATAAATACATATGACAGATATAGTCTGCTAAATACATATTTACAAAGGCAATACACCTCCACACGACAGCGATGAAAAGACGTGATCAGTCCATCATGATCAACAGCTGATGATTTTATTCATAAAACCTTGATCACTCACCTTCTTGAAATAGCCATTCTCACTAACTCGGTCCTTGATTCGGTTTTGTAAAATAGTGTCCGTCATTCTGAAGTTTCAAGCGCAGCCAAAAAGCTTTGAAGAAATTCAGATTGAGGAATCTTGCGAAACTCCTGCCGTTCAACAGGTGCGCTTTTCCCCAGCAGGCTCAGTCAGTCGGTATCTGTCGGTCTCTCTATTCGTTCTGCGGTGCGTTTACACTGAATTATAGCCTTTTCCACGGAGCAAGGAGTAACTCCTCCCAGAGAACATGACGGTTTCGGTGCAGTGTGTTGCTGGTGGAGGTGGGTGGGGCTCGAACTGGTTCTTGCTTCACCTCAGCATCTCAAAGAGGGTTCAGTGAAAAGATAAGCAAGAGCGATCTCTATGGTGAAATATGGAAAGATCAAGGATGATTTCCTTGATTAAAAAAACAACAACTATCTTCAGTTATCTTAAATTATTAATTTTAGAAATGTACAGAAATGAATAAAGCTTCAGTTTTGACTTGTTGGCTGTTCCTGCACACCGTGACTTTGTTAGGTTATGTGGGACAGTTAATAAGTCACCACAATTAAGTAACTTATTTTTCAAAGTGGATGAGGTCAAAGTCCTACATGTAAATAGCCTATTTGAAGACCATTCTTTCAGGGTTTGTTAAGAGATGTGTGGGCTGTACTTGGGCAGGGTGTGATGAAATCAGAGGTAATACTGACTCAATCAATACAGATCACCCAATTGATGAATTAAATACGGATTAAAATACGGATCAACCAATTATTTAAAAATACAGGTAGAACTAGGCTGTTGTTCAGCAGTAAGCATATGCCTTTAAAAAGAGAGAATTTGACTGGACACATCTGCATACCATAAAAAGAGGAATTTATAGAGATTTGTTATGGTGCTAGTGTTAGGTTTTGTACAATTGATCCTGCATTCAATAAAATCATGTAATATTCAGTGCCTTCGGAAAGTATTCAGACCCCTTGCATAGGAATAAATTACACAGTGTGTGGAACAAGTTGTCATTACAAACTGACATGGAGAGGAACAAAACTGCTCAGGAATACGACCTTGAGGCCTGGGGAGAATTGTGGTAGCTGCATCAAGTTATGGGTATGTTTGTCACTGCAGGCCTCAGGATCAAGAGAACATTATGAAATGTGCTGAGTTAGTAGTAACATCCTAATCTACACAGAGTGGAATTGATTCCTCTGCACATCAGAGGCCCTATAAAAACAAAGATTTAATTCCAAAATTAAATAATCCTTGCATTTGTTGATGACATTATGGTATTTTAGCTAATTTTAAGAGTGTCATAGCAAAGGGTCTGAATACTTATGTACATTACATATTTCTGTATTTCAATTTTAATACATTTTCAGAAATTTCGAAAAACGTGTTTTCACTTTGTCATTCTGGGGTATTGCAGTGTGGATTGATGGCAAATTATTTTAATTTAATCAATTTTAAATTGAGTCTATAACACAACACAATGTGGGAAAAGTGAAGGGGTCTGAATACTTTCCGAAGCCACTGTATCTATTAATAGCACCTGCCTAACTTTATGTGATCCAGAGACACACCCACAGGTGCAAACAGACGCACACACAGGTGTGTGCTCTCGCATCCTCATCTCGTTTGTCTGAAGTGTTGACAAAAGCAGCCTGATTCTGTCTGGCATGTCTGATAACACACAGTGCACTGCTGGCCCTTCAGCATGGCCTTGTTCTCACAGCCATTCACCCACAGGGAACACTACAACACTACCCACTTACACACTGTGACAGTCTGCCCCACAGCCCCATTACAGCCCAGTTATGTTAGCTCTCTATTGTTGAACAATGTCTCATTTCGAGACATACTCCTTCACTCATGGTCACAACAAGTGGCAGCAAATGAAAAGAAGCGAGACGATGGAGAATGAAGAAATTATTTGCAGTATTGTACCTAAATTGCAGGTTTGCTGGCTGGCAGGATAATGTGTTTCTCTTGTTGCCTGGAAACGGCAGGGGGGGTCAAACTTGAAAGGTCGAGATGGAGGAGGAAGGGAGAGACGAATCCTCAAGGTTGCTGTCGTGATTGTGATGATTGCCTTTGAGGGTTTCAGCTGGATGAGGTATTCATCATCCCTCAATAGGATGGAACTGTCTCCTTCTGTAGAGAACCTTGAAAAATGCTTCTTCTAGCATTATGACTGCCAATGGCCCCTGGTCCTAGCATAGATAACTTTTTCTTACGATGACTGATGGATAGATGATTCACTTACTTAGACAATGAATTTCTTGTAAGTCACTTTGGTCTGCTAAATGCCAAAAATATAAATGGAAATGAAAACATTATAGAAATGATGAAGGCAAATAATAGCCATGGTTTGAAAATGTAGACATTTATTTCCTGTAACGGCACCCAAGTGAACTTGAAACAAAAATGTAATAAACCAGTCTAAAATGGAATAACTCAAATAGCTTTTTTAGTTATAGTTGTACCACAGTGTATCGAATAGAGAACACGATATCTGGGATTTAACGTATTCACTTCTCAATATTGCTCAACAACCTCAGAAGTGGGCTAAATCGCCTCCTCCTAAACCAACCAAACACATGCTTTTTATAGCATTTCACAGCATTTATCATCTACTTTCGTCAGGGCCCTGCAGACAGCAGAGTGGGCCAACACACACACCTCCCAGTCCTGGTCCTGCACTGCTCTAATAATAGGACTGGAGCGGCTATTTCTGGCTTTGTTTGGCCACCTGAAACCATTATGATTCCCTATGGTTATTAATGTCACAAGGGGTTTATGGCTGTTTGGTGACCTCTGGGGCCTGGGTTAAGAATAGGGAACAACAGCATGTTAATACCTTGAGAAAACAGCATCCCCTCTGCCAGCTGGATTAGACGTGTACTGGAGTGTTCTGTCAGGGCTGTGGCTGTAACAGTCCTCTAAAACCAGGTCAAGACTCTCAGGATCTAGACTGGTCCACCAGCCGCCAGACGTACCTGACATGTGGGGGTGGGTTATGCGCCATAACTGCCCCAGTCAGTGGGTTATAACATCTACTTATAGGCTTAGTTGAACACATGTATGCAATATTATTTCCATCAAGACAAAAGCAGCAACAGTAACTACTGACATTATCGCCTACCTCTCTCTTCTGCTTGATTCTATACCAGCACAAACACAGTGAAATGGCAACAGGATTTACAGTGGTACACCTAATGTTATTATTGTTATTGTTATTGTTATTATTATTATTATTATTATTATTAACTTATTGTTTTAAAAGGAATTACGTGAAATGTGATAGGTGCGTGCTGACAGACACTTCACAATTATTTAATCACCCCTGTAAACAAAGCCTCAGAGGGAATCTAATGGTGGAGGAGTGTGTGTGTGTGTGTGTGTGTGTGTGTGTGTGTGTGTGTGTGTGTGTGTGTGTGTGTGTGTGTGTGTGTATGTAGACATCCTTTTCAGCCGGCATGAATCACGTTTCTTTGTTATGGTTGGCCCTGAGCTGACAGAGCCTTGAGCCCCATGGTAACCAAGAGAAACAACCTGTCATCCACCTCGCCTTTGTTTGCTGTGAATGGCGTCAGTCAGTCGAGGCCATTATTCCCTCCTTGACTTTCACTCACATCACTCCTCTTACTACTGAGGACAAGGAACACACAAGAGGCATGGCTTCACACTGCCATCAGCAGACATGGTTGGATGAACAGTGAACGTGAAGCAGTGAAGACTCTTCTAAACACTTGACTGGGGTCACACTTTATTCCCTTATAGATGATCTACAGCTGCTCAAACTATCAACTGTCTGCAACTCTGTTGATATGTAACTAGATTTACGGTTAAGGATAGGGTTAGATTTAAGGTTAGGGCAAGAGTTAGGATTAGTGGTTAGTTAGTTGAAATGTTGTTGACAGTTAGTTGAACATCTACTGAACTAACAACTATCTATTTGGGAATATGTAAATAAAATATTACCCTGATTGGAAAATGTTCTGTATGATGTTGTTATTGTTGTGGACATATTGCAATCAAGGATGAAATTATTCCCGTAAGTGGGAAAATGTTAGCATTAGGACATCATAACGGTTTTACTGATCCACTGAACTTTCGGAAATAGTGTTTAGGCCAGACAATTTCAAGCTGCAGGCTTACATTTTCAAGGATTTAGGTTCCCTCAGATCCTTGAGTGATGTTCATCTTCATTAAACATGGAGGTAAACCGGAAGGCATGTTATTTGTTAAATTGTGTATTTATGCTTGTAATGTAATGTCATTTCATTTTTAAAAATGCCGGTTGAGAGAGGACGCTGGTGTTGCTTGTTCGCCGCTTCTCCGCTTCTCCGCCTGAAATCTAGGTGTAGGCCTAATTGCAGTATACAGAGTAGATTGTAGATTTAGATTTAGTGGGCCTAATCTAAAAATTATAACCAAGGACCTTGATACAAATTTGAGCTTTTCAAAAAATGCCGGTTGAGAGAGGATGCTGGCGTTGCTTGTTCACTGCTTCTCCGCCCGAAATCTAGGTGTAGCCTAATTGCAGTAGCCTATACAGAGTAGATTGTCCTACAAAGACACTTAGATTTAGATTAGTAATCTAAAAATGTATTAGACCCTATAGGCCTACTTTCTTTTACATATATTTTCTTTCTTTCTATTATTAGCCTACTACTCAATCTTTTCAGTTTGTAAAGCGTCTTTGAGTGTCTAGAAAAGCTCTATATAAGTCCAATGTATTATTATTATTATTATTATTATTATTATTATAATGTCAGAAACTATTATGTTAATTAAGAGTGCCTTCATGCCTTTGCAGACAATGAGCAGTTTATGGTTAACGCCAACTGTCACATGGTTAACCTGCTCCAGTACATGAGATCTAAACTTGGCATTCCAGATAAAGGTGGGAGGCAATCTCAGATTGGGTCATTAGGGAGCATGGGCTAGACGGTCTCAATCAAAGTCAAAAGTCAAAAGTCAAAAGTCACTTTATTGTCCCATCACTGGGAAATTTGTATTGGGCTTACAGCAGCCAACAAAGAGCAATAGACAATACAGAATGATAGAAACACAAACAGAAGGCAGCCCTGATTAAGACAAGAGTGGAAATAAAACGATAAGCAAGATATGTTTACATTCATCTGGTGCAGTTTAAAAGTTTAACAGAAACGGGAATAAAATAATTTTAAAATCTATTATTATTGTTCTATGATGATGGTTACTTCCTGGTTTATATGATACGGTTAGATGGCAACACTTGTTAGAGCCAGACCCAAAGTAGTCTCTTGCACATATAAAGCTATCATTACCACTCTCATTACCACTGAGATTAATGGGGCTCACTGATGAATGGGTGTGACCGCAACAAGTGCTCCAGTAAATAAACCACTCTGTCCCTCCCCCTCATCAGCCATCTTCAGCTAAACTAGCACCGTAAGAATCCACCTGAAGCCTTTTGGCTTTCTAAAAGTAAAAGCTTAGCTAAAGCAGCACCTTATTGTGTTTGACTGTGTGTGTGTGTGTGTGTGTGTGTGTGTGTGTGTGTGTGTGTGTGTGTGTGTGTGTGTGTGTGTGTTTCAGAGCTGGTGGATCTTATTCCACCAATCTTTTCAAACCGGCATTTTTCCCAACCAAATGAAAATAGCAAAGGTCATTCCTATCTACAAAAATGGAAACAAGCACAGTTTTTCCAACTATAGACCAATTTCTCTCCTTCCTCAGTTTTCAAAAATATTAGAAAAACTTTTTGTAGTAAGACTGGACGATTTTATAGAATAACAAAACCTACTGAGTGACCATCAATTTGGATTTAGAGCAAATCGATCCACTACAATGGCAGTGATGGAATTGATTGAAAGAATATCCACAAAAATTGAAAGTAAAGATTATACTGTAGGGATATTCATAGATCTAAAGAAGGCATTTGATACTATTGATCATAGATTATTAATAAGAAAACTTGATAGATATGGAATTAGAGGGATAGCAAATTTATGGATTAGAAACTATCTTGATAATAGACACCAGTATGTACAAATAAACAATGATAAATCTGAACTGCTAAGGGTCACATGTGGGGTCCCACAAGGTTCAGTGCTGGGTCCAAAGCTGTTTATTTTATACATCAATGATATTTGCAATGTGTCCAAGTTGTTAAATTTTGTTTTATTTGCAGATGATACAAATGTATTTTGTTCTGGCAAAGATTTGGAGCAGCTTCTGGATACAGTGGAAACGGAACTAAAAACTATAAAACGATGGTTTGACACAAACAAGTTGTCATTGAACTTAGAAAAAACGAAACTTATGATATTTGGAAATCGAAAAATAAATAGTCAAGTACAAATCAAGATAGATAATGTTGAAATTGAAAGAGTTTATGAAAACTTTTTTGGGGAGTTGTTATAGACCACAAACTATGTTGGAAAACACACATAAACTACTTAAAGACTAAAATATCAAAGTCTATTGCAATACTGCATAAAACGAAAGACATACTTAATCCAAATTCATTACACATATTGTACCGTTCTCTAATAGTTCCATACATAACTTACTGTGTGGAAGTGTGGGGAAACACATACAAAACAATCACAAATCCAATGTATTTACTACAGAAAAGAGCTATACGAATTATAAACAGAGCTGCCTATCAAGAACCAACTAACAAATTATTCATAAACACCTATGATCTCAAATTTAAAGAATTGGTGGACTTCAAAATGGCACAAGTAATGTATAAAGTAAAAAACAAGATGCTTCCAGACTGTATCCAGAGACTATTTCAAGTTAGACAGAGTAATTATGAACTCAGAGGAATATGTATGTTTATGAAAACAAAGATTAGAACAAATGCAAAACAAAGATGTATAACAGTTAAAGGAGTTAATTTATGGAATACTTTTGAAAAGGAAATGAAAATGTGTAGTACACTAAAAGGATTTAAACAATTATTTAAAAATAAGATGATTAACAAGTATAAAACAGAGGTCTAAATATAGTTTTTGTTTGGTATTTTTTGAACTTTTTGTTGACATGCGTAAGTGAAATTTTGTTTATAAAAGTTTCAATGTTTTGATTATGCATTCATGGGGGGACATGCATACATGTAACAAGGGTAGGCGCAATAAGCCACGGCTTCAGCCTACACCTTTTTGGTCCTGGTGTTATAAATTGTGACTGTGTACATTTTCTTATATCTGTATTGTAAATTGTATAGGGGACCAAAATAAACATTCTCAATCAATCTGTGTGATGACCGTGGTGCTCTGAAGCTGCTCTTTCTGGAGCAGCCTCAGGAGTATGCCAGTCGAGTACTTCCTGCCAGAAGCTCCTTTACTGCCTGCGCTGTCAATCGTGAGCAATGCTATACTCTACTCTCTACACTATATCAAGCATAGAAGTCAAACTCAGAGTGGATATGAGGCACTCTCCTGTTTCTGAAAGAGGAATCTCTCTCTACATGGCTCTTGTTCTGAAGAATTCGTTTATCTTATCAGGAAATTCAAACGATGGTGCCTACGTGTCCATCACCCCCTTCGTGGCCAACCCAGACTGTTCTGAAGGCCCAGAGTAAGAATTAGAATTAGTTAAAATAGGAGTCAGTTATATTTTATTATTATTACTAGTCAATCAATATTATATGTATGTGTGTATGTTTATCTGTATGTATTAAATGTTATAATTGTTCCACATTTGATACCTGTCTCTCCCCCCCCCCCCCTCAGTTATTTCAGTATAATAATAACATAATAAAAACAATTAATTTAAAAATTGTAATTTTTATAATAATAATAAAAATAAATAGTCCACGGGTGTGTATCCCCCCGATACACAGACCCTGCACTTCTCGGTAACAACAACAAACTGCTTGTTTATGTGTGTGCATTTGCATAGGGGTGTGAATGTGTGTGTGTCTGCTGTGCTATACTATTATGTTGTATCGTCTGTGTTTTGCATATGCACTGTAGGCCTACAAAGGTTTTGTTTAAAATGACAAACAAATTGATATACCAAATCTTGCCACAAGGGAGAGATATGATGTAACAGGTGGAGTTAAATGCTGGCATGTTTTGTTTATTTCATTTTTATTTTGTCATCAAATGTATTAATGGATTCTTTCATGAAATGTCCATTGTTGCATGTTGTTATAGAATTGATTCAAGGTTTGGGCCAATGTATTTGGAGTCAATGTGGAGAGGAAATTAATTGTATTTCAACGGAACATTCAGAATTATTGAATGACATTGTTGATGAAAATGTAAAACCACGACTTGACCATCAAACACGCTAGTCAACCACAAGATGGCGCTAGAGGTTAGTGTTTCAGAGTTCTTGCTGCTTTCGTCAACTATTTCAGCAACAAAGTGCACACCATTCATTCAAAAATAACTCTTCAAAGTAACCGGTCATGCAGATCCAGTCCCATTGTCTTCCCTTAGGTTCACCACATCCCTAATTTTCACAATTTATGGGAATAACCTTTTCTCCATAATGAGATATTACACAAAAAATTGTAGCCTATCCATGCATTCTTCAACTGCAAAACATCACATCTGTGTGAAAATGCTTCAGTCAAATGTTGCAGTCTGAAGGTTTCTTGTCAGTTGCAATCATACAGTCATGAAAAAGGCAACAAAATGCTCCTAAAATTCTGCATATTTTATTATATTTACTGTATTTAATGATATTACTGTTGATGTTTATGTTCTATCTTTTATCCGTATTACATTCTGTTGATTGATATTGATGAGCTACTCTGCCTCAGGCCTTTCGTTGCATTTTATTCAATGTAAAGACAAATAAACTTGACTTGTCAAATCAACACATACTAGTGAACACCAGATAGCTTACATTCAATACAGTTAGAGTACTGAAAAAACTGAATGGACTCTGCATTCCTCTGACCCTATTCTTAAAATCTTTCAAAAACAGAAAGATTCTAGAGAAACTCTAACCGACTCTGCGCTGCTCTCTGTGACTGATGTTAGCAAAAAAGGAAAGCCCAAACTGTAGGTTTAAGAGAGCTGCTGTTCACAGGAACTCAACAACGTGCTGCTGTACAACGAGCTGTTTCCGTTCCATTTCTCTTTCTCTCGTGTTTTTTTTGTTGCTTTTTTTTTTAGAAGGAGGCACAAAGCTGATTGTAACAGTCTGTTTCCTCGTCTTTTCACAGAGCCGAGAGAGACTGGGTGAGAAATGGCCCTGATGGGCGACCCCAGCTCAAGAGGAAGCATATAAGCCTCATTGCCCCTCCACTGTTCAGTTGCTATGCAGCCATAGCCTTCACCCAAAGAACTTTAGCTTTTCTGTTAACAAATTATTTTTTGTGCAGGGGCATGGCAATCCATTACGGCAAGAGAAGGGGTCCA